>NC_041395.2:321512031-322112031 GCF_900747795.2 Erpetoichthys calabaricus
TGAAAATCAGTCTTGCCTCAAATCAATGCCAACCTTCTGTAGGGTCTGTCCCTGAGACTTATTAATTGTCATTGCGAAGCAGAGCCTTAGTGGAAATTAGAGGCGTTTGAATTAAAATGGGAGATCAGAGGGTATAACGGGGATGCAAGGAATAAAAACTCTCTCCCCTGAGCCACCGCCAGTAAAAATAGTTGCCTCAATGACGTTCTTTTGCAGACACGTGACCTGAAGTCTCGTGCCGTCACAAAGTTTCAGTGGCTGTACGCAAATCCACAATCGGTTTCATATTGTTTTCGTACCTTATCAATTGTGTAATGTGTTTTTTGAACAGGTTTGATTCATCGAAGTGATCACTCCTGCTGCGTTCAGTCACTTCACGTGAGCCGCTGTCTTGTGTGATGTTGCGATGTCCATACCTCGTGTCTTCTCATTAAACTTGTATCTCGCGAATATGGCATTGCAAACGGCAGCGGGTCAGTTCACGTGCTTACGTGGGAGGCGTGATGACGCGATATATTTTGATATATATCAAAATACCCGCGCTTCGCAGCGGCGAAGTACTGCTTTAAAAATTTTATTAAGAAGAAAAGTAAACCTTTTTAAACTGAGGAAAATGAACCGGTTGTAATATGACCAAGCTGTGTGCTGAGTTTACTCTTGGGCATGAAATCTAACGTGGTTTGTGCCCTTCAGGATGAAAACAGTTTGCATTTAACTCTTTAATAAAAGGCGAGCTTTTAAGCCTGAGAAATCACCCCGTAAATGCACACGTTTAATTGCACATGTGTTAATATGTATACTTACACAGTATTAAAAGACACTCAACAATTAACGTTATTTACCTTTGTTCCCGCGTTTGATAAAAGGCGAGCTTTTAAGCCTGAGAAATCACCCTGTAAATGCATACGTTTAATTGCACATGTGTTAATATGTATGCTTACACAGTATTAAAAGACACTCAAAAATTAACGTCATTTACCTTTGTTCCCGCGTTTGACTCGTGCTGTAAATCTCTTCCTTGTTTTTAGTTCACGTGATTACGTAGGAGGCGTGATGACGCAATACGTGACTCCGCCTCCTCCATTAGAGTATATGGACAAAAAACAGGTTCCAGTTATGACCATTACGCGTAGAATTTCAAAATGAAACCTGCCTAATTTTTGTAAGTAAGCTGTAAGGAATGAGCCTGCCAAATTTCAGCCTTCTACCTACACGGGAAGTTGGAGAATTAGTGATGAGTGAGTCAGTCAGTGAGGGCTTTGCCTTTTATTAGTATAGATTTCTGATTTATTCCACAGGTGTCATCAGCCAATTTAACCAGCTTATTGGTTATATTCTTATACTGACCAAAAAGCAGGCGACAGAGCAGGAGGTAGCAGAGTTAAAGATGCTAAGATTTGCACTGGGTGTGACGAGAATGGATAGGATTAGAAATGAAGACATTAGAGGGTCAGCTCAAGTTGGACGGTTGGGAGACAAAGTCAGAGAGGCGAGATTGCACTGGTTTGGACATGTGCAGAGGAGAGATGCTGGGTATATTGGGAGAAGGATGCTAAGGATAGAGCTGCCAGGGATGAGGAGAAGAGGAAGGCCTAAGAGAAGGTTTATGGATGTGGTGCGAGAGGACATGCAGGTGATGGGTGTGAAAGAGCAAGATGACGAGGACAGAAAGATATGGAAAAAGATGATTCCACTGTAGCAACCCCTAATGGGAGCAGCTGAAAGAAGAAGAATCGGTTATACAGTAATCCCTCGCTATATCGTGCTTCGCCTTTTGCGGCTTCACTCTATCGCGGATTTTATATGTAAGCATATTTAAATATATATCGCGGATTTTTTGCTGGTTCACGGATTTCTGCTCACAATGGGTCTTTTAATTTCTTGTACATGCTTCCTCAGTTGGTTTGCCCAGTTGATTTCATACAAGGGACGCTATTGGCAGATGGCTGAGAAGCTACCCAACTTACTTTTCTCTCTCTCTTTCTTGCGCTGACATTCTCTGATCCTGACGTAGGGGGATTGAGCAGGGGGGCTGTTCGCACACCTAGACGATACGGACGCTCGTCTAAAAATGCTGAAAGATTATCTTCACGTTGCTACCTTCTGTGCAGCTGCTTTGTGAAGGGACATGCTGCACGGTGCTTCGCATACTTAAAAGCACGAAGGGCACGTGATTGATTTTCGATTGTTTGTTTTTCTCTGTCTCTCTCTATCTATCTCTCTCTCTCATTCTCTGCTCCTGACGGAGGGGGTGTGAGCTGCCGGCTTCAACAGCTTTGTGCCGTGGTGCTTCGCATACTTAAAAGCCAAACAGCCCTATTGATTTGTTTGCTTTTCTCTATCTCTCTGACATTACAGTATCTGCTCCTGACGCGCACTCCTTTGAAGAGGAAGATATGTTTGCATTCTTTTAATTGTGAGACGGAACTGTCATCTCTGTCTTGTCATGGAGCACAGTTTAAACTTTTGAAAAAGAGACAAATGTTTGTTTGCAGTGTTTGAATAACGTTCCTGTCTCTCTACAACCTCCTGTGTTTCTGCGCAAATCTGTGACCCAAGCATGACAATATAAAAATAACCATATAAACATATGGTTTCTACTTTGCGGATTTTCTTATTTCGCGGGTGGCTCTGGAACGCAATCCCCGTGATGGAGGAGGGATTACTGTATTCTCATTCTTATTGTTTATGTATATTAAAAAGAGCAGTGGTATTGACCCCTGAGGGATACCATTTATAACACCACCTAATTCTGAGAAGGTTCCTCTCATCATAACCCTTTGCTTCCTGTATTTGAGCCCCTTTTGTACACACCTACACACCGCTCCTTGAATTCCCACTTCATTTACTTTGATCGTGTGGTAACTTTCCAGATGTTACAATGTGCAAATAAAGATACAGAAATCTCTATCTGAATAGACCCGCTATTAGCCATTTTGAAAGGGCACATAGATTTTCTAGCGGCAAATATATGCTCAAACATATTGTGGCAAACTCAAGCTTAAACCTGGCGTTGGTGGTATCTGTGCCATGTCCTCTGTGAGCCCTTCTAGGACTAAATCTCACAGCACCCATCTAAAGGTGTTATGTAGCCCAAATGACTGTCCACAAGGAAATGTCAGAGACATAGGCCCAAATGTCCTCTTCCAACACCCATACACCAAACAGTGATATGCTAACAAACTATCAGAGCATCCAAGAAGTTACAGTACCTTTCAATCTGGGAAAGGAATTTGGTTTCGAAAATGCCACGTGTACGGAGTCTCTCTGAGATCTGCCCCCTGAACAGCAAGCCCCGCCTGGTCAGGTCGAGTAGAATCTGACGGACTATCTCTCCCAGGTACATGCCGCTCGTCATCTTTTCATACCTGTAAATGAAGACAAAATTTACGCAGTGTAGTACCGCTGACCAAAAAAGACTCCAACCCCTCAGGATGGTTAACAACGTGCCGGCTCATTACCTTTGTTTACCAGCATTGAGGGATTGTTCATCCACCTCTCGGTCAAACCTGGTCCGCAGATATTCAATGCAGCCGTTGTCACCAAAACCGCCCCACTCTGTGTTCACACACATCCTGCCTTCATCTCCCTCAACTGTCTCGATGTTCTTCATCTCCTCCATGTAACAAGCGTTGC
Source organism: Erpetoichthys calabaricus (assembly GCF_900747795.2). Lineage (NCBI taxonomy): Eukaryota > Metazoa > Chordata > Cladistia > Polypteriformes > Polypteridae > Erpetoichthys > Erpetoichthys calabaricus. Next base: position 321,515,668 of record NC_041395.2, read on the forward strand.
TCCCAGTGCCTGCGGATAGGAAGAAGTAGTGTAGGATTGCAGCTTGACATCCATTTCAGGAGCTGCTGATGTTCATTCTGAGTAATTGCAGGATTAGGGATAATATCATCTTTAAATTTAGCCTCTTCTTTTAGCAAAGGCCCAGCAGAGCCCTGCAGAACCAAACAGATGTGTGTGATCTTCACACCCAATCCTGAACTGGAGATGTAAACAGAAAGATAACCAAGCATCTGAGTGACTGGAGAAGATGCTCATTCTAACCGGTTAATTACTGTATTATGATGTGGCACCTTTAGCTGAAAATTGTCATTTTTAATCAATATTGGGGATTGACCCTGGCTAGGTGGAGATATGCTCTAGAGAAGAGAGGAATGAAGGTCAGTAGGAACAAGACAGAATACATGTGTGTGAATGAGAGTGAGGTCAGAGGAATGGTGAGGATGCAGGGAGTAGAGTTGGTGAAGAGTAATGGGGAGTGTAGAAGAGAGGTGAAAAAGAGAGTGCAGGCAGGGTGGAATGGGTGGAGAAGAGTGTCAGGAGTAATCTGTGACAGACAGATATCAGCAAGAGTGAAAGGGAAGGTCTACAGGACGGTAGTGAGACCAGCTATGTTATATGGGTTGGAGACGGTGGCACTGACCAGAAAGCAGGAGACAGAGCTGGAGGTGGCAGAGTTAAAGATGTTAAGATTTGCATTGGGTGTGACGAGGATGGACAGGATTAGAAATGAGGATATTAGAGGGTCAGCTCAAGTTGGACGGTTAGGAGACAAAGTCAGAGAGGCGAGATTGCATTGGTTTGGACATGTGCGGAGGAGAGATGCTGGGTATATTGGGAGAAGGATGTTAAGGATAGAGCTGCCAGGGAAGAGGAAAAGAGGAAGGCCTCTATCTATCTATCTATCTATCTAAGAGAAGGTTTATGGATGTGGTGAGAGAGGACATGCAGGTGATGGGTGTGACAGAGCAAGATGACGAGGACAGAAAGATATGGAAGAAGATGATCTGCTGTGGCAACCCCTAACGGGAGCAGCCAAAAGAAGAAGAAGGAAAACTGACAAATTGTGGCTGCATTGTTAAGTGAATTTCAAAGGCAAATAGTCAATCAGTCAGTAAGAAACCCTGCACAGAGTGCCCTTTTATCACAGGGCATAATTTTGTACATCCCAACAGTCAATCTTTTTCTTCTTCCACTTCATCAATGTGCTTGGTCAACCTTCACCATATAGCCTGGTCCTACATCTCATCAGCAGTCAAGCCCTTTTCCTTCAGATCTTCTTTAACTTTATCCATCCACCTCCATTTTGGTCTCCCTCACTTTCTCTTCCTCTGTTACTTCCATTCCCTGCACTCTTTTGCCCACATATTCATTGTTTCTCCTCATCACAAGTCCATACCACCTCAATCTACTGTCCTATACTTTCTTAGATGCCTCTGCCACTTTTGTTGTGCCTCTGCTTGTCTCATTTCTTCTTCTCTTCTTTTTTTGTAACTCCACATATCCATCTTAACATTCTCATTTCTGCCACCTTTAACTTCCTCTCCTTTACTGCCCATGTCTCAGCTCCATACATCATTGCCAATCTTATAAACCTCATCTTCGCCTTAATTCTTTGATGACACAATACTCCTGATACCTTCTTCCAATTCTTCCATCCACACTGCACTCTATGGGTTATCTCTACATTTAATCCCAACAGTCAAGCACACCAAGCTAATTTTGAAGGGCCAGTTTAACTACCTTTAATAGGTTTGGGATTTGGGAGGAAACTGGAGTACCCTTATGGACTCCTACATCCACATTGACAGTGACCAGCCCATGGTTCAGTCTCAGGACAATGAAGCTGTGAAACTGCCACACCAATGCCATTGTGCCAAGAAATTATTAATCATTGACATCAGAAAGAAAAGAAACAGCTTACCAACAATTAAGCCAATCTCACACTTTGGATCTTCATAGGCGCAGGTCATCATTGTGCCAACGGTGTCATTCACCACTGCCACAATATCCAGGTCAAATTCCTACAACGACAGGAAGACAGCAGTGGTAAAGAAAAAGAACAATCAATACAATTTTGCAGGGTGTTTTATTACATATAATAAGGACAATCCAGTATGGTTCAGTTTTCTGTGATGCATCATTAAGTATTACATTTTTGTCATTTTAATTTTGTGATTTCGTTTTCATCTGTAACGCACCCAAAAAGACATAAATCGATTGTAACTCATGCAGAAAGCGGCTGCCAAAATCTTAACTAGGAAAAGAAAATCCGAGCACATCACACCAGTTTTGATGTCACTACATTGGTTACCTGTGCCTATAGAATTGACTTTAAAATATTGTGTATGGTTTACAAAACCTTAAATAATCTCGTTACATCTTATATTTCAGAATGTCTTTCACTTTACACCCCAGATCTTCACAATGAGGGTCTGCTTAGAATTCCAAGAGCTAAACTTAAAGAACTGGTGAGGCGGCCTTCTGCTGTTATGCACCTAAAATCTGGAACAGCCTGCCAATAGGAATTCACCAGGCTAATACAGTGGAGCACTTTAAAAAACTGTGGAAAACACATTACTGTAACATGGCTTTCTCATAGCTTCATTTTAGTTTAATCCTGATATTCTGTATATTCAATTAATTATCATTATCGTTCATGGTGGCTCTGAAATCCATACTAACCCCGTATTTCTCTGCTGTTCTTTTTCCGGTTTTCTGTGGTGCTGATCTGCGCCACCACCACCCGATCAAAGCACCGTGATATCCCTAGACTGATGGATTGAAGGCCAGAGGTCCACATGACCGTCATCATCAAGTTCTTCCATGTAAACCCTGAATACCATGAGGACTGATTGAGGTCATTTATGTGAGGTAGAATGCCTAGAGGGGGCTGGGTGGTCTCGTGGCCTTGGAACCCCTGCAGATTTTATTTATTTTTTTCTCTAGCCGTCTGGAGTTTTTTTTTTTGTCCTTCCTGTGGACCTTACTTTTATTCTTTGTTAATTAGTATTGCCTAATTTTATTTTTATATTTTGTCTTTTTTCTCTTTCTTCATCCTGTAAAGCCCTTTGAACTACATCACTTTTATGAAAATGTGCTATAGAAATAAATATTGTTGTTTTCAAAGTGTATTGCTTTTAATGTCTCATAGATTAGGCACCAAATCCTTTCCACCAGTGAGAACTGAAAGAGCCCGTGTAAGAGTAGTGATGTTGACTAATGTCAGCAGGGCTGGAGACATTCAGGTAGGACATTCTTCTGTCTATGTTTAAGTCCAAGTATTTGCATTTAGTTTGGTTTCTACAAAACTGTGGAATGAAAAATTATAACATTGTATTCAAGCATATTACAAAATAGGCAGTCCATGTGGTAATTTTACATATATTCCAAGTAGAACAATTGTGATGAGGACTGGCCATTAATCCCAACAAGCTCGTTCATACTATTCATTCATTTAACATAACATCAGGTTGAAATCTAATGGTCTCGAAAGTCCATCTCTCTCTACCACACTACTTGTAATTTACTCCATGTGCCTGTGGTTCTTTGAGTGGAGAAAAATCTGCCCTTAACAAGTTTCCAACTGTGTCCTCATAATAATAATAATAATACTACATTCCCATGCTCAAGGCACTTCACAGAGTCTTAGAAAAAAACAGCAGGGTACATGTAACATTGGATACAAATGTTTTCCTGAATAGAACAATGAAACAGATAACAAAGAATTAAATAGAATAAAGAACAATAAACCAGAGTAAACTACTAAATTCAATACTAAAAGAAAAACCTAATTTGTGATATAACAGACACACACATTATCCTGAACACTGGACAGTGAGGTAAACTGAAAGAAAGGGCAGAATGTTAAGTTAAGTTAAAAGCCTTCCTAAATAGATGCGTTTTAAGTTGTTTTTCATGTTTTTCATGATTTAAGACTTTATCTTATAGTAACAACAGAGATCCACTGTACTAATTTCTTTCATAATCTTAAATTCATCGATCAAGTCATCTCTTAATCTCCATTTGTTTAGACTGAAAAAGTTCAACTCCACATTAGTCTGTCCTCCTGCTCAGACCTCTCAGTCTAACCGCTCTTCTCTGGACTTCCTCTAGTGCTGCTACTGTATGTCTTGTATATAATATGGAGACCAAAAGCTGAATGCAGTACTCCAGATAAGGCCTCACCAGTATGTTATATAACTTGAGCATAACCTCCCTCATCTTGTACTCCACACATCGTGATATAACCTCACACCCTAGTAGCTTTCTTGATCACTTCTGTACACTGACTGGATGTAGATATTCACAGGTCCACTGTGACTCCAAGGTCCTGCTCATAAAGTGTATAAGTTACAAAGATTGTTTTGTTTTTTCTTACACAAAGAACCAGAGACATACATATGGAGTACATTACAAAATTGTGTGGTGGAGATCAGGACTTCACAGATCTGCATATTTCAACTTGATGTTACTTTGGATAATCTGGGTGAATAGGATGCATGAGCTTGTTGAGCTCAATTGGCTGTTCTTGTCACCATTGTTGTAATTTTAAATCGAATCAAGTAAAAAAGTGAAAACAAATGTGTAATCCTTAATACATTATAAAATATAAACAATCCTAATATTATGGCATTGTGACAGGCAGTACCGTATATACTCCTGTATAAGTCGTGCCTCCTCCCACCTCACATCAGTATCTCAGACGCATCGAATTTTGTTGCAGCAGCGCAGTTACCAATTTCTTTCACTACTTCAATGACGTTTAATTTAAAACCAGCTTCATATTTTCTTCTGATTGAACGCTCCATCGTAGATAAGGAATGTTCTTACGATAAAGGTGTATGAGGGTGTGAGATACAAAAAACATAAAACAGTGCAAATTTTGCTTTGGAGTAGTTCAGGTATTACCGTGTGGTCACGTAGGCACAATAGAGAGAGAGAGAGGTTAGGAGCGCCCGCTGATACAGCGCATTGCTGCACCCACATAGAAAGCGTGGTTACTATCGCAGGTGGGTGTTAGCATATCATAATCCCTTGTACCAATAGTGTGAGTTTTCCGCATTCAACTTATATGACCGACATTATAAAATACTAGAAATTATACGGTAAAATCAAGTCCCGACTTATCCACGGGAGAACTTATCCACAAGTATATATGGTATACAGTAATCCCTCGCTATATCGCGCTTCGCCTTTCGCGGCTTCACTCCATCGCGGATTTTATATGTAAGCATATTTAAATATATATCGCAGATTTTTTGCTGGTTCGCGGATTTCTGCGGACAATGGGTCTTTTAATTTCTGGTACATGCTTCCTCAGTTGGTTTGCCCAGTTGATTTCATACAAGGGATGCTATTGGCAGATGGCTGAGAAGCTACCCAACTTACTTTCTCTCTCTCTCTCTTGCACTGACTCTCTCTGATCCTGACGTAGGGGGATTGAGCAGGGGGGCTGTTCGCACCCCTAGACGATACGGACGCTCGTCTAAAAATGCTGAAAGATTATCTTCACGTTGCTACCTGCTGTGTGCAGCTGCTTCGTGAAGCAACATGCTGCAAAGTGCTTTGCATACTTAAAAGCTCAAAGGGCACGTATTGATTTTTTTCTCTCTCTCTCTCTATCTCTCTGCTCCTGATGGAGGGGGTGTGAGCTGCCGCCTTCAACAGCTTTGTGCCGCGGTGCTTCGCATACTTAAAAGCCAAACAGCCCTATTGATTTGTTTGCTCCTTTGAAGAGGAAGATATGTTTGCATTCTTTTAATTGTGAGACTGAACTGTCATCTCTGTCTTGTCATGGAGCACAGTTTAAACTTTTGAAAAAGAGACAAATGTTTGTTTGCAGTGTTTGAATAACGTTCCTGTCTCTCTACAACCTCCTGTGTTTCTGCGCAAATCTGTGACCCAAGCATGACAATATAAAAATAACCATATAAACATATGGTTTCTACTTCGCGGATTTTCTTATTTCGCGGGTGGCTCTGGAACGCAACCCCCGCGATGAAGGAGGGATTACTGTATAATAATAATAATAGCATATAGGCAATGCCACTGCTAGGTTATTTTGTGCCCTAGGTCAAGCTTATTAGTGCACCAATCAACTGTTCGGTAGCTAACCTGTGTGGCCGGGTCCCCCTCACTTATGATCTGTGCCCCAGGCGAATGCCTAATTCACCATAATGATGGCGCTAGCCCTGCGTATAGTGGAGTTCCTGGCAATTCTCATCTCTAGAAGACTTAACTACTGAAATTAGTGCCAATAAAAAAGAATGGAGTTTAAAAAAAACAATCGTTACTTACATTTCTTCTTTTGATGCCTTCTCTTAGCATGTCCACCACATCTTGACCCTCACAGTCTGTGGCTTTGAAACCTTTGGTCCAGCTTATGAGAGTACCCTGGTGGAGATGAGAGACAAATTAGGGTGGCTTTTGTTACAAAATGAAGCTTGACTGCCAACTAACGGGCACAAGGCAGGGCTTGATGTCCCTTCTTTGTTTAGTCAAACCCCGTCCCTTAAGTGACTGTACATTAATTAATGGTCACCCCTTGAAGATGGCAGGAGGCCATAAGCTCTAAACAGAAATGTTAACATAACTAATAATAATAATTCTTTGCATTTATATAGCGCTTTTCTCACTACTCAAAGTGCTCAAATAACTCTGGCTTAAATGGTTCAAAAGTCAAACCTGAAAATAGGAATAATGAGAAATGTGCACAGAAAGCATCACCCAAAATGGAAGGAGAAAGATCCTGCACTTCCTGGTTTGCCAAAGCTTGTGTGGATTTGTCTTAAAAAGTCTCTGGCATATTTTTTGGTGCATCATTTTGATCCCTGGTTGTGAATTTTTGTCTGTCTTTTTGGCCACGGCTTGGCTCAGTTACTGTACATACTGTACATATCCTGCTTTTTGACAATCATTTTAGATTTGCCCGCTGACCTTTGTATTCTAGACTCTCTTCTCCTGGTAGTTGACCTTCACTAGTTTATACTTTGCCTTTTTGTTTGTCTCAGTCGTTGGTAGGAGGGCTCCAGTGGGCACATTTGTAAGGAACTGTGCCAAACGCTTAGGAGGCACTCATACACAACTGGGCCAGAAACAATAATTGATCTTTCCTGTGTGATATCTGTGTGATGACAAAATCAATATTAATTATGTACAGTACTGTTTTTGTAAGCTATATTTATTCATTTGCAATCTACAACTACATGTTCTGTATGGACTGAATTGAATATAAACAAGTTCTGTCAGGTAAACATTCATTTTTGTTCTCTCTCCCAATGTTACATTTCCCATTTAATTTAGTTTCTGGCACAAATGGAAAAAGTGTGAATTAGTGTAAACAGCCCTTGTAAGAGCCAATTTTAGAAAGTTAAAGTTTTGAGTTAAACTTATTGCATATTAATGTTTGCTTAATTTGAATAGAATATAATTTCTTCTATAGTCATATAGTCATTATAGTTCCCCCTATAAGTTAGTAAGAGATAGTACCTTCTTGCTATAACTGAGAAACAGTGTGATATTAGACTCTCTTGTGTTTAGAGCAGGTCCCAGTAAGCAGGGACTTGAAAGATCCATTTTCAACTTAGAAATGGGATAAGCATACAGTTTTCTGACCGCTTTGAAATGGTTCAGAAATTATAAGTGATTAGTAACGATATTTTGTCTGTGGAATCATTTCTGCGCATCAGGCCTTTGTTGAATCCCATTTTTTAAGTTAGAGCTGCTGAACTTTGAATACTTTGGGAAAACGCAGCTACAGCCCTAATTTGGGGTATTTCACAAGAAATGTAATGATTTACAAGAACCTTTGTGTCAAATATTTGAGATTTTAAAATGTTTGCTTCAATGTAAATGTTTAAAGTTGAAGTATTCTTGATTGTAATAGAACAAAATCAAAAATAACATAATATGTAATCACTGAACTTGAAATATATGTTTGAAATCTGTTATTTTTTAACCTTGTGGCTCTTGCCAGGCTAGGGCCACCGATAAAGAAACAAATATCAAAAATATCATCATATTCGTCATTCATGAAGATTTTATAAAACGACATTCCACACACCTGTATTACCGATCCCCGTTTGTTTAAAGTTTTGTGAAAAGGAGTTTGATCCCTCGTATCACATTAGGGGGTGAACCCCTGGGGTCAATTGATGTGAAATGCACAGCTTCAGGACCTTCTGATCATTTCTGCTGAAGACACCTACTGGCTTACACTTTATCATAAGGATGTAATTTCCTGTGCAAAATATGGTACTAAAATTGCCTAAAATAAGAATTTTAGGGTCTAAAGGGCTTAAAATTGCAGCACCTTGCATACCTAGACATCTAGACGGATCGAATGGTGCATCATATGCAGGAGTTTTCTCATACCATCAAATCAGAGCATGTCAGACAAAAAAAAATGAAATTATTTCAAAGCACTCATAAGTAATTCTTATGAATACAATAAAGAATTGGGTCAATTGAAATGAACTGAAAGCCTTGGTTAGTACTGCGGGGTAAACCTGTGCTCTCAAGGCCAATTGAGGCAAACCGCGTCCCTGAGCTCAGTCTGCAGGGCTGGACTGCATAAAGCTGCGTGCGCTCCCTTGTAGTTAACCAAAGCAGCAGCTGCTGCCCTCTAGAGGCGGCAAAAGCAGCAGACCATCTGAAACCTCCTGTGGTTAAAGCACGGCTCTTAATGTAAATCTGAATGGCATTAATAGAATGAATTTTGCCATTATGAACTTAATGTATGCTAAACAGTAATTCTTAAGCAAAATTGTTTAACAGTCATACCACATCCATATTACTAACCGAGAATGGTAAACCGGATATGGACGCAGGGACCTGCCCGTGGACGCAGGAGACATAGTGCGCAGGCGCCACACAAAGCCCCCTCCGCCCCAGAGCGAAACGGGAGAGACTACGAACCGTCTGACATGCCGCAAGCAGGATAAAGCGAGGTCAGAAATAAAAGACAGAGTAGGAAACAAAGTAAAACGTCATAAAGAGGTTAAAGAACGGGGACAAACACATGGAGAGCGAGTTACAGATGATGAAAACTGGAATGCAACAGCTTCAAAAAAACCTAGGCACGAAACACATGCACAGTGAGATACAGAATATAAAAGCAGAAAAAACGACAGTTTACTAACGTCCACACCACACAGCGGAGGCAGACCCGGAAGGTGCAGGCGCCTACATCGCGCGTCGGAAGGCGCGGGAAAGTATGAAAGGCAAAGGAGCCTACACAGCATGGTAAAACCCGACATAATATGGAAGGCACAGGCTTTGCCGCCATATTGTGAGTGGCACTACTGCGTAGTGAAGGCGCAGGCGTCACCGCCATATTGTGCGTGGCACTACTGCGGAGTGAAGTTAGCAATAATGTGCTGCTTGGGATTGTACAAAACGCCGAACGCGACCCACCTTCTGAAACTGCGGAGGTGAAGCAGGCACGGGTTCAAACCGAAAGAGCTCGACTGACGGATATACGCCTACAACGCGCGTCTCAAACCACAGAAGCAGGGCAAGCACGGGTTCAAAACAACGCAAGCTCCTGCAACACGCGTCTGAAACTACGGCTGCCCAGCGGGCACGGGTTCAAAACGCCAGGGGTAGGCGAGCGAAGCGAGCAGGGGGCGGAGCCCCCTTGTTTATCAATAATGAAGTATACTAATGCATATTTATTTGCAAAAGTGTACTTTATTAATAGTAAATTTGCATATCAGTTTGTATTGGTAGAAATGAGAAGTCAAGCAAAATGATACCTTTTATTGGCTAACACGGTACAACACCCTAGTACTATTAGTAGAAATAAAATGCTTACAGATCAGAGAAAGAGTGATATCAGAAATTTTACTTACACTTCTATAAAAAATAAAGGTTCATTTTACTGGTTATTAGTGTCTTTTTGTAATGATTTAGTACTAACAACACATTTGCTTCTGTGTCTTCAGCTAAAGCAGAGGTCTTCAATCACGGTCCTGGAGGGCCGCAGTGGCTGTAGGTTTTCATTCCAGTCCTAATTAGAGCTCAGTCTTTGCTGATAATGACACTTGGTATTGGACTCTTTGCCTTGTTAGTGCTTTCATTCATCAAAGACAAATATTACTTACACCGTAGATCAGAGGTCCTCAATTACAGTCCTGGAGGTCTGCAGTGGCTGCAGGTTTTCACTTCAACCAATTTTTAATTAGAAACCATTTATTTACTACTAAAGAAATGTGTTTTTGGGCTTAATTTTTGTTTTCTTCCCTGTTACAATTCAGAACCCTTAATTGCCTATTTTACTTTTTAGCAGTTTTAATTGTTGCCTGTTTTCTTACCAGATGTTAGTTAATAATGAAATGTAGATAATGAATAAACCAGCAGCTCTCCAGCTAACGTGCTTCCTTTTAAACCTGTTCATGTGCACCATGAAGTATCTGTGTTAAAAAAAATGTTTAGGAATAAATGAGAGGGGAACTGGAAGGAGCGTTAAGTTTAAATCTATTCTGGTCCACACATGGATAATGTTCTTACAGAAGGAAACTCTACAGTGCAATACAAATTTCTCTTGGCTGAATGAAAGCACTAACAGGCCAAATAGTTAAATTATCAGCAAGGACTGCCTTCTAATTAGGAAACTAGTTGGAAGGAAAACCTGTAACCACTGCGGCCCTCCAGGACTACGACTGAGGACCCCTGATATAAAGTGTTGTTTTAAACAAAGGAAATAAAAGCCACAATAATACAGTTGTGTTCATTTTTAAAACCTATGGATGGAGTTCTTGTTTGTCTTTGTGAATAATTGTGATTGACTATCTCCTTAGTTACAACCTAAGTTCATGCCCAGGGGTCTTCAACTCTGGTCGTTGAGCACTATTCTGGCTGCAGATTTTCATCTTAACCCTTTACTTAATTAGTGAATAGCTGAATTCAACATAGTGAGTTGGAGCAAAATCCCATGACAACACGGGATCATCTCAGCTGCCAACAAGGAACATTTCTTGTCCGTTCAGCTAAGCAGAAGACAAGAGAGCAGCAGCCAATATCACCAAAAACAAAAAAACAGGCAAACTTCAAATCTAATACTGGCAAAAGTATTTAGAGCAGGGGTCTCCAGTCCCGGTCCTAGAGCTCTACCATACCTGCAGGTTTTCATTCTAACCCTTCTCTTAATTAGAGACCAGATTTTGCTGCTGATTATGCCTTTTGCCTTAATTTTAATTGACTTACTATTTAAGACTCAGACCCTTTAATTGTTCTTTTTAATTAATTAGCAGCCAAACAATAATAAGATACAAAACAAGACAACACATGTCTAGCAGCCTGAGACCATCATACAATATCTGAAAATTAAGAAAGGTGAAGGTCCACAAAACATTGTGATGCTGTTCTTAGAATAAAGAAAATCAACGCTTTTGGAAATGTGTGCTGTGGCAGAATGAGAGCAGCAACAAGCCATGGAATTAAATAACGGGTTTAATTAACAACAAGAATCGGCTTCTCATTAAGAAACTCGTTGGAGCTTGAAACCCCAACTTAGCTGGTCATCTGTTGGCTCAGTTCACGTCTCATTTCTGTTTGGGTGCCATTCAAGGAAGAGAAATGAGGACATTCAGAGAACTGAATCTTTAAAAAAACAAGTCAATTAAAATGATGGGAAAATAAATTAATTAGCAGCAAAAACTGGTCACTGATTAACAAAAGGGTTACAATGAAAACCTGCTGCCTTAGTAGCAGAGTCAGGGACCCCTGTAACTTAACTTGTCAGACATTTGAGTTAAATATAAACACATAACAGGCCGAGTTACAATTATGCATTAATGTGGTTTGCTCTGCTGTGTCGCAGTCCCCTGCTTTTCATGCTAATTAGTACAATGATGACGAGAGTCCATGTAAGCGGACAGCTTTGTTCCACAAATCTTTTCACTGCAATTGAACTAAGAGCTGGAGATGATCTCCAGAAAGAACCATACTGACTAACTAGTTTGTAGCTTAGCGTGTAGCTACAGATTAACTCAAGAAATGTATTGCAATTGATGCTTTGCTTTTTCTTAGTCATTGTTATCAGTACTAAAAACATGGAGATCAGTTTTGAGTGTTTATTATATTGACCAAATCAAATAATTTTCCCACAAGTCTGATTTTGTGCACTGTACACAAAAATGAACTTCTCATTAATTTAACCAAATAAAGTGCTGCCATTTTGTGCCAACAATATAACAAGAAGACAATTCTCCAAAGTCACACCTCATATCTTACATGGCAGTAAGCAAACGTTTGAGGAGCCACAGTCGAAACTTCACCTCAGGTTGATCATTCTTGTACTCCTTTATTTCTATCTTGTAGCTTTTAGGGTGAAGATTTTATGTTTTATGCAGGATGTTCTCTGCCAAAAGCTTTCTTTAATGCCATCCTAAATAAATGCTCTCCTTCATGTATAGTGCTGTTGACATATGAAAAAGACTCTCCGGCCATTTTCTGCAGCTGAATTTCAAATGCAGAGCTATGGGAAGTAATGGGTCTCTGACAGGAACCAGTCCAGTACAGGGCAGGACATGCTCACGCACACACCAGCACTCTGTCTTCCACCAGGCCTGTTTAGTCGCACCAGTCAAGCTGGGAGTAGCAGTTCTGTTGTCATATCACATTGTACAGTGACAGTCATGCTCAACCAACATGCAACATCTTGACATGAGAGCCAGGCAAGTTCACTGCCAGTGGGCTCCTAGTTGAATAGCAGTGAAATGACCAGATAACCCACCTCAGTTGAATATCCATGAACCCAATTCATCATTTTTTTTGTCATTACCACAAGCTCCACTTCAGGTTACCACTTACTATACTGGAGATTTTTCCACTAGCAGCATAACTGAACATCAGGTAAGCTGATTTGTGTGAGTGGCAATTAGAATTTCTGGACGAATGCTGCACAAACACATTGGGACTACCCAGCCAAGAAGTAAACTAGGGACCAAGGGCAGCACGGCACTTCAACTACCCATATAAAGTCTGCCCCCCGTGACCCTGTAGTTAGGATATAGCGGGTTGGATAATGGATGGATGGATGGAACTCGCTTAAAACCACAATTGGAATGTTTGTTTGCTTGAGCAGAAATCTTTCACCAAGACTTTTAATTTCTTAAACTCCAGATGCTTTTTAAAGTATGTGGCCATCTTTTATAGTGTCACACGTCACACAAGCCTGGCTTCATATAACATCTGAAGCCCAAGAATGATGGCATCCATGAAAATATCCGTCCATCCATCCATTTTCCAACCCGCTGAATCCGAACACAGGGTCACGGGGGTCTGCTGGAGCCAATCCCAGCCAACACAGGGCACAAGGCAGGAACCAATCCTGGGCAGGACGCCAACCCACCCATGAAAATAAACACACAAAATACCAGTACCCATGCAAAAGAAGAACACAATATAATGAAAAAGTTACATCACCTAAACAACAATTAAAAATATAAGCAACTATAATAAAACAGATAATAGGGATGAACAGGCTGTGATCTAAGTTATGAGTCCTAATGCCTCTTTTTGTGTATTTATTTTTTGTTTTGGATTTGTAGAGAAAAGCCAAGCAAAATGACAGGCAAGATGTAATCTTTTTAGTTAGCCAATAAAAGGGGTCATTTTGCTTGGCTTTTCTCTACATTCATAATGGCTAACACGGTACAACACCCTAGTACTATAGATATTTTGGATTTGTTAAATTATTGTCATTGTCCTGGTGATGCCAGTTTGCTTTCTACTGTACTGAATAATTCAGCCATGCTGTTCATATTTACTTTAATCATTGACAACAATGTGCCACCATTCCTCGCGGCGGAGTGGTGGCTCTGAGGCTAGGGATCTGCACTGGCAATCGGAAGGTTGCCGGTTCGAATCCCGTAAATGCCAATAGGGACTCTGCTCTGTTGGGCCCTTCAGCAAGGTCCTTAACCTGCAATTGCTGAGCGCTTTGAGTAGTGAGAAAAGCGCTATATAAATGCAAAGAATTATTATTATTATTATTATTATTATAACTGTTATTCTAGTCACACAAAATACAAAGCAATCTGAAAATCCACAATGCAGATGCACACCACTGGTCTTCTTCAAACTGGCTGGCCCAAGTTTACACTGGCACAATGTTTTATTATATATATTATCATAGTTTGAATAGTAACCAAGAAACTCCTATTTAATAACGATAGGCAAACACCAAGAAGAAAAACGAGTCAAGACAAAAGAATGAAAGTCAAAACCAGAATACACAATTCCTCAAACTCTAGTTCACTGGTTGAAACTGTATCTCAGACAAAGCAGCTCATGCCGCGGCAACAGAACTTACCAGCTTATATCAGGAGGGATGGCCCTAGAAATCAGGCAAGGGCCCATAGTAGCGGCTTTCAACGTGAACTTTGTGAAAGCAAAAAAGACTAACCATGAAGTTAAAGTCAGTCAGTGTCTAACCCACTTAGTCCTGAACAGGATTGTGGGGTCTACTGGTGCCTATCTCAGTTAGTATTAGAAGGCAGGGAAAAAACCCTATGCAGGGCGCCAGTCCACTGCAGGGGGCACACACACACACACTAAGGTCAATTTTGGATCACCAATTCACCTAACCTGCATGTCTTTGGACTGTGGGAGGAAACTGGAGTGCCCGGAGGAAACCCACACAGACATGGGGAGAACATGCAAACTCCACGCAGGGAGGACCCGGGAAGCGAACCCGGGTCCCCAGGTCTTCCAACTGCGAGGCAGCAGTGCTACCCACTGCGCCAACATGCCGCCACTAAGCACACCCTACGGTCAATTTTGGATCACCAATTCACCTAACCTGCATGTCTTTGGACTGTAGGAGGAAACCACACAAACACAGGGAGGACCCGGGACATAAACCCTGCCCGCCATGAAACTAAATGTACAAAATCTAAAACTCTTGTGAACTAAAAAAGTTATTCAGAGTGCAAAAAAAAAAAGTTCTAAACATTCATTACAGGTTTCCCAACTCTTAAAAGGCACTCAGCTTCTGGAATACAACTATTTGATTCAAACTATTCTTTTAATAGGGTTACTTAGGAGAAAGAAGCATTAGGATTTTCTGGCTTTGAACATTCATCTGTTTATAATTTGAAATCTGTGTGTTGGTTTTGGAAAACTTTATAATTTTCTACTTCTGGCCTTTCAGCTCCACCCTGTTTTTCAGACTTCAGTAATGGCTCTCCCTTCCCTGTTCTTCATTTCTTGACTGTTCCTGTCCATCTCATTCTTAACACAAACGTAAGAAGCAAATCATTAACACATTCCTGACAGCTGATACTTCAATAAGTAAACTCATGATTATGGTCTTTTTTTTTTTTAAATGTGATCCAACTCATCTCCACAAAGACTTCTGCATTATCACCTGGTGAGCAGGTAAATGATCGCTGGCCACAATGATTACCTGATTATTTGTTTTTCAGCCTTATTTTCATACGTCAGTCTGCACACCTAAATTGTGATCTGTGAAGGATAAAAGGAATTGACTTGTCATGGGATGTCTTGTCCAGATGGTGGGGCTTGACCTCTGACTTGAGGTTCTGAGCACCATATAGGTGAGGATCCCAATTAGGTTCAAAGCCTGAAGAGAAAGATGAATTTCTATTCATATGGCATGAGGTGCAAGAAAACTTTAAGGGGTTTCAGATCTCATCTCTATACTATGGAGCCCATAGGCATGCCCTGCTGGCTATAATGTAGGATGAACATTTTTTTAGGCCTGAATGATATTTGCAAAAATACTGCTGCTTGACCAGTTTCTGTTGCTCAGAAAGGCCTCTGCTGTCTTCTGCCATCCCTTGAGGGCCTTTTTTCCTAAACTGAGGCTTTCCCACTATATAGACTCGGGTCCGACTCTTCCTAGGATCTGAGTAGTGAAATGTACACTAGAGGACACTAGAAGCTAAAAGCAAGTGAAGAAGAAATGTCAGCACGGTCTAGTTACACCAATACTAGACTGAGCAGCTGTGGACATACAGTGAAACTGGACAGAAAAGCCCACCCTGTTATACATCAACCAGTATAGCCTATAGCTCAGCAGACAAAGCAAACAGATGAACAATGGCCTGACATATTGGAATGCATTCCAGTTACACATTAACCAGTATGGCCATCTGACCTGTAGGGAAATCAATAACTGCATTTCATTTAAAACAATGTCTTTATTCATCCTAAACCATCATTGTCACTTTAGAGTGTCAAAGCATTGAATTTGTTTAATAAACAGACCCCCCCCCGTCCAATATTGTTTGCAATTTGGTGATGTAACTATTGCCAGTCACGTACCTTGTCTATTCCAGTCTGTCGGCAAGGGAAAGAAAATGTAAATCCAAGAGGTAGCCGGGTGTTTTTCATTCCCATATAGTCCAAGAAGTCTGAGATGCATTGGACGATGTGATCGAAAAGCTGTAAAAGATACATTGAAAAATGTCACAAGGACCACCTCATGAACTGCACTGTCTACTTTACCACACACACACACACACACACAAAGGAAAAGACAGGTGTGCCATCCATCACTATGTGGACACTCTGAGCCACGACTAGTTGGGCACTGTAGATGTGTACAGTAGATGGCAGTCATCAACATGCTTCTTCCACTGTTGTGCCAAGATACGCCAAACTGTATGTGTCACAGCAGTTTGGGCCAGTTTACCATTTCAGTGTGACCCGATTCAGCTACACAACTAGCCGTCTGTGGTCAACACAGTGATGAGCAGACTGGGAGCTTCTGGGACAAGAAGAACTCTTGACCTATGAATGAAGGGGAGGTGTGGGCCTTTGATTCAAAAGACCTGTTTGAAGACTACTTTCATTTTTCTGTGGTATTTTTCGGTGGCCCTGAAGTGCCCAGATCATAAAACACAGAAAACAATTTAGAAACACAAGAAGCAAATCACAAAATGCAAAAACAAATTATGAAATTGAAAACAAAAATTGAATATAAAAAATCCAAAAGCAAAAATAAACAGAAAACTGTAAAACTAAATTAAAAACACAACTACAAATCAGAAACGAAAAGTGCAAAAGGAGCAGTGGGCAAATGAAACGACAGCTGCCCAAACAAATGAGGAAGAAGGCAGACACCAAGAGCAGCAAACAAACCATTTGGAACTGAAGAAAAAAGTGAGGGCTACGAGTACACGACGGCTCAATCCCAGCAGTTCATTGAGTGGTGTGGTGGACTCGAGAACAATGAAAACACGACGTTGACTTTACTGTCACTTGTTTGTGCGCGGCTCCTTTTTACATTTATTTATTTGGCTGACACTATTAGCTAAAGCAACTTGCAATGTTTATGATACAATTGGTTCCATTTCTCTTGTTTTTCTAAGTGGAGTACAGACAGGTGAAGTGACTTGCTGAGGGTCACACAGTGTCAGTGGGGGATTTGAACCCACAACCTCTGGGTCTCAAGTCCAAAGACTTAACCACTGCACCACACTGCCTGATTTATACTTCCCTTTTCAATTTGTTTTTGTATATTACGACCTCTTATTGCATTTTAAATGTTTTTTTTTTGTTTTCTGGTTTTTGCATTTTCCTCATTTGATTCAATAGATAGATAGATAGATAGATAGATAGATAGATAGATAGATAGATAGATAGATAGATAGATAGATAGATAGATAGATAGATAGATAGATAGATAGATAGATAGATAGATACTTTATTAATCCCAAGGGGAAATTCACATACTCCAACAGCAGCATACTGATAAAGAAACAAAATTAAAGAGTGATAAAAATGCAGGTATAGCAGACAATAACTTTGTATAATGTTAACGTTTACCCCCCCGGGTGGAATTGAAGAGTCGCATAGTGTGGGGGAGGAACGATCTCCTCAGTCTGTCAGTGGAGCAGGAGGGTGACAGCAGTCTGTCGCTGAAGCTGCTCCTCTGTCTGGAGATGATACTATTTAGTGGATGCAGTGGATTCTCCATGATTGACAGGAGCCTGCTCAGCGCCCGTCGCTCTGCCATGGATGTCAAACTGTCCAGCTCCGTGCCAACAATAGAGCCTGCCTTCCTCACCAGTCTGTCCAGGCGTGAGGCGTCCTTCTTCTTAATGCTGCCTCCCCAGCACACCACCGCGTAGAAGAGGGCGCTCGCCACAACCGTCTGATAGAACATCTGCAGCATCTTATTGCAGATGTTTAAGGACGCCAGCATTCTAAGGAAGTATAGTCGATGTCTTCGGATTTGTTTTTGTGATCTGCCCTTCAGGGCCACCGTAGTATTTATTTCACAGTATTTTAGTACAAAATGCCAGCGTTTTGCCTGTTGTGAGCATATGACTGGATGTATGTGATGAGATTTTTTAATGAATGTGTTTATACAGTTTGCTGTGGTCCAACATTAGTCTCTACAGAGACCTACTCTATCAGAAAATGTTATCTCCATATGCTTACTTAGTTTATCTTCTCCCATTATACTTTACAGTGTTGGGGTCTTTTTATTTTTTCTTTTCTTTTCCAGGATCTCCTTCTGGCCACTTCTTTGGTGTTTTCTTCCATTTCCCCTCTAGGTCTTGCACTTGTTCTTTTTCCTTCATCATTCCTTTCAAACACCTTTCTGGGCCACCTTGTTTCACTCGTTCTTATTATACAGTATGTCCGTACCACTGCAGCCGTTTTATTTCTATGGTTTTCACAAGTGGCTGCATTTCCTGCTGTTTATGAATTCTTTTATTTTTTTATGCTGTCACTCTTTGTTTTACCAATCACTCATCTTAGATACTGCTGTTATTTTAGATCTTTGCTTGTCCACTATTGTCCATAAAAACACAACATTACAAATTTTCCTCTACCATCACTAAAAACCACAAGGAGTAAGTAACAAATAAAAAATAATTTTTGGATGGTGTTTTCCTTTAAAAAAACAACACATTTTTAAATTTATTTAATTTTTCCAATGAACAAAGTCATCAAACATTGCCTGGCATCGTGTGGTAAAATACAAGCAGACACCCTTCAGGGATTCACTGCTCAGTCGTTGAGCTGCTTTCAGTATTTCAGTTGTTCTTCATTTTCTCGAGTGCTCATCTTAGTGCTTCTGTTCTCTTGACTTCTTATTTGCCTGGTAATTCCTCTAAATCAGGGGTCTCCAACTCCAGTACTGGAGCTCTACTGTGGCTGTGGGTTTTCATTCTGACCTTTTTCTTAATTAGTGACCATTTGTGGCTGCCAATTAACTTCTTTTCCCTTCATTTTACTTGACTAGTCTTTATAATATTCAGTCCTCTGAATTGCTTTGTTTTTTCCTTAAACGACACCCAAACTAAAGTGAGATGTGAACTGAGCCAACAGATGACCAGCTAAGTCGGTGCCTCAAACTCCAATCAGTTTCTCAATGAGAAGCTGATTCTTTCTGTTAATTAAACTCATTATTTAATTCCATGGCTTGCTGCTGCTGTCATTCTGCCACAGCAGGCATTTCCAAAACTGTTGGTTTTCTTTTCTCTCCCTGAAAATGTTTTGTGGAGCTGAGCAGATCAACATTACCGAAACCTTCACCTTTCTTCATTTCCATACACTATATGATGGACACAGGTTAGCTGCCCATGTGTTGGCTTGTTTTGTATCTCATTATTGTTTGGCTGCTAATTAAGGAAAAAAGAAACAATTAAGGGATCCAAGTCTTAAATAGCAGACCAAATAAAATTAAAACAAAAGAGTGGTCTCTAATTAAGAGAAGGGTTAGAATGAAAACCTTCAGGCACAGTAGAGCTCCAGGACCGGAGTTGGAGACCCCTGCTCTAAATACTTTTGTCTTTATTAGATTTGAAGTTTGCCTGTTTTTTTCACATTTCTTGTCTCCCTCTTAGGTGAACAGACAAGAAATGGTCCTTGTTAGCAGCTTCTGAGATCTCACTGTGTTGATTTCAGCTATAAAAAGCGGCCCAGGTAAGTTCATGGTGTAAAATCCTATAACTTTGTACAGACAAGTTGGTGGCAGGCGTAGTTAAAAGGAGATTTTCTTAAAAAGGGGTGGCAGATAGACAGCACGTTAGTTTGGCCCACACCTGATGGTCCCATACAGCAAATACAATTGAAACTGAAATGCTGAGGCACTGTAGCTGAGTAATGTCTGACAGAAATATTCAAAATATCGCTTGATGTGGAGGTGGAATTCATAGAATAGCAAAGATCCAGACTTGCTCATCCCCCCGTTATGTTTGACTCACCTCTTCACCTGTGCCCTGCATGATCTCCAAAGGAATTGCATAGATCTTGTTGTACATCCGTACCGATTTCCTTAAGCCACTGCGAATTTTGACTACCAGAACACGAAAGTTGGTTCCGCCAAGGTCCAGAGCCAGAAAATTGCCCCTTTCTGCAATAATCAGTGAGACAAAATATACATTAAAATAACCCCAGCTAAGCTGACAAAACGGAGGTCCAGGGGCAGCATTACCTGTTCCATCAGGCGTCCCTCGCACGTACGATGGGAGCATCTTCACTGAAGCAGTGTAGTGCGTATCCTTTTTGAGTCCACACTCGAGTTCCACTCTCATCTTCTGCTTCACCATTTGTAGTTGCTGTTGGTTCAGCTTAAAGGGAGCGAGAGTCTCGTCTATCGCCAGCCGCTTAGACACCAGCCTGTAGGCCACAGCAGTCACCATGGCAGCACCCTTTGCACTGCCGCTTTCGGAGAGCAGAAAACGTACATCACAGTCGGGCGCCAGTCGCCTTACTACCTTGTGCAGGCGCTTAGCAAACCTGTGGGACAAAAAATCTGGTCCTAAATATCAGAAAGAAACGGAAATAAAACAAAGTCGTGTGGGACACAGCAGGATAGAAAGAACATAGGCTAGAGATGGATGAAGTGAGTAACTTTAATGCCCTCATAAAATCTTCTTATTAATGAGAGCCTTTGATCTGGAGAAAGTCTTACAAGCTATGACCTGTGTATCAGCATTTGGAGATGAAACTTCTAGGGTTCCTCTAATTTCAAAGTAAACCTTGGAGAAGGAAAACTTGGATGTAGTTAACACGAGGATCATTCAATATAATGAGATACTCTATAAATAATTAGTGCCCAGAGCTAGAAAATTCAGTGATTCACATTATGCTAATATATGTCTAGTGAATACATTAATCATAAAATTAAATTCAGCATTTACATTTTTGACAAGCCAATTTTCACACCCATACCCTAATGGTCAGTACTGTATATAAACCTTGGCAGTGGAGGCCAACCTGGAAAAAAAAGGCTGAGAGCCACAGCTTGAGCAGGTTTTACTTCAGATCATTTGACACATTGGTAGATATGAGAAAACATCAGGAGGTGTTAGTAATCAGGGAGTGTGGCATTCTAGTGGATAACATGGTAACTGTAAATACTAGGCCATCACTCCAGTGCCTGTGCATTGGGTGACCCAGCAGGGAGAGAGGTGCTTCACCTGCCACCGGCCATTTTGAAAAACAGCAGGAACAGCCATACTGGAAATGTAAAGCAGCTTGGGTTGGCATCCACTGTGAAGAGGCAATGTATAGAGTAAGCAGCATTTGTTTCATTAAGCAGTCTAAGGTCTGTGTGTCCAGTCCGTCAGAGTAATCTGATTGGTCAGTTTGGTTTTGGTGATACGACGAAAGTGTGATTGTAAGACAGATAAGGAGGAGTAACGGCATAGGAGGCACACTGAGAGAGTCGCCTTCAAAGATGGAAAGTGTAAAACCGAACAGGAGCCGAGAAAAACACCACAAAAATAATGACAGAGTATGAGAAGCAGGCTTTATGGGAATGTGCTTGAGGAAGAGGAACACGGGTGATACAGAGGAAAGGTGCTGAACATACATACATGTAAGGCAAGTGATAGCAAATATTGTATAATTATTTGATTACCTGCCTTTGACAAGTACCATGAGATGTGTGTGTGTGTGCGTGTGTGTGTGTGTGTGTGTGTGTGTGGGTGTGTGGGTGTGTGTGTGTGTACACATGTACATACATACATACATACATAGAAGTAGACCACACAGTCAGAGCTTCATATAGATTTTTTCTAATAAGCACAATGCCTTTGAAGATGCACAGGTAACCCAATACAGATCTTTCTTTTTCACTTTAATTCTCTTCCTTCCTCCAGTCCTCCCCAGGTGAATGACACCCTGCTCTTCTGCCTCTTTTATCCTGGATCCAGTAGTACTTCCAGTGCTAGGACATTGCCCCGAAGGAAGCACTTCTGGGTCAGGGGTAGTCCTTCCCTGCAGCTCCCCCTGGCAGAACCCGTGGCACTCAGCAGGGCTGCCCAGCAGAACTGATGTTCCCAGTATGCCCTACAGGCGTCTCATGGGTGTAATGATCCAGGAGTGCTGCCACCTAGTGTATCAGGGGGAGCACACAGTCTTGATAGGCTGATTAGGATTGGTCATTGATAGATGGATGAATGGATAAATTAAATAATTAGCCTTTGTGTCCTTATTATTGAATATAAATCATATTGCGGTTTTCTACCGCTTAACCCAGATACTCAGGTGGCATGACCACTGCTGGTGCACTGGCACAATATCCTCTTTAAAACTTTCTATTTTGCATCCAGATGAAACAACAAACCCCCATATCCTGACTATTGTTATTAAACCACTAAATACACTGAGGCCTTGCCACTCGCCTGCCACCCTCACCCTCTCACGTCGTTGTCTCCTTACTGTGGGTGTGTCTTGTAGACGGTGCCATCCATGCCAACAGTTGTCCTGAGCCGTTTCACCTTCTTGTTTTCTCGGATTCGGGTCAGAATGGCTGCCAGTGCCGCGGCACACAAATTGGCAGACCGGAATGAAACAATGGTGCAGACGTGCTGGACAGCAATGCAGTCGTCTTCTGAAGGGTCAAGGTCAAGTTTGGTCAAGATCTGCTTGGTATTGCTCAAGCCTTCCTTGTACCTAGAAAACAAAATAT
Source organism: Erpetoichthys calabaricus (assembly GCF_900747795.2). NCBI lineage: Eukaryota > Metazoa > Chordata > Cladistia > Polypteriformes > Polypteridae > Erpetoichthys > Erpetoichthys calabaricus. Next base: position 321,538,574 of record NC_041395.2, read on the forward strand.
GAAGCCATCAGCCGTTCATTCATTTTCTAAACTGCCCTGCACCTGAACCTCAGTCAATCTGAACTCTGTTTACTGTGATGTCTTTGTAAAGTGACAGCAGGGCACAGAAGGTGGTGTTGCCTTAGGCCTCAAGTTAAATTACGACCAGGATGTGCAAAGAAATGAACAAATGGATGGTATCAATGCAAGATGTGCTGTACTCCTTATGTCAGAGGACACCACACCATGCACCATGTACAAGGGTGGGTTACACTTATAAATGAATGAAAAAAATGGAGATTTCCCAGTTCTCTTTCTGTCAGATTTGCACTGTTGTTAGCTGCTAGATTTTAGTCCGTGTCTCCCAGTAAATGATGGGCCGTTACCCCTGGAAGCTTGGATTCCAAATGGGGGTTTTGAAAGTATGCATTAGTTCTTGTCTTTGACATTTATTTTATTTAATTCGTGCACATTTGTTTCTCATGGGTGTCGTCATTTTTGAGCTTTTCTTGTAGCATCACTTGGTTAACACACAAGAGACACACAACGCGTGATGTCAGCTGTTCAACGAGGTAAAAGTTCAAGCACTGACATCCCATCTGTATCCGAGATTGTGGATTATCCCTTACAATCCTCGCGTCTGGTTATTGATATCTCTGGTAATCAATTTTTGACTACATATGTTTGCTTTGCACCCTCCCCCACCATAACCTGTTGTCTATTCAGGAGGAGCAAAAGCTTCAGATTCATCAAAAATTTCGATCTCCGGTTTTCAATGGATCTCGACGTTTTAGGGTCCCTGTCTGTGAAAGTTTTTTGAGGACAGTCTAGAGCTAAAACGGCTGGACAGTAAAATACCAAACTCTGAACTTAAGCCTGTTATTTGACGAAGATGTGCTGATTAGTTTTTGAGCCAAATCATGCAAGAGAAAGAGGCGCTGTAGAGGAACCCTCAAATACCGTAATTATGCAATTAATTATGAATTCTTCTCATCAATTGCTATTGTACTGACCTATTTTATGATCAGAAAGATCAGCATCAGAGCAGTAAAATTCCTGAAATTCCTAGAATAGTTTGGAAAATTTGGTTCCTCCCTGCGTGGAGTCTGCATGTTCTCCTCGTGTCTGCGTGGGTTTCCTCCCACAGTCCAAAGACATGCAGGTTAGGTGCATTGGGGATTCTAAATTGTCCCTAGTGTGTGCTTGGTGTATGGGTGTGTGTGTGTGTGTGTACCCTATATATAATATATGTAATATATATAATGTTTATTTACTACTACTACTGTTATACACTTTAACATCTAATTTTTATTTTTATTTATAATTTGTCAACTAAAATATGCGTCACATCTACGTCTATAGCCCTCGCCTTTACCTGCAGGTGGCTTCTGGAGTGTGCGACCCCTGCACTAACCATGAATAAATCCCAAAAATGAAAAATCCCAGAAGAGAACAGAGAGTTTAATTCTGCGTGGACAGAAGCATTTGCCTTCACCGCCAACGACGCTGGCTTACCGGTGTGCTTAATATGTGGCGATAAATTATCGAACAACAAAAAATGTAACGTTGAAAGACATTTTCGCAACAAGCACTCAGCATTCACTGAAAAATACCCAAGTGAAGATGAGCGAAAGAGAGCAATTTCGGAACTGCAACGGAAAGCTGAACAGAGCAAACATACTTTCAAAAAGTGGATCACTTCTGCACAGTCAACTACAGCTGCTAGTTTTGTGGCAGCTCAAGAGACCGTAAGGAGGGGTAAGCCGTTCACAGACGGAGAATACATGAAAGAATCGTTCATAAAAATATCAGAGCATCTATTCTCTGACTTTAAATGTTTTGGTGTTTGAGTGCATGATGACAGTGTTTGCCAGAGATGTACAGAAAGGTACACTCTCTCACTTCCCCTCCCTGAGAGAGTTCAAAGCAGTGAACATTCACATAAATTGTGATTATTTCCACCGTACAATTATTGCAATGCAAGCTGCATTTAGAGAAAGATTCAGTGAGTTCAGAAAGAAAAAAAACACTCTCTCCTTCCCTGGACATCGACCCATCCCTGCTGAACACATCCGCATTCACAGGAGTAAGTAAGCCCGATCTAGAAATTGAACTGGCCGCATAGCGGATAAAGATTTATGGGTGTCCAAGTTCAAATGCCTGACAGCGGATCTTGAAGAAGTCGCCCATCAGAAGGCTACTCTCGCTAAAGAGCACAAATGGAGTGATATTGAAAACCTCCCCAAACCCGACAAACTTGTTTTCAATACATGGAGTGCCATTCCCGAAACATATATGAACATGAAAAAATATGCATTTGGAGTCCTGTCCATCTTTGGCTCAACATACTTATGTGAGCAAGTTTTCTCAAGAATGAACTTCATAAAGTCCAAATATCTCTCCCACCTCACACATGAGCCTGCAGTCCTGTGTGAAGGTCAAAGTCACATCGTATAGCCCCGACATAAAACAACAACATTTATTTATATAGCACATTTTCATACAAAAAGTAGCTCAAAGTGCTAGAGATGATCTGCAGCGAACTTCAGAAACAGAAGTCACATTAAACAGGTGAGAACAATAGCATTTAATAGGCTAATATTTAAAAAAAAACAAAAAAAAAAAAACACATTTATTTCAGACCCGGAGCTGATGTAGGTTTTTTTGTATGTTCAGGTGCTTCAGTTGATTGCTGGCTGAGAGGGAAACCTGAAGAGGATGAGAGCACACTGAAATGGAATTTTATGTTTACTTTTTTAAAGCTGCTAAGCTACAGCTAAATGTTTTATTTATATTAAAGTGGGCTAGTTTTTATTTTAATTTTATACAGGTATAGGAAGGACTCAAATAGGCCTGCAGAGTTCAGTTAAATTTATTTCAAAGTAGGCCTACACATGCACACTGCACTTCTGTTTGTTGTATTCCGTGATTGTAACATGTAAAATCTAAAAAAAGATTAAAACTTTTAAAAGTTTATAAGCTGTGTTATGTTTTGCGGCTCCAGACTATTTTTCTTTGCAAAAAAATGGCTCTTTTGATAGTGAAGGTTGCAGACCCCTGACCTAAAACATCATCAGATTTTCACTCAAGTCCTAAAAGTAAAGAGAAACCAGTTAAACAAAAGAGACAAAAATATTATACTTGGTCATTTATTTATTGAGGAAAATGATCGAATATTACATATTTGTGAGTGGCAAAAGTACAGTGGTGTGAAAAACTATTTGCCCCCTTCCTGATTTCTTATTCTTTTGCATGTTTGTCACACAAAATGTTTCTGATTATCAAACACATTTAACCATTAGTCAAATATAACACAAGTAAACACAAAATGCAGTTTTTAAATGATGGTTTTTATTATTTAGGGAGAAAAAAAAATCCAAACCTACATGGCCCTGTGTGAAAAAGTAATTGCCCCTTGTTAAAAAATAACCTAACTGTGGTGTATCACACCTGAGTTCAATTTCCGTAGCCACCCCAAGGCCTGATTACTGCCACACCTGTTTCAATCAAGAAATCACTTAAATAGGAGCTGCCTGACACAGAGAAGTAGACCAAAAGCACCTCAAAAGCTAGACATCATGCCAAGATCCAAAGAAATTCAGGAACAAATGAGAACAGAAGTAATTGAGATCTATCAGTCTGGTAAAGGTTATAAAGCCATTTCTAAAGCTTTGGGACTCCAGCGAACCACAGTGAGAGCCATTATCCACAAATGGCAAAAACATGGAACAGTGGTGAACCTTCCCAGGAGTGGCCGGCCGACCAAAATTACCCCAAGAGTGCAGAGACGACTCATCCGAGAGGTCACAAAAGACCCCAGGACAACGTCTAAAGAACTGCAGGCCTCACTTGCCTCAATTAAGGTCAGTGTTCACGACTCCACCATAAGAAAGAGACTGGGCAAAAACGGCCTGCATGGCAGATTTCCAAGACGCAAACCACTGTTAAGCAAAAAGAACATTAGGGCTCGTCTCAATTTTGCTAAGAAACATCTCAATGATTGCCAAGACTTTTGGGAAAATACCTTGTGGACTGATGAGACAAAAGTTGAACTTTTTGGAAGGCAAATGTCCCGTTACATCTGGCGTAAAAGGAACACAGCATTTCAGAAAAAGAACATCATACCAACAGTAAAATATGGTGGTGGTAGTGTGATGGTCTGGGGTTGTTTTGCTGCTTCAGGACCTGGAAGGCTTGCTGTGATAGATGGAACCATGAATTCTACTGTCTACCAAAAAATCCTGAAGGAGAATGTCCGGCCATCTGTTCGTCAACTCAAGCTGAAGCGATCTTGGGTGCTGCAACAGGACAATGACCCAAAACACACCAGCAAATCCACCTCTGAATGGCTGAAGAAAAACAAAATGAAGACTTTGGAGTGGCCTAGTCAAAGTCCTGACCTGAATCCAATTGAGATGCTATGGCATGACTTTACAAAGGCGGTTCATGCTAGAAAACCCTCAAATAAAGCTGAATTACAACAATTTTGCAAAGATGAGTGGGCCAAAATTCCTCCAGAGCGCTGTAAAAGACTCATTGCAAGTTATCGCAAACGCTTGATTGCAGTTATTGCTGCTAAGGGTGGCCCAACCAGTTATTAGGTTCAGGGGGCAATTACTTTTTCACACAGGGCCATGTAGGTTTGGATTTTGTTTTCTCCCTAAATAATAAAAACCACCATTTACAAACTGCATTTTGTGTTTACTTGTGTTATATTTGACTAATGGTTAAATGTGTTTGATGATCAGAAACATTTTGTGTGACAAGCATGCAAAAGAATAAGAAATCAGGAAGGGGGCAAATAGTTTTTCACACCACTGTATGTGAACCTCTAGGATTAGCAGTTAGTTTGAAGGTGAAATTCGAGTCCGTTGTTTTTAATCAATGGGATGAGTGAGCACCCTGTGTTATTTCAAGAACAGGGATCTATCAAAGTCTGCTCTTCACAACACATGTTTGTGGAAGTGTATCATGGCATGAACAAAGGAGATTTCTGAGGACCTCAGAAAAAGAGTTGTTGATGCTCATCAGGCTGGAAAAGGTTACAAAACCATTTCTAAAGAGTTTGGACTCCACCAATCCACAGTCAGACAGATTGTGTACAAATGGAGGAAATTCAACCCTCCCCAGGAGTAGTCGACCAACAAAGATCACTCCAAGAGCAAGGAGTGTAATAGTCGGCGAGGTCACAAAGGACCCCAGGGTAACTTCTAAGCAACTGAAGGCCTCTCTCACATTGGCTAATGTTCATGTTCATGAACCATCAGGAGAACACTGAACAACAATGGTGTGCATGGCAGGGTTGCAAGGAGAAAACCACTGCTCTCCAAAAAAAACATTGCTGCTCTTCTGCAGTTTGCTAAAGATCACGTGGACAAACCAGAAAGCTATTGGAAGAATGTTTTGTGGGAAAAAGGAAAACACTGCATTCCAGCATAAGAACCTTATCCCATCTGTGAAACATGGTGGTGGTAGTATCAGGGTTTGGGCCTGTTGTGCTGCATCTGGGCCAGGACGACTTGCGTTCATTGATGGAACAATAAATTCTGAATTATATCAGAGAATTCTAAAGGAAAATGTCAGGACATCTGTCCGTGAACTGAATCCCCATGTGCAGCAAGACGACGACCCTAAGCACAGAAATCGTTCTACCAAAGAATGGTTAAAGAAGAATAAAGTTAATGTTTTGGAATGGCCAAGTCAAAGTCCTGACCTTAATCCACTCGAAATGTTGTGGAAGGACCTGAAGTGAGGAGTTAATGTGAGGAAACCCACCAACATCCCAGAGTTGAAGCTGTTCTGTACAGAGGAATGGGCTCAAATTCCTCCAAGCCGGTGTGCAGGACTGATCAACAGTTACCGGAAATGTTTAGTTGCAGTTATTGCTGCAAAGGGGGGTCACACCAGATACTGAAAGCAAAGGTTCATATACTTTTGCCACTCACAAATATGTAATATTCGATCATTTTCCTTAATAAATAAATGACCAAGTATAATATTTTTGTCTCATTTGTTTAACTAGTTTCTCTTTATCTACTTTTAGGGCTTGAGTGAAAATCTGATGATGTTTTAGGTCATATTTATGCAGAAATATAGAAAATTCTAAAGGGTTCACAAACGTTCAAGCACAACTGTATGTAGTTTTGACTTTCTGGAGATTGTCTGGAAAGCCTGGAGAGGACACTGCCCTGCTTCTCTGAGGCAGCACAAGAAGATTAGAAGTTTGACAAATGAGAGCTCATTCAGTGCATCACACTGGTTTGGTTAGCTAATGGCTACCAGTAAGGTCAAGGTCAAGGTTACTTTATTGTCATCAGCAATTGTGGAGAGGTACATAGTGAGATGAGACAACGTATCTCCATGAGCCCTGGTGCAACATACAACAAGGTGCAAGGTGTGGAAGAAACAATACAATAAATAGACAGTATACAATAAAATAAGATAAATAGACAATACAACCACAAAACAGTATGGTGTGAAAGGGATTCAAACCTTCCAGAATAAACAATCCAATAATAATACTGGCATACTTTTGACTCTGCGGTAATGTCAATTAGTGAGAAAAACCTAAGAAAACAAATCAAAATAAACAGGAGAGCCAAAGCCAGAATTAAAAAAGCCAACAATGACAAAGTCCAAATCCAAAATCCTAAAAGTCAAGATGAGCACAAGCCAACAGAGAAAACAAGACAAGGGGCGCCAAATGACAAGAACTGCAAAAGCAAGTTAAAGGGACTCTGAGGTCATTCCTGGTCTAATTGTGGATACACCTAAGAGTCGTAAATGATGAGAACAGGGGTGAGGAAGAGCAGACAGCGAGACAAAACAAGAACAGGCATAAGACAAACCAAGTTACAAAAATGAGAACAACACAAAAACGCAATCTTGCCATCCTCAATTACGTGAGTCACTATTTCATTTAAAGAATTCTAAAGGATTGATTTTCTTGGTGCCTTTGGGATTTCTAAACAGCCAGATTAGGTCCCCATCAGTGCTGATCGTTGAAATCCCCCAAAGCGTTTTTCACAGTGAATATGCCATGAGCCCATTAATGGAAATTCGTCATACGGCCGACTTAGACATACTTTTTTTTTTTTTTTTATCCCAGCTCCCTATGATGCTTTGTGAGGTCAGCGTGACATCACAGAGCCGAAACCGCCAATGTTGGATGAGATAGACCCCCACAGTATATAACGTTAAAGCTATAGGTGGGCTAAGATTTAGCAGAAAAATTTTAAAATACATTTAAACATAAAACGCACATTCAGAAGGAAACTGGAGATGTGTCTGTGTATCTGTGTCTTAAATGTAATATCTTTTTGTATGAGACTTGTGTGTAACATGTGAATTTAATAATTTTACCCAGAGTGCTGTGCAGTTGATGCCAACAAGGAGGATGGAGAATCCATGTGCTTTAGATAGATAGATAGATAGATAGATAGATAGATAGATAGATAGATAGATAGATAGATAGATAGATAGATAGATAGATAGATAGATAGATAGATAGATAGATACTTTATTAATCCCAAGGGGAAATTCACATACCCCAGCAGCACCTTACTGATACAAAAACAATAGGAGTGATCAATAAAAAGTGTTGTGCTTTTTTGTTGGTAGCTGCAGTTGGATGGGGACAAACAAACTGTACATTTCATTTCGAGAGAGGCGAGTGCCAGCTGTTCATTCTGTGGAGGCCAAGCCTCCGTGAACTCCTGCTTCCGGTCTGCAGAAAATTGTACTGTTTTGATATTTCTGTTTATTTTATCTGAGGGAGGCCTGGTGGTACAGTGCTTAGCACTACTCATGTCAACTGTTAGGCCACAATAATCAGTTCAGCATAGATGGCAGACATTTCCTTAACCCCCAGGGACTCTTTAAAGACCACTGCACCATTGTAGGCCACTCAAAACGAGTTCAGTTTCTCCTTCCTCATCACCTTCAATGCATTTCGACGAAGTTCCTGAACATTACACCATCTTTTCATTTTTTATTTTTCAAAGTGATTCCTTGTATGGTATAGCGGGTCGGGGCTTAACATTTCAGTGGCTCGTTTTTAAACAAATAAATAACTGAATAGCCTGGGTGGGCGTATCGTGCAGCTGCGGTGGCGAGGGAGGGGAGTTGGTGAGGCAGTTGAGACGAGATGCACTTGCACGTGTGAGGTGGTGGTCCGTCTGATTTGCGTCATCGGCTTTGTCCGGTGTGCTGATGAGGCGCTGCGACCGTGGAGGCATTTAAAGGGGAGCTGGCACAAGAAGAGGGGGAGAATAAATGAAAGGAAAGGAGGTTAAAGGAAGGAGAGAGAAAGGCAAGAGTGAGCAAGAGCTGGTGTAAGATGGGAGGAAGCAGGCGGACAGGACAGTGAGCCCCAGGAAGGAGTTTGTGGCCAGCGCTCAGGAGGGGGCTGAGTGGTCCGCTCCTGTTGAAGGACCATTGTGCTCAGGGTGTGCTCTCGCCTGGCAGTGTGAGCAGAGCAGGGCTTGGGGTCTCCCCGTGGAACACCATGGGATTGGCGGTGGGGAATAAAAAGGTTGTGCGTGCCTGTTGGATGGATGTCTCTTTGTATTGCGAGACCCGATCAGGGCAAGAAAAGGAAGGTGCCAGGGCTCAGAATGGTAAAGGACAGTTTCCTGCCTGTGTTTTTAACCTCATGACTTGTTTTTAAGTTCCACATGGAACGGATTATTTATTTATCGGACTGGAGCACTGCACTATTTATTTGAGCACTGCTGTAATGAAAGCACTGGCACTGTTTCGCCTACCCCTTGCCATGTTTGTGTGCTCATCCACTGGCTCATCCCTTGGGAATATTATTGACGCTGGCGAGTTTAAAAGGCTTCTGGGATGCAACCAGTAGCATGGAGCCGACCCTCACCATCACACCTTAGTCTCTACAAACATTGTTTTGGGGGTTTTAAAAACCAGAGAATCCCAATGTGAAGTTTTTATTTCAACATGTTTTAACAATGTTAATTATAAAATGTGTTGTTTCGTGTTGCCACCTTGTTTTTCTCAAGGGCATGGCCAGCTGGAGACCTTCCTGCTTACGTTTGCCATGCTATTGCTAGGCAATGCCAACTTCTAAGTGTGCGGCGCATGACATCACCAGGCCAAAGTTATAAAACTCAGCGTCATACACTTCCTGGTTGACCAAGATTGCGGAAACAACCTAAAAGCCTTGTGTGATTTTCTTTGAGATTAATTATGGATTTCTGGTTTTCATCTTGGCTCTGTTTACTAGGCACTTCACTGGTTTTTGTGTCTTTTGTTATGGGGGCTGTCATACTGTGTGACGAGGATTTGTAGTATGGAAGCCACGGTGCCACTTAAGTCAAACAGTAAAAGAAATCACTCGCTTTTAAAATACTTACTTCTCCATTTCAGCCACGTCTGCTGTCTTCAGTTTGCCTTTGGTACGCAGACTGTCTGACATCATGCCTTTGAAGAGTAGGCCCTTCTTGGCCATCTTAACCAGGATGATCCTCACCAGCTCGCCCATGTACAAACCTGAGATCATCTTCTCAAACCTGAGGAGAAAGAATAAAACAGTAGGAGACACCAGAGCAGGTCAGGTCACCATTCTTATCTTTTGTTTCTTGGAGGTTTGGCTCCTTTGAAGTGAACAAGGCATTTTTTTGGCTGTTGACTGCTAAACGTACAAAAAGTAAAGCACCCATAAGACCTCAGTTACTTTCATGGGTGCTTAGTCCAATTCAAGGGGGCAGGTCACCTGAGCCCATCCCAGCCACCTCTGTTACAAGGCCAAAGCCAAGACCAGTCAGAATGCCTGTCCATTATAGGGATGGCTCAACTGGGACACCCTCAATATGGAAGGGCAGTGGGAGTCAGCATGCATGATGCATCATCTCCTCCTGACAGCTAGATGGCAGCCACCCTGAGTTTGCGGCAGCATGGGAACAAGGCACCATGGGAACTGGAGTTCTTTGACTCAGCCCTATTGGGTTCTGTGGGTGCTGCCAGGGGGTGCTGTAGGGACTAGCGAGCCCTGCTTACCCAGAAATGCTACTGGGCCAAGCCTTTGGGACACCAGAAGTACTTCCGGGGATCGCATAAAAGGAGCTGCCCACCATAACTTCCAAAAGCCACAGTCAGGGAGAGGAAGACGAAGCTTACTTTGAGGAGTGGAGGAGGCAAAGAGTGAGAGACAGAGGGGGAAGAGTTGCAGATGTATGGCAATAATGTCTGTGGTAACTAAGGAGTACTGTTTGAGTTTCTGAAGGCATGTGTGCCACCCATAAATACTTGTTTACGTGTTTATTAAATAGAAATGCACATTAATTTGATTTTACAATACTAAATGCTAAGTGAGCCACAGACAAGAACAGCAGAGTAGATCAAGAGGACCACATGGGGTCCCAGCAGTCAGCACTGGTGACGGGCGCTGAGCAGGCTCCTGTCAATAATGGAGAATCCACTGCATCCACTGAACAGGATCATCTCCAGACAGAGGAGCAGCTTCAGCGACAGACTGCTGTCACCGTCCTGCTTCACTGACAGACTGAGGAGATCGTTCCTCCCCCAAACTATGTGAGTCTTCAATTCCACCCCGGGGGGATAAACGTTAACATTATACAAAGTTATTGTCTGTCTGTATACCTGCATTGTTATCACTCTTTAATTTAATATTTTCTTTATCAGTATGCTGCGGCTAGAGTATGTGAATTTCCCCTTGGGATTAATAAAGTATCTATCTATCTATCTATCTATCTATCTATCTATCTATCTATCTATCTATCTATCTATCTATCTATCTATCTATCTATCTATCTATCTATCTATCTATCTATCTATCTATCTATCTATCTATCTATCTATTTGGAGGACCTACTGGTTTCTAGATAGCAGTTAGCATTTTAACAAACAGAAGACCAGATCTGCCAACGTACAGCTGCTTCCCAGGGTTAATGGAGGCCAAATCAATGTCTCGGTCAAACTCGGTGCAGAAGTCTTCAAGCGACCCATCATCTCCAAACGCTCCCCACTCGGTGTTAATGCACATGCGCCCCTCGTCCCCCTCTACCAGGTCAATGTGCCGCAGCTCCTCCATGTAGCAGGCATTAGTGCCAGTACCTGTGGAAGATATATTTGCAAAAATTTAAAAGCTGAAAAAGTTAAATACTGCAAACAAAGACTTTCTTTGGCTTCTTCCTAGTTTGTACAGTAGCCAGATAGAAATACGAGCACACCAGGGCTTCAGCAGATAAACACTCCGAGCCAAAGCTCAGCTGTCCAGATGTGGCTTTAATATGGCCAAGTGACGCTCATCTGGCTCCATATCTGTGACCCCCTGATGAATTTCCTAAACTAGGGGTTCTCAAATTTGGTCCTGGGTGCCCACTATGGCTGCAGTTTTTTGTTCCAGCCATCCTAGTCAGTGACAACACCTGATAACACTGAGCTCATGTAAGGAGCTGGTGTTTTTTTCTTCTTCTTCTCTTATTCTACATTCAGAAAAGCACTGCAGCATGACTTTTACATGTATAAGACATTTAGAAATAGTTCTACTTTTGCTACAGATTTAAATGCTTAACTCTCTTTTGTTGATTGTATTTTGCCCTTTCTCTGTGCAATTTGCTCCCTCCATTATCTTTATCTTTTACCGTGGCTGTCTGTTTGTCCATCCATCCATCCATTTTCCAACCCACTGAATCCGAACACAGGGGTCTGCTGGAGCCAATCTCAGCCAACACAGGGCACAAGACAGGAACCAATCCTGGGCAGGGTGCCAACCCACCGCAGGACACACACCCACACACCAAGCACACACTAGGGCCAATTTAGAACCGCCAATCCACCTAACCTGCGTGTCTTTGGACTGTGGGAGGAAACCCACGCAGACACGGGGAGAACATGCAAACTCCACGCAGGGAGGACCCGGCAAGTGAACCCGGGTCCCCAGGTCTCCCAAATGTGAGGCAGCAGCACTACCACTGCGCCACCCCCATTTGAACTACTGACCTGAAATTTTGTACACATATACTACGTGATGTCTACTATCCACTTTCGGGGGGGGGGGGGGGGGGGGGTTGGAGGCGCTGATGATTGACCTCCAAGGTTATTCCTCATTTTATTTTTATTTTATTTTATTGTTGAATCAGCTCTTGGCAGTGGCCAGTAGGGCTTACGTGTATCGCTCTCATCCCTATCACCTTCGCCATCACTTCCCCTACCTCTTCATATCTTAAATCACTCTTGAGGCAGATTGAAGACTTAAGTGCCAGCTTAAGTAAAAAAGAAAGAAAAACGTACTAAGTAAATATAACACAAACACTGACTTAATCAGTTTTAACGTGAAAAGATGCCGACAAAAGAAGAGAAGAAGTGGGCTGCTACAGTGGAGAAAAGAAGAGCAGCTCAGGAAGAAGCAAGCGCATCAACCTCTGAATGGTAAACGTACAGAGAAAGAGGATGAAAACTATAAGTCAAATGTATTCACTGCACGTTATCGCGTGGTGCGCTATTACTGGTATCTTAATAATGACAATTAAAAACGAGCAGAGCAGACACTCAGGCAAACAGCACTGAATCCAGCTGCAGTCAGGACAGTTTTAGGACTCCAACAGATCCGAGCACTTCAGACACTATGAGGCCCGGAACCTCTTTCTATTTATGTGAGGTGAACGACTATATTTATTTTTACCACTTGTATAACTGTACAATTAAATCATTTACTAACTGGATTCAATAGACACTGTTAATGCAATGTGTTACTTTACCTAGAAAATTGATTCATTTAATTTTTTCACACAAAAAAGTTACATTGACTTATGGAAAATATATATATGATACCGTACTGGCCAAATAATACAAAGAGTACATACAGTACACGTGTTTAGCCCAAATTGGGGATCATCATGTATACCCACCTTTGCTTACCCTTATGGGGATCGAACCTCAGCCATCAGTGCTTGAGGAGAAGCCTCTGACATTGCGACGTGGTATCTGGTTCACTCGCTTGACAGCTTGAAGACTGGAGTATTGCACTCTTAGGACTGAATATTTTGGATGTTTACCTACTAGGTAAAGCTTGTGGTTGGTCTGTTGTCAGCAAATCTACTCTATAAATTGTGAGTGCTGGCCCAAACACAGACAGGCAGACATGTGTAAATCACCCGACACATGTTTATTATACATAATTATTTACAATAATAAGTGCTCACAAACCCCAAAAGTCCCCAAAGTCCTGGCCATACAGTCCAATGCCTTATCTTCTTCAGGCCACCTCCTTGCCTCCTCCAGAGACCTTGTCCTCTTCCACCCAACTGTAGCCACCATTTGAAGGGAGGCGGCCCCTTTTATGAGCACCCAGATGTGCTCCAGGTGTCTTCCGGCAATCTTCCACCAACATGCCCCAGTGTGGCGGAAGTGCCGGCTGCATCCCTGGAAGCAGTCTGGGTGTCCCTGCTCTTCTTCCCCCCAGCACTTCGGGGTGTGGCGGAAATGCTGAGGTACAGGGCTCCCAAGGTATCCGGGCACCCCCTGGCGGTGACCACGGGCCCCTACAGGGTTGAGCTTCAAAGCTCTGTACCTGTCGCCCCCAAAGGTACCAGCTCCCCCATGGTCTGGGGAAGGCGTAAGCCCTCCTCCAGTCCTCCTGGGCATCCCGGCCAGGTTGCCCCCCCCCAGCCATCTCTGACAATATATATATATATAAAATCCTAAGCCTAAAAGTGCAACGATTTTATGTGACATTTTTAAGTCATGTTTTTGTAACACACTTTAAATTGGACTTATTTTAAAACCTACATATATATATGTTATGTTTGGTATCATTCTTTTCAGAGTTTATCGAACTTTAATGTGATGTTAGATTTTCAGATTCTTATTCCGTTTTTAAATTATAAACTAAAAAATATCAAGAACTCACGTCTTGCGAGACGAGACTTTGTGCCAAGAGATTTAACCACACCTGGGGCCGGAAATAAAAGACAAGAGCTTGATGTGATGGCACTTCTCAGACGCAAGCAAGAGATTATATTTGAAAATAATCTTATTCGTATTTTCCCCGACTTCTCACCATCATCAGCTGCAAAACGCACAGCCTACTTTGACATTAAAAAGTTGCTACAGAAGGGCGATATCAAATACAGCCTCTTGTATCCCGCCAAACTGAAAGTGGAAGTTCAAGATCAATATTATATTTTTTCAAGCAAGGAAGAAGCTGAAAAGGAACTAAAGAAGCTGTTCCCAACACTCTTTTGAAAGTTAATAAGGAGCCGTACTCTATCAAGGCATGAGAAAGACCTATCATCTGCTCTCTGCTCTCGGATCCACTTTTAAATAGACTGGTATTATAATTATACATCCTTTTCTTTACTTGGACATTATATGTTTATGTCTTAATTATTGTTATAGACGTGAGTGTGGAAGTGTGGAAGTAATTAAAGTTGGATTTGCCTTTTTTTACTACCTTAAAGTAGACTGTTTAACATCATACTCTTGGTTTATTGCTATTTCTACTATTACATTACTATTACATTTATACTATTACATTATTCTATTGCATTAGGAATTACCATGTTTATCCTAGACTACTTTTTAAAATCATTCCCAGGGTTCATTTTTTTTTATCTTAATATCTTAAAATCACTGAAGACTATTTTAAGCTTAAAGACTGTTAATGATTATATTTTCGGCAGATAGTATTAAGAATTCAGCTGCAATAGATATCTCTTTGTTTTAATTCTCTAAGGCCGCTGCGGGGTGGGGTTTGTTTTGTTTTGGACGTGCTCTGTCTCTTCGTATGTCAGAGGACCGGGACATCGTGAAGTGGGATCAAGCCTCATGTGGGGAGGCAAAATGGGGGGGTGGGGGGATAAAGGGGGGAGAGAAGGAGAGCAGGCTATATCTAATCTATTCTTCTAATCCCTATAACTATAAATATCAATGCAACAATAGGCTAAAATGCAATAACTCATGGGGAATTTTGAAATTAAGATTAAAACTGCCTCACTACCAGTTAAGACTATAAAATGACATTAAAAACTCAGAATCAAGGTCTCCATGATGGGACAGTTAACTTTGTGAGCTGGAATGTTAAAGGCCTGAATCACGAATTAAAGAGAAAGAAAGTATGCTCTCACCTAACAGGCTTAAACGCTAAAATAGTATTTCTACAGGAGACCCACTTACTAACCAAGGATCAGTTCAGATTACAAAAAGACTGGACTGGCCAAATGTTCCATTCTACCTTTATAAAGAAAACTAGAGGGGTGGGAATTTTCACACACAGAACAGTGACATTTGTAGCATCAGATGTAGTTTCGGACCCTGAAGGGAGATATGTGATGGTCAGGGGCAACTTATATAGCAGCAAAATGATTTTGATAAATGTTTATGCACCCAATGTTGATGATAAGGAATTCATGCAAAATCTATTTGCATCCATTCCTAATGTGAACACTCATAAAATTATAATGGCTAGGGACTTTAATTGTGTTTTAAATCCACTCTTAGACTCCTGTGACAGGGGGGACGACATCTAACACTGCAAAGACAATTACACAGTTTTTAAATGACCACAACTTATCAGACCCCTGGAGATTTCTTAACCCAAACTCAAGAATGATATGACCACAACTTATCAGACCCCTGGAGATTTCTTAACCCAAACTCAAGAACATATTCGTTCTACTCACCACTGCATTATAGCTAATCAAGAATTGATTATTTTTTTTATAGATAATAACTTCCTGCCTACGATTAAATCATGCAAATACGACACAATTGTTATCTCCGAACATGCCCCTCTAGTCTTGGAGCTAAAATCATTACGCCCCTCACACTCACCTCGCAGATGGCGCCTTAACCCTCTTCTATTGGCAGACGAGAACTGCACAGAATTAATATCCAAACAAATCAGCTTCTTCCTAGAGACAAACACACCCACAGAGGTTTCTGCAGGAACACTCTGGGAAACTCTAAAGGCCTTCTTAAGAAGACAGATTATTTCATATCTTTCCCACAGAAATAAATTAGAAACCAAGAAAGTGTCAAAGCTAAGAAGCGAAATTACTAGAACAGATGAAGAACAAGCCAGGCGTCCAAGTGAAGCTCTCCACAGAAAAAGGCAGGCCCTGCATGCAGAACTTAACATCTTAACAACTAAAGAAACTGAACAACTTATTTATAAGTCTAGACATCATTACTATGAACACGGAGAAAAAGCTAATAAGCTTTTAGCTCAACAAATTCACAAACAAGAAGTTTGCAATGCAATACCAGTAATCACCAACACGAATGGAGAAGAAATTATTGACCATAAAAATATAATGCACGCATTTAGAGATTATTATAAATCCTTATATTCTACTGAGCTCAAAGAAGACAACACACAATCTAATGCATTTCTGGATACATTACAGACACCACAAATAGATGCTTTAAGTGGTGAGGAACTGGATAAACCTCTAACGCTAACAGAATTGCTAGATGCTATAAAGTCATTTCAAAGCGGGAAATCAGCAGGCCCTGATGGTTACCCCGTAGAATTTTATAAGTAATTCTCCACTCAGCTAGCTCCCCTCTTATTGACAACATTTACAGAAGCTAGAGACAACCAAATACTACCTCAAACATTTCCTCAAGCATTAATCACCGTCTTTCCTAAACAAAATAAGGACTTGTTACAATGTGCATCATACAGACCAATTTCACTCCTGAATAATGATGTTAAGATGCTCTCAAAAATTCTAGCTAGAGGGATAGAGAAAGTGCTGCCCTCGGTAATATCACAGGATCAAACTGGATTTATTAAAGGCCGACACCTATCTTCCAATCTCCGACGCTTGTTTAATGTTATATATTCACCAGCAAAATCAAACACCCCAGAGATATTACTATCATTAGATGCAGAAAAAGCATTTGATATGATTGAATGGAACTACCTTTTCACTGCATTGGAGAAGTTTGGGTTTGGCCCGAATATTTGTACATGGATCAAACTACTGTATACCAATCAAGAACCCTCAGTTTGTATTAATAACATTTGCTCAGACTACTTTAAGCTAGAACGTGGTACCAGACAAGGATGTCCCTTGTCACCACTGCTGTTTGCAATTGCCATTGAACCACTGGCGGTTCACTGCCGAAATTCTTATCAGATAAAGGGGATTGTCAGAGAAGGACTGGAACAGAAAATTTCTTTATATGTAGATGATATGGTTTTATATATATCAGACCCAGAAAACACTGTCCCTGCTGTTTTAACAGTACTAACAGAATTTCAAAAGATATCTGGTCTTAGAATTAATCTGAATAAAAGTATACTCATTCCAGTGAATTCACAAGCATATATTAGATTAGACACCCTACCTTTTACCATAGCAGATCAGTTTAAATACCTAGAGGTAAATATCACAAGTAAACATAAAGCTCTTTATCAACAAAATTTTGCCGTCTGTATGGAAAAAATTAAGCAAGATTTGCATAGATGGTCAACCCTTCATCTCACTCTAGCCGGAAGAATTAACATTGTTAAGATGAATATCCTTCTTAAACTTCTTTTTTTATTTCAAAACATTCCAATATATATCAATGAATAGTTTTTTAAACAGTTAGATTCAACAATAACCTCATTCATTTGGAACTCAAAACACTCGCATATCCAAAGAGCGACCCTACAAAGACCTCAGACAGAAGGTGGCATGGCTTTACCTAATTTTCAGTTTTATTACTGGGCAGCAAACATACAAGCCATAAAAACCTGGACACAAATAAATGAACATACACAGTCTTGGTCCGCAATAGAAGTAAAATCCTGTAGTACTTCTTTATACTCCCTGCTCTGCTCTCCAATAAATGAAAGATATCGCAAATATACTAATAACCCAATTGTGCTTTACTCACTCAGAATATGGAACCAAATTAGGAAGCATTTTAAGATGGAAAATCTTTTATCTGTGGCACCTCTGCAAGAGAACCACCTTTTTCAACCCTCGCAAACATATCCAGTTTTTAATACCTGGAAAAGTTTTGGGATTAAAATGCTCAGAGATCTTTATATAGACAACATATTTGCATCTTTTGAACAATTACATTCAAAATTCAACCTCCCAGCTACACATTTCTTTCACTATCTTCAAATTAGAAATTTTGTTAAACAGAAATTGCCCGATTTTCCCCATTTCGTACCCTCCACAATGCTGGAAAAAATACTGCTCAATTTCGAGGAATTAAACACTATTTCTGCACTATATAAAAACTTATTAGAGTCCCTACCTTTCAAAGATCCAAGCGGACATTGGGAAGAAGATCTCTTAATCAATATATCAGAAAAGGAGTGGAAGGTAGCAAAGCAGAGAATTCACTCGCGCTCCATATGCGCAAAACATAGAATTATTCAACTAAAAATTATATATCGAGCTCATCTGTCTCGCTTAAAACTGTCCAAAATATTTCCAGGGCAAGATCCAACCTGCGAACGCTGCAACCAAGCTCCTGCCTCACTGGGTCACATGTTCTGGGTCTGCACCAAGCTAACATCATTTTGGACTAAAATTTTTAAGTGCCTCTCAGACAGCCTTGGGGTCACAATCCCTCCTAACCCACTAACAGCTGTGTTTGGTGTCCTTCCAGATGGACTTGAAGTGGAGAAGGACATTGGAAGAATTCTAATTCTCCTCTGATAAGTCAGTGGGAAACCGATGTTTTATATTATTTGAAATTGGAAAAAATAAAATTCTCAGTTAGAGGATCTGTACAAAATTTTTTCAAAACCTGGCAGGATCTAATCAATATTATTTTAGAATAAGAGAAATAACTATTACCGCATTTAACTCCCTTCTCCATCTCTTATTTACCTATATATTTATTTCTCCCTTTCTTTTGTTTATTGTTGCCTTATTAAAAAGCCCTAAGCAATTCTCCTTTGGCTAAGCTCTTCTTCTCAGGGGTGGGGTTTGATTTGTCTTCAATTTTGTTTGGTTATAAATTGATCTATTTGTATGGAATCATTAATAAAAATTAATAAATAAAAAAGAAAAAGACAAAGAGTAGGACAGCTGCTTGTGTTTTTGCTGTCAAGCAAATGCTAAATTAAGTGGAGATTGTTAATTTAAATATAGCACACATGCAAACAATAAGCTGGTATGTATTTTATCTTAGCACAACTTACCTCAAATTTGGACAATTTCTCGAAATTAGTAGCCAAAATTCACGTGCATGGTGACGCCAACACTTCGCTTCCATCAGGCGGATGTAGTTTCGACTTTGACTGCTAGATGGCATGACCAAGTGTCTCCAATACTATCCTTGGTAGTACCGAATACGCATCAGCCAGCATTGGTGGGATACATACACCACCTTGGATGCATTCAGGCCAGAAACGGTTTGAAGTCATTTCGCAACTGTCTTATACAAGGGGTTAAATGTTCGAAGTGTCATAGCAGCAGCAGCAGCAGCTTATTGAGCAAAGAGGAGATAAAAAAACAACTATTTCCCGTTGTATCACCGTTTAAGAGGGGGTTTCGGAGGAGCGACTGCATCTCCTTGGGGTGCGCTCAGCCTGCCTCTTCACAACGTGAGTGACAGAGACATGAAGTGGCTAGTGCATAGTGCAGGCCGGGGGGGTTGGCGAGCAGGGGGTGAACCCCCTAGTATACATATATATATTGTCACGCTTGGGTCACAGATTTGCACAGAAACACAGGAGGTTGCAGAGAGACAGGAGCTTTATTCAAACACTGCAAACGAGCATTTGTCTCTTCTTCAAAAGTTTAAACTGTGCTCCATGACAAGACAGAATGCATACCAGAGGTGTGACCAGAACATCATGTGTGGGTGGGCATTTGGCTTGTCTGGGGGGGCAAAAAATATCCTTCCATCCATCCATCCATCCCCATTTTTGTAGGGGGGGGTCAAATAATAATAACAACATAGTTTTATATAACATATAAAAGCAAAAATTGTGGCATAAATCATAACCTATTGTTCAATAAAATTAACAGAGGCAATGGAACTTGTATTATTATTTTTTGTGAACAAATATAGAACTACATCTACAAGGTAAATATTAATAAAGTCAAATGTATACAACATATGAGAGCCAATCAGGTGTTCTTCAGGGATGGAGTTCTGGACAAATCTAATCACTACAGACAAATTCTCAATGTTACAACGATCCCTGGTACCATCACTTTTAATGCAAAGTCCAGGAGAGTCAGCTTTTTCATCTTTGGTCCTGATATCTTCTACCACCATTTTGGCAAGAGTCTCAATTATTTCATTTTGAATTACATAGGATGTGTATTTTGCGTTGTCTGGGGTGTATTTTACAATTTCTGAAAGTTTGGCATCTTTTTTGATTGTGTAATCAAAGCACTTAAGGAAAAGTCCGTCCTCCCCACCTTCGTGATTGTGACCACGCAGAGCCAGTTCATTGACTGCAAGGAACTGAACGGCCTCCCCAATGGTTTTCACATAATATCTATTCTTTTCTATCTGGGTTGGACCCAGTAGTTGAACTATGCTTTCACCCACCTCTGCCCGGCGCTGATACTCTTGCCATGCAGACATGGCTCTGACGTGCAGGATACTAGACGCGTGTTTGTGGAAGCCGCCACCGTCTTTTTCTAGAGCTTTTTTCCAATTAGTGTAGCCGTGTTTGGTGAATATGTCCTCGCGGTCAGAATTGGAAAAACTAAATTTGCGGCAGGCAAAGCAAAAGCTGCCATCACGGACAACAGAATATTCAAGCCATGGTCGAGTCTGATACCAGCTTGCACTAAAACATCTGAGTGTCTTTCCGAATGCGCGCTTGGGATAATTAATTAAATTGGGCTGGGATGGGCTATCCATATTTAAGTCAGGCAGACCGGACTGCATATTTTGTTGAAGGCAGAGGTTTGGAGTACCTGACACGGGCGCAGAGCGGGAGGATTGTGTAGGCTTATCTACATCTTTTCGAGTTTCAGTTCCCGACGTGGGTGCGCTGTGCTCCGCGTTGGTAGAAGCGGTCCTGGGCTCAACCGTGGAGCCAGCAGCTTGTGGAGGGACAGAGGTTGAAGATGTGTGCTTTTTAATAAGCCACCTATGCATAGCCTTTGGTGTTACCAACCAGAAAATAAAAGAAGAATGGCAATGTATACACTGTTTTAATTAAAGAATGCGGTCAACAGGTTCAAAATGTGCTGCAAAATGTGTGGTGAAGTGAACTGTGAGCAGCACGGTGCCTGTCTAGTGGAGGAGACACTGACGGATACGACACAAATTCAAACGGGCCGATTGGAAAGCAACTCAGTTTTGAAAATCAAATGTTATTCTTCTCCATAGTTTTCATTGGACAGACAGAGCATTTCGCAGGGGGGAGGGCACGGATTGTCTCTGGGGGGGGGGGGCAGTGCCCACCCCAGCCCCACCGTGGTCACGCCTCCGATGCATACATATCTTCTTCTTCCAAGGAGTGCGCGTCAGGAGCAGAGAATGTCCGGGGGAGAGAGAGAGAGAGAGAAAAGCAATCAATCAAAAATCAATAGGTGTTGTTCGGGCTTTTAAGTATGCAACGTACCGCGCGGGAACCATATCACGCGACAGAGCAACCGCAAGTAAGGGAGCAATGTGAAGGTAGTCTTTCAGCGTTTTTTAGAGGAGCGTCCGTATCCTCTAGGGGTGCGATCAGCCCCACTGCTCACCAATAACAAACCAATAACAAAAGACACTTCCATTTTGTGGTTTTGCTTTGGATGCAGAACTGACAGACCTTAATAGTTTAGAAGTTTAATAAATGCTGCATACTAAGGCCTCAAAACTACCAAGTCTACAGGTTTGAGAGCAGGAACTAAAAGGAATTCAAATTGACATTACGGGTGTGTACTATGGACATCAGTACAACACTGAAACAGGGGAGTGGCTCTTGGAAAGTGGGCGGAGTCAATGAGACACCAGTGACAGGGGCGTCATCTTACAGGCCTCAGAATGTCTCAGGTCGCTCAATCGGTATGAGGCTTCAGACTGTCTCACCTGTAGCTGGACTCTCTTGGGGGGCGGCCGGGAGATGCTGATTGCCACAGCTGTACCACGTCCCTGGTTTTATAAATGAAGTGCGAGTACTAGACTGAGGAGGAAAAAGGAAACAAGGTCAGTCGGATTGAGAGAGAGATGGAGAGAGAGAGAGAAGGCAGGAGCAACAGAGAGTCGGTGGACAAGACAGAGAGAAGGCAGATAGCTGGGAGGAAGTCCCTAAGGGGAGTGTGTGAATGGCGCTCAGGGGCTGATGACCACTCCAGCTGAGTGACCCGGGAGATGGAGTGGCTGAAGCGCTGCTCAGTTGTAGCAGCTCACCAGAGAGAGGTAGCATGGCTGCAGGGGAGCGAGAGGCAGAGATAGGCATTCTGCGGGTGGTGCCATGGACCACAGGGGCACAAGCCTGGCAGCGGGAGTTGGAGGCTTTTGCGTAATGCCCTGCTGGGGTCACAGATGGCAGTAGGGGTCCAAGACTAGGAGCATCACTGAAGGGGGGCTGAATTGTTGGATAGGTCCCTCCATGGCTGTAAGAGCCCCTATTGAGTTAAGCCAAGGAGACGTCAGTTTTTCAGGACAGCACTCAGGCTCATGGTTTTAAGGACAGTCTCCTGCCATCTTTTAACCTCGTTTTAATGCATTATTTATTTGGTTGCTTTAACCTCCGCATAGACACTTTCTTTTAATTGGATTATTTATTTATGAATTTTGCATTGCATTTTTCAGGGACACTGTTTGATTGACTGCTTTTTATAAAAGCACCAAGCACTTTTACACCTTCCCCTTGCTCTGTGTGTGTTTGTCCTCATCCCGGTCGTGACTATCAACAGAGTCGGGCTCAAGAGGCTCAGCTGGGAGGATGGAGCCAACCTGCACCATCACACAATGTCCACCAGTCTATTTAATATTTAGACAAAGCCCTCCATGGTTTCTGTGTAGCAGTTCCACAAATCTCACATGCACGTGGTAACTGCCATTTTTTTCAGCATTGAGATTTTTTAGTTGTTGGAGTTACTAGGTCATTGGTGATGTTATAAGGTAGTGGTGATGGCCAAATATGTCTTCATTCCGGTCATAGCATGATGGAAGTAGCTAGTATGGACACAGTATTTTACATACTGCAAGACAAAAACCTAGAAACTCCACTGACCAATGAGGAAAGACCGCCTACCAATGAAAACGTCGGATTATGATCACGTGATTTAAATGCTGTGACTGCGTGATTTAAATGACAGGTGTGTTGTTGATTTGTGACAAAAACGATATTGTGTACGTGAAGCTCAGGAAAAATGAAATCTAGAGATCATTAATTACAGGGGTGACACCATTTTCTCAATTTGCTGAAAACTTGAAAGATATGACATACTGGGTTTTTCCATAGTTGGTGAGAAATGGCTCCCATCTAGCAGTCTGCAAGTGGCACAAATGAAGGCTTCTCGAAGAGGAACGGCCTGCACTTACCCACAATGACTCCGACCTCACAGTACTGGTCATCATATCCACACGTCATCATCGTCGCCACCGTGTCGTTGACCACAGCCAGGACGTCAACATCAATGCCCTAAAGAGCCCAGAGATTACTGATTTGGTGGAAGAAGCTGACCAACAATATGAAAATAGGGGTTTAGACTTCAAACAACTGAAAACTTACCCCAACGTTTTGGACCGCTTTCTGCAGAGCGTCGACCACACTGGTTCCTTGTACTCCCCTCGCTTTATAATTCTTGGTCCAGGATATCAGCTCACCCTGAAAATGCCATTCAGAAAGCAAAGACAATACTGAGTGTATCTTCTCAACATGCCATTTTTAATATTTGTCAACGTGTTAAAGGCACAAAATCAGTGAGCTGGAGTGCGGCCCACTGGGCTTTAATTAGATGTGACCCTGCAGAAGAAGTTCAGGTCATATTTGTGAATGGACAGAAGGAACATCATCTGTCTACTGGGAGCAGTGGTCTGACGGGGGGCACAGGGAAGTGGTGAAGGTGGTCAATGTGTTTTTGAAGCCATCACAGGGGCAGCAGTCTCAACCAAGATTCCCGGGCATCCCTTTTCTCTGCCACCTCTTCCACCTCCTCTGGTGGATACCAAGGCATTACCAGGCAAGCCGGGAGATCTCTTGTGTCCAGTGTGTGCTGGGACTGCCCCAAGGCCTGCCCTCGGTTGGAAATGCCTGAACCGCCTTCACAGGCCAAGCAGATGCCCCAGAGGAAAATGTTACTGCTCAATGGTTGATCTTTGATGACTCGTGAGACTTCACAGAGATTCTCCTTTATGTTTCATTTATGAATAGAATTTGTTGCAGATGTTTCTCCTAAAATCCCTTTGACAAGGAGGAGACGTGAGATACAACTGACATAAAAGGAGTCAGACTTGACAGTTTTGGTTTGGTGTTGTGAGGTCTCTTTCAAGACTTCTTGTTTCTTGTTAATTATTGGATTGAGGCCTTTATCTAAGGTGACTTCCAACATTTGAGCTTTGATTGGTTCCGTTGGTTTCTTTTGTTTTTCCAATCGGAGCACCAGCAGATGAAGCAACTTTCTTATAGTCACACAATGGTGTCAGCAGTGGGATTTGAACCCACAGACTTAGAGTTTCAAGTCCAAAGCCTTAAGCACTAAGTCGTCTAGAATGAGTCTGATCAACTTGAAGCACAGCAATACAAGACTGAGCAGCTGATAATGTTATTCAGGGCCAAGGACTACAGCTTCGTATTCATAGTAAAGGGTTTTATCACCGCAAACGACGGCTCGTACATTTCACCGTATATGACTGAGCACACAATGGAAATACTTTCAAACTGCAAGAAAAATGTCAAGAGACTACTTGGAAAATCTGAGGCCACTGTGTGATTTTGCCGAGATCTCCACTGAAACTCAAGAGGAGACACTTGTGTGAATGCCGGAGTATTTTGACTCGGAGGAAAAAAAACAGAGAAACAGAGAGACAAAAGACAATGTCTCCATTTAATTTCATTCTGGTCTCATTAACGTCTTGGAGAAAGTAAAAAGATACGAAGGGGGGATCCCTTTTCTGATTTTTCATTCTTATGGGATGGCTCGATCCTCTCGACGTGGAGGAGCAGCACCTCCACTCTGAGCTCCTCTCAAATGTCTGCACCCCTCACCCTGTCTCTAGGGCTGAGTCCAGACACCCTGATGTGGAAGCTCATTACTGCCGCTTTGTATATATGACCTCGTTCTTGTGGCCATTACTCACAGCTCATGACCATAGGTGAGGGTGAGAATGCAGACTGACAGGTAAATCGAGAGCTTTGCCTTCTGGCTCAGCTTTCTCTTTACCATGACTGACCGGTCAAACGTCCAAATAACTGCCTGACACCACTCGCATCTGCCTGTCGATCTCTCAGTCCATTGTTCCCTCCCATGGCATCCACTTGATTAGCCTTGTGCCATCTGACTGGTCTGAGCTTTCATTTCCCATACTATGTATTGCAGCGGACCCTTACCCGGCTGGGATGCCTTCATAATGGAAGGACCTGGCAGGGGGGAGAGAGAGAGAGAGAGAGAGAGAGCGTGCATAGGGCATTATTATTATTAATATTATTATTATTATCTCCCCCTAATCACTAGGTGGCAGCCCTCCTGGGTTACTACAGCACCACAGATTCCCATAGGGCACACTGGGAATTGGAGTTTGTTGGTTCGGCCCTGTTGGGTTCCATGGTGGCCACCCGGGGGTGCTGTAAGGACTGGGAAGTCAGTCCTACTTTTGGCATGCTCCCACCTCACCCAGAAGTGCTTCCGGACCACGCTTCCTGAACACTGCAAGTACTCCCGGTAGGGAACCAGAGTCGGAAGGAAAGAGGACAAAGCTTGTCAAGAGAACCGGAGGAGGCAGTGACCAGGACAGAGAGAGGAGGAGGAGGAAAAGAAGAGATGACAATGACAGAGAGTGTGCGCTGTGCTTTACTTGTGCTTGCCTTGGTGCCGTGGGGAACGATTGGGAAAGAGTTTCCCACAAATAAAAAACCTTTGTCTGTGCCGCACTTGTGTCCAGAGCCTGTGTGTTGGGTGTTTGGGGAGCAGGAGCACCCCCTGGTGGTCACAGTATTTATTGGCTAGAGGTATGGCCCCCAGTGGCTACAGTTTTGAACTGAAAAGCTAAAGGTTGCCAGTTTAGTTTCCGCCATTTGCTTGGCTATCACTGATAAGGAAACAAAAGAACTGTAAGTTTTTGATTTGTAGGACTCCGTTAAGTGCGGGTCATGTACCCCAGACAGTAGGTGGCACTGCAAAGTAGCCATGAACTTGTAGAAACCAAAAGAATCCACCCAGCCGCAGGCATCTAGCCCATTTACTTACATCTACCAGGTTGTTTTGTCTGCACGGGAACGCGAAAGTGAACCCCAGGGGCTGCTGCTTCTTATGGATCTGCCTCTTCTGCATGAAGTCTTTCAGACATTCGGCCACATGAAGGAAGAGCTGAGGGGATGCAAGCAAATTCAGTGAAATAAAAGGCCGTCCTTCACGCAAACTAAAAGATTTCGGTATGGGGGGAATTGACTCACGTCACTGCCTTTGCCACTCATGATCTCCTCTGGCATGGGGTACACCTGGCTGTCCATCTCCACGTTTTGCTTCCCATCTTCAGAAACCTTCACTTGCAGTACCTTAAATTTGGAACCTCCAAGATCCAGAGCCAGAAACTCGCCCTTCTCTGAAAAAAAAATGTAGGGGTCAAGTTAACTGCAAGGTGGTCACCATTCATCTGCTGCCCAGGAGCAGCCCTTTAGAAGAGCCGTCTCCAGCTATGCACTTCTACATGATTACTAGTGGCTGGTAATGCAGCCCACCAGTCAGTGCTGCTTCCTTGCAACTTTAGGGGTCTGAGCTTTAACAGCATGGTCACCGGCTGGGTGGACTTGGCATGTTATCCTCGTGTCTCCCACATTTCAAAGGCATACGGGTGACGCTGAGTGACAGCTCGGACTTGTAGACTGCTATGCTGATCCGAGTTGATTCCTGCCTGTGCTCTGTGCTGTTGGGATAGGCTTGGTACCCCCAAGGCCCTGAACTAGAATGGCTGGTCTCAGAAAATCAGTCTAACCTGCTTTGTCCTGTACAGGGTCATGGGGGTCTGCTGGAGCCTAAACCAGCTGCCACAGAGCACAAGGCAGGAAGAAACCCTGGACTGGTGCCAGTCCATTGTGGGGCAAACACACATAAAACACACACACACACACACGAATGTCTTTTTATAGAGTGTGTTTTAGGTTATTAATATCACACATTAACATTACTGCTTCCTGAACCATTTTTCTATGATTATTGTTGTTGTCGTGTTCTTTCTTCTGTAGCACACATGGCTGACGTGTTCCCAGGGCTCATGTCACAGTGTTGGGTAGTTTATGGTGGCCGGAGTGCCAATTCTGCCACCAACCCCCAAGTTTTCCCTGCAGGTTGGAGGGCCTACTTGCAAGGCTGGATGCAGATTAACGTCATACTCAGGACGGAGCAATTACAGGTTAAGGGCCTTGCTCAAGGGCCCAACAGAGTAGAGTCACTTTTTGGCATTTACAGGATTTGAACCAGCCACCTTTTGATTCCCAGTGCAAAATCCCTAACCTTAGAGCCACCACTCCACCCTATTATACCACCTAGAGACTCCAAAAAGGCTGGCGATGGATCTGGCTGTTACTCTTCATGTTGAACTCAATGTCTCTATAAATCACCATAGTTTTGTTCGAACAAATGTAACGCACTCTTCTGCTAAGTGAATAAATGTCAGTTTTCTGAGGTCAAGGGGGTGGAGCCCATCAAAGCTAGCAGAGGGCACAAGACAGGAACAAACACTGGAGAGGGTGCCAGTCCATCAGAGGGCAAACACACACACCCGGGCCAATTCAGAGTCACCAGTCCTCCCAACCTGCATGTCTTTGGACTGTGGGAGACGCGGAAAGGTCATGAAGACCCCACGTAGCGAGTCCCCTCTCTGTGGGGCAGCAGTGCTACTCTTGCATCACCCTAAGTGAATAAATGTCCGATGTACTGTTTAGATTTGTGCAGCCCCTTTTTATAATGCTCACTAGGAAAGGCGCTATACAGAAGAGTGACTGATGACACCCCGATTATTGATCTTCTAGTGGATGCCACTTCAGTCACATTACTGCTGCTCAAACTCCATTTTATTTGCTTATCATTGAAGAGATGACCTTAAGAAGAGTTACAAATAAATGTATTATTATTATTATTATTATTATGTAGTCCATATTTATTATTGCAGTGGCTGGTAATGTGATTATTAATTTTTGGAATTCCTGTCTTTTTCTTCTATTGCTGCTGACATGCTTACTGGCAGGACACTGAACGCTACTGTCCGTGTTGCTATATCAAGATGGCAGCTCCCGCTTTTCACTCCCATGATACGAGACACCAAGAACATGCCAGGACTGGAAGGCAGGGGTGAAATGTGCCAGCAGCTGCCACACAAGATGGAAAGCAGAAGTGGAGCCCCGCTGTCCAGCGCCTTGCCGGTGTCTTTTATTTCCTCTTTGCACTGCAGGTTAGTATGCCCGCCGGTCATCATTTTGAATCAGAGTGCACAATTCACGGCACCCCTTCCATCACAGTAAAAGGACTGTAGGGTGGGTTAGGTTTCAGGTCTCTTCGCTTTATATAGTGCCTTTCATAGCTCAGCACCGCTTCACACCCCCATCAGCTTCACTGGTCTTTTTTTGTTTGTTTTTTTCTTTCTTACCTGACCTGTCTGGTGTGGACCTGACGTGTGTGGGCAACATCTTAAGGGTGGAGGTGAGGTTGGTTTCACTGTTCAGACCCTTCTCCATCTCCCTTCGGAAACGCACCATGATGTCCTTCAGCTGTTCATCCGAGAGCCGCATGCCATACAAGAAGCGGTCGACCTGTAAAATGCAGCACGGGGGGGGGGGGGGGTCAATTCTGTTGATGAAGAGGATCTCTAGAAAAAAGGGGGCTATCTACCCCTGACTGACTCCTGTTGTGATGAAGTGCTTCACAAGACTGGCCATGACTTACTGTACAGCCAGAGAATTCTAGACAGTCATTCTAGACCCCCTTCAGTTCGCCTACAGAGCAAATAGGGCCAAAAAATTGTTCTTGTTGCACCATCTGTTGGAATGGAAAATGTAATAAATATATCTCTGTTAATAGATTCATAAAAGCAGTGTTAGTATTTGTGAGGCTCCATCTGTTGGAATAATAAATGCAATTGTAATGGGCTTGAATTCAGTATTCTACAGAAGATGATATTTCTGTGTGTTACTTAGTGTAATGGGCTATAAACCAGTGTTTTAAAGAAAAGGCAGAATTTCTGGAAAATTCTGCTACAGGTTATTGCTGATGGCTATCTACAGGACATAAATATTTACCTGTTATGCTAAAGAGTCACCTGCTTTGAATAGTCAGACAGCTTTGAGTTAGTATCTCATCTACACACAATGTGGTGATACAGAACTGTCTGCTTCCTTGGAAAATGAACAAGTTTTGGGGACACTGGTTTCTAATGAAGTACTCAAAGTAAATGTGTTTACACTATTTGTTAATAAGAGGAAATTGGCTTTCACAATTGTTTCACTGATTACCATGCTGATTTAAATTTAAAGCTTGTGTCTCTATTATAGATTCATAAAAGCAGTGTTAATGTTTATGAGGCATCATCTGTTGGAATGACAAATGCAGTGCGTTTTATTACTGTAAATGTTTGTGATGTGCCATCTTTTACAATATCAGAGACATAACAAGTGGACAGACACTTAAGGTGATTATTAACAGCATTCTTGCCCGTGCCATCACGGTCTGGACTGGTCACTGCTCTGCACAGGACTGTAAAGCCAAACAGCAGGAGGTCAGGACTGGCCAGACCACTTCAGGAGCAGCTCCTCCATCTCTGGAGGACGTTCACCATGCCAGAGTCATCAGAATAGCTCATGGCATTATAAAGGGCAATCCCCCCCCCCCCCCCCCCCCCCCCCCCCCCCCCCCCCAAAAAAAACCCATTGCACTGTCTATTCACACTCCTGCCATCAGGAATACGCTGTAGGAGCGCAAATTCAAGGACTACAATTCCGCATACCGGACAGTTTGACTTTGCCGGCCCACCAGTAATTTACTGCTCTGTTCACCTTTTGAATTAAGACATCTGTATTACATGTTTTTCATAATTGTCATTGTATTTGCACAATATTTGTTTAACTTGTGCTTTTGTATTCAGTAATAATAATAAAAGCAAGGACAGAAGCTGAAATAATTCATCATTCGTCGCTCGAGGACACGAGCCCAGACCACCTCAGGTCAGTCATCCACCCCCGCTCGCCTACAGAGTTACAGTCACTGGATGGGCAGCCTACAAAACCCACCGCGAGCCGAGTGTCCCCGCACCACCAAGAATGGGAAACAAACGATACTGGCTGTTTTTCAGCCAAGCACAGTTTAAGTAGTTGTCTTTCTTCGAGTTCAGCATATGGAAGGATTCCGGGCTCCGTCCTGTGGCTGTTGCTCGAGTCTCTACTCACGTTCAGGCCAAGACGACGTTAAAGTCAAACGTGTGACCCCATCTATGAAGTGGCAAACAATTCAAACAATTAACAGTTCATCACGAGCGACAGTCACGGGCGCGCGCGCAGGTGTCGCCTTACGTCATCAGCATACGTCAGTCGGCGCAACAACTGCATGTGTCCGTCAGCCGCACGACTTGATAGATAGATAGATAGATAGATAGATAGATAGATAGATAGATAGATAGATAGATAGATACTTACTTGCAGGATAATAATAATTTAAGTTTTATTTATATAGCACCTACCCAATGCTCAGTTTATTGTGTTTTCTTATCTGTTTTATATTAGTGCGTGTCCATCGGCCGCACGACTTGATAGATAGATAGATAATAATTATCTAAGTTTTATTTATATAGCGCCTACCCAATGCTCAGTTTATTGTGTTTTCTTATCTGTTTTATATTAGATAGATAGATAGATAGATAGATAGATAGATAGATAGATAGATAGATAGATAGATAGATAGATACTTTATTAATCCCAATGGGAAATTCACATTCTTCAGCAGCAGCATACTGATACAATAAATAATATTAAATTAAAGAATGATAATAATACAGGTACTGCGTGTCCGTCAGCCGCACGACTTGCAGGATAATAATAATATTAATAATAATTTAAGTTTTATTTATATAGCACCTTCCCCATGGTCAGTTTATTGTGTTTTCTTATCTATTGTCTGTTACTGCGTTGCTTCTCTTGTCTTGTGTTTTATTCGTGCATACTGATGGCCAGCAGCGCACGCAGAGTAAGATTATTATGGCTGACTGCTTACTGTTACCGTCAATCCTCAGCTCCAAACTCGATCCACTTCACCACTTAAGGCATAGTGGTTAACGCTTTGGACTTCAAACCACGAGGTCATGGACTCAGATGCCACTACTGACACTGCGTGACCCCGAGTAAGCCTCTTCACCTCCCTAAGCACCAATTTGAAAAATCAAAAAACGGATCCAAGTATGTGTCAAATGATGTGAGTCACCCTGGATTAATAATAATAATACATTTTATTTATATAGCGCCTTCCCCATGCTCAAGGCATTTACAGAATATAAGAAAGAACGGCAGGGTATACAGTATATAGCGTTGTACAAACCAGATAAATAAACAAAGAAGATTACGACAGTGAATTCAGAGAAAAAAAACAGACAACATAATTGGTGGTCTAACACACACACATACAGGTTACATGAACATCTTGACAGAGAAGTAAACTGAGAGAAGGCGTCAGCCAAACACTGTAAGTAAATGTACTTTTGCTGGCCACAGCTTTCAAGGCCAGTTGCATTTTCTTGGGAGTCTTTATTTGAGTGTGAGGGTCCAGATGTGTCTCATGACTGTCTTTGACCCCGGAGTATCGCCAGGGGCAGCAGGTTTGAGGGCTGTTCTAAGAAGTCGGACTGGGGCCTTGACAATCCCCAATGAGCATCAGTGTGGCAGTAGATAGCTACTTGACAAAGGCTGCAGTAGCAGAACAGGCCAGTAGAGGGCTCTGTCGTCATCTTAGTGGGCTCTAAATGGACAAGCTAGAGAGATCTGTTCAACGGGGAAGGCAAATCCCACAAATGATAGATAGATAGATAGATAGATAGATAGATAGATAGATAGATAGATAGATAGATAGATAGATAGATAGATAGATAAGTAAAGACCCATAGTAATGGGCACAGATGCCAACAATTAAGATGTGCGACTAAATCTGAGCTCACGGGGGGGGTTTGGCAGTAAATACAACCAAGTATCAGCAAGCTGGAGGCATGAGAAGAAACATTGACTAAATGTGAGGGGAGCAGCAGCGGGGTGGAAACTGGGGGGAACTCTCTGTCCAACTAGTAGAAGGTTTGGGTGGGATTCTTCAAACTCTTCATTTTACTTTGTTTACTACCTAAGGGCAACCCTGTGGTACGCTGGCTAGTGTTGTTACCTTAATTCCAGGGTGCAAATCCCTACGTGGATTTTGAACCTTCTCCATATTTTGATCATAGTTTGACCCCAATAACTGCCATGTTAGTCTGATTATTGAGTCTGGGTGTGTGGCATCCTATTAAGGGTTGGTTCAGTAGAGTCACGCCAGCTACTACCTGGTTAGCCTCAGCAGACTGGAGAAGAGCAGATGGTAAGTTGTAACCGTGCATGAAGTGAAGGGGTCTCATCTGTGTGTCTCTTGTCTTTTATTTTCTTTTTCAGCACCAACCTTTAACACGGTAGTCATAAAGCGGCACCTGGCACACCCCACCCATAAGGAGTCACAACCTGCAGAAAGCTGCCACTGTCACTTCTGGAATCAAAAAGCCCTTCAGGTAGGTGACCGCCACTTTGGCTTCCATAAAAGCCTTAAATCCAACCACATTTCCTTCATCTTGACCAGAGCCTCCCCAAACTTCACCCTGGGAGGGGGGGCCCACCTGTCCACAGGAACTTGTTGCATTTCTGTAGTCACAGCCCCTCCCCTGGGGGTCTCCTCTACCCTTCCATCTCTCTTGCGTCCCCTCCCCTCCTGTAAAATCTTAAAAAGCTTCATGTATGCCCCTCGCGTTAGGACTGCAGTGTAGGGGGGGGGGGGCGGCGGCCGTAGCTTACCTTCTTAATCTGGTCCTCCTTGAGCTTGGCAAAGTAAAAAGACACCAAATGCACAGCAAGCATCTTGAGTTCTGGAGGTGGAAAGAAACAAATAAATAAAAAAAGAGAGAAGAATCTCAAAGAAAGTGCACAGACCGTGGTGGTCTCACAGGGCAGGCCTCAGATGTCCATCTCTCGAGCCCACGGCCTCAGCGGCACACTTGCTTCCCAGACGTCTGGAGAGACCCTGCGAGTGTCTGCAGGAGTGGCCTGTGCTCCTTGGACGGCTCAATCATTAATTCCCACCCCCTCGTTGCACTTTGTTTTCTTCCAGCAAATCCATTGGCGGGTGTCCAGCTTATCATGAGATGGGGGGAGCTGGTGTGTGTGTGTGTGGGGGGGGGGGGGGGGGCTTGGCTTAAGCAGCTCTCTTTGCACTTGCGTAACCCTGCAGAGGCCCCAGGGACAGAAAGTGGACGAGGAAGAGGAGGCCCTTTGGTCACCCTGTTAAGAGCCCTCAAAACTGAAAGGCGCTATATGGCCAAGGCTATTAAAAAAGAAGTCAGCTAGAAGAAGTCACAAGTGTGTGGGGCGCTATAAACATCAGGTGGAGCACACAGAGGAGGCGCCACCTACTGGGGGTCGCTGGTTGTGCTTTTCTGGCCTGTCAGGTTGACCAAACCTCAGACCACAACCAGGTGAGTATGGGGAGCTTTGGAGCTGCCCTTTAGTCAGCCGGGGGCTCAGCCACGTGTGGGTTTAAGCTGCTGGCTGGTGCATTGTGGGGGATGCTTCTGTTAAACAGTCCTACAGTAACGGCCGCTTTGACCCTCAGCCAGTCTCCAGTTAAAGGAAACGAAGGAAGTGAACTTCAAAGGCCTCCGACGAACCCCCCCAAATAGTCGGAAAACAACTCCCGTGATGAAGAGGAAGCCCACCGCCGTTTATCCAAGGCCTGAGAACAAGAGAAAACAGCGGGCAACAGGAGCCCGGAGGGGCGGCGAAGACCAAAGGGGGTGTGGGGTGGCTGAAGTGTGGCGAGGCTGATGGCTGCACCTTCTAACACAAGAAAGAGATAAAAGATTACAAGAAGACGGAGGGGGGCCGAGCTGGCCTGAGCTGCAGTAGGAGTAAGTAAGCCCCCTTGTAGATGGCCTGAAATCATTCAATTATATAGCGCCTTTCATAGTTAATGCTATCCACCAAATTGTCCTGTATGTGTGTGTGTTTGCCCTGCAGTGACCGGGCACCCTGTCCAGGGATTGTTCCTGCCTGGCGCCCCATTATTGCTGGCAGAGGCTCCAGCTTCCCAGCGTCTCTGCTCCGGATAAAGCAGGTTTGCCAAATGGATGGGTGGCAACAGGGGTCTTTATTTGATATTGCGCCCCTAGTGGTGAAAGTTATCCCACAAGTGCTTTACATCCTCTTCATTTGATTGAGCGGCCTCTAGAGGTTTGTTGCAGGTTTATTTATGAAAGGTGTGCCCTTTGATGGACTGGCATCCCATCCAGGGATTTCACTCTACAAGTTTCTTACAGCATAATGATCTGATCGACTGCCTGCCATGGAGAATGCCACCCACAAGTGAATCACAGCGTGTTT
Organism: Erpetoichthys calabaricus; assembly: GCF_900747795.2. Taxonomy (NCBI): domain Eukaryota; kingdom Metazoa; phylum Chordata; class Cladistia; order Polypteriformes; family Polypteridae; genus Erpetoichthys; species Erpetoichthys calabaricus. The sequence goes on from NC_041395.2 coordinate 321,573,252, forward strand.
ATTTACTGTACAGGTGATTGAGAGCATCTTTGCTCAAAATGGAGCCTCTAGTGGTGGATCTTGTCACACACGTGTGATTTTAAAATGTTTTCCATTGAGATGAGTGTGCCCTGTGATAGATTGGCACCCGTGAGTGGCAGCCTTTTCAGCAGTTCCGTGTATGACTGTATATGTATGTGTACTTTTCTACTTTTATTTTTCTATTTTTATTTATTGATCACTCCTACCACTTTATTTTATGTGGATTCCTTCCCTGGACACACTTACTTTTACAACGTGGGCATGGATTTTAACACGCCGAGACTCGCCTATTCAAGTACTCAACTTCGGGTGCTGAGAACAAATGCCAGTGCCGGTGTGGTTCCATATTTACCCGACGAGGTAAGAAGGCGATATCGTGGCAGCAGAGCCGGCACTAAGCTAAAAAAGAAGCGGCTTGCGAGAAAGTGGCGTTTCAAGCCTTCGGTGCCTTCTGTGATTCTGGGGAATGTAAACTCAATCTCAAATAAGATCGACGAACTGGCTGCGCTGGTGAAAAATGTAAGGACCTACAGAGAATGCAGTTTGTTGTGTTTTTGCGAAACCTGGCTAAATAACACCATCCCAGATGCCAACGTGGAGCTACCCGGGTTTAGCACAGTTAGAGCGGACAGAGATGCAAGTACCTGTGGTAAGCACAAAGGAGGAGGACTCGCTCTCTATGTTAATACACGGTGGTGTCACTCTGGACATGTTAACGTCAAAATCTCCACTTGCTGCAGGGATATCGAACTGTTGGCCGTAAGTCTGCATCCCTATTATTTGCCCAGAGAGTTTGGACACGTCATTGTTGTTATTGTATATATTCCTCCTCGGGCAGACGTGGAGTCAGCGAGTGACATCATCCATTCTGCTGTTGCTAAGTTACAAACGCAGCACCCTGAGGCGCTTGTGCTAATCGCTGGAGACTTTAACCATGTGACGCTGGACAAAACATTACCTGCATTCTCTCAGTATGTGCACTGTAACACCCGGGGAAATAAGACTATTGATTTACTGTATGCAAACGTTAAAGATGCATACAGCGCCACCCCGCTGCCTGCGCTTGGGAAAGCAGATCATAACCTGGTTCTGCTTCAGCCTCACTATAAACCAAAAGTTAGAGTCCTACCTGTAACCACACGATCATTCAGTAAGTGGACCCCGGAGGCTGAGAATACTCTGAGAGAATGTTTTGGAACTACAGACTGGGATATCCTGCAGGGATCTCATAATGAGAACATTGAGGAAGTTGTTGACTGCACTACTGACTACATCAACTTCTGTATGGACATTGTAGTTCCAGTAAGAACAGTACGCTGCTATGCTAACAACAAGCCATGGATTACAAGTGACATCAAGGGCCTTTTGAATCAGAAGAAAAGGGCTTTTAAAGACGGTGATCAGCATGAGCTCAAGCGCGTGCAGAAGGAACTCCGAGTCCAGCTCAGGGCGGCGAAGGAGCAGTACAGGAGAAAGCTGGAGCAGAAGTTGCAGAATAACAGCATGAAGGAAGTGTGGGATGGGATGAAGATCATCACTGGCTGCAGCTCGAAGCGGGGTACCACCATTGAGAGAGACGTGAAGAGAGCAAACCAAATGAACAACTTCTTTAACAGGTTTGACCACCCTAACCCACTCTCACCTCGGAGTACTGCACCCTCCACACATCCTTCTGCTGATACCAGCATAGGAAAGACATCCCCACCCATAATTACAACAGCGCAAGTGAGCAGAGAGCTGAGGAGACTTCGTGCCAGCAAAGCAGCGGGTCCAGATGGAGTATCGCCACGACTGCTGAAGGTCTGTGCATCAGAGCTGGGGGGTCCTCTACAGCGCATCTTCAACCTGAGCCTGGAACAGGGGAGAGTCCCGAGGCTTTGGAAAACATCTTGTATCACCCCAGTCCCAAAGGTATCACGTCCTAGTGAGCTGAATGACTTTCGGCCTGTTGCTCTGACATCACATGTGATGAAGACCATGGAGAGGCTGCTGCTTCACCACCTTAGGCCACAGGTTCAACACGCCCTTGACCCTCTGCAGTTTGCATATCAGGAGAAGGTGGGAGCGGAAGATGCCATCATCTATATGCTACACCGAACCCTCTCTCACTTGGACAGAGGCAGTGGTGCTGTAAGAATTATGTTTCTAGACTTCTCTAGCGCCTTCAACACAATCCAACCTCTGCTCCTTAGGGACAAGCTGACAGAGATGGGATTAGATTCATACCTGGTGGCATGGATCGTGGACTATCTTAAAGAGAGACCTCAGTATGTGCGTCTTGGGAACTGCACGTCTGACATTGTGGTCAGCAACACAGGAGCGCCACAAGGGACTGTACTTTCTCCGGTCCTGTTCAGCCTATATACATCGGACTTCCAATACAACTCGGAGTCCTGCCATGTGCAAAAGTTCGCTGATGACACTGCTATCATGGGCTGTATCAGGAATGGGCAGGAGGAGGAGTATAGGGACCTAATCAATGACTTTGTTAAATGGTCCGACTCAAACCACCTACACCTGAACACCAGCAAAACCAAGGAGCTGGTGGTGGATTTTAGGAGGCCCAGACCCCTCATAGACCCAGTGATCATCAAAGGTGACTGTGTGCAGATGGTGCAGACCTATAAATATCTGGGAGTGCAGCTGGATGATAAATTAGACTGGACTGCCAATACTGATGCGCTGTGCAAGAAAGGACAAAGCCGGTTATACTTCCTTAGAAGGCTGGCTTCCTTCAACATCTGCAATAAGATGCTGCAGATGTTCTATCAAACAGTTGTGGCGAGCGCCCTCTTCTACGCAGTGGTGTGCTGGGGAGGCAGTATAAAGAGGTACACCTCACGCCTGGACAAACGGGTGAGGAAGGCAGGCTCTATTGTTGGCATGGAGCTGGACAGTTTAACATCTGTGGCAGAGCGAAGGGCGCTCAGCAGGCTCCTATCAATTATGGGGAATCCACTGCATCCACTAAATAATGTCATCTCCAGACAGAAGAGCAGCTTCAGCGACAGACTGCTGTCACTGTCCTGCTCCACAGACAGATTGAGGAGATCGTTCCTCCCCCAAACTATGCGACTCTTTAATTCCACCAGGGGGGGTAAACGTTAACATTTAACATTATACATAGTTATTGTCTGTTTTTTTCACCTGCATTATTATCATTCTTTAATTTAATATTATTTATTGTATCAGTATGCTGCTGCTGAAGAATGTGAATTTCCCATTGGGATTAATAAAGCATCTATCTATCTATCTATCTATCTATCTATCTATCTATCTATCTATCTATCTATCTATCTATCTATCTATCTATCTATCTATCACTCCTGACATACAGTAACACCACAGTGCCATGCAATGAAGACAGAAGACGGACGAACGGCAGGCATGACAGGCTCCAGCCCCCCAAGACCAGAACTGGATTAGACCAGTTGAGACAATTCATGGCTGGACTGTGTAGTACCACTCATGTCATTGTAGTAGCCCCCAAGTCAATCTTTGCTTCATATAGTGCCTTTCATATCTAATAATGACTTGCAGCAGGTCTACGTGAGCTGCCACCTCCCAGTCAGAATATTCCCAACAAGTACTGAGAGTGTTAATGGTGTCCTGTCTGAATCCACGGCACAGTCACTTATGTGGCACCTTTGATGTGTCACGTCATTCTGCAGGTGACTTACGTTGTTGTTCTTCACATATTTTGACATACACTTCATATTATTATTACTGTTTATAGTCTCTTTCATTCTAATTTTCCATCCATTTTCCAACCCGCTGAATCCAAACACAGGGTCACGGGGGTCCGCTGGAGCCAATCCCAGCCAACACAGGGCACAAGGCAGGGAACCAATCCTGGGCAGGGTGCCAACCCACCGCAGGACACACACAAACACACCCACACACCAAGCACACACTAAGACCAATTTAGAATCGCCAATCCACCTAACCTGCATGTCTTTGGACTGTGGGAGGAAACCGGAGCACCCGGAGGAAACCCACGCAGACACGGGGAGAACATGCAAACTCCACGCAGGGAGGACCCGGGAAGTGAACCCAGGTCCCCAGATCTCCCAACTGCGAGGCAGCAGCGCTACCCACTGCGCCACCGTGCCGCCCCCCATTCTAATTTTATCCCATATTTTATCTTCCATTTCTACTAATATACGAATGCTTCCACCTTCAGTTTTCTTTCATATAGCGCCTTTCGTGCCTAAAATTCGACAAGCCATGTACACCATCTTTAACTCATTTAGTGCCTTTCATGCTTAACATTTCACAAGTGGTTACCCTTTGTGTTTACTTCACATTGTTTTTCATATCTAATATTTGCACAATGCTTTATATGTATCATATAGCGCCTTTCATGCCTAATCACCAGTGACTTGCACCTTGTTTATTCATATAGCGCCTTTCATGTCTAATATTACACTCTTATTTATTTCATTAACTGCCTCTCGTTTTTTTTTAATATTGTACAAGCGATTTACACCATTTTTATTTCCTATAGTGCCGTTCATGTCTAATATACCAGAAATTATCTGCACCATGTTGAAGTCATATAGTGCCTTTCATGCATAACATTTCAACAAGCGGCTCACCTTTATGTTTATTTCACACAGTGTTTTTCATATCTAATGTTTCCATGATGCTTTACATTATATGTATTTCATATAGTGTATTTTGTGGCCAATATTTAATAAGAGAATTACAACATTTTTCTTTCATGTAGCGCCTTTCATGTCCACAAGTGGTTCATGACATGTTCATTTCAAATTGTGCCTCTCGTGTCTAATATTCTACCGCTGATATTACCAGGTTTACGTCATAAACTGCCTCTCATGTTGCACACGTGATTGACGCCATTTTTAAGTCAAATAGCGACTTTCATGCTTAATATTTCACAAGTGGTTTAACATTTCCAGAATCCATCCATTTTCCAAACCGCTGAATCCGAACACAGGGTCACGGGGGTCTGCTGGAGCCAATCCTAGCCAACACAGGGCACAAGGCAGGAACCAATCCCGGGCAGGGTGCTTTATGTAATATTTATTGCATATAGCGCCTTTTTTGTAAAATATTTCACGCGTAATTTACGTTTTCTATGAGTGCCGTTCATGTCTAATATTCCATAAATGATCTGCACCATGTTGAAGTCATATAGTGCCTTTCATGACCATTATTAGCCGCTCTCACCTGACGGAGGGTACACAGCCTGGACTGGAAGCCCCCAAAACCCACCCCCCCGCCGCTCAGTTCAGCGCCTTGCCACTTGGCCCGTCGTTCAGATTTCGTCTCGTCTCAGTAACTTTGTGACTCTTTAATTCTTTGTTTCTTTTATCTCCAGATGCTGCTCTCACACGTTTCGCTAACCGGCAGATCAGGGCCGCTGCTGGCCAAATGGGTGCCCTAAGCAGAAATGTACTTTTGTGCCCCCTCCCCCAAATATTAGTTAGGCAACCGTAACAGAGGTGAGGGCGCGTGCGTCATCACGTGTGCTTAGCCTACTCTGCGTTCACCGTAAAATGCAATATATACGTTTATATTTTTGTTTATTTGTATATGTATATTATTAATATTAATTTATTATTATAATATATAAAAACGATTTTTTTGAGCAGCTGGGATGGTGCCCTCCTGGGAGTTGGTGCCCTACACAGACTGCGTACTCTGCGTATAGGGAGCGGCGGTACTGCGGCAGATGACTCTTTACGTACCAGTGAGTGACTGAATCAGCCGCCCCGCGCATTCTCCCGGGGGGTTTTGGTTGATGGAAACTTCGTCTCAGGACCTCGACCCCACAACCAAACATATTCACACTTGCAAGCCTTAACTCGACCTCATCAAGTCCTTCGAGACACTCAACAGCCGCAGGTTGGGTCGGTCAGGACCCGGAGGGCATACGGCTATGACGCTGCGCTTGTCATACCGCATGAGCACCCGCCTTACCATCTCGGCGGGCTGACTGATCATTTCTGTTTGGTAGAGCAGACCCTTCATTTGATCAGGATGAGTCAAGGATGAGCAGGGCCGGATTTATATGAAAAGAGGCCCTAGGCTATTCCACTTATGAGGCCCTTTCACCTTCCATTTTTAAGTTTGTAAATTACATGAGAGATAATAAAATACGTAATACGCGTTGATCTTAACCAATACATTTTTATGTTTGTTTATTAGTCATATGCGTAGAATTTCTCCTTATTTTCGGTTCAGTGTTTTAGTGTTCACTGTTTTTAGAATAGTGTAATTTTAATTTTGATAACAATTTGAATGTAGGCCCCTCTTGATCTTGAGGCCCTAGGCTGAAGCCTAGTTAGCCTATAGGAAAATCCGGCCCTGAGGATGAGGCACGGTGGGTAGCGCTGCTGCCTCGCAGTTAGGAGACCCGGGTTCGCTTCCCGGGTCATCCCTGCGTGGAGTTTGCATGTGTCTGCGTGGGTTTCCTCCCACAGTCCACAGACATGCAGGTTAGGTGCATTGGCGACTCTAAATTGTCCCTTGTGTGTGTGTGTGTGCGCGCGCGCGTGCCCTGCGTTGGCTTGCCCCCGTGACCCTGTAGTTAGGATATAGCGTGTTTGATAACAAATGGACGGAGTCAAGGTGGTGCAGCACGTTAGTTAACACGACCGGCTCAGCTTCTGCACATCCTCTCTAGATCTGCGCGAGTCTTCGCCTCACATCCGGAATAGACAATATAATAAAGTACAGTTTCATTCACTCAATGATCCTTTTGTTTCGAAAGTTCTATTTGTCGTATTTAATTATTCATTGTGAGTGACCACTTCGTAAAGGCGTGATTTATATAAATTATTTATGACTGCCCAATCGGTAACACTCACTTTATAGTTTAGAAATTCATGGGAAAGACAACCATTTTACTTTGAAAATTTACTGGTATTATTTAAAATGGACTTTGTGACGATGCATTCATTGAAAGGCACTATATTAAGCTCAAAGTCATTAGATGGAGGACCCTTTTGTTTTTGAAATGCCTACGTGTGTTATTTATAAAGTATCTTGTGACCGTGCACTCTGTGAGAGGCGCTCTATGAATTCAATTAAATGGATGGACGATTCTTTGGTTTTTGAAATATCTAAAATGTGCCTTCTGACTGCTCACTGTGAAAGCCACTATATACGTTTTATGTGACTTCCTACTTTGTGATGGGCGCTATATAAATGAATGGACAGTGCTTTTGTTCTGAAATGTCTTCTTGTCTTGTTTATGATATGCCTTGTGACTGCCCACTTGGTGAAAGGCACTTTATAGATTATAAATTCATTGGATAAACAGTCAGTTTGCTTTGAGAAGTTATGATTGTTATCTATAATGAACATGGGATGCCGACTCTGCGAAAGGCGCTATATAAATGAAATGGCGGAGAGGTGGCGCCACTGCTGCCCCACGTTATGGAGGTCGGGGGTTCTGGACCGGGGTCCTCCATACGTGGAGAGCGCTTTGAGTGGTGAGAAAAGCGCTATGCAAATGTAAACCGTTATTATTATTATTATTAAATTGATTGATATTTTGCTTTGAAAGGTCTATTCGTTTTATTTAAAATGTTCATTGGGACTGCTAACTGTGAAAGGCACTACATAAGTTATTTGAGACTGCCCACTCCGTGAAAGGCACAATATAAATTACATATGGACTATTTTATTTGCTTTTGTATCTTTACATTAGATTGGATAATATCAAAATGTCTGTGTGATGTCGAAATCAAATGCTGATATATACTATTTATTTATTTATGTATACATGTAAGTTAGACCTGGTTGTTCTCTGGCCATCTTTATTTATAAGGCTTTTAATAGAAAACAATATAAATAAGAGGGAACGTTTGTTTTGCGCTTTATTGTTTAAATTTTGTTTAACGATACACGGATTGATTTTCTATTTATTTAGTACACTTACATATTGTAAATTGTAATATTAATTAATGAAATATTCAAATAACTATGGTATATCTTTATTGTTTTTGTTGATTAATCTGCGGAAAGCACCTTGAGTTGCATGTGAACGTATGATAACTTGTTATATAAATAAAGTGATTATTATTATTTATAATCAGCCTTGTCACTGCCCAGTTGGTGAAGGCACTATATCGACTGGACGGGCAAGCCCTTGCTTTGCTTTCATAATCTGCAGGTGTTATTTATAATGCCCCTTGCGATGCTGCACTCTGTGTAAGGCGCTATATACAGTCCAGTTTCACTGAAAGGGTGAGAGGGCTGCTTGTGTTATGATGCACCACGTGACCCTGACTCTGTGAAAGGCACTATATAAATTAAACGGATGGATGACGCTTTTACTTTGAAATGTCTACTACTTTTACTTAAAATGAGCCTTAAATCTGCTCACTGTGAAAGATAAGACAAATAACAAATTCATTGGGTGGATGATCCCTTTGCCCCGTGACCCTGTAGTTAGGATATAGCGGGTTGGATAATGGATGGATGATCCCTTTGTGTCACTGTGATGCCCACTCTATGAAAGGCACTATATAAAGTACAAATTAACTGAATTGGACGATCCTTTGCTTTGTAATGTCTGCTTGTTTGATTTAAAATGTGCTTGGTTACGGCTCATGGTGAAAGACACTATACACGTTATATGTGACTTCAGTCTATGGAAGACACTATATAAATTACATTTAAATATAAATGATGAAAGACACTATATAAAGTACAAACTAACTGAATTGGACGATCATTTTCCTTTGAAATATCTGCTTGTCTTATTTAAAATATACTTTGCTAGTGTTCATGGTGAAAGGCACTATATATGTTATATGTGACTGCCAGTATATGAAAGGTAGAATATAAACTACATTTAAGTATAAACTATGAAAGGCACTATATACAGTACAGTACAAAGGAGCTGAATTGGACGATCCTTTGTTTTGAAATGTCTGCTTGCCAGGCACTATATAACTGATCTACTCGTTTATTGTCATTACTTATTATACGTCTGATTTACAGCACTTGAGACACAAGTGTTTCCTTTTCTTTTGCTTTTCCTAATTTGAGCCCAGCAGGTGAGGTGACTCGCTTGTGGTTCACATGGGGTCAGCGGTGGGATTTGAACCTCCAGCCTCAGGGTTTGAAGCCCGAGGTGTCCAAAGCCTTGACCCACACATATAGTAAGGTTTGGAGTTTACCGTATTCCTTGTGACTGTGAAAGGCGCTATAAACATTGTAAACTGATGCGCCCCACTGAGCCCTGGTGCAGCTCCGTCTCCATCAGTGTTCAGCTGGCATGGTGGACTTTTCTCACGTCCCAGTTCTGCGCTTTCCAAACTTGTCTCGGATGAGGAACTGCATGTGCGCCTCCCGGGTTTGGTGACCCCGAGCTCGCTTAGTTAACGGCTGGATGGTTCAAGTTAAGGGAGAGCGGGCGGCTGCAGGTTTGTCTCCCGGCCTGTGCCTTCTGTCCCCAGACGTCACCTGTGGCTTTAGGACAAACGGGGAAGACGTCCGACCCTTCAGAGCGCAACGACTCGGGAACAACGGCGCTTCACGCTGATGCCTCACCTCCCTGTTTTAAAATAGGAATCAGGACCACCTGAAGTGGCATGTGGTGGTCTTGGATGCCCATCTTATGCATTTACTTTTCTTTTTCTTTACTTTGTTTTTATTTTCACAAAGAAAAAAATGCTTGGATTGGTCCACCAGTCCTCTAAAGCGCGACGCGTCTCCATTACCGGCAACTTGACATTAATGTGAATGGGCGAAGTGCAAAGGGGGACCCTCCCTAAAGGTGACTCCAGAGACCCCCGGAAACAGAGGGGGCCGCCTGTGCGTCCTTCTCTGGAGTAACGGTCCCTTCCCACAGCCGAGGCTCTCTAAAGCCGACAATATGGCAGCGGACTTTGAAACAATAAAAGGGCCAAAGGCAGAGTACGACAGACGTCAAAGCAGTGGGACTGACACGGCCATTGTTGTCCCGCTGACCCCGCTCTTCCTTTTGCTTTGTGAATCTCAGGAGGAGGAGGTGACGGCGGACCTCCGCGATCTGCCAAACTACCTCTGGATGACTTTGTGGAGACGACAAGAGACTCCAAAGTTTCTGAAAACACTGCGGTTCATGGAGGAGGGGAAGTGGTCTCGCACAGGCGGTCCCAGGTCAGTCACATGCGGGGGTTTGATCAGTTCCGAAGAGCGGCACAGTGAGTGGTCAGTGTGGGTGCCTGGCATCTCGGGTTGTGGTTCAGTTTCCATTACGGAAACTTCTGGGTCTCACTGTGGAGCTTTAGATAGATAGATAGATAGATAGATAGATAGATAGATAGATAGATAGATAGATACTTTATTAATGTATCTTTTGCCCAAGGCGGGCTTCTGTCTGCAGTTCGCAGGTCTTCCTTATACGATGGGCGAGTTTGTCCTGCACTGGACTGAAGACCACAACGTCACAGTGTAAAAAGTGGCCTTGGACAATGGATGCAAAACCGGGACTAAGGACGAGAAGACGCTGAGATGTCGCGAGTCCTGTTGCGTTACGTTATTTTAATTGTCCTTCCTTGGCCTCCTCGCCCAACTCTTTAGAGCAGAAAAAGTAAACCTTGTTACAAAAAAAAAATAGCGATGGCGGTGAACAGAGGGCCACCTTCAGAAAGCCACCGAGGTGACACACTTAGGCGACTTTATGGCTCGCTGTAGACTTTGGACGGCACATCTCTGGATACGGCGTGCGCAGGCAAAGAGCAAAGTATTTGTGCTTCATTCGTCACAAGCGAAACATGGCAGGCCTGCCCTCGGGCCGCGCCCCATCAACCGATCATCTCTGCAATAAAAACGGCGGAGCGAAACATAACCTGATGGAGCAAATTGACGAGTTCGTAGTGCGCCGTGTGGCAGCCGAGGCGCTGAAGCGCAAGTCACCAACTTGCTCAGGGTCTGCCAGCGTCTTCTGTAACCGCAGTCCGTCCAGAGCCACTTTATGGCCAGTCTATAAACGACCTTATCAGACGGTGCTGTAAGCCCCCCGTAGTGCGCAACATGACTCACCCACTCGTCAAATGTCTTGTCTGAAGGTGGGTGAGAGATTGAACGATAAGCCACAAGACCACCGCATCGATACTCAGCAGCCTGGCATGTGAGCCTGAATGGCTAAAGTCACCCAGCTGACCCCATGTGCTCAATCTCTCCGAAGGCAGTGTGACCCCGACTGGCCAGTGTTGGTGCTACACACAAGTCTGCTGTGGCAAAACTCACCAGCTGCCTGTGTGGCCCTGAATGACTCAAATAACCCATCTAGGCGCCCCCACCCCGTTATATTTACATTCAGTTCATCTAAGGACTTTTCTAAAGGTAGTGTGCCCCCTAGTGGCCAGTTATGGACCATACACTATTCTGGTGTTACAGAATTGTCCAGCTTCATTTGTGACCCTGAAAGACTCCAATAACCCATCTAGCCAAACAACCCATCTTTTCTGAAGATAGTGTGCCCCCTAAAGGCCAACGTTAGGTAATACACAATTCTGCTATTGCAATATTCACCAGCTTCCTTTGAAATCTATTTTAGTTAGCCATTAAAAGGTGTCATTTTGCGTGATTTCTCATTGCATTCATAATGGCTAACATGGTGCAACACCCTACTACTTTGTGAGCCTGAAAGACTCCGATAACCCATCTAGCCCAGACCCCGTTATCTTCACATTCTGTTCATCTAATGACTTTTCTGAAGTTTGTGTGCCCCATAGTGGCCAATGAACAGATGATTCACAAGTCAGCTGTTGCAAAATTCACCAGCTTCCTATGTGACCCTGAAAGACTCTGACGGCCTGTCTATGTTCACATTCAGACCACCTAATGGCTTTTCTGAAGGTAGTTTGCCCCCTAGTGGTGTGACTGCAGACTTACTATGTGACTGTAGTACTAGGGTGTTGTACCGTGTTAGCCATTATGAATGTAGAGAAAAGCCAAGCAAAATGACACCTTTTATTGGCTAACTAAAAAGATTACAATATGCAAGTTTTCGAGGCAACTCAGGCCCCTTCTTCAGGCAAGATGTAATCAAGATGTATGTGACTGTCAATGACTCAAGTCTGAGACCACTTTATATTTATGTTCATATGTCTTTGAATGACCCAGATGACGCCACTAGATATTCATAATTAGCTGATGTAATTTTTTTTTCTGAAGTGAATGATGCCCCCTGGTGGCTAAGGGGTTATAGCATAAAACACAAAGATGCTACTTCAGTGCTCACTGGCCTCCTACAGTATGTGTGACCTTCATAACTCAAGGCTGAGTCCACTTCATTTTCAGACTGTTACCGGGACCCCAAATGACTCACATTACCCATCTGATCTCACAGTATATTCATAAAGGGGTGCTAATAGATTTCATGAAGGGAGTCATGCCCCCTAGTGGCTAAAGGGGTGAATTATGAAATACAAGCCTTTTTATCTTATTGCTTGCCAGGCCCTCATGAGACCACAATAATTCAAGTCTGAGTCCACTTTATTTTCAGATTCATATGTGACCCCCAAATGACTCAGATCACCTATCTGACCCCACTTTAAACTCAGTGTACGTATCACCATATCTGAGAGCAATGGGGCCCCCAAAGTACACACAAAGGCTGTTCCAGTGTTCACCGCCTCACTAGCTGACCCTGAGTGACTCAGATCACTGGTCTGACCCCACTGTACTGTACATTCACATTCAAGACAAGGATGCCACCTAGTGGCTAAAGGGTGGGCTTCCAAATCTCTAGACTACTGCTTCAGGGCTTGCCAGCCCCCCACGTGACCTTAAAAACTCAGGTCTGCATCCGCTTTCTTTTCATATTGCTACCCGGCCCCCAAATGACTCACAGAATATTCATACTTAGTCCATCTAATGCATTTTATGAAGGTGGTGGTAGTGCTGCTGCCTCGCAGTAACGAGGCCAGGGTTCACGTCCAGGGTCCTCCCTGCGTGGAGTGTGCATGTTCTCCCCATGTCCATGTAGGTTTCCTCAGGGTGATTTGGTTTCCTGTTACATTCCAAAGACATCATGCAGGTTAGGTGGATTGGTGATGTCCCATCTTCCCTGCATGGAGAACGCTTTGAGTAGTGAGAAAAGCACTATATAAATGTAAAGAATGATGATGATTATTATTAAATTGGCCCTAGTGTGTGTGTGGTGTGTGTGTGTTCATGCTGGCAACCTGTCCAGGGTTTGTTCCTGCCGAACTGGCTGAGATAGGCTGCAGCCAAGGTGACCCTGGTCGGGATTAAAGGGGCCAGAAAATGACAGCGTGGCCCTCTAGTGGCCAACATGTTCCACTATAAAACACACGCCTGATGTTTCCACGTTCACCTGCCTCCTCCTGCACGACCCTGAGTAACCTGAATCACCCATCTGCACTCCACTTGGGATTCTCATTCCACCTAATGCACTCACTGAAGGAAGTGCGCCCCCTTGTGGTAAACCCTGAATTATATTCATTAGCTTTCTGTGTGACCCTAAATGACTCAAGTCTGACCCCATCTTACATTTCTATTCATGTATGACCTTGAAACACTCAAAGTGCTTTACACATTCAGTGGGGAGCCACTTCAACCACCACTAATAAACCACTGGTTTATCTGATGTATTTTTGCAAAGACAGCGGACCCCTTAGTGGCTAAGGGGTTATACTGTAAGGCACGAGGCCGCTGTTTCAGTGCTCATTAGCCCGCTGTGTGACCCTGATTAACTCAAGTCTGAATCATGTGGTGTTCATATTCTTGTGTGTCCCCAATTGGCTCAAGTCATCTGTCTAGCCCCCCTATATACACAAAAGTGAGTAAACCCCTCACATTTTTGTAAATATTTTATTACATCTTTTCATGGGACAACACTGAAGATATGACACTTTGATACAATGTAAAGTAGTCCGTGTGCAGTTTGTATCACAGTGTAAAATTTGCTGTCCCCTCAAAATAACTCAACACACAGCCATTAATGTCTAAACTGCTGGCAACAAAAGTGAGTACACCCCTAATTGTGTGAACCCCAAATAAATCAAGTCACCCATTTGACTTCCACTTGAAAGGTAGTGACATTCTCTACTGACCTAAGAGTTGGATTATAAAACACAAGCCTGCTGTTTCAGTACTCCCAAGACCCCCCCCCCCCCCCCCCCCCCCCATCTAGCCCCCCTTTATAATCACACTCCATCTATGCAATACTTGTCATGAATGTAGTGTGCCCCCTTGTGGTCACTATTGGACTGCACAACACAAGATTTCAGCCTCCTTGTATACCAACTCCTTATGGGACCCAGAACGACTCAAGTCACCTGCCTAACCCCCCTTATATTAATATTTAGTCTATCTAATGTCTTTTTAAAGAGAATGTAGTCCCCTAGTGAGATCACACCTGGACCATACAACTCAGCTACATTGACCCCTGAATGACTCAAGTCACCCGTCTGACCTCCACTTTATATTTATGTTTGGTTTATCAAATGTCACATTTTGAGGTTAGTGACACCTCCTAGTGGCTAAAGGGGTGAATTATAAAACACATACCTGCTGTTTCAGTGCTCACAAACCCTGTGTGTAACCCAGAATGACTCAGATTCCCAGTCTGACCATTACATACATACTGTCCAATACTTTTCATAAATGCAGTGTGCCCCCTTGTGGTCACCGTTGGACTAAACAACTCACAACTACAGTTTCATTGTTCACCAGCTCCCCATGTGACTCAGATCACCTGCCTAGCCCCACCTTATACAGTATTTGTATTTAAATAAAGACTCTCTTGCCCCCTAGTGGTCAAAACTGGACTATAAAACTCAAGACTTCAGCTTCATTGACCCCTGAGTGACTCAAGTCACCTGCCTGTCCCTCTTATATTCATCTTCAGTCTATCTAATGCCTTTCTAAGAGAGTGTAGCCCCCTAGTGGTCACAGTGTTGGACTACAAAACCCAAGGCTGCTGTTTCAGCTTTGTTCACTGCCCTGAATGACTCAGAAGGTGGGCCTCATATCCACCCCGTTTCTCCCCCACATGACCACATACTGGTTAAGCTACTCCAGACACCGGTTCAATACACACCAACACCTTTAGGTAATGCTAAAGTAGACCCCCTCCCTGCCCATGATTTGTTTTCTATCTACTGTCTTCACTGAAGCTAGTGCGACTATTTGTGGGTAAGTTTTGAAACTGTGAAGCACCAGGTGCAGCCTCTGAGTGAATTACGTCACCTACCCACCTACCACGAGGCCATCAGATCGTGTAAACACTAAAGCACTGGGAGGCAACGCCACTGAAAGGCAGAAGGTGCACCGCCATGGCCTAGCGGTTGGTGCTCAAATTTTAGAAATGAGGATCCATTTTCTACTGTGAAGCCCCCCACAATGCACCTTGGGTTATGCGGTCTTTACTAAAAATGTAATTAAGAAAGCTTTGATTGATGTGGCTTAGTGGTTATGGAGGCAGCCTCAGAGTTCCAGCGACCCGGGTTCAAATCCTGGCCCAATGTTAAGTAGACTGGTGACACCAAATTGGCCACTGACAGTAACAGGAACTGTGATGGACTGGCACCCCGGGCTCGATACAAGGTGGGTGCTCAGAGTGAAGGCCTTTATCAGTCTTTTACATTCTTTGCTTGTCATATTAATATATGAATACACTCTACACACCCTCCGATGACGTCCTAACACTCTAAATACATAGAAACAATTGAGCATTACCTGTAGGCTGAAACAAATTCACTACGGAAATCATTCTATAAAACATTTGATTAAATGGCCTACCAGTGACAAAGACATTCAATCCCTACCTGCAACTCCGCGTGCGACACACAGCCAGTCACGTTACCTTCTGGTGGCAGAACTATGAGGTCATCATATGTTATACGGCTCAAGCATTATGGGATAGCGTATGCCATTAAAGGCCCAGCATGCAAGGTGGTAAAGCAGCTAAAGCATTATGGGATAGAATGGAATGGAATGCAGGGCGAGCAGCATGGTGGTTAGCGCTCCTGCCTAACAGTCCTTATCTGTGTGGAGTCTGCATGGTCCGGCAGTGTCTGTGTGGCTCATCTCCAAGTGGCTCATCTCTGAAAGATGTCTGCCTGCTAACTTGATTGTACTCCACAAAATGGCTCCACATGAGTGTGTATGTGTTGGCTAGTATGTCAGAGATGCCTCCAACCTCGTATGCAGTCACACACAGGAGGACATGGGCGTGGTGCATGAGTGGACAATGCAAAGCTTCTCAGCCTGCCTTCAAATGTGGTGCAAGCCCCCCCTTCTAGGCACAAGTCAGAAGTGTGGCCCCCTAGTGGAGAAGGACTGCATAACACAAGGCTGCCACCGTGAATTCCCCTAGGCGCTTCTCAAAAACGTCACAATCGCTAGTCAGGACTCCAAGTGGCCATTGTTAAGGAGTGCTGCTCAGTATGCCAAGGTGCTATATAAAATGAAAACGGCACGGTGACAGGCATCTCCACCCACCTCATAACTGCCTTCCTCGTTGCTCCGCTGGCTGGAGCATTCAATGATATTTCAGGCAATCAGCTAACGAGACTTGAGTGACTTTGGATTGAGAAGCAGGGTGACGGGGGGCACTTGGAACTCATGTAGTGACGTCACATCAACTCAAATGAGTCCTGTGGATACGGGACTTGAGTTAAAGGGACTCCCGCTGGACTCAGCATTCTGACTTGCGCACTTGGTAACTTTGGTTATGTACACCGGGCAAGCCCAGCACCTCTGAACACATTCAACCCTTTGGGCAGGATATTAAAAAAAATACTTTTTAAAGTTTTTTTTTTTGTGTAATCTCCTTAGTACATAAGGCTCTACAATTTAAGCCAAGGCCTACCAGGTTCCTTCCTGATTAGAAAGGCACACACAAGGTCCAGTGAAGGTCAGTAATGACGGTGGGCTTGTGGAGTCTGGAGACCATGAAGATCAGACACAGCACAGGAACTGCTTCAAAACACATTCCCTGGGGGGCACACCTAATGGTGGTTTGAATCTGGTGTCCAGCTGAATAGTGTTCTTCATAAATTTCACCTTGGGACAAATAAAGTTCAATCTATAATACAGTACCTTTCCCACCTCCCTCTTTCACAAACAGCAGGGAGTATCCCCATGTCCAGGCTAAACTGCTCACCACAGGCTAGTCATTCTGGCCCCCTAATCATCCCCTGACTCTAATTGTCTGTCTCTCTCTCATCCTTCACCATCTAACAGCTAATATGTGGTGAGTGTGCCGGCGCAAAAATGTGGATGCTGCACATTAATGGTGGTGGAAGTGGCTGCCCACTCACTATGTAAAGCATTTTGAGTAGTGCAAAAATAACTACATATATATATACTGGACTATAAAACTCAAGACTTCAGCTTCATTGACCCCTGAATGACTCAAGTCAACTGCCTGGCCCTCTTATATTCATATTTAGTTTATCTAATGCCTTTTTAAGAGAGTCATATCTACAGTCATATGAAAAGGTTTGGGACCCCCTCTCAGCCTGTATAATAATTGACTCTCCTTTCAACAAAAAAGATAACAGTTGTATGTCTTTCATTTCCTAGGAACATCTGAGTTTACCGAACAAAGACTTTTAGTGAAGCAGTATTTAGTTGTATGAAATGAAATCAAATGTGAAAAACTGGCTGTGCACAAATGTGGGTCCCCTTGTAATTTTGCTGCTTTGAATGCCTGTCACTGCTCAGTGCTGATTACTTACAACACCAAATTGGTGTGATGAGCTCGTTAAGCCTTGAACTTCATAGACCGGTGTGTCCAATCATGAGATATAAAGGGATTTAAGGTGGTCAATTACAAGTTGTGCTTCCTTCCCTTTGACTCTCCTCTGAAGAGTGACAGCATGGGGATCCTCAAAACAACTCTCCAAAGATCTGAAAACAAAGACTGTTGAGTCTCATGGTTTAGGGGAAGGCTATAAAAAGCTATCTCAGAGGTTTAAACTGTCAGTTTCAACTGTAAGGAATGGAATCAGGAAATGGAAGGCCACAGGCACAGTTGCTGTTAAACCCAGCAGGTCTGTCAGTCAAGAAAAATACAGGAGCGGCATATGAGCAGGATTGTGAGAATGGTTACAGACAACCCACAGATCACCTCCAAAGACCTGCAGGAACATCTTGCTGCAGATGGTGTATCTGTACATCATTCTACAATTCAGCGCAATTTGCACAAAGAACATCTGTATGGCACAGTGATGAAAAAGAAACCCTTTCTGCACTCACGCCACAAACAGAGTCACTTGTTGTATGTAAATGCTCATTTAGACAAGCCAGATTCATTTTGGAACAAAGTTCTTTGGACTGATGAGACAAAAATTGAGTTATTTGGTCATAACAAAAAGTACTTTGCATGGTGGAAGAAGAACACCGCATTCCAAGAAAAACACCTGCTACCTACTGTCAAATTTGGTGGAGATTCCATCATGCTGTGGGGCTGTGTGGCTAGTTCAGGGACTGGGGCCCTTGTTAAAGTCAAGGGTCGGATGAATTCCACCCAATACCAACAAATTCTTCAGGATAATGTTCAAGCATCAGTCACAAAGTTGAAGTTACGCAGGGGTTGGATATTCCAACAAGACAATGACCCAAAACACAGTTGGAAATCTACAAAGGCAGTCATGCAGAGGGAGAAGTACAATGTTCTGGAATGGCCGTCACAGTCCCCTGACTTGAATATCATCGAAAGTCTATGGGATGATTTGAAGCAGGCTGAACTGAACTGGAGAGATTTTGTATGGAAGAATGGTCAAAAATACCTCCATCCAGAATCCAGACACTCATCAAAGGCTATAGGAGGACAGCGTCTAGAGGCTGTTAGATTAGCAAAAGGAGGCTCAACTAAGTATTGATGTCATATCTCTGTTGGGGTGCCCAAATTTATGCACATGTCTAATTTTGTTATGATGTATATTGCATATTTTCTGTTAATCCAATAAACTTAATGTCACTGCTGAAATACTGCTGTTTCCATAAGGCATGTCAGATATTAAAAGGAAGTTGCTACTTTGAAAGCTCAGCCAATGATAAACAAAAATCCAAAGAATTAAGAGGGGTTCCCAACCTTTTTTCCTATGACTGTATATATATATATCTATATATATATATATATATATATATATATATATATATATATATGAGGGCACCGTGGCGGATGTTAGCAGATTGCTGGCCAACCACAAAGCGTTACCTGGTAGGTAACCACCCACACTAACAGATTGTGACACAGACTTCGAATGCCGTGAATGTAATTACCCCGATCTACATGCTGTCAAATAAACGAACCACACGCCGTGGCACGTTAGGGGCATCGCCTCTGACGCTGACGTCCGAGGTTCGATTCCCGAGAGGGAGTGCAGTGGAGTGTGTACACCTGATGAGCCCAGAATGAGGGCGAAACACGTGTCGTGTACTCTTTGCATTTATTTGACAGTAAACTATTGCAACCATTCTATGATCTGCTCTTCACAAACTGAGGGCACCGTGGCGGATGTTAGCAGATTGCTGGCCAACCACAAAGCGTTACCTGGTAGGTAACCACCCACACTAACAGATTGTGACACAGACTTCGAATGCTGTGAATGTAATTACCCCGATCTACATGCTGTCAAATAAACGAACCACACGCCGTGGCGCAACGTTAGGGGCATCGCCTCTGACGCTGACGTCCGAGGTTCGATTCCCGAGAGGGAGTGCAGTGGAGTGTGTACACCTGATGAGCCCAGAATGAGGGCGAAACACGTGTCGTGTACTCTTTGCATTTATTTGACAGTAAACTATTGCAACCATTCTATGATCTGCTCTTCACAAACTGAGGGCACCGTGGCGGATGTTAGCAGATTGCTGGCCAACCACAAAGCGTTACCTGGTAGGTAACCACCCACACTAACAGATTGTGACACAGACTTCGAATGCCGTGAATATATATATATATATATATATATATATATATATATATATATATATTATGTGACCCTGAATAACTCAAATTAGCAGTCTGATCTCACAGTATATTCATATGGAGTCTAATTTTATGAAAGGAGTGATGCCCCCTAGTGGCTAAAGGGGTGAATTATGAAATACAAGCCTTTTATCTTATCTACCAATCTAATAAGACATCTTTCCAATCTATCTATGGAATATATGATCTTTTCAATCTGCGTTTATCTATCAATCATATGGCACCTTTATAATCTGTCTATGTATTATATGACCTTTTTGATGGTGTCTTTCATATCATTTAACACCTTTTCAATATTTCTCAGTCTTTTATGGGGTATTTCCAGTCTGTCTATCTATCATATAGTGCTTTTGAAATCTATGTATCTATTTAGTGTAGGGTTTCCAATCTATATACTCTCACCAGCCACTTTATTAGGTACACCTTGCTAGTACCAGGTTGGACCCCATTTTGCCTTTCTTCCAGGCATAGATTCAGAAAGGTGCTGGAAACATTCCTCAGGGATTTTCGTTCATATTGACATGAGCAGTTGCTTCAGATTTTTCAGCTACACATCCATGATGAGAATCTCCCATTATGCCACATCCTAAAGAAGCTCTATTGGATTGAGATCTGGTGACTGTGGAGGCCATTTGAGTCCAGTGAACTCATTGTCATGTTCAAAAAACCAGTTTGAGATGATTTGAGCTTTGTGACATGGCTGGAAGCGGACATAAAGGGATGGACATGGTCAGCAGCAATACTCAGGTAGGCTTGGCATGTGTGCCAAAAAATATTCCCCACATTATACCACCAGCAGCCTGAACCACTGATACAAGGCAGGATGGATCCCTGCTTTCATGTTGTTGATGCCAAATTCTGACCCCACCATCTGAATGTCACAGCAGAAATCGAGACTCATCAAATCAGGCAATGTTTGCCCAATTTTGGTGAGCCCATGTCAATTGTCTCCTCAGTTTCCTGTTCTTAGCTGACAGGAGTGGCACTCAGTGTGATCTTCTGCTGCTGTAACCCATCTCCTACAAGGTTCGACGTGTTGTGTGTTCAGAGATGCTCTTCTGCACACCTTAGTTGTACTGAGTGGTTATTTGAGTTACTGTTGCCTTTCCATCAGCTCAGACCAGTCTGGCCATTCTCCTGTAACCTCCGGCATCAACAAGACATTTTCGCCCAGTGAACTGCCGCTCACTGAATATTTTGATGGTTGTAGATCAGCCTGTTTCTGAAATTCTCAGACCAGCCCATTTGGCACCAACAACCATGCCACATTCAAAGTCACATCAGTCACCTTTCTTCCCCATTCTGAGGCTGTTTGAACTTCGGCAAGTCGTCTTCACAATGTCTATATGCCTACATGCATTGAGTTGCTGCCATGCGATTGGCTGATTAGATATTTGCATTAACAAGCATGGTGTATCTAATAAAGTGGCCGGCGAGTGTATCTATTATATAGTGCCTTTCGTCATTTGTCTGTCACCTGTCTATCCAGTATAGGGTTTTCTAAGAACTATTTTTTTAAAACAGTCTTTCTCTCCCACTGCCACCTTCATCCAATGACCAGTCCATTTCTCACACCATCCCTACTATGTGAACAACTCCCACCACATCAACTGGAATGGCCAGTAATATGTTTACCTTTGCTGTCCACAACTGAAGACCAATTAAGCGGACAACTGAGGAAGCTACACACAGGAAAAGCTTTTTGGACCACATGGAGTCAGTCCTCAAATTCTTAGTGTCTGATGACCAACTCTGTGGTGTCCACTGTCACCTGTTCAGTCGGTTCCTAAGGCTCCAGAAAGTGTCGCTGCAGTAGAAAACATCCTGCATTGTGCCTGTCACAAAGAAGGCAGGCGCCTCTTCACTTAATGACGTCAGACCAGCAGCAACAATTTAGGACTCAGTGCCACCCTCTGCAAATGGATTTTTGACTTCCTAACCAACAGACCTGAGCACTTGTGGACTGGCAGCATCACATCCTCCATGCTGACCCTCAGTACAGGAACACCACCAGGTAGTGTACTGAGCCCCCTTCTGTATTGTGTGTGGCCAGACACAGCTTTAACTCCTTCATTAAATATACTGTTACCACTACCAAGGGCCCAATTACCAATAATGAAAGGACAGCTTAAAAAGAAAAGGTCTCAGAGAAGAGCTGACTCAGTGGTGCCAGGACAACAATTCCATCTTTAATGTCAGCAACACCAAGGAGCTCATGATAGACATCAGAAAGCAGACAGAAGGCTGCACTGACATCTGCATCACAGGGGATCCTGTTGAAAAGATGAGCAGCTTTAAATTTCATTGAGTGACCACCATTAATGAACTGAAGTGGGCACAACACATTTCGTCATATAAGACTGATTGTTGTAATCATGAAGTAGCCCTGGATATCTACTCTCAGTTTAAGCTTTGGCTTTCACCACTGAAGACTGTATTTGTAGTGAAGAAGGGCAGACCAACATGAAGACCACAGAGCTGTCTATGGGAGCTTCAAGGCCTGGAGTCGGAGACCCCTGTGCTACTGACACTCTATAGATGGGCATCTCACTTCACCTGCCTGTGCTCCAACTGGAAAAACAAATGAAATGTAACCAACTGGATCTCTGGGTAGTAAGCTGCCTTGAATCAATGTGTCAGTCAAATACTAAGAAATAATATTATTAGGTCACTGGAGCTGCTTACTCTTGAACATACAATACCCAGTTGTTTATGAGTAAAACATTCCTGAATTAGATCAATTCCTGCTTTTCCTAGTGACTTGGCTTTTACTGATGGTCATTGTAAAACACAGTTTTACTGGAAAGTTATATTTTTAGAATTGAAATGGGTAATCAGGAATAGAAATTCTGTAATGTGACATTTTGAGTATAAATACTACTCAAAAAAATTAAAGAATCCTTTTTAATCAAATTATAGCATCATGTCAATGAAATTTCTGGGCTATTGATCTGGTCAGTTAAGTAGCAGAGGGGGTTGTTAATCAGTTTCAGCTGCTTTGGTGTTAATGAAATTGCCAACAGGTGCACTAGAGGGGCAACAATGAGACGACCCCCAACACAGAAATGGTTTAACAGGTGGAGGTCACTGACATTTTTCCCTCCTCATCTGTTTTTTCACTAGTTTTTCATTTGGCTACGGTCAGTGTCACTACAGGTAGCATGAGATGATACCTGGACCCTACAGAGGTGGAACAGGTAGTCCAACTTCTCCAGGATGGCACATCAATAAGTGCCATTGCCAGAAGGTTTGCTGTGTCTTCCAGCACAGTCTCAAGAGCACGGAGGAGATTCCAGGAGACATGCAGTTACTCTAGGAGAGCTGGACAGGGCCGTAGAAGGTCCTTAACCCATCAGCAGGATCCACCGGTATCTATTCCTTTGGGCAAGGAGGAACAGGATGAGCACTGCCAGAGCCTACAAAATGACCTCCAGCAGGCCACTGGTGTGAATGTCTCTGACCAAAACAATCAGAAACAGACTTCATGAGGATGGCCTGAGGGCCCGACGTCCTCTAGTGGGCCCTGTGCTCACTGCCCGCCCGGCACCGTGGGGCCTTGATTGGCATTTACCATATAATACCAGAATTGGCAAGTCCGCCACTGGCGCCCTGTGCTTTTCACAAATGAGAGCAGGTTCACCCTGAGCACATGTGACAGAAGGGTGAAAGGGTTTGGAGAAGCCATGGAGAACGTTATGCTGCCTGTAACATCATTCAGCATGACCGGTTTGGTGGTGGGTCAGTGATGGTCTGGGGAGGCACATCCATGGAAGGACACACAGACCTCTACAGGCCTGACAACAGCACCTTGATTGCCATTAGGTATCGGGATGAAATCCTTGGACCCATTGTCAGACCCTATTGCTGGTGCAGTGGGTCCCGGGTTCCTCCTGCTGCACGACAATGCCCGGCCTTATGTGGCAAGAGTATGCAGGCAGTTCCTGGAGGATGAAGGAATTGATACCACTGACTGGCCCCCACACTCTCCTAACCCAAATTCAAAAGAACACCTCTGGGACATTATGTTTCGGTCCATCTGACGATGCCAGGTTGCACCTCAGACTGTCCAGGAGCTCAGTAATGCCCTGGTCTAGATCTGGGAGGAGATCCTCCAGGACACCATCCGTCATCTCATTAGGAGCATGCCTCCCCGACCCGGAAACACTGTGCATGCATACAAGCACGTGGGGACCATACAAACTACCGAGTACGATTTGGAGTTACTGCAATTAAATTTCAGCCAAATGGTCTCACCTGCCGCATCATATTTTCACTTTGATTTTCGGGGTGTCTTTGAATTCAGCCCTCTGTAGGTTGATCATTTTCATTTCCATCAAACAATGTGCCATCCTTTCATTCCTAACACATTACTAGTACCATATCAGTAGAGATACCCAGCAGGATTTTTTTCCCATTGAGATGTGATGTGTTTTCAAAGTGTTCCCTTTAATTTTTTGAGCAGGTTACTTTCATCATTATTAGATGTTTATAATTTTCATTTGTTTATACTGATCACTCATGTACAATATTTCTTTGTGTTTTTATCAGTTCAATGTAGTTTTCATTTAAAGTCTACAGGTGTGAATGTATATCCAAAGCAGTGGTTAAAGTGCATATGCAAAAGTGCTGGTACTCTGTGTGTTCCACTGATAGATTAATGTAAAGACCAAAAAGATACAATTTTTGTGATTTCCCGATTAGAAGTACAACACTGAAATATGCCATTGACACAAACATTCCGACCCTTTACTATGACACTTAAAATCTGGCTCAGATGCATCCCATTCTATTGGTCATCACTGAGATGTCTGGACTCCACCTGTGGTGTCAATGTGACATTTCACTTTTTTATTTTTAATATATTTGCAAAACTTTCTTAAATCCTGTTTTCACTTTATCATTCTGGGATATTGAGCATTGCTTGATGTGGTTAAAAAAAACACATCAATTTAAATGATTTCAGCAGAAGGCTACAGTATAATAAAACAAGATGTAAAAAAAGAGAAGGGGCCTGAGTAGGCACTGTACACTCAGGACCTCCATAAATGACTACCCTGATTAAGGTTTGAGGGGAGAGTCTAACATGTGTCGTCTTTTCACAGGTATTCACAGTCACACACTGCGGTTTTGTTTATGTATGTCTAAGGCTGATAAACAAATAGTAAAGCTATAGCAGCTGCTAACTGAAGATGACATCCATCACTGAAGTACTAAGTATTTGGCTCAGAAAAAAAATCTGCAGTGATTCATCAGAATAAACTATGAAAAGATTCCACCTGATGTAAAGTTATCAAATCTTTCATATTTTTCTTCTTTTGAGAAAATTTCCCCAAGATTACCAGTGTTAATTAAACATTATCGCTCACTATAGTCTGGGTGGTCATTTTTTGGGATGCTGAACATATTGCTCTAGTATTTAAAGAGGGCGCAAGCATTCAGACATTGCATGAAATAAAAAAACAACAAAACAAAATTTTTGGTGATTCTTATAAAATGCTCACCTTCTGCACTGTGTGATGAGAGCTGAAAAGGCCAGGGTGGAAAATAATTAACCAGGAAAAGTCAAGCTCTTCTATAGTGAATTAAAATGCCTCCAAGTGCTCACTGAAATTAAGCATTAAAAAAAAAAACAAGTAAAGCTGATCAGTGAGGTTTATTAGTTTGTCTTTTCAACACCAAATATGAAAAGCTTTACCTATGATTGCTATAAAAATAATTCTTCTGGCGGACAGTGTTAAATGGACTATAAAATCTCTGAACTGCAGTGATCGGTTATTTCTTTTTCTTCTTCCCTTTCACCTTAACTGTTTGATTGTTCCCTGAGGGTTCCTCCTGGGCAGCTGACCACTCCTTCTGCAGCTGCTCCAACAGGTTTGCAGTGAGCAGCCCTTGCTGCACTAAGCGTGAGCTCAGCAAGCCATCATTGTTCTCAGAGTTGTCAGTAGTGGGCCTGAAACCCAGGGCCTTGGAACCACGAACTCTCCTGTGCCCTTGTTTCTGACTCAAGAGATCTGCTTTGTCCTGGGACAGCCTTTCTGACTGGAATATCTTATCCTTAACAAAAGCCTTGCATACAAGGATGTCATCGTCCAGTTCAGAGGTAGTCTCAGAGGCGGTGCTCGTTTCAGAGGCTCGGATAAGATGGGTGATGTTGTGCACGCCAAGCTGGATGATGCTATCCAGCTCTTTCTGTATGTCTCGGATGAGGTTGGCATCTGGGAACATGTCCATAAAACGGTAACTACGGAGGGAGAGAGAGAGAGAGCGCAAGTGAAGACAACAGTGTTGAGATGGAATGGCACAGTGGCAAAGAAAGAAACAAACAATCACACAAAAGTGACTGGCAAGGATTACAGAGACACCACCTTACTCCATTTTTGGACTTTTGTTTATCTTGATCTGATTAGAGGGGGTTAAAGTATATTCTGGAAACTCACAGTCGGTACACAAACCGAACTCACATTTGTGAACATGGGATCTGTTTATCCAGTGGGTGGTGCGGGGTCACACACTTACAATAACATCTTTAGTTTGGTTCTTTTGACATAAAGCACGTCTGATGATCGGGGCAGCATGATTAATTCAAAAAAAGGAGAGCACACACCAATAAGACAATATAAAGAAAATCTGGGAAAAAAGGGACGTGTTAGGCTGGGTACATGTGCCACCTCTGACATGCATTACTAGGTGACTAGAGGGGATCATGCTGATGCTTAACAGCCTCTTACAACTGAAACAGTTTTAGTTTTGCATTGTGTCTCAACGCATGTACTATGTGAAGAGAGGGAGGTGTAAATTTATTTAAAAGTTTTATTTTAAAATTAGTTCATGTGAGAAAGCAGTAAGACAATCTGAAGGATTTCTCATCACTGCACTTCAATAAAATTTTTATTCACTCAGACCTGGTCGTTACTTGGAGCAGAATACTGTGCGAAAATGATGACCTACCATACATTAGGAACTGTTTCCAGTCTGAGAAAGACAATGAAAAACATTAATTATCGTGTGACACACACAACTGAAAAATGTGATGTATGGTGGCCACAAGCAATAAGGCTTCAAAAGATTTTTAAAAACTAAATGGAGAAGTCCTGTTTTAAGAAAAGTACTGACTGTAGGCAGTGTATCTTGAACCCTCCCGCAAGCAGATTTAGGCTCTGGGCTACAAAGCACAAGGTTGCTAATGCGCCCCCATCACTGATTAACTGCATGGCCTTGAATGAGTCATTTAATCTATTACTATTCTGAAATGTGCAGTTTTAATTTGAGAGACAATTTAGATAAGAACAGACAAGAGAAAAAACAAAAAAAACTCAGTGGGAAAAAAGGAACAATCCAGTAACAGAAACATTAAGATGCATTCATTTTAATGAACCATTTAAAAAAACCTGTTGATTCAAGTGCATATTTTTAGAACATTCTAGACAAGACCAGGGCACTCAGTGTAACAAAGCTCTCCAGTCTTATCTACCTAATTCATCCAAAATAAGAGTTGTGAAGGTTCCTGAACCCCTAGTGTCTACCACACTACTTGGTAGCTTATTCCATGTGTCTAAGGTACATCAAAATGTTTGTGTAAAATGTACCTTTAACAGGTTTCCAACTGTGTCCCCATATTCTTGGTGAACTTTTAAAATCACAGTCTCGATCCACTGGACTAATTCTCTTCATAATTTAAGGCACTTCAGTCAGGTCTCCTCTTAATCTCCTTTTACTTAAACTGAATTTGGCTCAGCTCTTTTAGCCTTTCCTCATAATTCATCACCAGCCATCCTAAAATCAACATATTTGCTCTAGCAGTGCTTTGTCTTTTTTTGTAACCTGGAGAACAATACTGTACACAGTACTGCAGATGAGGCCTTACCTGTTTGTTATAAATATTAAGCAAAACCCCCTTGGACTTGTGCTCTACACATCAGAGTGCTATATAACCTGACATTCTGTTAGCCTTCTCAATAGCTTCTGAACACCGTCTGGCAGTTGATAGTGTCGAGTCCATTACAACTCCTAAATCCTTTTGATTTTCATATGTCCCACTTTACATGCAAATCTAACATTTTTATATTAAATGTCATCTGCCACTAATCTGCCCGAGCCTGTATGCTGTCCAAGTCCCTCTATAATGATTCAACTAATTATCTGCCAATCCACCTAGCTTGGCATCATCAAGCTTGTTATTTATATTCCTATCAAAATCATTTATATATATATATATTAAAAATAGCCATGGCGACACCACTCTTAACTTCACCCAATTCTCTGCCTTCCTGTGTTTTAGCCAATTTTGAATTATCTATACACTACATTCTTAACTCCCACTTCTTTTAGTTTTATGCCCAACATCTCACGTGACACCTTATCAAATGCTCTCTGAAAGTCAAGATGACTAATACTGCATGCACCAGTCTGGTCATATCCTTTTGTTGCTTCCTCATTGAATTCCAGCATGTTAGTTAAAATATGGCCTCCCTCATCTGAACCCATGCTGACTATTCAATAAAACTCCTGTTATTGCCACGTGTTCCTCAATCTTTTCCCTAATAATTCCTTCCATTAATCATGAAAGTTACCAGTACAGTGGAACCTCGGTTCACGAACGTCTCTGAACACGTACAAATCGGGTTACGACCAAAAAGTTTGCCAAACTTTTGCATCTGTTCACGACCACACACTCGGTATACGAACAAGCCAGTTTCCCTTTCGATTTGTGCGCGCCGATGATTTCCACAAGTGTTCAGTCTCTCCTTGTGCAGCGAGAGAGAGAGCGCGCGCGAGAGACACACACACACACGAGAGAGACAGAGAGAGAGCTGGCCGCATAGGGCTGAGTAGGCAGTTAAAGAATGCACCGGGCTTGTTTTTAAACAGACTGATTCCAGCATTGTTTTAACCTCGTTGTATTTAATGAAGACTTTTTTCTATTGGATTTTAACCTTCACTTCACTTCTGTTTACAGGGATCGGTTCGTAGCGTGCATTGTTGCAATGTTACTTTTCTTGGTTGTTTATTAAATTACAGATTTTTCAAATGTTCATTTTTTTCCCTGTGCTTAAAACTCATTAAAAAAAAAAGTGTTTTTAGCGAGTGGTTCGTAGCGATATAGTGCCAACTCTTGCAAATTTTAGTTTTCTCTGTTGTTCAAGGTTTTCTCAGTGTTATTCAATGTTTTTACATTTAGTTTACTATTACGCTGTGCATTATATGGTATAATTAACTATATTTGTGTTTAAAAATCTTTAAAAAGCATATTTACATACAGTTCGTATGGTCTGGAACAGATTAATTGTATTTACATACAATCCTATGGGGGAAGTTACTTCAGGTCACAACCAAATCGGGTTACGACCAGAGTTTTGGAACAAATTACAGTCGTGACCTGAGGTTCCACTGTACTTTTAATGAATAATTTCTAATATATAAGAACAAAACTAACAGAATAAATGAAAATGAACAATGTTGTTTTTCCACTCACATTTGTTATCCAATAATGTCCTATTATTGAGGCCCTGATGGCTATTTTTGCATGCAAATCTAGTACCTATAAGTTTATGATGGAAAATCTCTACAATTAGGACAATGTAGAATGTCCAGAAAGGGGAGAATCCAAATGCTCTTCAAAACTTCATGCCTTCTGCTGTTATGTTCACCCAAAATCTGGAATAGCTTGCCAATAGGAATTCACCAGGCTAATACAGTGGAGTACATTAAAACACTGCTGAAAACACATTACTTTAACATGGCTTTCTCATAGCTTCATCTTAGTTAATTCCTAACGTTCTGTATGTTCAATTAATTATCATTATTATTCATGGTGGCTCCAAAATCTGTACTAATCCCCACTCTCTCTTCTGTTCTTTTTCCAGTTTTCTGTGGTGGCGATTTGCGCCACCACCACCTAATCAAAGCACCATGATGTCCCTACATTGATGGATTAACACTAGAATTACCAGAGTCTACGAAAAAACTTGTAGATCCGGCCCACCTTAAAACCGTTCTCACCTCTCTTTTGTCTTCTAAATGTGCCAATTAAGACGAGCAGCAAGCAGCTGGCTATTCCATCCCTCACCGCCGCAGAACGTTCACTAAGTTTTCCCAGCTCATGCCTTGTTTGATTATCTGGGAATGACTGAAGTGCTGGAGTTTTAGAGTGGAAATAATAGATCGCTATTTGGAACACACGCATATTTTAAATAAATAAATATTTTTCATATTTTAGTAGTAAATGACAAAATGTAGGCATAAACTATACAATGTATGAAGCCTGAATAAACACTTTCACAAAAGATTCAAGGAATAGAGAGCTTCAATGGCGTAGCAGTAAGATTTGCTGACTTATTATCAAGAGTACCCGGTTAGATCCCCACTCACTCCTATATTTGCCGTTTTCAGTTGTGAGCTGCTCCTTTTGTTAATATTATACAGTACACACATACATTTGGTTTGCGTCTGTAACACACGGTGTGCATTTATAGGACTTGTGAAAGTTACCGTTTTTTTAACTTTTATTCTCTCTAAATCACGATCACGATACATACTACCAAAGGGATCTGACGCTGTTACTTTTCATTTGAAAAGGAATTACTGGAGATGTGAGTGGTGTTTTGAGACAATGAAACTGGACATTCTCTCATCTGGAGGGATTAAAGCTGACACACAAACGCTGGCGAATCTGCCTTCTTCGTATCTCACCGTCACTTGATTTTTTTTTATTCAGTTTTATTGAGTGTTCCTGCTCATGCTGAATTAGTGTGCACCTTATGATGTATGATGTCAAAAAAAAAAAACACAGACGTAGGTATATATATGATATTTGGAATTATTCGTTTTATGACCTGTACAGTACATTTCAGAAAACTTTATGGCACGGATGCAACATTATTCATGTTATTCATATTCATTCGCATAACATCTTGCGGTTTGTAATCAGTGACTGTGTGTTTTTTTTCCACGATCTTGCCAGTCCCCACATGTTGCTGTATGCTGTTTCTTTTGTACTCCAGGACATGCAGAGGATAGAATAGTACAGAGCAGTAAGTTCAGCGCTATATGCAATAATCAGATTCAAATGTTAACTGTTCACACACACACACGCACGCAAGGATCGTCTTTCCAACATTTACAACGTGTGTACCTGTTACAATGTACACGCTTCTCTCTATGCTGTGGTTCCTATTACACACCTGAAAGAGAGAGACAATATATGTGAAAACATCATCGCACTAACACAATATTATTTGAAAACGAAGAGCATCAGATCAGGTTTGGATTTATGCTGGCGCTATTACTGAAAGAAAAAAAAGATCAACATGTGCCTTGATTCTGCAGCACTGAATAAGCTCACGCGCTCAGTGCAGCAGGATCAACGCACATGTTGATCTTTTTTTTTTTTCTTTCAGTACATGTATGTGCCTTCCCTGTTTATTTATATATCTAGTGACTTTTCTGCCTGTCTGTCTGTCTCTCTATTACGCAGTGCTCTGTCTGTCTGTGTGTTAGGGATCTTAAAAATAACAGTTATAAGGACACTTGTTCATTGTTAATTGCAGTCTCAATTGTTAAAAAATATTTTAAAAGGAGCATCCCACATAAAAATATAACGATCTCATTAACTGACAGTGCATACCAATTTATAAATTTTATGTCAGTTTGAGGTTAAAAAAAAAATTTAAAAAAAGGAACACTTTCTCCTCTACGGGGAATCGAACTCAGGTCTCTGATGGACAGTAAGCCTGCTGCGCTCTGAGACAGCAAATCTTACCGCTACGCCATGGAAGCTATTGTATTGTTCTTGAAGCTTTTGTGAAAGTGTTTATTTGATGTTTGGACTTCATGCTGCTTCACACCTTCTATAGTTTATGCCTACATTTTGTAATATTTATTACTAAAATATGAAAAAGTTTCTTTTTCAACAATGTGTTTACACAGATTACTGTAGAAACGGAACACACATGATATGCGTGTGTTCCAAATAACGATCTATTATTTCCACTCTAAAACTCCACTTCACTCCCAGATAATCAATCAAGGCATGAGCTGGGAGATGCTCGTGCACGTTCTAAGTCGGTGGGGGGATGGAACAGCCGGCTGCTTGCAGCTTGTTTTTATCGGCACATTTAGAGGACAAAGGACACTGGCGGAGAGGTGCGAATGGTTTTAAGGTAGGCCGGATCTACGAGTTTTTTCGTAGACTCTGGTAATTCTAGTGTTAAAGACCAGAAGTCCATGTGACCGTCTTCATCAAGTCCTTCCATGAGAACCCTGAATACAATAAGGACTGATTGATGTCATTTATGATTGGTAGAATGCCTAGAGGGGGCTGGGCGGTCTCATGGCCTGGAACCCCTGCACATTTTATTTTTTCTCCAGCCGTCTGGAGTTTTTTTTTGCTTTTTCTGTCCTCACTGGCCATCGGACCTTACTTTTATTCTATGTTAATTAGTGTTCTCTTATTTTGTCTTTTTTTTTCTCTTTCTTCATCATGTAAAGCACTTTGAGCTACATTATTTGTATGAAAATGTGCTATATAAATAAATGTTGTTGTAGAACTGTGGCTTTATTAGTTTCAACTCTCTGCAGACCCCACTGAGGTTTATTTCCCCCAGGAACAAAACTGACTGTAGGTTTTTTTTTGTTTTCTTTTCTCAGCTGTCAAAATGCCATTTCTCAATGATAATGTTGTAGCAGTCTCTTGGTCTCACAGATTCACTCAAACAATTGCAAGATCTAACAAATTTTGCAGTACAATTCCTGGTCCAGGCCTTGGTCTTTTCACAGCTGGACTACTACAAATCTCCACTGGCCGGGGTAGCAGCATGTGTCTCAAAGCCGATGCAGATGATTAAAAATGTAGCAAAATACTTGGTGTTCAACCAGCAGAGACGGGCACATGTCACTCCTCTGTTCAGCTCACTACACTGACTCCCTGTTGTAGCAGGTATTAAGTTCACATTATTGATGTTTACATACAGAGCAAGTAATGGGTCAGTACCTGTATATATGGAGACAATTGTGAGGTCCTATGCTCCTTCTCACCCATTCAGATCTACTGACGAATGGTATCCTTTGTATGGAATCGAATTTTAATTCAGAACCTTTTAATGTGTAGCCCCTAGCTGGTGGAACAAGCTCCCCACTTCAATTTGAACTGCTGACTCCATCAGTGTGTTTAAGAAGCATTTCAATACTCTCTTGTTTAATGAATATCTGTCTAACTGATAACAGTTAAGAGTCTTGTAAGAATGGAAGTGTAACTTGCTTGTATTTTGTTCTGAGCTCTTCACTTGTGATGATCAATTGTGTAAGCTGGTCCAGTAATAGTTGTTCCTTAAACAGCCCCCACACTAATGTCTACCTGATTATGTTGATCTCTTTTGTAAATTGCTTTGGATAAAAGCATCTGCTAAGCAAATAAATGTAAATTTGAATGTAAATGATAATGTTAAGGTGTTGTTATGATTTAGGTCCTTCACTGAGATTCATTGTCTTTCATTGTGTATTTAACGTGACTTGTATATTTATTTATTTAAGAGTACATGTATAAAGACAGATTATTCATTGTTAATAATATGAATCTGCTTCTCACAAAGTGGCTTCTTTTCACTGTAACCCATTCCTATAATCCCACTTCATACTATTTGATATTAAAATGCTCTATTAGATGGCAGTTCAAGAGTAAGGACTTTCTTCAAATTATATAACTTCTACTTAAAGTGGTGAGCATTCCATCATTCATGTAAATTTCTAGGTATCCCCTGCAACCCCAGCATATCCATTGGAGCACTGAATGTGCTTAACCAGATAACCTAGTTTTACACCCTGGTTAAGTTTCATTAGCAGTGAGAGATCTTCAAAATTTTCTAGGGTTGCATACCATTTTTAATATCAATATTTAATTTGTGTCAGAGGTGCTACAGTATGTAACACTTTCCACTAATGTATTTGGGCAGCATTGTGGCACAATGGTTAACCCTGCTGCCTCACAGGTATTGGATCCTGTTAGTGTGCAGTGTTTGCATGTTCTCCCTGTGTCTATGGTGGGTCTTTCCTCAGGTACTACTGTTTTCCTCCAACATCCTAAAGATATGCAAGTTACGTTAGTAGTGTGTATGAGAGTAGCAGTGTGAGACTGCATGGGCCACGTAATTAATTGGTGGCCAATTCAGTGGTTTGCTTCTGTCTTATGTCCAGATATTTTGAAATCCACAATTCTGAACTGGAGTGTGTTTTAGAATGATATATTAAGTTACTAATGACTATGCAGGTCACAGTGAACTATGGACAGTTTCCAATAAAAGAAGAGTGGGGATTAGGCCATAAGGAATACTGGTATAGTTATTTGTATTTCAGAATGCCATAATGCAGGACAGCAGAAACCCATGTTCCAAAACTGTAAACATTTGCCCACAGTTGATGCACACCACTTTTTAGTCAGTTTGCATACCTTAGCCAGAGGTAAAGGTCAAGTACATCATGAACTGCTTCCAGGTGCACTAGGTCTTTAATGTTCTTGGGTGTGGCAACAGGCCAGCCAATGTGCCGGCACACCCAATCAAATGTCAGAGGCTCATCACGACTGAACTGCCTGGCAAACTACAAAAAGGAACATTAGTAAGTCAAACCAACAAAGCAGGACATTAATTATCAGAAACAGAACCAGTAAAGCCCACTGCTTATCATCATTCTTAACTTTCAATTAACATCATCTTAAATTCTGGATAGGGAAAATATCTTCTACCCATTACAAATCACTTATTTTGGGTTACATCTGTTTCAATTTAATTAACTATGCACTTTTCATTTGACTTTTTTTTTTGTTTATCCATAGTCTGGATTATGGGAACATGGAAAAAGGAGAGAGGCAGAAATAAAGCAGAAATCTTTGCAACCTTTAAGTACCTGAATGAGATATTGGGACAGCTTATAATTACGTAAACAAATGAGCTAGATGAACTGGATGATCTCCTCATGTTTGTCAAATTTCTTATGTTCTAATGATCTCCGGAGAGGACACTGATCCAGTGTGGGGTACAATAACACATATAGTACATACAGCTTTACACTTACACCATGTCAAATTAATTTCACAGATCAGTCTACTTCCATGTCTTTGGACTGTGGGATAAAAGTAATTTAAAAACACAGAGAGACACTGCCAACCCCCCACAAAAGAAAAGGCGGTTACAATGTTTTGTTACTTTGAACAAAGCATAGAGGAATGGTGACCGTAAAATAAAGCTAGGTTGTAGAGGCACTGGATTGAAGTGGTAAAGAAGATTATAATATATAAACCACATATGAATGTGGGAAAGAAGAAAATGAGACGTGGAGAAGAGACAGGAGCTGCATTATAGGGCAGTACACCAGGCATGCATTATTTAAGGTAAACGTTTTGGGAGTAATAATCTTCACTGCACAGGCTCCGGGTTGCAAGTTCATAAAAGCTGTAGAGGTATGAAGGTTGTTTGCTGACAACAAGCACATGGCTCTCGTGATCCAAGTGTGTGAAGGGTTGATGGATGCTGGTATAATAAGTGGAAATATTGGCAACTGAACTGCATAAATTAAATGGGGATGTTCTGCTAGTTAGCTGACATACAATCTGTGGATGCATTGAAAGACTTGGCAGTAGCAGAAATGGTAATAGGTGAACAGAAGAACTTCCAGAAGCTTTCCTACATTCTGACTTCCAATAGAGCCCCACTGCCAGTGGATGTATTTTATGCAAGCTGTCTAGGGGCAATATATGGCCACTGGAGGCAGAACATTGAGCAAATTTAGTAAGGAGTGAGGTGAAAATGGCATACCTTCTGGGGACTCCCTCGTTCTGCTGGGAGACTTCAATGCTCACGTGGGCAATGACAGTGAGACCTGGAAGGGTGTGATTGGGAGGAATGGCCAATCTAAACCTGAACGGTGTTTTGTTATTGGACTTCTGTGCTTGTCACGGATTGTCCATAACAAACACCATGTTCAAGAATAGGGGTGTTCATATGTGCACTTGGCACCAGGACACCCTAGGCCTCAGTTCGATGATCGACTCTGTGGTCGTGTGGTCGGACCTGTGGCCACATGTCTTGGACACTCGGGTGAATAGAGGGGCAGAGCAGTCAACTGATTACCACCTGGTGTTGAGTATGCTTCGATGGTGGGGGAGGATGCCGGTCAGGCCTGGTAGGCCCAAACGTGTTGTGAGGGTCTGCTGGGAACATCTGGCAGAGTCCCCTTTCAGAAGCAGCTTCAACTCCCACCTCCGGCAGAACTTCAACCACATCCCGAGGGAGGTGGGGGACATTGAGTCTGAATGGGCCATGTTCCATGCCTCTATTGTTAAGGCGGCTGACCGGAGCTGTGGCCGTAAGGTGGTCGGTGCATGTCTTGGCAATCCCCGAACCCGTTGGTGGACACCGATGGTGAGCGATGCCGTCAATCTGAAGAAGGAGTCCTACAGGACCCTTTTGTCCTGTGGGACTCTGGAGGCAGCTGATAGGTACCCGCAGGCCAAGCGGAATGTGGCTTTGGTGGTTGCGGAGGCAAAAACTCGGGAGTGGGAGGAGTTTGGGGAGGCCATGGAGAATGACTTTTGGACAGCTTTGAGGAGATTCTGGTCCACCATCCGGCGTCTCAGGAGGGGGAAGCAGTGCATTGTCAACACTGTATATGGTGGGGAGGGTGCGCTGCTGACCTCGACTCGGGACGTTGTGGGTCGGTGAAGGGAGTACTTCGAAGAACTCCTCGATCCCACTAACATGCCTTCCAATGAGGAAGCAGAGCCTGGGGACTCGGAGGTGGGCTCCCCCATCTCTGGGACTGAGGTCACTGAGGTGGTCAAAAAACTCCTTGGTGGCAGGGCCCCGGGGGTGGATGAGATACGCCCGGAGTTCCTCAAGGCTCTAGATGTTGTAGGACTGTCTTGGTTGACACGCCTCTGCAACATCACATGGACATCAGGGACAGTGCCTCTGGATTGGCAGACCGGCGTGGTGGTCCCCTTCTTTAAGAAAGGGGACCGGAGGGTGTGTTCCAACTACAGAGGGATCACACTCCTCAGCCTCCCTGGAAAAGTCTATTCGGGGGTCCTGGAGAGGAGGGTCCGTCGGATAGTCAAACCTCGGATTCAGTAGGAACAGTGTGGTTTTCGTCCTGGTCACGGAACAGTGGACCAGCTCTACACCCTTAGCAGGGTCCTGGAGGGTGCATGGGAGTTTGCCCAACCAGTCTACATGTGTTTTGTGGACTTGGAAAAGGCGTTCGACCGTGTCTCTCGGGGAATCCTGTGGGGGGTACTCCAAGAGCATGGGGTACCGGACCCCCTGATAAGGGCTGTTCGGTCTCTGTACGATCGGTGTCAGAGCTTGGTCCGCATTGCCGGCAGTAAGTCGAACCTGTTTCCAATGAGAGTTGGACTCCACCAGGGCTGCCCTTTGTCACCGATTCTGTTCATAACTTTTATAGACAGCACCCAGGGTGTTGAGGGGGTCCGGTTTGGTGGACTCAGGATTGGGTCACTGGTTTTTGCAGATGATGTTGTCCTGTTTGCTTCATCAGGCCGTGATCTTCAGCTTTCTCTGGATCGGTTCGCAGCTGAGTGTGAAGCGGCTGGTATGGGAATCAGCACCTCCAAATCAGAGACCATGGTCCTCAGCCGGAAAAGGGTGAAGTGCCCTCTCAGGGTTGGGAGCGAGATCCTGCCCCAAGTGGAGGAGTTCAAGTATCTTGGAATCTTGTTCACGAGTGAGGGAAGAATGGAGCGTGAGATCGACAGGCAGATCGGTGCGGCATCCGCAGTGATGAGGGCTCTGCATCGGTACTGTTGTGGTGAAAAAGGAGCTGAGCCGCAAGGCAACGCTCTCAATTTACCAATCAATTTACGCTCCTACCCTCACCTATGGTCATGAGCTATGGGTAGTGACCGAAAGAACTAGATCGTGAATACAAGTGGCTGAAATGACTTTCCTCCGCAGGGTGTCTGGGCTTTCCCTTAAAGATAGGGTGAGAAGCTCAGTCATCCGGGAGGGGCTCAGAGTAGAGCCACTGCTCCTCCGCATCGAGAGGAGTCAGATGAGGTGACTCGGGCATCTGATCAGGATTGCCTCCTGGACTCCACCCTGGTGTGGTGTTCCGGGCACGTCTAACCAGGAGAAGGCTCCGGAGAAGACCTAGGACACGCTGTAGGGACTATGTCTCTCGGCTGGCCTGGGAACGCCTTGGGATTCCCCCAGAATAGCTAGAAGAAGTGGCCGGGGAGAGGAGTCTAGGTATCTCTGCTCAAGCCGCTACCCCTGCGACCCAACCTCGGATAAGCGGAAGAGGATGGATGGATGGTTGGTGAGGTGAAAATGACTGGTGGGCTGGGTGAAAAGGTTTTAATTATGGGACAGGTTGTCAAGGTGCTGAGATGAAGGTACTGTTACTGAGGTGAAGCTTTGTGTAGAAAGAAACGAGCTACGATGGTGCTTTATTATGGAAGGAGTCCTAGGTCGAACCACTTATCAACTTCAGACTCTTTATTATATAGACCTGAACAGAGTGTCCCAAATCCTCACTATATATTATACTTACAATTAATAGCTTGTTAGAAATCAAAACATTAGAAAGGGGTATGCTTACATTATAGATTAAGGTTTTTAAATGTGGTCAAATCAGAAGCAAAACAATGGGTGTGGCAAAATAATACAAATACAACCTGGATATATAGAATCTTTTCCTGCTAGGAGTCCAGATATCCAATATGCCTAGACAATTAACTGGCTCTTTGTCTTAGAAAGTTGTCTGGTCTTAGAACAGACATGGTCTCTGGATGGAATGACAGAGTAAGACAGCTTCTCTATTAGGCTGAACGTACAGTAAGATAGAGAATGTCCAAATAAAAAGGCTCACTGAATGCATGGGGGGTATTGAAGCCTAGATATAGGTCACAGAAGTAGTACTGGTACAGTAATGGATGATACCTTTAGGGATGTCATAGACTGTAAACAGTGGACAAAGAGAATATAAAGAGTGACCAGTCAACCATTTTATGATAATGTCTGTTAGGTTTGTGATTGACTGCTGTTTTTCGGTGTAGCTCTGATGAGAACTGCATGCTTTTACTTGGGTGTTTAGTCACTATTACTCTCTCTCATGTGACACAATACATATACTGCTTGCACAAATTAAAAGCTTCTTATTGTATTATTTTCCATCCTGTGTTGGGGAAGATGTATCAGGTAGTCTCCTTACCTTTAAAAAAGATGTGCAGACGAATGGCTGCTTTTTATTAATGGGTGCTGTGCAGAACACATATCGAGATCTCAGGTTTAGAGGAATGTGCTGAATCATGTCTGCTAGGAACTTGAAGTCTTCTACATTGCACACAAAGTAGAGGCCATCGACTTGTGACAAGCTAACAAAAATATCCTGAAGGAAACAAAATAAAAACAGGCATACAATCTGAAGTGAACTGTGTACATATTAGAGATAATAAACTGATTGCCCGAGACTGTCTTCCAACATCCTCAAAACATAAAATAATGGAATTCCAGCCTTCTGAAGTTCAAGATCCAGACTCCTAAGGAAAATCTATGACAAGAGGCACTGAAGCTTTTTGAATACTTTTTGATTCAAGTGTTTACCTTATTTTTTCAGTTACCTGCACCTTGAATTTATTTAGTTTAAGCATGTATTCATTTCAACATTCATTATTTACCCACTTGCTTATTTTCTGCACAATTTCACTTTCACTGTGCATAGTATGTTTACAGTGGATTCAGAAAATATTTAGATCCCTTCCCATTTTTCATATTTTGCTATGTTGCAACCTTGTACTAAAATCATTTAAATTTATTTTTTTCCTCAAATCAAGCAACACTCAAGAATGACAAAGCAAAAACAGCATTACAGAAATGTTGATAAATTTATTGAAAGTACTAAACTGAAATATCACATTGACACAAGTATTCAAATGCTTTACTATGACACTTAATATGTGGCTCAGGTGCATTCCATTCTATTTATTACAATTGAGATTTTTTTTTTTTTTTTTTAAACCTTGTTTGGAGCACAGTGGCCACCATAATTCTTAAATGGAAATAGTTTAGAATAACCTCGAGGCTTCCTAAAGCTTGCTACCAGGTCAAACTAAGCAAATGCAAGAGAAAGGCCATGGTAAGAGAGGTGAACAAGAACCCGATGCTCGCTCTGGCTGGCCTCTAGACAACCTGTGTGGAGATGGAAGAAACTTCCAGAAAGACAGCCGTCACTGCAACACTCCACTAATCTAGTATTTATGAAGAGTGGCCAGCCAAAACACTCTCCTCAGTAAAAGACAAATGGCAGCCTGCTTGGAGTTTGCAAAAAGATACCAAAGGAACTTGAAGACTACGAGAAACAACATTCTCTGGGCTGATGAAACCAAGATTAGCATCCTGTCTGGAGGAAATCAGGCACTGATCATCACCTGTGCAGTACCATTCCAACGGAGATGCATGGTGGTGGCGGCATCATGCTGTGGGCATGTTTTCTGTGGCAGCAACTGGGATAAACTTAACTAGAAATGGAAAGATGAGTGGAACAAAGTATAAATATATCCCCAATTAAAACATGCTCAGAGAGCTCTAGACCTCAGGCTGGGATGAAGGTTCATTTTCCAAAACCATAATGACCCTAAGCACAAAGCAAAAACAACACAGGAGTGGTTTAGGGACAACTATCCTTGAGTTGCCTAGCCTGAGTCTGAAATTGAACCCATTCAAATATCTCTGGAGAGACATGAAAATGGCGATCCACCAACAGCCTCCACACAATCTCACAGAGTTTGAGATAATCTGCAAAGAATGGCAGTAAATCCCCAAATCCAGGTGTATGAATCTTGTCATATCAAACCCAAGATAACTCCAGAATCGAATCACGGCCAAAGGTTCTTCAAAGAAGTATTACGAAAAGGCTGTGAATACTTCTGGCAAAATAATATTTCACTTTTTTATTTTTAATAAATTTACAAAAATGTTCTTAATCCTGTTTTGCTTGGTCATTCTGAGGTATTGAGTGATGCTTTATATGTGGAAAAAATGAATTTAACTGATTTTAGTACAGAGTTGCAAAATGAAAAAATGTAAAAAGATAAAAAAAAAAAAAAGAAGGGTCTGAATATTTTCAGTCCACTATATACTGGCACATATACCTTATGTTTCCACTTTGCATTTACATTTGAGAACTTCAAACATAATGAAAATCAAACATATATTTTATTTTCACTTTGACAAAATCTGCAGTGTCAAATGCTAATAGGCACGTGTGCTTTGGGCTTGAATTCAATTAAAACACAGATTTTATCTTGCTTTCAAAAGACATTTCAAAGTACTCATCGAAAGGAAAAAATAAAATATTGAAAACACGCAGAACATAAAGTGTTTAATTAAAATGAAAAGTTGTAGATTCAATAAGTAAACAACAAGATAGCCAGGTTGTAAAGTAAGGTATTGAGAAAATCTGTGTAGAAATAAATAAAAGCAAGGAAAAACAATCAGTCAAAGCAATTATTTATTGTTTAGCTAGTTACACTTTTTTTTTTATTTCTGTGTAAGTCTCAATAAAGTAACACTAAAGTCTACTTGATAGAGACTATATTGCAATCGGATCTTACACATAATCTCAGTGAGTTATTTACTGCTCATATACATTTACACTGCTTCCCCATACTTACAATAAGATTGGACAGGGTCGCCTCTGGGAGGTGGTAGGCAAACATTTCAATC
This sequence comes from Erpetoichthys calabaricus, assembly GCF_900747795.2. Classification (NCBI taxonomy): domain Eukaryota; kingdom Metazoa; phylum Chordata; class Cladistia; order Polypteriformes; family Polypteridae; genus Erpetoichthys; species Erpetoichthys calabaricus. The sequence continues at coordinate 321,614,940 of NC_041395.2, forward strand.
TGTTCGGCTGTGGGGTGCAGGCCTGCAATCTTTAAATGCAAATAAGCACACAGAAAAAAAATCAAGTCAAAGTCAAACCAATGAAGTATACAGTACATCCAAAGACATTTTAATTTTACACCAAAAAAACTGAACAACGCTAGTCCTTTTATAATTCTGCCCATTTCTTGTTTGTTGTAGGAAAGCACTGAATAGTTATAAAATAAAAACCCAAACTTATAAAGACCCTATTCAGATCTTTTAGTTTAAATAATATCTAAATTATCCAAGTATAATGTAGAAATTTTCTAAATTATATATGACTTGATTATGTGTTCCGTATTCATAAGACCACTTGAGGAAAGTCGCCTTTCCTAGTTTCCATTTTGAATGTGCCAATGTGTTTAAGAGTCACTGTTTAAATAAAAAACAATTATGTGGTATCAACTTCATACAATGCCTCTGAGTACTTGGAAAACCAGGAGACTAAGCCCTCACATAACCATTTTCAGTAGCAGATTATCACTGTACCTTGATGAAATTATGAAAGACCTATAATCAAGCAAATTGATTCAGTACTTTGCACAGTAGGCACAGCAGGCCAAGAGTGGGCTAAATTAGATCTAACCTAAATCATTAGTGATATTTTAAAACTGTATTAGTTATCACAACTGAGAATTTACTGTTTTCACTTCTAATATTAATGTACTTCGAATGAAAGCTTGAAAACTAGGATGTACAGGTGTCTGATTTTCTGGAATAAATAACGTCACATTGATCAAAACAATCTGCTGGAATTACATACAAAGAGATGTTAACCTGTTGGCAACTTACCTTCGTCCTGTGCTATGTAAAGTGAAACATTTTGGTCCAAGCATCATTTCAGTCTTTACCAATTTATACTGTTTAATAGGAGCAGCACCCAGTGTTGTCTGTGTAAGTAATGTTAAGCTCGTCTTTTTATCTGCTAGTGTGGCTTCTGTCTGTTCTGGTGATTCACCTGCTCTGGACCTCAGTGGCACAGGTGAGCCACCTGGTCGCTCCGTAATTTAAACTTTTTCTAGTAAATAGAAACAAAGACATCCCCAGAGACAAAAATTTGGGTTCCAAAGTAGTCTAGTGTCTCTCCTTGACAAACTGAGACGTGTGCAAATCTTTGTTGTGATAGGACAAAGGGTGTTGAAATGTGTAAAGAACAAGCATACACACTCTGCCACATTGAGGTTTACATATAAGAAAAGAGGTTGGTAGTAATGGAACTGAGAGTATGTTGAGGAAGGAAATAATGATAATGGTGAATTATTGAGAACATGATGATACTGATAATAAAAAAATGGAAGGACCTAGTTGCAAGTTATTTTTAAGAGAGAAAGGGAAGAAAGTAAAGCAGAAGGTGCAATTGGAGCAGGGTCAGAAACTCAAAGGATGAAATTATATTACTTTTGCAGTTCATAAGAAATGTTTTCAAACAGAGTGCACAGTTTTGAGCAATCACATTTTGGTGTAGACCATGAAGGTAACAGAAACAGTGAAATGAAGTCTGATTTTACTTCATGACTAGGAAAGAAACCACAAACTATTTTTGATAAGACAAATGCACGGCAAAGTGGCAGATGATGAGGGGAAAAAAGCTGTATTAGCCATGTGTAAAGCTAGGAAAAGCAGCTGACAGGTTGCTGCCAGAAAATGCTAAATGTGAATGAAACCGTCACCAGTTACGTTGCACTATAAATAAGCAAACAGTAGCTACAATACTGAATGAAAATAGTGAAAGCTATGGTGTGAAAGTGGAACTTCTCTATTTATTTGTGGTTTCCATGACAGTGATGGAGGGCATGAGCAAAGTAGTACAAAAGAATTGAATATGGAATGTCTTTTATGCTGAATCTTGTACAGGTGGTATAAAGTGAAGAAAGCCAAATTAGAACAAATCAAAGCCTGATGCAGGAAATGGTAGGTTGATGGCCTGATGAAGACAAGAACATTCCCTACTGCACAAGCTGCCAGAAGCAGTTTTTTTTTTTTTTTTTTTTTTTTTTAAAGCGGTGTATAAGGGCTCATTTATACTTCATGCTCAGAATGCGTACGCGCCCACATCATGGCTGCCACGCGTTCCCAGCGTTCATTTGACGCGTCCTCTGAGCAGGTCCTCAGAAATTAACGCAACGCGTGCATGAGTTGCAGTACCAAAAAAAGTCGGGGGACACAGTGTGCTAAAAGTCAGAACGTGACGTCAGAGCCTCTGTTTACTATGTATATGTGACAGAAAGCCTCTATGCAGATCCTACAGGATCAATGTGTGCGCTTCGATATTTGATGAATGGTTCGATGTGGTGAAGCAAAATGCCAACATACAGATGCATTTGTGGTGCTTTTATATTCAAGTGTCGCATATTCCCGATCGTAATGACACAATACATTTTAAGTCTCATATCATCTTTTGTGCCATCTTTTTTTTTTTTTTTTTGCAACTTCACAGCAGCAACATAATGTACAGCACTGTGTTTGAGTCACTGAGAAAAAAAATTAAGGACATGGTGAAAATGTGTATTTTGTGATTAAAGTGGAAATTTCGGCTTTAATCTTGAAATGTCCACTTTAACCTCGTAGTTTACTTTATCATTAAAGCAGACTGTCGTAAATGTCATCCAAGTTTTTAATCGCTATGGGAAGCAGCAATAGATCACCACACAGAACACATTAAATGTATGATATTCCAATTCACTGCAAATTTAGAATCTTTAGATTTATACTTGATATCAATTTCATGATGAAATGTATTAAAGTATGTATGTTACATTTTACAGATAAATCGTTAATTTAGTTTAAATAATGAATACTGTTAATAATTACACACATGGGGGTGACACGGTGGCGGAGCAGTAGCACTGCTGTCTCGCAGGGAGTCACATCGCTGGTATTCCCTTCCTGGAGTTTGCATGTTTTCCTGCTTGGATTCCACACTGTGCTCCACACTCCTTCTAAAGTTATGCAGATTTGGGGATTTGATGCCGCTAAACTGACTCCAGTGTATGTGTGTGCTTGTATTCACCTTGCGATGAGCTGATGTGTGCAGATACCAAGCACAAATATAGATTGCACTCTGTGAAAAGTGTGCCAGAGTCAGAAACTAGTGAATGTGTAAATTTAGGTACTGATAATGAAGTTATTTTGAAGGCAGTAGTGATGTACTTAGGTGAACGCAGGGAGTTTTAGACTGAGCAGCAGGGGAGAAGTCTGCTTGAACCTTAGTTTAACTTGGAAACAAACCTCTCTGGATTGAAGTAGAAAGCTTAAGCAAACTGGCCACTGGTAAGAATGATATTGATTATTCACACCTGAAGCAAAGGGAGGTGTCTGATGGAACCTTGGATGAAGCGCTGATTAGACAAGCTAACCAAATAAGATGTGAATGAATTGGTGGCAAATGGCACAAGGAAAGGGCTTGCCTTTAAAGATGTTCAAGATGGAGGAAATTGAAAAGGGCGGGGATCTGGAAGGAAATATGCTTATCCATGTAAAGCAAGCTAAAGGCTTGTGCAATGGTGATTGCTGATGAACCCAAACTCCAAATAATACCCACCTCAACAGGGTCAACAGGCCGATTTAGAATCTCACGAAGAACTGGCAAGTCATCCCGGTGCATAGTAGTGACCTCACCATCCTGAAAGCTGGAACCAAACCGACCAGCTCTGCCTGCAATCTGCAGGGCCTGTGAGGTGGTGATGGTGTCCATTTCTTTCTCTCCTTTCTCATTAACAGATGGTTTCACCAAAGAATTAAAAATGATTCTTTTGATGCTCCTGTTAAAGGCAAAGATAATAGCTGCAATTTAACACTACTACAGTCAAACTAGACATAACTGACAAACTATAATCAAAATTATTTTAAAATAATTAATAATTTATAAATTGTGTATTCAGAAATAATCTGAATATTAGCGATTCGCATTGGCATATGTTTAAATGATTGTGACAGACTTGCATCACATCCTGGGCACATTCCTGCCTTTCATTCATGGTACCACTTATCAATTCAGGGAACTTATTTTATGTCACACTAGTTCTCTTTTTTATAAATTATTGCTTTAAAATCATGATAAAAACTATGTACAAACACAGTGCTAAAAATACAATGAACAGTCAACTGTTATTTATGATGTGCACAACATGAACGGGAAAATCAGTCCAGATGCATGTGTATAAAGTGCACACACACAGAGAAGAAATATTCTTTTAGACTTTTGTCAGAGACCGGTCTCCTTAATTGGTCTATTACTGAATGGAGTACTTTTCCCCAGCACAACCAGTTGTACTGCGGTGGGCTGGCGCCCTGCCCAGGGTTTGTTTCCTGCCTTACGCCCTGTGTTGGCTGGGATTGGCTCCAGTAGACCCCCGTGGCCCTGTAGTTAGGATATAGCAGGTTGGATAATGGATGGATGGATGGATGGACAACCAGTTGTACATGTTTCTACCTCATTTATTATCATTTTAGGAAAACATACAGTGCAGTTGTTGCTGCTCCAGTGGTCGTATCTTCAGTTAAGACGAAATAAGAGAAAGTACGTGTTATAATGTAGAAATGATTACCTGAAGCCAACTAGACTAAAGCAGTAGAAAATGAAACAAAAAGAAAATCTAAGGCCTACATTGCTGTTGGCTACACAAACTGGAGAACAATTAAGTAGATAAAGGAATGTTGTTTGGTGTGGATTGATAGTTGTCTTTGCATAGGTTTACGTAACTGTACAGTTCTGTTCTAATGTTAAAAGTGACACCTAAGGAAGTGTTTGCTGCATATGCAAGACATTACAATGCTAGGAGGAGTTTTACTACTGTTATTATTATTAATAAATACGTCACACAGTTAACATGTGGCTTGTGCACTACTGTGAAAAATCATTGTATAATGCAGTATCCATCATAATGTTTGGGACAAAGACACATTTGTCCTTGATTTAACCCTCTGCTCCACAATTTAAAATTACAAATCAAACAATTCTGACATGATTAAATTGCACATTGCAGACTTTAACTTAAGGGTATTTGCATACATTTCCGTCACACCATATAGTAATTACAATACTTTTTCTACATGGTCTCCCCCATTTCAGGGCATCATAATATTTGAGACACAGCAGTGGGTAGTATATTAAAGCAGTCATATTCAATGCTCACTTGGATTTAAATTGGGTGACTAGCTTGGCTAATCAAGAATTTTCCAATTTTAGCTTTGAAAGTTTATGGATGTGGTGAGTATAACGGAGCAAGATGACGAGGACAGGAAGATATGGGAAAAAAATGACCTGCTATGGCAAACCCTAACGGGAGCAGCCAAAAGAAGAAGAGCTTTGAAAAACTCCTGTGTCATGTTAGCAGTTATGTTGGGGTCATTATCTTCTTGTAGGATGAAGCACCATCCAGTGAGTTTCAAGGCATTTACTGGAACATGAGCAGATCAGATGTTTCTCTACACCTCACAATTCATTGTGCGTCTGCTGTGAAAATTTCCATCATCAATGAAGACAAGTGTGCCAGTACATGTGGCAGCCAAACAACACCCCCACCACCATGTTTAACAGAGGAGGTGGTCTTCTTTGGATCTTGGGTAGTTCCTTTTCATCTCTACACTTTGTGCTTGCCATCACTCTGTTACAGGTTCTTTGTCTTGCCTTTTCACAGACCTTTATCCAGAATTCCACAGACTCTTTTTTGGGGCTTTTTCTTTACCATAGTGAGGATTCTTCTGTCATCAGCAGTGGGGGTCTTTCCTTGGCCTACCAGTCTCTTTGCAATTACTGAGCTCACAAGTGCGTTCTATCATCCTAATGATATTCCAGATAGTTGATTTAGTTAATCCTGAGGTTTTACTGATGTCTCCAGCAGTTTTAATTTTTGTTTTTCAGCCTCATAATGGCTTCTTTGACTTTCATTGGAACAGCTCTTGTCCTCATGTTGAACAACAACTACAGACTCCAAAGGTAGTCCGTAGGTGGAAGCAAGCCTACAGTAGGTATCTTATGCCTGCCCTAATGAAGCAATGAAACCCACCAGAGGAATCACAAACACCTGTCATGCCAATTGTCCCAAACATTATGGTGCCCTGAAATGGGGTGACCATGTATAAAAAGTGTAGCAATTTCTACATGGTGTGACCAAAATGTATGCAAATTTCCTTAAATAAAAGTCTGCAATGTGCACTTTAATCATGTCTGAATTGTTTGATTTATAATTTTAAACTATTGAGCAGAGGGGTAAAATCAAGGAAAAATGTGTTTTTGTCCCAAACATTATGGGGGGGCACTGTAACTATAGTCTACACTTTCAAGGCTAAGTGAAATTACATTGTTCACATGAACCAAAGCCAGGTGTAGCACTTTCAGTGTATGATGAACCCATGCTCCGCAGAATTAATTGGATTAAGATAAAACAATAAAACAAAATCAAAGTAAGAGAGGCATTTCAAAGAAAATTAGGAAAAAGGCAGCTGAGACAAAAATAAAATGTCTTTGACAACTACTTCAGCGAACTACCGGTAAATAGAAAAGATCTGCACAAAATTATGTTTTCCCAAGCAATTTACTTCAACTAAGAAGCCATAAATTGAGTTGCTATGTAATAATCTGACACTTACAGGTTCAGTCCCATTCCTATTGCATCAGTAGCAACAAGAATCTTGCAGGGGTCGCTTGGATCATTGAATTTCTTTGCCTGGTCCAATTTAGTTCCTATTGGGGAACAAATATTTATTTTGAATTAAATTTTATTGATTTAATACACAACATGACAAAGAGTAAGTCGTAGCTCAGCCAAGCATACAATGGTATATCATGCTGAAATTAAATCCAACACACAACTCCCGTACCCATCGAAACAGCAAACGGCACATCAAAAGGTTAGCAGAAGTAGTCCATTTCATGCCAAACCTTAATGAAAAATTGTGCAACTAATTCTGACTAACCTGGCGGTAAACTGCCATATATTACAGCACACTCCAGTCCTCGAGCCTCGATCTGTCTGCTTATTGAGTAAATGTCATTTTTATTAAAGCAGACAATACAGTCTCCTGGGTGCAAGTTATCCAATGACTCCACAGCATGATCCAAGATTGAAATTGGAGTTAGTCTTTTGTAGTTTCTAACCTTAAAAAAGGAAAGATGCTTTTTGAGACATAAATTAACATAACACTATCTAAATAAACATGGACTGTTCACACGATTAGCAACCAGCCAACCTGGGTAAATCTAGTCATTAATAAACATTATTTATTAAATTAAATTTCTCAGCACTGGAAATAGGTTGACTTTTGATATGGATCTGGTAATCAAATTGATTTAAATGCCATGATTATGTATTAACTATTTATAAATTTACTTCTATTATAGTATGATAGTAAAATAGACAAATATTACAGCAGGGCATGTCTGTCACTATGATGTCCCCTTTCAGCAAACTACTGATGAGAATCACCTAAAAGAGAGTACTAATATAAGCAATAATGCATCTTTTACTATAATTCTGCAACTAACAGGTTCACATTTGATACCAGTATAGTCTGTGTTCTCTTTATAAAGGAATTCCACTATATGACCTAATGGGTAATAACTATGCCAGAGTGCTACAGAAAAGATTCCGTTCAATAGATAAAGCTAGGACCTATAAGAAAGAATGAGATATGGGCTTTGAGGCTATAACATTGTTCTTGCACAGATAATTATTGGACAGTGCACCTGCATCTCTACTGTCAAGTCCATTCAGGGACAACTGTAGAAAATTAATATCTTACCAGCATTGCTGTGATTTTCATGTACAGAACATTAACGTAAACTTTCTTAAGTATGCAGTTCAACAAAAATAAAGTGACATCAATGCTGTGTGTGGATGAAGAAGTCTTTAAACCTGATCTGAATGTAATCTATTATGCACCACATATCATTGTATAGTTATGGGTGCCACAATGAGCATTAGAGATTGCTTACTTTGCAGCATTTTAAAACAAAAAAAATGTATCCCTCTATAGGTGAGGGGAGGTGCATACCTGAGGAGTCTTGTTCATGAACAGGGAGAAGGGAATTGTGAAATTAACTATCATACTGGTGGAGCATCTGGTGTGATGGTTGTTGCTCCAGTCTGTCTTTGCAAAACATGTTCAGAGCTGGATAAATGAGATTTTTCTTCTTAGTTGCAAGGTTTACACTTTATGAAGAGACAAGCAGTTTGGTAATCTGCAAAAACCTCAGAAAACTGCAACTGGTTCTTTAGACTGAAAGGTGCCAGTGGAGATGGTTAGAGCATCTGAGGATGCCCCCTAGGTGACTCATACTACTAAATTTACCAGGCAAGACTCACTATGATGATTCCATGTTAGACTCTAGAAAGAATGGAAGGATTACATAGCTTAAGAATATCCAGGTCTTTATGAGAAAGAACCAGAATCTATTACTGGAAAAATGAAGACTTGCCTTCTATAATCTGCTTGTTACCATTACAAATATTTCCAGGAAAATGGAAAGAATGACACATTTTCTAAATTCCTGTTCTACCACTGGTCAACCAAATATTCTTGACTGTCCATGATGTCATCCGTTGCACAGCTGCACTTGGTTCCTAATTTGGGATTCTGAGGTGATTTGTATTGTGGTGTGTGCAGCAATGTGCTGTATCAGTGCATGCTCCCAACCTCTCCTCTCTCCAAATGACCTCAGAAATTTTAAGTTCACTGATCTCATGTGCTTCTATTTTGTTTTATTATACTGTTTGTGTGTTTTACTATACTGTTTGTGTGTGTTTGATCAGTTCTACTACAGATATGTAAATAAACCAACCTCTAATTCTTCTCCTGTAGAATACATAAGTTCTGTAATGAAATTGACAGCTGCAGTTTCACCACAAACATGAATCTCTTCAGCACACAGGCCTGTAAAAAAAATCCACAAATTAAAATTAAATGAAGGCACTTTCTGAAAGCCTTCGACCATCTACATATATGGTTTCACAAAACAGTGATAACAATACAAATAACTAGAAATCAATCCATGCACTTTCTTTTTTTAATTTTACTGACTTTATAGATCATGTTATAATAAGTAACACAGATCAATCAAGTAAATAATGAATACTACACTTCAAATATTTAGGCTTCATTGTAAAATCAGTCTGCACACCACTCCCCTACTTAGTTTGGTGGAAGAATGGTGCTGGTCATACAAAATATCAAATAATCATTTAACTAATTTTTATTAAAAAGATCTTCATGAAAACTGGGGGAAGATGATGACCGGCACTTACACCCACTCCACTTTCAACGCAGAAACAAAAATCATGACGATTGTTGGTGTTCAAAAAAAAGAGGAAGAGCAGAATTCCTAAACACAAAACTGGGAAAACATGTGCAATACATCCTCCTGAAAAAATTTAATATTAACCATCTACACATGCAGTACCATAACACAAGAGAATTCAGCCCCTCCGAAATTTAATCTCAGTAATAATTATCCAGAATGCAAATATGGGAAGATCTTATTTATTAATATAAACAGTGGTGCACAGTATTAATTGCATGCAGATACTTCACCAATTGCAAATAAACCACATTTTAATAATTATTACTGTTTCATGTCACAAAGTAAATGTACTGTCCATGTGTATGTTTTCACAAAAGCATTCATGCTACTTTTCTAAATATTACCTTTACTCTGTTGTAAAAGAAACATACAGCGGCACAGTATGTAGTTGATAAAACAATATGTAAGTATTTTCTGCATTACCAAGGCACAGTAATGCACACAGACATCAGCATTTGGCTATGTATGTCAGTGAGGCTTTCTCAACATCAGTTGTTGCCTTTTAAAGTTTAAATTAACAGAGTTATTTTTAGAAGACAGGCATTACATTTCATCTGATGTACAATCGGAGGAAATAAAAATTTAAAAATGAAATATACATTCATAAAAATAACTTGAATGAAAAAAAACAACTTTCCTCTATATTTCTGTCTGTCACTATCTCTTACTGTATATGTGCAGTGGCTTACACTGTTGCACTTTTACAAAATAATATGCACCTCTTTTTGTTTAAATGCAGCTCGTCAAAATAAACTGAATTTTAAAGCTAAGCATATTCAATTTTGGAAAAATGTCTTTTAATAAATGAGATTTCAAAGCACTTGTTTAATTGGTGCAATGCTATAGTAGTCATAAAAATTGGAGTCCCACAAACTAAATTTGTTCAAAATCTGAATTTTAATGGTAGTGATTGGTTTACATATTGATTATGTATGTCACAGGTATTTTCACAAAAGAAATAAGCCAAATCATATTCAAGGACACGTTCAGTGTGTAAGTCAGTCAAACACTCAAATTTTGACTACACAATGTATAGAGAAAATAAAATGAAGTACTCACACTTACAGATAATCAATATTATGTAAAACAACCAGAAAAAAAGGTACTTTCATTTTAATCAGCAGTTAGAAAATCTTATTTTGTATGTTTTTTCCTGCTTATGAAAAACATATACCTAATAGAGCTCTTGTCCAAGCCCATCCTCTGGAAGGATCCTTGATCATCTGGATTTCATCAACAACAGCAACTTCATCTGAGAGACAATTAGAAACAATGATAATATTTAAACTGCAGTCCCAAAGGGTAACACTTAATCTTTGAGTATTCATACACACTTTCATACATTTTCATATTAAAAGTGCACTATAAAACATATTATATATTCTACTGTGCATTGATACATAGTGTACTACTTATCAGTAAGTTTTAAACCATTTTAAAAATAATCAAATTCTTAAACGACACCTACTATTTTATATAATGCAATGCCAAGTAAACACAAATGCAATAACAAAGCAAAAAAATTACACCCAATTTTGTGGGAAAAAACACTAAAATGTTAAAAGTATTATTTATTTTTTTCCAGACTGCCGTCTATATTTTAACTCTCAGTTTAACAAAACCAAAAGCTGAGTGTTTCTCTGCTGATATTTCCTGTTTTAGTCTGCTCTTTCTAGGTCTTTACTAGAAATTCTCTATGAGCAAATTAATTTGAGAAATGAGTGGCAAACTGAATACACATGTCCTCCATTATTCCTAAAAGACAACTTGAGAACTGCATAACAGCCTTACAATGTATACCATTTACTATTTTCTTAATGTGGTCACCAAAAACATTTCCTCAAGTAAAACATGGATGTCAAAAGATTAACTTTGAGAACAATACCTAGATTTTGAAACAATCACGTTATGTATGCTTTTAATGTTCCAATACTACTTTCCTAATATTCATTGGGAACATCCTTCTTTCTGGTGTACAAATGCCTATTTCCTGCCAAGTTCACCACAAAATTGTATTCACTTTGTTTGTTCCTCCTCACAAAACAGGATTCAATAGCTACCAAAATGTTAATTTTCAGAAGGACGACAGGGCCAAACAGTTTCTTACATCAGGCAGTTGTCACTTTTGATTTGACTCGCGTGAAACTTCTCAAATTCCAACAAACTCTGTCTTTTCCCTTCAATGAGTGGAACATGAAACTACTTACAGGCAGAAAGTCGATTTATATTTTTTATGTAAAAATATTTATACTTTTAACATCTACCCAACCACTCTCCAATTTGTTTATTTAATTAAGGGTCACAGGGAAACAAGGTGAAGGTGGGAACCTCTGAACAGGTTTGCAGTCTATCACACACAATACACTCAGACAAACTCATACAGGACCAGCTCCACATGACATATTGATCTGGTAGGCAAATTCCTAACATAAACTGTTTGTTTTTTTAGCACTGGAACAAAAATCACATTGTTATTGTATCAATCTCCAGTATACCACATCAGATTACACTACTGAATGAGTCGGCTTTGAAATTAATATCTGGAGATTTTGACATTCCATTTGAAGGATGCTAATCTGGTATCAACAACTTTCACTATAATAAAGGTTCAGCCATTAGAACAAAGCCAGTCAAATTTAGGTAATTGTTCCTTATCCACTGACAACATTCAAATGGGGGTTTGGGGGTTGGGATTACTTTTGACATTTGGATGAAGTATTGTTTCACCATAACATTTACTCATAAACTGCTTTTGTACAGACTCATCATATGGAGTTTTGTGACATACATTTTCAGCATAATGTAAACAGGCCTGGACAGGACACAAGGGTCCTCTAATGCACAAACCAGTGGTGGATTTATGACAAACAGTTTCAGAGATTTTTCAGGTAAGGAAGGCACCGGTTTTGAGCTAAAGTCATGGTGCCAAACAGTGATGAAGTGTTGCATCTTGGTTAGTACATGCGAGTAAGAGTCTTCACAGTACTCTGTACATGTAACAATAATAACCCTACAAACCACAGTGTAGTTTTATTAGATGAAGAGAGATGACCATAAAGAAGTTTTTAAAGCATGCTCTACTGTGCCTAGTTCACATATTGTCAATGATTTTTACTTTCTCGTATACACAGTATAGAGAAAGTATAGGAATCGTGAAAAAATTCGACCTTGAGATTTTGATGAATCTTGACGTTTTAGACCTTCCTGAGTCCGAAAATACCATTTTTGAAATTATGTATGTCTGTGTGTAAACAGGAAAAAACTCTTGGTCAATGAGATTTTGTACACCTGCTTTATACAGTATTAAAAATAAGGAATCCTATCAACTTTTGGGACACTCTTTAACTGAATACTTTTGCGAATTTTCTAGTAAACTATGGTTATAATTGCAGATAGATGATTCAGATTTTGTGTAGATATTTATAATGATAAAAAGCAAACAGATATGAAATATGAGAAAAATTACTCAATTGGAAGTAGTATTTTATTTAAATAACCATCCGAATTGTTTGTATCATGGAAGTATAAATTTGTACAAGATATTAAAAACTGTACTCAATATAATGCATATTCTTTCAGTAACTATTATTAATTTCATTTTAATTTACACATCATCAGTTTAATAATAATGTGTAATCATTGAACACGCCATGTAAATATAAAGATGTAATGGATACAATAAGTTGCTACATCTCCGTCATGTTCCTGGTAATACATTTATTTTTATTATTATTTTTTTTTATTTCTGCCATCATTATCTTAATTACAGTAAATGTAGCTAAATGTAGTTTAACCTATAGCAATTTATTTCAACAAATATTATATAATACTAACACTATTTTTTTTATGTTTTTAGGTGACTATAACTCTTTTATACTTTGCACATAATCTAGGTATTGCATATGTAATCATGAAAAAATTCCACCACCATTTTTGACTTAAGTGAGAAAATATCATTTTAATACAAAGTTTGATTATAAATAAATGATTGTGTATCAATATTATCAATTAGTTATGATGAGAAACAAAGAGATATTATATTTAAGAAATACTGAACAACTGGAAGTGGTTCGATGACCTTTTCCTTTATCTCAGTGTACGAGAAAGTCGAGGAGAGCAGACTCCCAAATTTTTTTAAAATAAATGTGTTGTGAATATAGTTGCTTAGATGTATTAATCTGTAGTAAAATGGTACTGACAAGGAGTGTTGACACTGCACATTTCAATAGTGCAAGCCACATGGTTGGATGGTCTTCCTTCTGGGTCAACAAATATCCGCTCCTCCCCTGTCACTAAATCGCATGGTACACCCTGAAAAAAAGAAAATTTTAAATAAAATTAACAACAAACTTACAAAAAAAGAATTTCTGTCACCCAAATGCACCACTCTTGACATGCCATCATACTTTTGTCAGAAAAAGCTTAAAAGTTGTTAATGGAGTATGATATCCCTCAAAGCAAGAGAATATATCAGTGTACTTTATAAACATCCCCAGTTCTCATTTTCTTATAAATAGCTATAAGCATAGAAAGTAACCATATAAATCTAAGTATTAGCATAAGTTTCTCAATTTAGATGTTAACTAAAAAGCACAAAGTATAACTGCATCATATGCCTTCCTCAATAGGGCTAAAAGTATGACTTTAACAGTGCCTCCAAATGGCAGAAAAACAAAAACAGATGGCAGGTAATCAGCAGCTTAAGTGCCTTTCCCTCTGGTCTGCACATTTTGACAAGGTAGCAGTTTAATTAAACTGCTAGCAGGTCTCAAACCAAACTTGTCTGTGCTTTCACCTGATTCAGTTACCTCTGCTGTGCAAGTGTTCCCTTCATGTGTGAAGATCAATCTAAACAGCAAAGGAAGATTCCTAAGCAAGGGAAGCTTCCTAAACTCAGAGTGGGTAACAGTCATAAAGTTATGGCTATTCATCCTGCACAGTGACCGACTGGAGATACCTTTTGTGACTTAGGCACCTACTAAGAAGGGATTTTTCAAAATTCAACCCCTGAGGGGGTGAAAAGGGGTGATAATTTTTTTTTAGAGTGACACCTGTATATCAGAAAATACTTAACTGAGAAACACAAAAATTGGTATACAGACACTTCAATAAAATAAATAAATAAACACGTATTTTTAGATTTTTCAAAATTCAACCCCTGCAGGGGTGACAGAGGGTGTGCAAGTTTGTATGGAAAAAAATTGAAAACTGGACTTTGGTCTTCAAACTTGATAAATATGCTCTACAAAAGAAATAATTAAACACATACTTTGGAGTTTTTCAAAACTTAACCCCTGAGGGTTATATACACACACATACATACATATATATACTGTATATATTGTGGCGAACAGCCCGGACACAGACAGGTAGACATGATGTTATCACCACACACACATTTATTCATCATATTTCTATTATATACAGTGCACATACCCAGTGCCTCGGCACCAATCACCCCTTTAAGTCCTGGCCACAACACAATGCCTTATCAGTCTCTGGTCCGCCTCCACTCCTCTCCACCAAGCTTCGTCCTCTTCCACCCGACTCTTGCCCCTGACTGGAGGGGGGTGGCCCCTTTTATTCACCCTGGATGGGCTCCAGCTGCATCCTGAGGGCCTGTAGCCACACCCCTGTGTGGCGGAAGCCCCAGCAGTGAAACCGGAAGTCCATATCTCTTCCCCCTAGCACTTCCCGGTGTGGCGGAAGTACTGAGGTCCAACATTCCCACGGCATCGGGGCGCCCCCTGGCGGCGACCACGAGCCCCTACAGGGTAGAGCTTCCAAGCTCTGTACCCGTGGCCCCCAAAGCAACCAAGGAGGACACCCCCTCGTGTCCTGGAGGAGGCACAAGCTCTCCTCCGCTCATCCTGGGCATCCCGGTTGGGTGGCAAACCCAGCCGGGTGCCACAATATATATATATATATATATATATATATATATATATATATATACACACACACACACATATACATACGCACACACACACATATATATCTTTATATATAATACGCTAACGTGGTTGTTCGTTTGTTTGTCCAGGATTTTAAATCACCTGTAGCTCGCAAACAGTTTCACCTATTCACCTGAAATTTGATACACATATACTACGTGACGTCTACTATCTGCGTTCGGGGTGATGACTTTTATTACTACTTTTTATTTTTATTTTATTTTATTGTAGAATCAACTCTCGGCAGTGTGCAGCAGGGCGGCCATGCAGCGCATGCGTATGTGCATCGTTCTCATTCCCTACCACCTTCGCGGTCACTTCCCCTACCTCTTCATATCTTTAATTATTCTTGAGGCAGATTGAAGACTTGTGCAGCTTAAGTGAAAAATTAAAGAAAAAGTACTAAGTAATTCCAACACAAAAACTAACAATCAGTTTTAAAGCGAAAAGATGCCGACAAACGAAGAGAAGCAGCGGGCCGCTAGGGTGGAGAAAAGAAGAGCTGCTCAGGAAGCAGCAAGCGCATAAACCTCTGAGCAAACGAATGTTAAACGTGCAGAGAAAGAGGATGAACAGTAGGAATGCTTAAGTCAAAAATTACAAAAAGAAAAATGATGTACAATACACACTGGCCAATAACAATGCCAACCTAGCAGAGGAACTTGGAACAGTTTCTTTCCACGGTTTGACAAGGACAATAACCAGCCTCCAGTCAGCTTCGAGCTGACCGGAGACTCACAGCCTGTGGTCGTACACATACATGATGTGCGGCGAGCACTCGAAAACATCAATGCAAAGAAGGCAGCGGGTTCTGATAATGTGCAAGGATGTGTGCTCCAGGCCTGTGCTGACCAATCAGCGGAAGTATTTACACACATATTCAACTTCTCTCTCTCTCTCCTCAGGTTTAGTCCCCTTGTGCCTGAAATCCACAACAATTGTACCTGTTCCCAAAAAACCGAGGATAACCTGTCTTAATGACTATCGACCAGTCGCTCTCACTCCTGTCATCGCAAAGTGCTTTGAACAACTGGTAATCACCCACATCAAAGCCTCCATCCCAGCTGATCTAGACCAACACCAGGTTGCCTATCGGTCAAACAGATCAACTGAGGACACCATCTGTGTGGCTCTACATGCTCTCCTCTGGAAAAGCCCAAAACCTCTCTCAGGATGCTCTTCATTGACTACAGCTCAGCATTTAATACCATCATACCTAACCAGCTGATCAAAAAACTCTATACACTAGGATTTGCTCCATCCATATGCAACTGGTTACTCGATTTTCTCACCAACCGTCCCCAGTCTGTCAGGATGGGCAAACATACATCCTCCACCCTTACTCTGAGTACTGGTGTGCCATAAGGATGTGTACTAAGTCCCCTTCTCTATGCACTCTTTATCCATGACTGTCAACCCATCCACCAATCAAACATTATTGTTAAATTCGTGGATGATACGACTGTCATTGGGCTTGTAACAGACAACAATGAAGCTGCATATAGGGATGAGATTCAGAATCTGACAGCATGGTGCAACACCAACAACCTGGTCTTAAATACCAAAAAGACCAAAGAAGTTATTCTGGAGTTTAGGACCACTAAAAAGACCAATCACAGTCCAATAACAATCAATGCAGATGATGTGGAGAGAGTTTCCAGCTTTAAGTTTCTAGGAGTCACCATCTCAGAGGACCTGTCCTGGGCTGACAACAACTTGGCTATAATAGGCAAAGCACAACAACGCCTCTATTTTCTCAGGAAGCTAAGGAGAGCTGACCTCCCCCAGAAGCTGCTGGTTCATTTCTATAGATGCACTACAGAGAGCATCTTAACTAACTGCATGATGGCCTGGTACAACAGCTGAACCAAGGCTGCTAAAGAAGCCTTGCAGCGGGTCGTAAAACAGCAGAGGCCATTATTGGGACTGAACTGCCATCACTCGAACTCTTGTATAAGACTCGCTGTGTGAGAAGGGCCAAAAACATTCTCAAGGACAAAACTCATCCTGGGAATTCTTTGTTTGAGCTCCTCCCGTCAGGCAGACGCTTTAGGTCAATCTGTGTACGCACAAACAGACAAAAAAATTGCTTTTTCCCATCTGTCATAAACTTTCTGAACTCTGAATCTCCTCAGTCTGAGATCATTTTTAATTGAACATGTGTAATAAGCTATATTAGTAATGTGCAATATACTAATGTAACACAATATATACTATGTAATGTACTATTCATTAACAGGTGCAATAACAATTTATGTTTCTGTACTTTGAGCAATAATAATTTCATCTGGTTACTTGATCACTTAACACTGTTCACTGTACAACATATTTGGAATTATTTGACTTTTCTTTAAATGCACCTTGGGGCTGTCACAAAAAGTAATTTCGTTGTGTTACACAATGACAATAAAGTGCTTTATATGTATATATATATATATATATATATATATATATATATATATATATATATATATATAGATGTAGATGTAGATATATATATATATATATATATATATCTATATCTACATCTATATATCTATATATATATATATCTATATATATCTATATATATATATATATATATATATATCTATATATATATATATATATATATATATATATATATATATATATATATATATATACACACACACACAAACATATACATATATATACAAGTCAAGTCAAGTTGGGGAGCATGCATAGGTACAGTGCGTTGCCGCACCCACTACACAATGAAACAACTCGGGATCCCGGTTTGCAACCCCCCCCAAACCCCCCAGGCAGACACGCAGGCTAGTCCCACCCTCTGGAAATGACCCTCTATCTGCCGCAGCCAGGTGTTACGTGGGCGACCCCTTAGTCTGATCCAGCCACGCGGGTCCCTAACAATGAGGATCTTACGAGCTGGATCACCCTCGGGGAATTGCACCACATGGCCGTAGTGCCATAACTGATGCTCCCTCACAATGCAGGTAAGGTGCCTCATTCGGGACTCCATGAGCAACACAAAGTCAAACCAACGGTACCCAAGGATTTTCTGGAGAGACACAGTACCAAAGGAGTCCAGTCTTCATCTCGGGTCACTGGATAGCGTCCATGTCTCGCAACCATATAGCAAGACAGGAAGCACCAGGACTCTAAAGACTTGGACTTTCGTTCTTTTGCATAGATATCAGGAATGCCACACACCCCTTTCCAGCGACCTCATGACCCCCCCATGCTCTCCCAATCTGTCTACTGACTTCATAGGAAGAGTCACCAGAGAATGTCACTGCCAAGGTAAGTAAACCTCTCAACATGGTCAACACTCTCTCCGCAAACAGACACACTGCTGATGGCTGTGCTTAAGAGGTCATTAAAGGCCTGGATCTTGGTTTTTATCAGGACACTCACAAGCCCAGACATATATATACATACACACTCATAAACACACCATTCAGAACTTACAAATAAGCTACAAAAATCTCAGTCATGTAATTCTATTACCTTACGACAAACTTTTTAGTTGCTCTTAAGGCTATATATCATATCTAGGGAGATGATGACTTCAAGACCAATCAAGGATTATATTTAGAATAGCCTGTCATTTTTGAAAACACAATCATAATTTTTTATGAAAATATAAGAGCAAATTACTATACAATATTAAATTACACTAATAAAATACCAAAGATTCTCAATAAGTAACAGTGAGGACTTTAGTTGAATAAGCAGTTTAGATATACTAACAGAACTGCTGCTCTTCTCAAATATCTCATGCGCCAGAAGCTTCAGTGGACCACAATAGACTCCAGACTTGGCAGTTAAAAATCTCTGAATAGCATGATGTGTCTTGCCACTGTTTGTTGGCCCAGCGTGAAAAATAATCTTGCGAAAAATTGCTCTGGCTTCTGGATACCTAAAGCAGATAATGTGTGAAAATATTAAAGGTTAATAGGCCAATTTTTAGAACTCCATGCAATACCCTGTTTTCTTGTTAGAATTTCTAAAACACAGACTATAAATTTTGGTTCTAGTGGGCAGCATTAGTTACAGATTCTCACTGATTTACTTTATGTACATGAATAAAATGTCTGATCTATTTAATTCCTTATTGTATTCTATTTGTATTGAAAATTGAAAATCACAAGATAGTATACTAAGTACATTCTAGGAAATGCTCTGCTCTCCCAAGATTTGCCCTGTTTTCCACATTATTAACAATACCAAGTATTATTTCTTCTTTTTACCTTGAGGCCAACAGCTGAAATCTGCAAGTGTTCACACCATTATTTTTATTCATTTATTTTTTACAGAGAAATAACAGACTAAACTTTTACAGTAGAAAAAATTGGTAGTCATGTTGTTTAACAATTGTTAAAAGAATACATTTTGGATGCTGCAATGAATATGGGTTCTTTCCAATGTTAAAGCAACGTCACATTACACGACTTGTCCTGCAATGTTTAGTTATAACATTCATTAACCTGATCTCTACAAATTGGAAGCAGTCAGCGGTGCAGTCCTGTGAAGCCAGCCATGTAATGTGACAAACCGAGCGACTCAGTCCAACTACTGTAGTCCATTTCTCGCTCGTTGGTCATAGGGGCAGACTCTGTTTGCATGAGAGCCGACAACCAATGAATCCATATAATGCATTGATGAGGAATAAGTAACCAAGTGTTTTGGATGTCACAGACAGTACAGAAGCTTGACTGTCTGATGTTGTGTACCAAGACAGAATGGAAAAACAAACTGCCAAGATTGAAGCTCAACTCACTATAGCTGTCAATCCTTCATACAGGTCCAGGTCTGTTAAGAAGGATCCTATTGGCTATCAGAAAAAGGGGCAGATAGTGTGCTGTATTTAGACAGTAACTGTGACAAGGTCAGCAGTTTTTTGGTTGTTTAAATTTACATAGTCCAGTGAAGAGAGCAGCAACTGCAATCAACAAGCCTGACACACTCACGACTAAAAAGCAGCATAATGTGAAATCAGCTTTAGTCCCTATCAATCAGCTGATTCTGCTGCTGCAGGCTCTGGCCCCCGGCAACACTGAAATAGGTCAAGTTATTTGGAGAAAGTTATGTTAACTCTACCATACAAATTGATGCTAATAAATAAGTATAATACTAAAGGCAATCCTGAACACAAAAACAGATAACAAGGAAAGTTACTTAGTTAGACAAGTCATTTACATGGATACGTTAGCCATTAACTAAGTTCTGAATCTACAAAATACGGCAGCTACATAGGCGTTCCAGGACCAAAGTTTTTCATTCCTGATCTGAAAATATTTAGTTTTTAAGATTTTGCATCTACTTACCAATTAGCTGGTAACCTCAAGTCACTAATTTTACGAAGATCATCCATGCATTCTAGCATTGGAAAGATTTGTTTTGCATGCCGCATAAAATAGGGGAAAAGATCATCTTGATGGCCTACAAGTGGAAATAAAATGCAAAGCACATGACTAAGAGCTCATTTGATATGTGTGGCATTACAAAACTTGACATCCATGCTCTAAATCCTACATAAAAATGGAGCAGGCATACTGCAGAGAATATTTTAATATTTAACTATTTTTTTTAAAAAGAAACACTTAGGTAGAAATATGAAATAAGAAAGAATCTGAATAGAACCAATATAATGTAAAAGGCTAAACTAATTAACCTGTATCAAAAGGTGTTTTGAAGGTTAACGAATGGCTTAATATATCTCACAGCACAACAATAAAATTTTTACCATGAAACATTGTCAGTAAAATGAGTGCTCCAGCTCTATTTCCAGATCACTTGTGTGAATTTCCCCTTGGAGATTAATAAAGTACCTATCTATCTATCTACTTGTATTAGTTCTATCATGCTTCTGTAATGCTGACTACCCAGCCTCTATTGCGTAGTCTGGTTTAGCCGTGGAAAATGGCGGTAATTTATACATTCACAGTGAGGACTGTCCAAGGACTTTTTGACTATTAAAGTAAATGTGTGCCTGTATTGTGATCGGACAAGTCACTCAGTTTTCCATATTGTGGGAGGTGTAAAAAGACAAGTGTACATAAAGTAAAAGGGAACAGGTCAAGGAAGTTAAGCTTTACAATCAACAGAAGCATGAAAAGGACAGCTGTGACACAGCATAGCAGACTGTGGACAGTCCCTTCCATCCAGACTAACATAAAAAGGCAAAAAGTATGATCCATCCTACAATTGTCTCCCTTCTTCATTTTGGCAAAAAACTATATATTAAGGAGTCATGTTGAGTTGTGGATTAATGAATGTTTTTTGTATGAATTATGTTGTATATAATGTAAAGTATTGTATTCACCTGTTTATGGTACTGTACAACTATTATTGAGCCTGTGGAAGACATGTAAATAAGAATTTTAACCTACTGTTTACACTTGATAATAAACTTGACCATTACATTCTCTCTGACCTTCAATTCAACCAATCATTATTAATTTGTTTAAATATTTTTTTATTAAATACAAGGATCCATAATAAATATTTATTTTTATGATATAAGAACAAGTGTCTTCTGCGTTTTAGAAAGGCTTGATGCAATAAAAGAAAAAAATCTGGCAAAAGATTTACGAAAACATGGCATTTGAGTCTCTTCATTCAAATGCATGACAGGACGCACTAAGAGTGACCGAACAACTATTTCCTAGGGCACTTCCATATATGAACCCCAATGTAGATGTCCTAAATTATTATTTTAAAAAATCTTTTATTTTACTCGCATTCCAGATTTGACTAACAGCTTTTCCAAACATTGCACTCTACAGTATGTGTGTTGATTCAGACAAGGCTTGTGTGGTACATCACCATTCACAATAGTTATATACACAATAGTTAAGATCTGACTAATCAAATGTCCTGTTATTGTGCTTGGAACAGCACTAGTGCTATGGCAAGGCACCTGTCATCTGGACTGCTTGCTTTGGCCATACATGCACACTGTGAAAGATCACTTCAAGTGACAAATATACAGAATGAACAGTCCTGCGCCTCCTGCTAAGAAAGAATGTTTTTAAATTCTGTTTTTGCACATTTTTGTGGAACTATCAGTGACTTTCAGAAGCACTGTTCATTTGCTTTGATATTACACTACAGTGTTTGTGGTTTATCTCCTTGTTTTCATGTCACTGATGATTTTACATTCTCTCTACACTGCACTAACATCTTTGCCTATATGACTTCAGTAGCTATGTTAGACTGCCTTCTAAATCTGCAAATATGTTCAATGTTTAAACAGCGCTAACATGAGTTAAAGATAAAGTATTACTGTGCACTGGCAAGACAGCAGAAATATAAAAAATATTTTAAAAATGTAGCGCATGTTATGAATCATGATAAACCAATTCATAATTAATCTAACATCCCAATAATACAGTATTGGTTCCAGGAGAATTTGGTTACCCTACTCACCAGGGCTTCAAATGTGCTTCCAACTCCAAAACAAAACCGTTCTAAGATAAATGGATAAAATACAATACCCACAAATTACTATTAGTAGAAAATAAATATATGTTTTGGAAGTAGCAGCAAAGAAGAGAATTAAAACAAAACTGATGGTCATTATGAACAATGTTGCATATCTATTCTCAGACACACTGAGTACTTTCAGTCAACGAATTACTCAGCAGAAGTGTGTCTGTATGATACCTCATGGGGACGGAGTCTGACAAGTCAGAATTTTTTATTTCTGTTTAAAATTTTTTTAGTCATTCTAGTGTGTGTGTTCCGATAATGGTATATTATATATTTGTTTAAAGGACTTCTGTAAAAAAGCCAAATTTCTCCCTCAGGACAAGTAATGCTCACTCTATCAAGTTCTATCCGTGTAATAAGAAGCTAATATAGAAAAAACATTGCAATGATGAGTTCATTTGGTTGTTTTATTAAATATTTCCATCTTACCTGCACCACAGCAGATATCGTTTAGGACTATATGGAGGTCTGCATCAATGGATTCCAACTCTAAGACATATTTTCTAAAGCTGATAAATGCTTGGTGGAACAGACGAGCTGTAAAAGGAAACAACCACAGTTTGAATTCTTCTTTTTGACCCTAGTTTCTGTCAATAAGCACTGCAAGTAAAACATCTAGATTGAACGCACATGGCAAATTTAGTTCTAGATGGTAAACAAACAAAACATATCTTGTCCACTTTGGGTAAAGCCACATAACCCAGAAGCTCAAATGCCTCACGGGCATCACTAACAAACACAAGTGAAACCCACACACGTCAGCTGAAAGTGCCTCAGGATAGAACAAAAAAGGGCAATAAGTCAGGCATTTAAAAAAAAAAAAAAAAATCAATAATTTGTTTGAGGCGCTTCAATCTTCTTCATCATTCTGCCTTTTTCTAGTTTTTTTTTTTTTTTTTGATTAAGCATGTGCAAGACACAACATTGCAAAATAAATCTAAGGCTTTTATTAATAACACAATGCAGTGTCATCAATTCAGGTTACGTATACAAAGTACAATTAAACTACTATGTGCTATTTTTACTATAGTGACTCACACTTCATGGCCTATGTAAAATAACCACACAAATTCCAAAAAAAATGGGGGGTGTCATAAATCCATGATCACTGCAAGTGCACAAACACACAAGTAATGCATTCTTACTTCAAGAAAATAAGACCAAAAATCTGTGATGTAATGATTATTTCTAGTTTTTTTTATTACCACAAGGATGTTTCATAAACGCAGAGGGCACATTTTCTTAACTCAAAGTCTTTGCTGCTTCAAAGCAGATGTATTTGGTAAGCTTTTAAGACTTTTTTTTTTTTTAATGGGGTACGGACACAGAGACGGGGTTACACAGAGCTCCATGTAAGCTGCTACAACAGACAAAGCATTCACTTTAGCATGCAATTTTATATGGCAAATCATATATATAGTAATGAAGTAGTGAAACAGGTCAAACTAGCTAAGCGGAGGCAAGGAACACTTCAAAACACAGAGGTTAGACCAACTCGAATGGAGGCTGGCACGTGAGTGAGGACAGAACTGCCCGGCTCCCCACTCCTGACATCATGCTTCCCTCTCCCCTCGGCCTGCAGCCTCTGTCTTGGATTAGCATGATTATATTGCTGCTGCACGCAAACTATGATACTTAGCGCGATGAGAGAAGTTGCAAAATCAACCGGAATGTTCAAGAACATTATAGAAAAAAAACCCGATCTAAATCCATTAAGTAGTTCTCTTGTGAAAAGTGGACAGACATACAGACATTAAATTTTATATATATATATATATATATATATATATATATATATATATATATATATATATATATATACTGTACAGTGCATCCGGAAAGTATTCACAGCGCATCACTTTTTCCACATTTTGTTATGTTATAGCCTTATTCCATAATCGATTAAATTCATTTTTTTCCTCAGAATTCTACACATAACACCCCATAATGACAACGTGAAAAAAGTTTGAGATTTTTGCAAATTTATTAAAAATAAAAAAATTGAGAAAGTACATGTACATAAGTATTCACAGCCTTTGCTGTGAAGCTCGAAATTGAGCTCAGGTGCATCCTGTTTCCCCTGATCATCCTTGAAATGTTTCTGCAGCTTCATTGGAGTCCACCTGTGGTAAATTCAGTTGACTGGACATGATTTGGAAAGGCACACACCTGTCTATATAAGGTCCCACAGTTGACAGTTCATGTCAGAGCACAAACCAAGCATGAAGTCAAAGGAATTATCTGTAGACTTCTGAGACAGGATTGTCTCGAGGCACAAATCTGGGGAAGGTTACAGAAAAATTTCTGCTGCTTTGAAGGTCCCAATGAGCACAGTGGCCTCCATCATCCGTAAGTGGAAGAAGTTCGAAACCACCAGGACTCTTCCTAGAGCTGGCCGGCCATCTAAACTGAGCGATCGGGGGAGAAGGGCCTTAGTCAGGGAGGTGACCAAGAACCCGATGGTCACTCTGTCAGAGCTCCAGAGGTCCTCTGTGGAGAGAGGAGAACCTTCCAGAAGGACAACCATCTCTGCAGCAATCCACCAATCAGGCCTGTATGGTAGAGTGGCCAGACAGAATCCACTCCTTAGTAAAAGGCACATGGCATGAAAACCTGCTCCACAGCGCTCTTGACCTCAGACTGGGGCGACAGTTCATCTTTCAGCAGGACAACGACCCTAAGCACACAGCCAAGATATCAAAGGAGTGGCTTCAGGACAACTCTGTGAATGTCCTTGAGTGGCCCAGCCAGAGCCCAGACTTGAATCTGATTGAACATCTCTGGAGAGATCTTAAAATGGCGGTGCACCGACGCTTCCCATCCAACCTGATGGAGCTTAAGAGGTGCTGCAAAGAGGAGTGGGCGAAACTGGCCAAGGATAGGTGTGCCAAGCTTGTGGCATCATATTCAAAAAGACTTGAGGCTGTAATTGCTGCCAAACGTGCATCGACAAAGTATTGAGCAAAGGCTGTGAATACTTATGTACATGTGATTTCACAGTTATTTTATTTTTAATAAATTTGCAAAAACCTCAAGTAAACTTTTTCCTCGTTGTCATTATGGGGTGTTGTGTGTAGAATTCAGAGGAAAAAAATGAATTTAATCCATTTTGGAATAAGGTTGTAACAGAACAAAATGTGGAAAAAGTGATGCGCTGTGAATACTTTCCTGATGCACGATAGATAGATAGATAGATAGATAGATAGATAGATAGATAGATAGATAGATAGATAGATAGATAGATAGATAGATAGATAGATAGATAGATACTTTATTAATCCCAAGGGGAAATTCAGTTGTTGGGCGGATCGCTGTACAAAATGTTTGGAAATCACAGCTTTAGGCTACAGACTCTACTTACATCTTATTGACTTGTGATTGTGTGACAACGTCACAGCTATTTGAACAAGTGCACTACCTCAAGAACAATATTGCTTTCATTAGTGTCAATTTTTTAAAATATTGTTAATGTTTACAAAACTGCACTGCATTTATGTTCTTTTTAGGGATTGTATTCACTTTTGAATGTATGGCTATTTCAGACGCTTTTGAACAAGTACAAATTCAGTTATAGTCAGCATGGGGGTAAAATGAAGAATTAGAATAACAACAGTCATGAATTATGCACCATTCCTATCCAATATACACACATCAACTAACTTTAACATTAATGCAATTCACTTCAAAATAAAAACACTGCACTTCTGGAAAAAAATTAAAAGAGCTAATACTTACCATCTAAGCCATAGTCAGATGCCAGTTTCTGCATTTCCTTCCGTTTGTAGAATTTGTTAAGGATTTTTAGAACTTCACCTGTTGAAATAACCAGCAGGAAAAAAATCTATGAACAATGCCGTAAACAAATCCTGCACATTTAGTTTATCCACCTGTCGAGTGGAATGTAAAGGACTTGTGTTATTTTTCATGCAATATCTGGCTTCCCTTAAATGGGTCAGGCCGGGCTCCAAAAGCTAATCAACAAATGGATGGATGGATGTGGAGGAACAACAGTTCCTCTACCAACTGAGCTAAGAATGAAACCCAGTTACAGCTGTCTTAGCTGGTGTATTCAACCCCAGCAATTTCAACATACAGAATTCCAGAAAATGAACTCCAGCAACAAAGCTTCACTTATATCTTACCTATTCAACTTAATCAAAAACTAGTTCTGGATATGTTACCAGATTTTTTTTTCTTCTATCTGATCTGTCAATCAGAAACAAATTAATGCCAGCCATTAAAAGTTTAAAATTTCAATTTTAAACAACATGTTTTGTTTGAGAATTACACAAAACAATGCATCATTCATCTTTTTAAATATACATCTTCTAGATTACTTGGTTATTAACAATGGCCCAGTGTGACTTTAGGAAGGTGCATGAGTGGATCCTGCAATGGAGTGGCAGCCTATCCAAGGCTGTTTCCTGTCTTGAGCCCAGGCTTGCTGGAATGATGCTGTGCTCATGAGCTATAGGACAGATGGGAAATCGCAGTCAGAAATTTGATGTGAGCATCCTCCAAAGTTAGAGTACCATGTGGGAGATAAAAAAACTGCTTCTTCAATTTTCTATGTTGTGACTAAACACTGACCTTTCACCTCAGTCAGTTGTATAAGATGAAAGAAATACATACCTAGAAATAAGTTATACTTCTGTATATAAACCTATTTACCTGTGTGGCAACTAAGGGTGTCTCCAAGCCTCAAACCTTCAATACAACTACAAAAACAGTCACAGAAGCAAATATATGTATCCTATTTTGGCAGATACTTCCGGACTTCTTCTTCAACACAATTACTATTTATTTACTTTCCTCTTCTTCCAAACTTCCCAGGTGAGCTTTGTCCAAATGCCACTCCCAGCTTTGACTCACTGAGGAAGGTGAGACAGCTCCTTTTATGCCGGACCCAGGAGTACTTCCGGTATCATGACACGGCACCAAGGAAACACTTCCAGGTCAGGCAGAAGTGCCTTGGAATAAGAAAACCAATTCTCGGCAGTTCCCACTGGCAGGACCCAGCAAGGCTGTCCAAATGAACTACATCTGCCAGGCTGCCCTGAGGGTCTGTACCTGGGTGATCCAGCTAAGAATTGCCACCACCTAGCGTATGGGTGGAGTGTAGAGCACCAACAGGCAGTCTCCTCTTGTCCCATCCAGGAAAAAGGAACATCATTCATCTTGGTCCGGTCATCTACTCATCTGGTGTTTTACTCTACAGCTTGGTTCAAATTTATACGCTTGCATACACAGAAAAAGAGGCCCAAGATGAGTGTACGCAACTTTCCACACAAAAGTCAGTATTCACAAAAGAAGACTTGTCAGGAAAACTTACATGTATTTATGGCAACTCTGACACATCCGCACACATTTCAGAGAAACTGGGAAATGAAGACACCTTTGATCAAGCAGGGGAATGCAAGCAAACTACCTGATAACTCATGTGTATAATAATTGATCTCAGAGCTGTTATTATAATGTGCGTTGACATGACAAAATATTTAAATCCTTAAATGTGTTAAATATGATGCACAGACTATACTTTAATTCCCTTTTAAGAGGGTCAATACTGCATAACTGCACAAGCCAAGTTATACAGGCTACCTGTTGTAACATCCCAAGGAACTGGCCGACAGGTCAGGAATATCTCAGACTGGCTTTAGCTCCATCATGCCCACGGTGCTGGAAGGAATTAATCAGCTGACAAGGTGCTACATTAAGTTTTTGTATGATATGGCTGTACATACATAAAATTGCCAACATAAAAGAGGCAATGTGCAGCAGTGTCTAGTTTCCCTAATGTAATTGGGGTGATTGACTGCACTTATACTGCAATAAGGGGACCTAGCAAAAAAGAAGGTGTGTTTGTTAAGCAGTTCATATTTCATAAACACAAAAGTCATCTGCAATATCAACATGAGATACCTTTCAAATGTTTTGGAATGGCAGCCTGGGTCAACCCATGATTCACATGTCCTATACTATTTATTTTAACAACAATCGCATCCTTACATTTTCCAGGTGATCATGGCAAACTACTCAGACGATATCACCTTACGGCTTTCCCTAACTCCACAGCACAGAGGAAAGACACTACAATGCAGCGTATGCTTTTCCACGATCAGTTATGCAGCACACCAGATGACTGCTCAAATGCAGGCGGCAGTGGCTCGATACGTCAGGTGGGAGGCTGCTCTACCAGCCAATGAAGGTCTGCTGTGTTGTGACTGCATACAGTATGTACAGTCGTGGCCAAACGTTTTGAGAACGACACAAGTATTGGTTTCAAAAAATTTGCTGCTTCAGTGTTTTTAGATCTTTTGTCAGATAGTTCTATGCTATACTGAAACGTTTATGCAAAGAGTCAATATTTGCAGTATTGGCCTTTCTTTTTCAAGACCTCTGCAGTTCACCCTGGCGTGCTGTCAATCAACTTCTGGGCCAAATCCTGACTGATGGCAGCCCATTCTCGCATAATCAATTCTTGGAGTTTGTCAGAATTTGTGGGTTTTTGTTTGCCTACCCGTCTCTTGTGGATTGACCACAAATTCTCAATGGGATTAAGGTCTGGAGAGTTTCCTATCCATGGACCCAAAATTTCAATGTTTTGTTCCCCAGGCCACTTAGTTATCACTTTTGCCTTATGGCACGGTGCTCCATTATACAGTGGAACCTCGGTTCACAACCATAATTCGTTCCAAAACTCTGGTTGTAAACCGATTTGGTCGTGAACCGAAGCAATTTCCCCCATAGGATTGTATGTAAATACAATTAATCCGTTCCAGACCGTACGAACTGTATGTAAATATAGATTTTTTTTAATTTTAAGCACAAATATTGTTAATTATACCATAGAATGCACAGCGTAATAGTAAACTAAATGTAAAAACATTGAATAACACTGAGAAAACCTTGAACAACAGAGAAAACTAACACTGCAAGAGTTCGCGCTATAGCGCTATGAACCGCTCGCTAAAAACACTTTTTTTTAATGAGTTTTAAGCACAGGGGAAAAAATGAACATTTGAAAAATCCGTAATTTAATAAACCACCAAGAAAAGTAACATTGCAACAATGCAGGCTACGAACTGATCACTGTAAACAGAACTGAAAACAAAAACAAGCCTTCTCTACCTTATGTGTCCCTCTCTCTCTCGCTCACGCCTGTGTGTGTGTGTGAGCGTTTGTCTCTCTTTTGCGAGCCTGGAGCGCCTGTGTGTGTGTCAAACAATCGGAAAGGGGATTCATCAGAGAAAATGACTTTACTCCAGCAGTCCAATTCCTGTACCTTTTGCAGAATATCAGTCTGTTTTTCTTGTCTTCTTTGCTGCCCTTCTTGACGCCAGGCCATCCTCCAAATGTCTTCACCTAACTATGCATTGTCACACATGTGCAAGTCGGAGACAGCTAAAGGGACTGAGTAAATGTAATACTACACCAGACCAGGGGGTGGCAGAGTGTACTGACTGTCTCAGTTTCTTGCAAACCCTTCTTGGGAAATCTCGCCAGTTCCCGGCACCTCTGATGATGTCACTTCCAGCGCCAACACATCTGTTGATGTCACTTCCGGTTCTGGCATAGATGACATCATTTCCTTCCCCAGACCTTAAAACTGCCATCTTACCTCCAAGTATTCAGTTCTGTTTTGGACTTAGTTTTGTGAACATCTCTGTTCAATTATTTCAAACTTTTGCAGCTGGGATATAATATGTGGATGGCTGCCCCAAACCTTTATAATGCCTGGAGACTCATCCTTCTCACAGCATGCAGATGCACTCCCACCTATCTGCTGTTACTCCTGAGTGAGCTCTGCACTGGTGGTTCCCTGATCCCGCAGATGAATCAACTTTAGGAAACGGTCCTGGCACTTGCTGGACTTTCTTGGGTGCCCTGAAGCCTTCTTCACAACAATTGAACCTCTCTCCTTGAACTTCTTGATGATCCGATAAATGGTTGATTTAGGTGCAATCTTACTAGCAGCAATATTTTTGCCTGTGAAGCCCTTTTTGTGCAAAGCAATGATGGTCCTTTTATGGCAGGGCTGAAATGTAGTAGAAATGGGTTTTTTGGGATTAAGTTCATTTTCATGGCAAAGAGGGACTTAGCAGTTAATTGCAATTCATCTGATCACTCTTCATAACATTCTGGAGTACAGTGATCCCTCGCTATATCGCGCTTCGACTTTCGCGGCTTCACTCCATTGCGGATTTTAAATGTAAACATATCTAAATATATATCACAGATTTTTTGCTGGTTCGCGGATTTCTGTGGACAATGGGTCTTTTAATTTCTGGTACATGCTTCCTCAGTTGGTTTGCCCAGTTGATTTCATACAAGGGATGCTATTGGCAGATGGCTGAGAAGCTACCCAACCAGAGCACATATTATGTATTAAATAAAACTCCTCAATGATATACGATATGCTTCCCACGTGGTGCTTCGCATACTTAAATGCCCGAACAGCCCTATTGATTTTTGATTCTCTCTGTCTCTCTCTCTCTCTCTGACATTCTCTGCTCCTGACGCGCATTCCTTTGAAGAGGAAGATATGTTTGCATTCTTTCAATTGTGAGACGGAACTGTCATCTCTGTCTTGTCATGGAGAACAGTTTAAACTTTTGACTGAAGGGTGTTATTTCATGTCTACAGGGCTCTAATAATGTTAAAAAACGTATTTAGAAGGCAGTAAACTGGTTTTCTATGCTCTAACTGCGAAAATATTCGATTTATATATAAAGAATCGTACTTCACTGAAATGTATTTATCGCGGTAGAGTCTAGAATGGATTAACCGTGATAAACGAGGGTTTACTGTATATGCAAATTACCATCATAAAAGCTGAGGCAGCAAACTTTGTAAAAATTAATATTTGTGTCATTCTCAAAACTTTTGGCCACGACTGTATGAGGATGATTAGCATGGTCACCGTATGGTTATTTCAGGATGGCAACCGGGCAGGGTTTAAGGTGCACTCACATACGCACACTTACAAGATAATTGTGATCAATAAAGGGTAAACTGTGTTGATATGTGTGTATGCCTGCTTTAATATATCAGATTTCTTTTACTTTTGGACTATGCATTTTCCTTTGAAGCTCAAATCCACACAAGGTTTTATAAATGGTCAGCCAGAAATTCCATTTTTGTAGTCAAACTAGATATGAAGTGATTTGATGATACTTAGTTTGCTCCTTACTTTTCAGAAAAAATATAGTTAATCTTAATTGCTTTTTCTTACAGATTAAGCAATTTATCAACAGCAACCTCCCATTTCTCCAAAAAAATCACAACCACAATGCCATGTGAACATACTGTACTGTTGTTGGAAGGTGAAATGTTAGCGACCCAACACGCTGATAGCATGTGAACGCAGCTCAAGCTCTGGTACCATCCATCCATCCATTTTCCAACCCGCTGAATCCGAACACAGGGTCACGGGGGTCTAGTGGAGCCAGTCCCAGCCAATACAGGGCACAAGGCAGGAACCAATCCGGGGCAGGGTACCCACTGACATAAATTGAACTCAACAGGTTCCAAAAAGTTACAGACTTCTATATAAGATTGTAACGCCTATTTCAGCAACAACTATCGATAGATATATACTTTATTAATCCCAAGGGGAAACTGTAATCATAGGGTACATTCATCTTAAAACCCATATTTATTTGCACCTTTCCACATCATTCACCACTCAGTATAACACCACATATTTAGTCTGTGGTTTGAACCCAGAGTCCCTGGACAAATAAATATGCCATATGTAACAAATAAGAAATAATAGGTGGGAAGGATGTATATCTTGAGGGTGACTTGCACAAAGATCTTACTAGACCCAAAACTTCAATGCATCCACCCATTTTTTTTTTCCAAACCTTCAATACATCCATCCATTTTTTTCCATGGGTCCAGTTTAGGATCAGAAGAAGTTAATCCTATCCTTGTAGTACAGTACTGGGCACAAGATAAGAAAACAGCCAAGACTGAACAGGGGTGCCAGTACAGTGCAGAGTTCACTTGCTCCTATTGAGCAAATTTAGAGCCGTCAATTAACGCAACATACTCCGTCTTTGGTAATGGAGAGAAATACCATTTATCTTCTTTTTTTTTTTTTAATAAATAATCTCAACATCCACACTGCTTGGACTGAGATTTTATCCCAGTGTGCTGGACCTATGAGACAGAAGGGCGAACTAACCACTGCATCACCGACCCACTCATAAAGAAAGTTTTCTTTTGCGAATGCAGA
This sequence comes from Erpetoichthys calabaricus, assembly GCF_900747795.2. Lineage (NCBI taxonomy): Eukaryota > Metazoa > Chordata > Cladistia > Polypteriformes > Polypteridae > Erpetoichthys > Erpetoichthys calabaricus. The sequence continues at coordinate 321,647,935 of NC_041395.2, forward strand.
ATTCTGTTTTCTGTTACAATGACGCTGAAAGTCTACAAAAGTTCTCATGTTTTATATATATATATATATATATATATATATATATATATATATATATATATATATATATATATATATACACGCATACAAAAAAAATAGCCCTGAAGTTGTGGATTCAAATCCCGCTATTCATGCTGTGTGACAATCAATAAGTCACTTCAATTGCCTGGGCTCCAATTGGAAAAATAAAAGAAATGTATCAGTTTGTATTTAAAATAATTCGCCTTGGATAGACAAATGATAAGTAATAATAATGTGACAGTTTAAGACAGCACTGCCACGTCTTTCGACTCCACGTCAAAAGTAATAAAAAGAATAAACACATCACCTTTATCTAATGGCTTGGTGAGCTCCGCTCCCACTACTCCCTCGAAACTGCTAGGCGCTTTAATCTGCAGGGGGACGAAGAGAGAAGTATCGGGCGGCTTGGCGGAGCTGTTGGAGGATGAGTGCCGGGCTTGAGCTATGACAGCAGAACCGAGCGAACCCCGGCACGCTGCAGCGGCTGACCGCACACTCGACTGCTGTAACACGCCGGCAGCATGGAGAGAGATCGCCCGTAAACGAGACAAACACAGCAAAAAGGCGCCATTCTTTAAGGACATGGCGAAAAATCGGGCGCCTTTCAAAACGAAGAAAAAAAAAAACAAACTAGCTGCCAATCAACATTGTTTCGTTTTCCATGAAGTGAAGCAATGTAACACGTGAAGGACAACACTGTCACTACAAAGGACCCCAGTTGTCTTGTATCTTGCATGTGCGAAATTGTTTATTCTAGTGTCTTTATTTTTATATTAGTTAAACATACTTTAATGCAACCAATTACAACAACAACTAATAATTCAATAAATAGTTTTCGTAATATGTAATTATTACTACACTGTTTCAGGCTCTGTACAGCACAAGTTTGACAAAGACGTCAACATGACAGGACGGTGTTTGCACTCTCGGAGGACCTGTGTCGCGTAGTGATGTCGTCATATGTTAGAGTTTACTTTAAGTTCCGGCGAAACAGGAGGAGCTTGTCGCTACCCGATCTGCGTGCCTGAGGGCATTTATATCAGCTCGGGGTACGCTGATTACATTTATGATTCAATTATAGAATTGGTAAATGTCTGTTAAGCTAATAATTTCATAAACAACTTTGTTGGTAGAGAAGATAACATACAAGAACGTTATTTCTCCACAGCATTTTTATATTTTGGAATAATGGGGATATGTTGTACAACAGTGAGTGTATTTACCAAAAAAATGGTTTGATAAAGGCATCCTTTTTGGCAGGTCAGCTGTTGAACGCACGGGGTACTGTCATAAGGTATTGTAAATGTATTTCTTATTTTAATTTTTTGGTTACAGCTAAAGAATTTGACTATACCTGATGGTTATGCCAGGTGTTTAACATAATCCTGTTTCTTTAGTTAACCCTATTAAAGCAACTTGTGCAATTTGTTTTTCACAGTCCTTTAAGAATATACCCAAGCTTCCCGTTCTTTGTTTCAACATGAGGTGGTTTCAGTACCTTGTATAACAGTGGAGAAAGTCAGTTACCTTTTTGTACTGTTCGCATCTGTGAAACCCATTTTCAATGCTTGCTTAAAAATACAACAAACTATTATTTTTTCAACCTGAAATTCAATGTTTTTGGCATATTTTCTTTGAAGAACATTGTATGGCTTTTTATTGAGTACATACAGCACCCTCACCCTAATACATTTTCATTACATTGGTGCTAGAGAATGAGCAATGCATGATATTTGGATGATAAATTGGACTGGACTGCCAATACTGATTCTCTGTGCAAGAGAGGACAGAGCCGGCTATACTTCCGTAGAAGACTGGCGTCCTTCAACATCTGCAATAAGACGCTGCAGATGTTCTATCAGACGGTTGTGGCGAGCGCCCTCTTCTACGCGGTGCTGTGCTGGGGAGGCAGCATAAAGAATAGGGACGCCTCACGCCTAGACAAACTGGTGAGGAAGGCAGGCTCTATTGTAGGCACAGAGCTGGACAGTTTGACATCCGTGGCAGAGCGACGGGCACTGAGCAGGCTCCTGTCAATCATGGAGAATCCACTGCATCCACTAAACAGTATCATCTCCAGACAGAGGAGCAGCTTCAGCGACAGACTGCTGTCACTGTCCTGCTCCACTGACAGACTGAGGAGATCGTTCCTCCCCCAAACTATGCGACTCTTCAATTCCATCCCGGGGGTAAACGTTAACGTTATTCAAAGTTATTGTCTGTTTTTACCTGCATTTTTATTACTCTTTAATATTGTTTTTTGTATCAGTATGCTGCTGCTGGAGTATGTGAATTTCCCCTTGGGATTAATAAAGTATCTATCTACCTATCTGCAAGTGTGGAAACTTTCTGTAAAACAACAGTAAGACCACTTTAGAGACATTGTTACAAAATACCCCAAACCTAATCCTATCAGACATTTACATCACCAACAACAATGAACATCCCGATTTGCTCCTCCATACACATCCAGCCTCCAACAATAACTTTCCCTTTCATACAAAATACCTAACCCCATCAGACCAATCATTCTAATTTCTTTTCTAAACCTGCAAAATAGACTCAAGATCTGGGCTGCTTGTGATGCTACTTCATCATATGCATGGAACATGCAGGTATATGGCGGGAAGCCTGATGGAGGAGAGCCTGAGTAAAACCAAACCATGCAGGTTGTTCTGGATATGACACAGTCGCAACATCACCTGTGACAATTCTATTTTACTTTGGTCAAGTTGGGACAGGAACTTCTAATGAGAAAGCTTATGAGTACAAAGAACAGGCCTGTACATTCTAGAAAAGTTTCTATTCATGACTGGCACATCATGTATAAACGGTGCGCACGCACAGAAATGTTGCGTACGAATGTTTCCACGCTCAAATCGCGATGTATAAAACCTAAACTTGATGTAAAGCCACGCACATTTCCATGGTACCTCATACCCTGGCGTACGCAATTTCTCCCCTCAGTTTTGCAGACTGGCGGCACCCAGCGTCAAAGCAGTGCTTTGTGTGTTCCTGTGTGGTTACCCTTTCTTTCTTTCTTAAACCAACAAATAGTACGTTTTTCCTTTGCCTCCACTTGGTATTCACTGAAATTCTTATATTTTCCCCTGTGCTTTTCCCATTGTCTTTTCACAGAAGGCTATTTATATCGATTTGCATATTCAAAGAGGCATAATTCTGGGAGGAGTTGGGGCGGGACAGAAGGCGCGTGCATGTGCATTACTTATAGCGCTGATCGGGATTTATGTAGTGGAAGAGCATGAATGTTTGCATACGCGCAGATTCTTGCATCTGGATTTTAATTTACGTACGCACATTCCCGCTTTTGTGCTTATGCCATGTTATAGTGTGAGTTCTACGCACGGCCTTATACATGAGGCCCCTTGAGTCTAACATCCCAAAAAAGGGAAAAAAAAACCATGGTACTTACGAGCATGCTGCATAGGGATCGGAGGGTCTGTGGCAGGGGAGCATCATAAACCAGAACTCGTTATGGATTACAAAGCTGCAATAGAAGGAATAAATAAATTGGATTTGTTTGTGAGTGGCTATAGCTGCAAATGAGGCTGGCCACTTGCAATATTTTTCAATATCTTTCACATCTCCACTTGCAATGCATTTGTCATCTGGAGAGCACTGAATCCAAATGCGAACACAGGAAAGCCCCAGAAGAGATAACTTTTTCTTCAAGAGTCTGACAAGGAGTAAGTAAGATAACTGTAAGCAGAATTGAAAAATGACTCTTGAATAATTGTGACTTGTTAGTCTATTTAAGTTAGCATACATGCAGCTGAAGTAGGGACAGTCCTTTCAGGCAGGGGTCTTGGATGATTAAAACAGACCTGACATCACTTTCAAGAGGCCATGAGTGATTAGAGCAGGTGCATTGTGTGCACAGATTGGAAACAGATGCTACTTTGGTCTTAGAAGAGCGCCATCCTTAGCTCATATGGGAGTTACCCATACCTGGCAAGTTTGATAAAAGGCTCACAGAATATGCAAAATGTGTGAGTATTTATAATGGTTAGGAACATTCTACAAGCCAGAAAGAAACCTGTACTCTGTCAGGAATTTGAAATGTACAGTATGTGAAAATTGTTGTGATTGTTCACAAAGAAAAGTGCCACAAAAACTGTACAAGTGTGTAGTACAATGCAAATACAATTTATTTTTGTATAGCCCAAAAATCACACAAGAAGTGCCGCAATGGGCTTTGACAGCCCCCCAGCCTTGACTCTCTAAGTAATGACAAGGAAAAACTCCCAAAAAAAAAACCAAACATAGTTGGGGAAAAAAATGAAAGAAACATTGGGAAAGGCAATTCAAAGAGAGACCCCTTTTCCAGGTACGTTGTGTGTGCAGTGGGTGTCAAAAAAAGGGGGTAAATACAACACTATACACAGAACAGAACACAAGTAATCCTCAATACAATAGTAAAATAAAAGTATTACAAGTAAAGAGCAGAATTTAACAATAGATGATATCACATGTAAGATTTGGATTTGAATCCAATAAAGTGATCAAGTACTGTGGTAGACAGTTGGACTTTAAGGACCTTCAAAACTGGATGTGATGTTGGTTGAGCTGCCACCACATGGTATTGCACAGGTGATAAGGGGTGCCTGGTTTCATCCAGACATGTTGCTAATCTTGGTTTCATCAATCTTGGTTTCTTACAGTCCGAAACTCCTTTAGGTGCCTTTTTCCAAACTCCCAAGTGGGTGTCCGTGTTTCTTTTACTAAGGAGAGGCTTCTTTCTGACTACTCTGTCACAAAGCCAGATCGATGGAGTGTTGCAATGATGATTGTCCTTCTAGAAGTTTCTCCCATTTCCAGTGTCACCATCAGGTTTTTGGCCCTTCTCCCATGATTGCTCATTCTAGGAAGTGTTGCGGTTGTTCCAGATCTCATCTTTTCAAGAATTATAAAGGCAATGGTGCTCTTAGGATCCTTCAGTACGATAGAAATGTTTTTGTAGCCTTCCACAGATCTGTGCCTCAACACAATCCTGTCTCTAAACTCTGCAGGCAGTTCTTTCAAAAAACGATGGCTTGGTTTTTGTTAAAGTGAGGGACCTCCTATAGGCAGTCGTGTCTTTCCTAACAAGTTCTAATCAACTTAAATGACCACATGTGGACTCCAAAGAAGTTGCAGAATTATATCAATGATTATCAATAGAATGGGATGCACCTTAGCCAAGTTTTAAGTGTCACAGCAAAGACTTTGAATACTTCTGTGACATTTTTTATTATTTTTTTTAATTTTGCCAATATTTCTAAAATCCTTTTTTTTGCTATGTCCTTCCAAGGTATTGAGTGTTGTCTGATTTTAGCACAAGGCTGCAACATGTGAAGGGATATGAATCCACTTACGTGTGCCTTACTGCATCAAATTATTTCCATCGGGTTAATAGTATGCAAAAAAAAAAAACTCAACAAAATTGTTCTGTACAGTTATAACCCAAAGAGTAGTCATTTATTTAAATATATTTTTCCTAGCAACATTAGATGATCTCCGAACCATTCACTCATCTTTGATATACATTTTTGTTTGGAGTACAACTCCATATGTAGGACCACACAACATTAGTATACCAATAAAACAGTAAATGTTTATTGTAGGTGGATACATAGATTGAAGCTAAATATTTACATGGTTTTAATACTCTGCAAATTTCATTTCAATAATTAGACAATATAAAAAGGGAAACATGCAAACTGCCAGGATATTTGGCATACATTTCATAAACCTCTTACAGGCACTTACATGGCAAAATAGATGGAAATTACTTTCAGCTGTTTCACGTGACCAGCTACATTTGACCCAAGAAGTTAAAACATGGGATTCAAAAAACTGCTTACAAATCCACACATTTTTAAAGGCCTTTAATTGTGATTTTGCCTATGAGGGGGAAAAAAGGTAATGCCGATGGAGAAGGTAGTAACTCAGAAAAGCACAAGTATTTGACATGGTATGGATGATTAAGATTAATATTAAAAGGAACAGTGAATTTCAAAATATGCTTCAGAGATTTCCCCCCCTCCAGAGTCTTCTATCCCAGTCCACTTCTGCTTCCACCATTAATGTGTGTTTCTATTCCACACAACAGTAAGTTAATAGACCTATTATGCTTTGCATGAAATATTAGTAAAAATGAAAAAGTGGTGCGAACCGCAGAAGAAAATGATACGCAAGTCATAAAGATGCATCTCAACATAAATCTCCTCTATAATACAGTTAAATATTATGGCACCTAGAATTCAATATGCCACAATTCATACCATGTCTCTAAGCACATGTGAAAACTCAAATGACACTTAGCATAACGGATTTTGTTCTCATAAATTAAGCCTACATGCACGGAAACATTTATGACATTTTTATAAACTTTTTTTTTTTTTTTTTTTTGTTAAACTCGTTGCATATCCAAGTGCATCAAACAAAAAGAGTAAAATGTGCATTATAAAATGGTATTCTCAGAATGTTCCAGTGTGTGTTTCTCCACCATCAAAACAGTCCATAGACACTTGCAAGGATGTTCATTGCTACGGCAGCTGTGTCAAGATGAAGGAAGACAGTGAAGATGTGTATGTTTAAGCCTTTCTCGCTTCCTTACATTCAGCTGCATTCAGTTAAGAACCTCACTAGTCTTGACTTTCAGGCTGGCTTCACATTTCAGGCTGTTCTGCAGAAAGAGTTGGCCGTGGCTCAGGAGACTCGTAACGCTGATGAAAATTGGTGCGTTTTCTTAATTTCTCTGGTGCTTTTCTCCAAAGGACAATTTCCTAAATTACAGCAAAAAGGCAGGTGGTTAGGATGAACAAATGTGAACAAAACTCCACACATCTATTCCTCCTTGTAATTTGCAGAGTCAGAAAAACTTTGCATTAGTGGATTTATATAAAAATCAAAAATGTTTTCTTTTATATAGAGATGCTTCTGTAAAGTTTAATGATACCTGCTATTTTGTGAACATATTTCATTCTAGTACTCTAGTAGCTCTTTCATGATTTGTATGCCGATTATTTAAATATGAAGTCTTTCATCCACCTTAATAAAAGGACAAGTGTGTGTGTGTGGGTCAGTGTATCCTGCCAGTTGCTAGTGTTAGAAAGAAAATATAAAAATAGGAAAAACATGTGGAAGAAGGGTAAAAATGATAACATTACCAAATAAGGGGCTAAAAATTAGAAAATTGGTCTTTTCACCCTATTCTGTTGTCCAAAATAATACATTGGCAACAGTAGCATGGTAGCAAGTTTCTTGAACCCACTCGAGCCACATGAATGATGTTTACAGCTGTAATGTTAATGAATTATAACTTTGCATGGTGGGGAATGATTGAGTGAAAATTAACAATAAACTGACACACACATTAGGAAACCAAAGCCCTGAAGTAAGTATGAGAGAGTGGCCAAACCAGGCCAGTGTGGTAGGAATCACAGCCGCATTTTCCCAGCAGAACTCTTCAACTTAAGAGCAATCAGTTTGACAAGCAACACTGAGAGGAAACAGCGAAAATGGATGGCTGTGCCTGAAAATTTAAAGGTTGCCAAGAGGGAAAGGGATTGGGTATGTAGTATTACACCAGAGCAAATGGACAACTAATATATATAAAAAAAAAAAAAAATTACACATATGCTTATTACATAGACTTCAGCCCATCTTAGATGGGTAGCACAGCTTGAAAACAACTAATGCAATAGATCATATGATAATAACAGCTAATCTGTAAAAGACCAAACACAAAATAAAATGGGCAGAGTTTTAGAAGAAAGCTTTGTGTGCATATTTTCTTTGTTTTAAAATCAGAACCAATGTGGAACATCCTCTACATCACACAGGGAGACACCAGTATGGTGCAGTTACCATTTCTCTCATGGAATAAACCTGAAACATCAGAACCCTAAAAATGATCGGCAAAGTGCTTTGAGATGCCAGTTTTTGCTGTAAAGTGGGATGTACAAAATATTTCCATAGCTGATAGCATTGTGATCACTACTGCCTAAGGAGATCTGTTACAAATTATCAGAGAAGTGACTCGTCTGAGGATGGAAAGAGTGAAGATCCAGAGTTAGCATAAAAGGAAAGGTTTCAGATCTGGCCTGTCCCCATAGAATGACAATTGTTCAATCTCATTTAAATAAGTTGGATGAATGGTCACATATCCTGGCAAGTTACGGCAGGTTCAGGTACAGTTGCATTTTTGGTACTGCTTAGAACAGCCTTCTTATTTCAGATGCTATTTTAATGCTGGATGTGTTTCACCCAATACAATCAGACAGGAGGGAGACTGGACATTTATATGAATGAGCAACAGTAAAAAAGGAGGCATATTACAATTAAAATGCCTGAATGAATTTGTCCACATTACTGCCTAGGGAGATAAGTTAAATCATCCTTGTCAATGTTTATTAACTCAGCAACTGAAATGAGTCACTCTGTTACCAACACTTTAATATGAATCATTCTGACCCCACACTGCTAGTGACTTCAACCAGGAGAACTTTGGAAGAAATAAACTTCAATCTGCATAATCCCTGTGTGAACACAACAAGCTGGACTTGCTCCTTCCAAATGTTCATGTCTTTAAATGTAAACTTGTGGCACAACTGGACAGATCTGACTACATCATACTCCCACCTCCAACCCTGTTATGGAACATCAACATCTCTCTTATTATTTGGGTGGATGTGGTTTGTTATAACATTTATATATTTCTTGAGGTTATGTAAAGGATTTTTTTCCCCTTGGGGACAAATAAAGCATTGTCTTTAAATCTACACTACCAGTCAAAAGTTTTAGAACACCTCAGTTTTTCTTCAGAGTTAATCAGTTGAAAGTGCCAGAGGTTTAAATTTAAAGATTAGGTTCAGGGAAAAAAGGAAATTTCAGAATATTACAAATGGTGCTTGAAGCTATTGTGCTAACCTAAATTTTAAATGTAAACCTCTGGCAGTTTACTGCTTTCCTTTTCACCATTTAGGTCATTCATTGTATTTCAACTGATTAAATCTGAAGAAAAACTGGAAACACTGAGGTGTTCTAAGACTTTTGATTGGTAGTATATGTATTTATGAATGCAATCCTAATTTTGGGAAGGTCTATCTCTGGATATGATATGGAATCAACATTGAAATTGCAAGTACAGCCGTTATCACTATACATTCACATTTGTAAAAAGAACGGTGTGATTCAAGAATGTCTGTTGTGCTTCTTTGCTCAAGCTTTAACACATAAAGAAGAGTTAAAAGCATTGTATGTAGTTATGTGATTATCCAGTTACTTATAGAAAGCATGTTATGTTTTTGAGACATCATTTTATTATGGCGTAGTCCTTGCCATTATCATGGAACACGTCAATCACTATTATACAACAATACTGTATGTTTGGAGATTTTCTGGGTAAGGAAGACAGAAGTTATACTCAATAATCATGGTGCCAGGGAGTGGTGATGTGTTGCATGTTGATTAGCACATGCAACAAGAATTTTATTGTATTCTATATATGTAACAATAATATCCCTATAAACCTAGAAACAAAACTACACTGATTGAAAATGAAAAAGAACATAGTTTCATTGTTGTTAAGTTGCCCCATGAAGTATAAAGTAAAGAGTTATGGATGAAAGTGGTGCCATATAATTTAAAGAAAACTGAAACAAAAAGGATAAACAGAGGAAGTTATTAGAAAAGCATATGCACCTGCTGTTTGAAGTATCGTCTGTCTTCCTCATCTACCAGGACCAGGTTCAGAAAGTACCGCACTGAAAATTTCTTATTTACATCTCTCATGGTTGGTGTGAGGTCATATCCTGCCAGGAATAGTCTAATTGGAATGGATTCACCTAGGTAAAAGAAATTGCAGAGAGTTATGTTAGCCTTGATTGTTCAAAATATTTCTACATTTAAAATGAAGGCTGCCACTTAAATATCTACCTTTAACTGGAGCTCCATCCATAATTTCATACTTGGCAATAGTCTCTGTCTCAGTGGTAGTACTGGGGCCTGTAAAATGGGAGGGGTATTACGGAAGAAGAGAGGAAAAAAAAAAAATGAATAGTGACCATAGGACATCAAAGATCCCTGGACATTTTTCGAAAAGAGTAGGGTCTTTCGTGGCGTCATGGTTAAATTGCCTACCAAGGCCTGGTCAATCTGGCCCCCAAGCATCCCCCTTCACCACCTAACAGCTAATGTGTGGTGAGTGTACTGGCTAAAGAATGGCTGCCTTCACATCATCCAGGTGGATACTACACATTGGTGGTGGTTGAAGTGGTTTCTCATGGACCATGTAAAGTGCTTTGAGTAGGTTAAAAACACTGTATAAATGCAAACGCTATTATTATTATTACAAATAAAAGAAACATAACACTTCTCCTTGAGCAATGAAACTTAACAAGTCTCGAAACCTGGTTATAATCTAAACAGAAAGACAGTGACACAAACTACTCAAAGACTCAGCCAGGATTATCCAACTATGTCTGTTTTTTACAGAAAGCTTAAAACATGAACAAGACACTTCATGACTAACACATGACACATCCATGTAACACAACACAGAGCATTTGGTTTCCTCCTAAAAATATGTAATGTGTTCTGAACAGATACAATAAAATAAAATATATACTCTTGAGTGGTTCCTCAGCTATCACCACAAGTTCCCATCTCTAATGCAATGCTGAAAATTTTGGATAGGGCACATATATACTATTGAAATGGATCATTAGCTGCTTTACAAATGCACAATTAGCTTCCAGTTTCTGAAGAGTTAGTGATAAGTGAATTTCACTAGAGTACAGTCAAAAACAGACCCAGTGGCTGAGTAAATGCTCTTTGAAGGAAACTCCCAATCAAGAGTTTGTTGACAAAGCACAGACAGAAATCTTACCGTGCCTGTTTTGCATCAAAACTACTATTAATACACAAGAGAAAAGCAAACAATCATTAAAAATTATAAAAACATAATAATGTCCTACCACTGCCCCTTTAAAGCAAATTCTAACAAGATTTAAATTAATGAGTGTCTAGAATTAAATAAGAAAATCCCTACAGTGCTATGTGTAGGAAAGCAACACTTAAAATACAGAACAATGGGCTCACAGGAAAACACCATTAGTAATGCTTCCTGCATGTCCAGAGTCACAATGTTGTATTTGGATTTAACACTTCAGGCAAGTGTATTTGACAAAAATGATTTCTATCTTTTATGAAAGGGCACACTTGAATGTTTATATAGATACATCAGAAATGTTCAGAAGATCTAGCAGTACATATGTTTGTGAAAGTATTGTCAAGTTATACATGAAATGAATCTGAAAGGCTAACACATAAAGAGACCAGTCAGCTTTGTAACACAATGCTGTACATTCAATATAGGCTCACCTATGCCAGTAATCTCCTTTTTAATGAGCTGCAACTCCATATGTTGGATTTTGATTCTTACCAGCAAGAAGTAGATTTTTCCCACAATGACATCTTTTAAGTGATACCTTTATAGGGTAAAGGTTAAAAAAAAAAAAAAAAAAGTAAAAATCCTTGTCTTTTGTGATGAACAATGAATAAATAGTAATTATGAAAGAATATTTCAGACAAAAATTAAATACATATACAAATAAATAAAAGTACAGTACTTGGAAATGTGACAACAAATAAAGAAAATGAGTATGAAATGTGAGCATAACTAAATAAATGTGTCGCAGGATATGTTATTGGTTGCTTATTTATTTAATTTTGTTCAGAATATTCTGCCGAACACAATATGAAATGTGGCTTAAATTTAAAACTGTCACTTTCACCCATCAAAGCTGATAGAGTGGGCTGTAGCGAGTGTCTTTTGATTAGTGGATCATCCATATAGTGGACGTACATGCTTTGTTTGACTTGAGAATCCTATGTCTGATGCTTATGCTCAAAGCACTGACTGTGCATGTTGATTACAAGTAGAAGAAAAAGATGCCCAGAATTACCGTTCAGAGCGGCTACTTTAATTTTATAAACTCCGAATTCATCTTAGCAGCATGCATCTGAAGTGTCTGCTCTAAATGAGGCACTTGATGGCTGAAGGTTTAAGTCCAGTGTACTGACAATTCAACATATAAAACACAGCTTGATGTCTGAAAGTGAGTTATAAATTTAAGCTGTACATCATGTTGCTTTTGGAGGAAAATTATGGACAAAATTAAATAAATAAGCAACAAAAACATTCTGTGACACATTTTTTATTTATACTCACATTTCATTATTCTCCTGTACAGAAAAAAAAAGATCAGGTTAAATGTGCTGAATCCATTTCAAAAATTGCAGTTTCTCTGCCTTAAACGATTTCTGCAACATATCGGACTCAGTGAAAAACAAAGTTTTGAAATACATTGTTGATTTTGTAAAATTAAGCTTGTTTTATGGCATAAGTGCTTTTTCTTGCTCAGAATATCATTTAAAGTATATTTTGAGCAGTTTTCCCTCCCTGTTTATGTTAGCTGAGGTGGGAACAACCCAAAATTAAGTATTTGCTACACATTTTTTGCTCTCAGTCAGTATTTTTCACTCCCTCTTCTTATTCCTTCAAAATATCTAGGAATTTAGATTTAGAAGGTTACAAATATGTAATTTTAATGTCCAGAAGAGAGAATACTGTTGTCTAAATTGCTTTTACAAAAATATGCAAGGTTCAGTTCATCCATACATTGTTTTCCTCAGGTACCAGGTAAGCAAAGGGTAAAAATGTGCACACCCTTCCTCTATTGAGACAACAAAAGTTACTGGTTTTACAAGTTTTTAAAAGGGGTAGATAGAACTAAAACCTGCCTTTCATTCCCAAGATTCAGTAGAACCTCAGCTGTCTGACAGCGAAGGTCGTTTTATTTGTAAATTTGTGCTTTGTGTAAACATTTCACAACATTTGTGGAATTTCCCTTTTTAGTAAAGTGAATGTCATTTACACCACTTGTGAAAAATAGTTAGTGTTCAGCTTAAAGTTTGCGTTCCTAAATTTTTTTTTCTATAAAATAGAGTTTTTCATTTTAAACCGATATCTCTCAAAACCTGGATGTGATGGTGCAATTCTGTTGCCAGATTTGGATTCAGCACCCTCAAATCCATAAAAACACCTAAGATTTTTGATGGGAGTGAAACAAATATTATTTTTCCAGACCAGTGTATTTGGGAGCTGTATAATTTGTATATTTCAAAGCTCACATTCATAAATATTTGGAAATATTTTAAATAAGGGTTCAATTCTACCTCATAAATTCACTGTACAATTTTTGTTAGTGATTTTATGATTGAAGGATCCAGGTTACTCAGTGACTAGGACCACATCGGATAGAATAAGCCCCAGTAGACAATCAAACTTGTAATACTGACATTGAAATGTGTCAATAAAGACTTCTTTAAATTACTTTATGCTGCAATTAAACCGATGAAGAAAAGCTTACTTTGACTTGTTGTATTCAAACTCAATGTGTAGACAGTCCTCTATTCCCACTTCCATTTTAATAGAGTTGTTCACATCTGGATATGTAGCAAGTTGGTGAACTATCAGGTCATACTCTTTGACCAAGTCAGTCAGTCTTCGCACTATTGTGACTTTGAGGAAATACCTTTTAAAAACAGAAATGAACAATTTAATTCATTGCAAAATTTGCAAAAAGAGACGCACATTTTCACAACTGTAGGAGTTTCTGACTCTGGGGAATGACAGCAAGAACAAGTCATCTCATTTGACACATCACATAAGTGCATAGGAACATGATTACCAAAAAAAAAAACAACTATTAACCTTTGAGAAAGATTAAAAACCTCCAATTTAACCACCATATGCTCTTTTGGTTTTATATTTACTTTTAAGTGAACATTCATAAATAAGAATTTCTGTAACAACATACCTGAGCCTAACATTGGTGCCAATATAGGATTCATATGGCTTTTCCACCTGCATAAACTCAAAGTCATAGCTTCTGTTTTGTGTCAGCTCCCCAGGAAGTGCAAGCTCTTTGACCAGGTTCACAAACTCATGAGTGTTGCTCTTATCACTAAACAGCTCTACAAAAAACAAAGTATTTGGTCACATGTTACTGGGATTGTTAGTTTTAAAGAAAAGCAAGTTTTTGGTTTTTTTTTTTTTTTTTTGCAGGAAAATGAACTGCCTGCCACATTAAGCCACAACTACAAATAAACATGTCCAAATTTCACTAATTCAGCTGTAGTGATATAGGCTGTATAAAGTATATCTATATTCCCAGCTAGTAAACAGATTATTTTTGTATTGGAAGAAGTACGTATGTAAATCAAATACAGTGAAACCTGAAATATCATCTATTAAATCCAAAATGCTATTTGTTTTGAAATAGTGTGCAGGTTTAGTGACACCTATCTGCATACTTTTTTTACTAATATTATATAGCGATGGATAATCTGAAAGTTTTTCACTTAAATTCAAAAGGAATATTTTATAGTGCCAATTTTATAAGTTTGACAAAAATTAGATCCTGTGTACTAAAACATGTGAATTACAAGTTTCTGACATTTGTTGTTTATATACAACTGTGTATTTCTGGTTTCTGAACCAAGTCAGCATGGATGCCATAACCATAAAATTAAGTATATGCTTTTTATTTCATTTCTAACGGTAGAGAACAATGTGCCTTCAAGGACTTCACTATCATATATATCTCTTATGGGCTGCAGAATTCTGTGGTGGTAAAACATCAATCAAAGAAGACATAACATCCACAGAACCGCTGACATTGCCAAAAGAAGAAAATGTCACCACTGTAGAACAAATTGCTATTTAAAGATCTAATTAGGAGCAAGCTATGTGAACATTAGGCATCCAGAATGTTAAAATATTAAGTGAAGCATCACTACATCTATAGTTCCAAGGTGAATCTCAAGGTAAAGAATTAGGGATGTGATAAATTTACAAAGCATTTCAAAACTGGGAGGTGAATTTCGGATTCACTCTAACCTATATTGAATGTGTTTCAAAAGGTCAACATTATGTTCACTTGCTTTTGTGGCAGTTAATCGGGGAAGAACAACAAGGAAAACTGTCAATCCTACTCACAATGTATGGGTTGAAAAGCTGCCCTTTGAAAGTATAGGTTTAAAGAGGTGCCACACCCACCCTTTTCTCCAAACAAGTCCCTGTGTGAAACTCCATGGAAAACTCCAAACAAAACATAAACATGTCAAGTCAGTTACAGAAGTGTACTTATAGAAGCAAGACAAATCTTTTCATCTTAGCAGCACAGAAAAGATTTGTGAATGTTACAGTGTATTAGTGTTTACAGGAATTGTCTTAAAAAAATTAATTGGCTTAACTGGTGTTGATCTAACTTGGTCTACTTCCAAACTTTTGATCGTCTCTGCCACAAATAAAAATTTATTACCATTGACACGCCAAAAATGTTTATACTTGAAATTTAATCTACACTTTACAAACTAAGCCAAATTCTGCACATTGGCAAGGCACTTGTTTTTACCATTAAGACTGTGAGAAAAATAACATCTACAGAAGCTGTACTGGGCCAAGGAGACTTGTGGTATAAAAGCAATACTTCATTGAATAGTGCAATATCGGTATAGAGTTATAATTGATCCTTGTACTGTACTTATATTCAAAAACATGCTGGGATCATCAGGTGAACCATTAAAAGGTAGCCAAGGACTCAGGATGCCATGGGGCATTTTCTTCTGTTGGGAATTAGAAGTACTTGGCTCTGGCCCCCTCACAGGAAGATTAGATATACAAGAGTCCCCAGCTCAACCCAAGGAGACTAAAAAGGGGGGGTGAAAAGATTGCTGCTTTTGATCTCATTTCCACAAATGAATATAACAATTCTGCATGCCAGAGGAAATAAACTTTACTGTTGCTTCACAGAGAATGGTAGACCTTTGCCTGAAAGACTGCTCCAGGCACTCAAATAGAAAACTACTTCACCTGCTAAGCAAAAATGTGTCTCTAGAAACAAATAATTGCAGCATTATTCATATCATGGCAGGAGGATAGTTACTGTGTAACTTACTACACTTTGTCGGATGAAAATAAATCAATATTACAAGGGTAAGTCCTGCCCAACAATTCTGACCCAAAGGTTGGAGAAGGCAACTAATCACAGGACCCTCATGGAGCCAATTTTGAATCACCAATCAGCTTGGGATGTAGAAGCAAAACCAGAGGATCCAGAGAAGAATCAACAGAGACACAAAAAAAGTGGTAAACTCCACACACTGGACCTACAAGGCAACAGCACTAAAGCTCTGAGCAACAATACAAATAAATTATTTTTCTTCTTCTTTTGGCTTCTCCCCTTAGGAGTCGCCACAGTGGATCATCTTGCTAACATACCAATAAATGAAAACAGCATTAAAAATAGGTAAAAAAACAAATAATATTTTAATATTAATTCTCAGATTTATTCTATTAACAGAGTTTTAAAAATGTGCAAACTTAAATAGTAAAAAGAGAAATGTACAGTGTGATTAGTGAAAATTGCAAGTTTACAATAGTAAGGTTTACAAAACAAGAATCTCTGTAATAAGCCATATACCTTAAGAGATGGATTTAATAAAGAAACAAAAAGGAGCATGCAAGAATTTTCATCTCTACTACTGTAGGTGGAAAACAAGACTAAAAAAGATTTCTCACCAATCTGTCCTACAAACTCGATCCGAATTCCTTGGTGCTCTAGTCTCTTGCCTGTTTGTTTAACAGTGAGATTTACCTAGAAGACAAATCATTCATATAACCATATAACCAAAAATTAAGGTCTTACTCAAAACAGAAAGATATGAAAGATTATTCAGAGCCTAGCGCAACATACGCATCATATCTCTTTCTAGCTGTTCAAAAAGGTTTCACATCTTCTATGCCAGACAAATATCTGCCCCCTGAACATTTTCTGCATAATTTACACTAGTGGTAGAAAGTCTGGAATCATCCAGAAAGTTTAATGTTTTTAAAAGAAATTGATACCTTTAAAATCAAGGTAGCAATAAACTGATTTAAAGGTATAGCCAAGACATTACCATTGTTGCAAATGACAATTATTGTTTGAAATGGCTGATTTATAATTTATTATTCATATGACTGCAAAGCCCCATTATTAGCAGCAATTATCCCAGTGTCCCAGAGGTGAACTCTTTTAGCTCATCTGTAGCTAACCATGTTTAAATGCTAATTGGTTATAAGAGAAACCTTTGTAAATGTTTTAGCACAGTTGAAACCATTCATTCTGTTCAATAAATTAAGTCTGTTGTCTTCCCATGGGTTATTCCCAAAATTCATTCATGGCTTCAAAAATAGACAAATCAAAACAACTTTTTTTAAGAAATGTATCAGTCTGATGTTATTCTAACAAATGACGGTTATTCCATATGACAGATTGCCAGGAAATAAAGATTTAATACACAGGTGTCCAGTACTCTCTTCCAAGAAGAGGGTAAACTGAATCTAACAAGGATAAAAGAAGCAGAAGGCCCAGATGCACAAAAGGATAAGTACATCAGCATCTGTATTTTGAGAAATAAACACCTTAAAGGTAAGTTAATACATGCCAAATACCAGTGCCGTCTTAACGCATGGGCACGCTGGGTAGTTGCCCGGGGACCCCACAAGCATAAGGGACCCCATGCTAATCTATGTATGTTGTGACTTGCTGAGTTGTTGTGTAGGCAGGGCCCCAGTGCACTGCTTCGCCCGGGGGCCTATAATGCTGTTAAGACAGCCCTGGTGCCACGTGCAACAGTAAATAGAAGACTCACGGATACAGGCCATTATACTCTTTTCCAGTCCATTTAAAACTTTTCTTTTTATTTGCCAATTTCAGACATGACTTTTCATTTTCAAGTCAGTGTTCCAGTGTGGTCTTTTTACTCTAGCTGGTGACACTGGCATTTAGCATGTGTTTAATGAGGAAGCCAACTGAGGACCTGTACTACAGACTCTGATGTACTTATTCTCTCATGCAATTTTGCATCTGGGCCTTCCACATCTTTTTCTATATGAACACAAGAGATTTGACAAATGAGAGGCGGCCATTCAGTCCAACAAGCACATTTCTTTAGCTAACAGCTATGCGATCTGCATATCATATCCAGATATTTCCTGGTTAAATCCACTTTTTCCTCATCTATCAACACAGTTGTTACCACCTTTGTATGAATTCTTCATTTTCTTGAAAATTAGTTGCATGGGAAAACCTTTATTTTGGAAAACATTGTTTCTTAAGATGGCTGTTTTGTTTTGGCCATTTCTGAAGTCCAAAATCCAAATAAAAGAATGCAAGCTAAGGAAAGATCATTTAATTACTTTACTGAAAAGAACAACATGTTTCAGCTGTGCTAGCACATTACAAAGGTTTTTAATAACCAATTAGCATGTAAACATTACTAATTATGGATAAGCTAAAATGGGGATAATGAGGCTTTGCAGTCATATGTAAATAATTAACTATAAATCAGTCATTTCAAGCAATAATAGCCATTTGCATCATTAGTAATGTCTTGCCTACTTCTTTAAATAGGTTTAACGGTACCCTGATATAAAAAAGCGTCAATTTCTTTAGAAAACGCATAATTTTCTTTGTGATTCCAAACCTTAGATCACTAGTGTATTTGTTGCAATGAACTTAAACACATCTTTTCATAGGTTGTACTAATTTGAATCTGAGCATGAATTTTGTTTGGATAATTTCAACCATGGACCTTATAAATAATGGGGATTTCAGCATGGGTTTTATAAAGAATTAGACGTGATGATCGTAAATCAATAAACTTTTCTTTAGTACCCAATAAATAAATTATGCATAATCAATACAAAATAAAATCATAATCCAAAATGCCACATGAACCAGTTAATATTAAGAGTGTTGAAGAAGTTTATAATAACTCAGCTTTTGTTATACAAGACTTTTCAAGTCACTTTGTCAGGTTACTGACATTATGCATGTGTGAGGCCTGTCCGCATTCGGCACTAATTAGCTGATAGATAAAACATAATGGAAAATAAAGCAACAATGAAGTTTATCGTAGGCCTTAAAAAAGTAAATGTCTTTAGGCTCCTGAATCAAACACAATAAAGTATGCATGTTGCATACTGAAAATTACAAAGAAATTGGAACGCTCTCATCTCCTCAAAACAAAAATGAAGAGCAGCTAAAAATAAATTGCAGGAAAAGGTTAGCAAACAATTTCAAAAGAACCACCCAAACATTTGACAATTTTAATAGTCTGCAAGACTGATGTTCAGCAGAAACTGAGCATAAAGGATTTATACAGTTTTAAGGTGATTTGGTAAAAATTCATTCACCCAAAATAAAAAGGGTGAACAAAAAAGTTCGTTTTTTAAAAAAGATAAACAATATACAGTACATTACTGCTTTACAGGCAGACCATGTGGTCTAATGGCTATGGTACTGCTAATAAAAGGTTGGTTATATTTTTTAGCCTTAAATGTTTGTAATCCTGTAATATAATTTTTGCATGTTACTTTTTACAAAGAAATCCTTTGCCTTATTTTTAAAAATATTTCATATCCAAAAAAGCTGCATTGTTTAGAGGAACTAACATATGTAACTAAAATCTTCAGAAATAAAAATAAAATATCTGCACTAACTAACTAACTAACTAACTAACTAACTAACTAACTAACTAACTAACTAACTAACTAACTAACTAACTAACTAACTAACTAACTAACTAACTAACTAACTAACTAGATAGATAGATAGATAGATAGATAGATAGATAGATAGATAGATAGATAGATAGATAGATAGATAGATAGACTTTATTAATCCCAAGGAGAAATTCACAGTTTTTCACAAATTCACAACTTTTAGCCGAATTTTCCTTTTTTTCCTCTCAAATCCAAATTGTTTCTGCAATATACTGTACCTTGCTGCTTGTAGAAGATACCAAATACTTTTTTATATCTAAAGTACAAAACAGTTAAGTTACTTGCTCAGGAGTAATGTAAACTTACGGGAAAAAGGACATTATGAGCTTCCCAGTAGGAATTTTCCTGTGAACACCCAAGTGGGGACAATTCAAAGATAACTGATGTCCAGATTAACCCGGCTGCAATGTAACTGTAACTCCTAAATGTATACATGAGTATATACATACACACTACAAATAGCATGTAGTGGTCAAGTTGTATTTAAAATAATGACATAGCCACTTGGGGTGTTTGAATTGCCTCTTATTTTCACACAAAAAAAAAAACACTACAGTTTAACTTTTAATTTTTTTGTGTGAAACATGCAGCAAAACACTACAAACCTTGCTTTTCTCCTAAAATTCCAACCAGAAGTGCTTGCAAAGAGAAAGAGGTAGGAGGTTGAGATGTCATAAATATGTCAATGTGATAAATAAACATTCCCACAGCATTAGAGCTCGGACTTAAGGCATAAATCTTGTGAATTTTAAAGTTCAGTGCACAAGCTAGTTATGAAACACACTTTCTAAATAGGACAGACAAATACAAAATGTGCAATATAAGATACAACAAGCAAGCAGTTCATAATTAATATAAAAATGTAACCTTCTACATACATAGAAATCTACTGGCAGTTTTCACATGAAACTCAAATCTTGCAGCACCAGGAATGTACTAAAAGAGACAGGCTGCAAGCTCTGGCCTTCAAACTGGGAGTGTTAAGTGTGAATTTCTTTTGCCAATTTTCAAGTGTAATTTGTGCCAGCAAGACTAAGTGGACTCAGTAGCCCAATATGGCTAATTTCAAATGAAAAATGGGCACGTGTTGGAGTAAATATTGCTCTGTGCTTATTTATGTATTAAGTCAACTAAACAGTTATTCACTAATTTTAACTTTTATTTTCAATTTTGCCATTAACAGCTCTTCTTAAGTGTCTCAAGGCGGTAATTTCATTAAATCTATGAGGCTGTTAACAGCTCATGACTTTATGGAATCTTCTTAAACAATAATAACTACTGTGAATTTAACCGGAAACCATTTCTGCCATAATTGCATTTCTCAACAATACAAGTCCACACAGATCTAATCATGTTGCCTTCATAAATTACAAAGCAAGGACATATCGGTGCAAGGTTGACTTATTTTTCACTGCAGTAATGTAATCAAAAACTGTAACATTAAGAAAAGTGTTCAAAGAGAACTAAGTTTCAGTTACGAGAATGCTCTTACTTTAAAGTCATTTGGAAGTCCTTATGACGTATACAGAGGGCGAAGACTAATGGTCACACAGTTCAATGTCCCTTAAAAAGTTTTGGAGATCATTATTAAAAATAACCAGAGTTCTCTTCTAAGAAATGCAAAGTAAATGAAATGAATGTAGTTAACAGTACAAACTGTGCCAATGCAAATAAATGTACCTCAGCTTGTGCCTATGATATTGTAGAACACCCAGGGTGGGGAAAGGACAGTCAAAAGTTCTGGGTCATCAAACAATGACTCTGCCTGATATAAAGGATCATGGGCCCCAGTGTGTTTATTTTCTTTGGGAATGCTGTTAACAAAAGTTTTGTTTTCCTTTTTTTCCACTGTTAATTAGCCATAATAACTCATTCTCAAGTTAACATAACTTTTGCTATGTTTAACCACTGATATTGGTGTTTACAAGTGTAAATTTCGCAAGGCTTAGTACTAAACTATTATTTTATTATGGTTGTAAATATAAGCACTCACTGCCTTTACTCAGAGAATTCCCCAATACAAGGATAGTGAAGACAGCAGAGAACATTATTGGGGTGCCTCTCCCTTCACTACAGGACATATTTTACAAACGCAGTGTACACAAGGCCTGCCCTCACATGGACTTTTCACACTTCTGCCATCCAAGGGAAGATACTGCAGCATCAAAGCCAGATCTGCCAGGCTGCAGGAGAGTTTTTACCCCCAAGCTGTTAGACTTCTTAACACCAGGCTGCCCCCTGGGACCTTCCACACGGCCTTAACCACCTCTAAAAACAGAACTTTTATACATGTGAGCCACTGTCCTGCAAAGACATGGAAACAAGAACTGAAAATCTCCTACTGACCTTTAAGTATTTTGACACTCTTGTTATCCTGCTGTGAAACATTCTGACCTGTCATTGTTTACACGTCTTAAACAACTATTATCATACACTGATAATTTCTGTATTATCTATTATTTATTATATTACATATCTTACACATCAATATTGCTGCTACTTCTTTGTCTTTGTCTTGTCTTTGCGCAATGTCTTGTCTTGTTTGTGTTTTAATTTTAATTTAAATTGTAATTCTATTTTTAAATTATTATTTGCACGTCATGTTGTTACACTGTGGACCCTGAGCTTCGCAATTTCGTCTGTCTGTATACTTGTATATGGTTGAGATGACAATAAAGTTCACTTTGACTTTGACTATTTGAAATATCAAGAAAAAAATAATATTCTCAAACCTAGTGAGATGTATCAACCTGCACAGTCACAGCACCATACATCACTGCAGGTCTACGGCAGCAGTTTCAGGGCAGAATTGACATGACCGCATGTCTAGACCAGCAGTCAAGCAGTTTGGTAATAAATATTTATAGCTTGTCACAATTCAAATTGATTGACATGCTAACCACACTAAACCCTAACTTTAACAAAACCAACCGCTAACCTTAACCATTTATCCTACACGATAACCATATTAACCTCTAACCTTAACTTCTGTCCTATAACTTCTGGTCTAGAACTGCTGGCGTAGATCTGCGGTGACATTTAATAGTCTAGCTCTGCAGTTGGATATTACTGAACCTAGTCCCAAATAAAATCTATCACAAAGTTAGACTTTAATCCTGTAGTTCTGGATGAATGCCTTTGTTGATTCATACAATTGAAAGAAAATATAAATAAAAAATGCATTTCAACAAACCTTTCCAGAAACAGACTCGCCATCATAGAAAAGGAAGTGTTTCTCTACTTTGCCATCTTCAGTTTTTATTTCTGCCGTTTTTCTCGTGTCAGCATCATTGAGAACAATATCAATTTCACACACTGGACCAAAAAACCCTCCAAGGAAACTCTGAAAACAGAATTAAACAAACAAGCACATTAATGAAAAGCATAGAAGCTGTTCAGCTAAATCAGATACCATCAAAGAATGATAGAATACAATATAATACAGAATTTTCAGGAAATCTGGTTTAAATAGTATGTCAGTGCTTCCCTCCATCTGTTTTCTTACACTACTTATTCAGTTCAGGATTGCAGAGAGCTGGTGGCTATCCCAGAAGCATAAGACACAAGGGGTGAAAGACTCTGGACAGCGCACCATTCCAACACACATACTCACCTATGTGGACCAATTTATAATCACCAATTAACCTAAAATGCACACTTTTGGGATGTGGGAGGAAAATCGGAATATCTAGAGAAAACCTTACAGTAGACTAACTAAATACAGGCAGAGTTTGGGTGAGGTTTTATAACCAGGAACCTGGAGCTGTGATATAGCATGTATTGTCCATGTGCCAATATGTCCATGTGTCAGGACATATTAATAAAAAACATGAATAAATTAATTTGGGAAATTACACCTTTTATGGTAAATGTTAAAACACTACTTAATTTTTGAAAAACTATGCACTAGTCAAAAAACATCCAAACAAATGACATACAGGTATAGCGCTACTCACATACTAATCAGTCCAGGCAAAACTATCAAAAAGTCTTAATACTATTACAGATAAAATGAGTAATACCTCAAACACACAAAAACAGCAAAATAATGTTGTTTAAGCACTATGCTAGAATGAAATACCTGACTTCTATCCATCCATTTTCAAAACCAACTTAACTCAAGTGGTCATGGTGATCTGAAGCCTATCATCACAAGTTCTAAATTAGACTGAACTGGTCAGAATCTGGTGTTTCCTTAAAATCCAAAACCTTTACACAAGGTGTCAGGTAGTTGAGGTGTTTTGAAAAGGTTTTGTTATACACACCTACCACACTGCTTACTGTGCACATTTATTCAACTAAAATTTTTTATATTAAAAACTGACCTTCAGTTTATGGCATAAATACTCATTGGCAGTGCTAACAATTTGATTTCTATAAACTACAGTTAAAGTCTTCCCTACTGAATAAATAATTTGGTATGAATATGCAACACATCAAGCACCTAAATATAAATTTGAAATGAAAAAGTGCTGAGATCTTACCACACTCTAAGTAGCAGTCTAAATCTTTCTCCTTATGATAAGGATTTAGAAGTCATAGTGGACTCAACACTATTAACTGCCAAATAGTGTTCAGAAGTCATTAAGAAAACTAACAGAATGACAGGTTATATAACGCCCTGATGTGTGGAGTACAAGTCACAGGTGGTTCTGCTCAAGCTTTATAACACACTGGTGAGGCCTCATCTGGAGTACTGGGTGCAGTTTTGGTCTCTAGACTACAAAAAGGACATAACAAGTGTTAGAAAAAGTCCAGAGAGGAGGACAGCATAATACATACACAGTAACAGTCTGTTGAACATAGCATGAAAGATTGTGGTGACCTACATTGTTTTAATAGTTTATGCAAATTTGTTTTACAATAAAAGTTCACTCCCTTCATAGTAACATCCATTTACCTCCTTAGCATTATGATTATCCCAGGAAAAATGAGCCAAAAATGTCAATTTTCTTCAACAAGAAAAAATGTTATTATGTGCAACAGAAACATGCAAGTATCAAAATGTCCACATAAATACAGTAAAAAAAAAAAAAAAAAAAAAGGTATGTTTAGTGTCCACTGCTGTATTCATGCAGACTTAGTGCACAAGCTTTATGTGATATGTTTTGAGACAGCTACCAGTGTGCAGCCCATTGTTGAAACCAAGGCAGTAGATTTCTTTGATTTCTTTTATTTTTTCTGTTGATTGCACATGAGAGGGCAGAATGTCAGCACCTGGCTCGCACTATCGACATGCCCCTTGTGTTACTGCAGGCTACCACAGCACAAGGCTTAGTGACTTCCACATTTCACCTGACACAAACATTGAGTTGCTGCATTGTGAACAATACTTACAGGGCTAATGTCTTTCTCGTCTTTGCACTCAATCTCTATTATTTTGCCTTTTAGACACAAAGCTATTGTCACACCACGCACAAGCTTCACTCGACCAAATTCACTAAACATATCACAGATGTTCGGCCATACAGTGCCTTGTCATGCATCAGTTTCGTTTTCCGCGTCAACATCTGATGACCAATTCACATCGTCATCACTATTGTTCGATTCAAACAAGTTTGTTCTAAAACTGCTTTTATAGCTTTTTGTTTGCCATTGTTTTTTCAGTTGAAGGGTCCATCCCACTCATGAATATTGATGAATTACTTTAGAACTGCAAAATGCATAAACATATTCATAATTTTTTACAGCATGATGTTATTTCACCAACTAGACGGCAGCAGAATACTGTCCTAATTGTTCTTCAGGCTTAAAAAGAAGATCATTACATGTCACCTGAAGTCTGACTCGTGGTTAACTGTAATTGCATAGAATTCCGAACCCGAGACACACTCAGGGTTAACACCAAAAAAGGTTAAGAATATATTTGCTTGCACAGTTGGGAAATTAAAACTCAAAAAAAAAAAACCTTAAAAAACAAAAAGGTTGGCACTGGCTGGCAGGATCTGAAAGCAAGTATCAGTGTCTCCCTATAACATAATGCTCTACGCATTATTTTTTTCCACATCCATATTACTAACCGAGAATGGTAAACCGGATGGCATGGACCCAGGTACACGGCGATGGACGCAGGAGACGTACTGCGCAGGCACTGACAGCGCGAGTCTCATAAACCGCCAGCGAAGTGTGATCCACCACACACAAAGGAGTCACCGCTCAAAAACGAAACAGCTCTCGACGTGAATGAGAAATGAAGCAACAACGTGCCCATAGCTAATGACTACCGACACGGACACACAAAAAAGAGGATTCTGCGCTGCAGCCCAGATTCAAACGGAAGAGGCTACGGAGGCCCCACAGGTCCATAAAGATAGAACGGAAGGTGCGGGAAAGTACGAAAGGCAAAGGCGCCTACACAGCATAGTGAAACCCGACATAGTACGGACGGCGCAGGCGTCACCGCCATATTGTGAGTGGCACTACTGCGGAGTGAAGGCGCAGGTGTCGCCGCCATATTGTGAGTGGCACTACTGCGGAGTTAAGTTAGGAATAATGTGCTGCTTGGGATTGTACAAACCAGCTCGACTAACGGAGCTACAAACACAAGCCCGCATGGATAAAGAAAATAAACGTGGGCGCCTACTACGCGCGTCTGAAACCGCGGAAGCAAAACTGTCTCGGCTCCAGAACCAAACAGCTCGACTAGCAGAGCTACAAAAACACACCAGCATGGACAAATACAATGAACATAGGCGCCTACAACGCGCATCTGAAACTGCAGAAGCAAAGCAGGCACGGGGGGTTGGCAAGTGAAGCGAGCAGGGGGCAAAGCCCCCTAGTAGCTACATGTTTGAAGTCTAAGATTTCTTAAAAACAGCTTTATTGTGTGGCATTAAAATGCAATATGCAGCAACTGTTTGTTACACAAGAATCTAATTTTTAAATCAAATGTGATCAGTAATTTAAAAAATGTAATTCAACTTAATTTATTAAGATTTGAGAAACTCAGAAGCAACAAAATAAACCTATACAGCCAAACTATCTTAAAAATGAAATACATATGTTCTCTGCAAAAAGTCTGAATGTCAAAAGACTGCTGCTTACTCTCTACTGTCCATAAATAATCCACATTAATTTATAAGCAGCTTTTGGTTGAAGTGTATGTAATTTATTGTTTACACCATGAAAAGTTTATTATTATTATTACTATCAATGTTAAATACAAATTTTTTATTTATAAAGTGCCTTTCACAGTTGAAGGAAGGGGTACAAAATAGTTAAAAGTACATTAAGAGGATAGTAGAAAAGGATAACAAGGCAGTTTGTACAAAATGTTGAGCAAACAAATCAGTTTTAAGTCTACATTTAAAAACTGATTTCTCTGAACTTCAAAAGAAATGCATTCCACAAAACTGGAGCAGAAACACAAGCAGAGGACCAAATACAGATGATCAGAGCTGGTAGGCAGGAACATACAAACATAGAAGATCAGAGATAACATGAAGCCTGGTCATTTGTAAAGTTATGAGAAGTATTATATAATGAATGCAAGATTCATTTGGGAGCAAATTCGTTCCCTCACTGTTGGTGTAATATGTTCCCAGACCTTGATGTAAGAGGTAACCCTAACATTAGAGTTCTGAATATACTGCAGTTTGTTGAAAACATTCTGCATCCCTAATCGTCAAAGATGGTCAAAATTGGGCTAAATTCCTTAGAAGATAAAAGGAAATTATCATCCATTTTCCAACCCGCTGATTCTGAACACAGGGTCACGGGGCTCTGGTGGAGCCAATCCTAGCCAACACAGGGCACAAGGCAGGAAACAATCCCAGGCAGGGTGCCAACCCACCCCAGTATAAGGAAATTTTCACCAATTGATTGACATATGAAACAAATGACAGGGAAGAATCAAATGTAATTCTCTAAATACAGCAGAAGCCTGTACAAAGATTCCATCAACTATTAATGTAAAATTATCCATCATGTTCAACTGAGACTTGTTTACAATCAAAAGTACTTCAGTTTTTTCACTGTTTTCTACCATAACTTGACATCACGCATTAAGTGCAGAAAGATTAGGATGCATAATTGTGACAATGTGTTTCTAAGCCAGAGAACAGTGACTGAGGCTTAACATGGAACAAACACAAAAATATGCATCTGTGAAAAGCAACACACACATCCATGAAACAGATTGCCTTAGAAATGAGGGAGCAACAAGGCAATTGGATGGGATTATTTGCTTATACTTTTTTTTATCGATTTCCACAAACTTGAGTCTGCAAGTACAAACACTTTATCTTAATATTGCTTAAAAACTAGGTACTACTATGTACATGTGAAAATACTACAACTACCACTAATACATGGGCGTACAAGAATTGAACAGTGAATTTACACAGCACCATCTTCAGACATAATATAGAACTGTTAATGGAAGAGAAGGATTTTTAAATTAGCAATACACCTATTTTCATGACGACAAATAACAAGAAGTATAAACCATCCATCCATCCATTTTCCAACCCGCTGAATCCGAATACAGGGTCACAGGCGTCTGCTGGAGCCAATCCCAGCCAACACAGGGCACAAGGCAGGAACCAATCCCGGGCAGGGTGCCAACCCACCGCAGGACACACACAAACACACCCACACACCAAGCACACACTAGGGACAATTTAGAATCGCCAATCCACCTAACCTGCATGTCTTTGGACTGTGGGAGGAAACTGGAGCGCCCAGAGGAAACCCATGCAGACACAGGGAGAACATGCAAACTCCATGCAGGGAGGACCCGGGAAGCGAACCCGGGTCTCCTAACTGCGAGGCAGCAGCGCTAAGTATAAATCACTAGCAGTGAAATAACTCTAAATCTTAAAAGACAAGTTGTATACCATTTAAGGAAAGTGAAAGAATACAAATAAAAAGTAAGGACAAAAACCTAAAAATCACCATAATAGCAATAGTGGACCAGCACTTAAAGAGCACTGTGCCTTAAAATTTATTATACTGTATAATGCAATAACCTGTTCCACTCAATAAAAACATTCTAACAGACACAACTACTTGCACATAATAGATTTTTTAAAATCGTACCAATACTTAAAATGTGAGCAATTCCACACACAATGACAGATTTCAGCTAGTCTGTCTTCAGTCAGTGGAGCACACACACTCTTTTCTGCAATTTTTATTTTAGCTCTTCTGCTCATCTTTTCTTGGCTATGGGTCTTTCACACACGTTGTAGAGATACACTGCACAAAGAACACCCCCCCACCCCCACCCCCACTACATTTAATGTTTACGATTTGAAGTTGCTGTAATAAACTGGTGCCCTAGCCAGGGATTCTTCCTGCCAAGTGTCCAGTGCTAGCCAGGATAGTCTCTTGCTTCCCCACGACCCGGATGGATGGATGGATGGATGGATGGATTTGAATTTGGAGTGGCTTTAACTGGCTTGTTAATGAATCATGCCAGAAATTGAAACATCTTTTGCAATTATCAGAAGGGATTGAGTCTGGTTCAAAATTGGGGCGATTATTGTAACATGTGTCAAATAAACATGTGTGACAAAACACATTGCCTTTCCTTTAAATACCTAAAGCTTAACAGCACTTCATAGTTTGACAAAAAGGATTAACATATCCGCATGTGCCAGCTGTGCTTATTTTCATTAATTGTATGAAAAGTGTTTTTTTTTCCCCTAAAAGAGAGAAACGCTTTAACAAAAAAGTATCCCACATCATTCCCAACAGTAATACAACAATAGTAAAGCAAACAGTTTGGTGTATTGTAATTGCAACCGTAAAAATGCCATGACATCAAACTCTCACATGCCAGTTCAAATCCTGCTTCTCCATGTGTAATGAAAGGACATTCTTCTCATGCCACAGTGTTAGCAAGGGATTTGAAAAATATATTTTACTGGTTTACCATGGTGCTGGGTCTAAGGTTCTCTGGTGCAAGTGACATGTCAACATGTACTTTAAGGTTAATTAAAACATATTCAGGAAAGGTTACATGATGTACAGTAGTGAGCTAAATGCTTATTCATTCATTTTTCAACTTATTTCAGTACAGTTTCACAAGCTACTACAGCCACAATCTCCAACTAGGCAAAAGGCAAGAAATCAGCTCAAGACAATGTCAAGCCACTACCAGACACATCTCATAACCACATACTAGCAATGATTAACCTAAGCAGCAAATCATTGGGATGTAGAAGAAAACCTGCATGAGTACAGGAGGAGTGTCCAAAATCCACCTACACAGTACCAGAATCAACAGACCCTCAATGTAAACACTGTGTTTGTATTATCTTAATAGTCAGAACCTCAACTATAATGGCATTAAGCAATAAATGGAAAAAAAAATACAAAACTGAAAAAATGTATTTTAAAACAATCCATAGTTTAAACAGAAAGTTCTTCAACATGTCACTTTCATTTACATTTAGTTAAACATTTATTTTAAATGAACTAGTTAATACATTGTCCTTTTTCAGCATTGTGTTATCAGTGTCCATTACTTGAATGAAAAAATATGCCGACTATAAATATTTTAATTAATTAAAATAACACTGACTTAGTAAGGAAAAATCAGCAGCAGCTTAGATTTGCTGGTGCTCGAGTACTAATCTTACTGAAATTTAAAAAAAAAAGAAAATCTATGATAAAATAAAGTCTAGCCCACAATAAGGAGCTCAAACTACTCTGGCAACAAATTTTCACCTCTTGGGTCAAGCAGACGAACCCACAGGATCAAAGTCCACGCCTGCAGGCTTAAATACTGTTTTTATCCCAGTGTCACATGAAATCAATAGATGAGACAATCACTTAACACTGGGAAACACAAATATTGTACTTTTTACACTGCATAATGCACTGCTAAGGATACTGCAGAATGGTACAGTATATTGCCTTCCTACACTTTATTTCCTCCTATGATTTGCACTGTTAACAGAAAAAAATACACAAATAAGAATATGAATGTGCTATATGGTGGAAGTTGTGGACTGGTCTTCCAACTAAGGTGTTTTTTGTGTGAAGCCTGCACATTCCCCCAAGTTGGCACAGGTGTTCTCTTAGCACTCCAGTTATAACTAAAAACCCAAATGCATCAATGTTAGATTAACTTTCAAGTGGCCCAGTGTGAACTGCTGTATTGTGTGAATATACCAACTCTATGTGTTGGCTTCTAACTTGCACTTGGCATTTAAAATGTATTTAATTTATTGCTAAATGTGGAAGAGCTCAATATATATTGAAAATGTAACATTAATGAACATGACATTCTCATACACTCTTAATCCACAGTAACAGCAGACCAAAGCTTTCCTGTCAGCATGAAGTTAAAGGCAAGAACCAGCTCAGGACAAGACACCAGTCTAACACAGGTTAAAACACTCACTGCTGGTGATGTGGGAAGAAAACCCATATAAACATAAAGGAATCTGTGCAAATTCCAATAACTATACTGAGGCAGCAGTACTAAACATTGTACCATGTGGCCTGTAGTCTTATTTATTAAACTCAAATATGATATAAATATTGACACAAACTTTTTGGCATAAAAAACACACACAAAAAAAAACTTAGATAGCACCACTAGCATAACAAGTCAGCAGCTGAAGGTGAAGTGACCTCTCTAGGTTACACAGAATGCAGGCCGTATTCATGCACGATAGCTCAAACTTTACATAATACCTTTCAATGGTCAATGCCATTTGAGGTGCCTTTAATTACGAGTTCTTTCAGTATTTCCAAGGTGTGGACTTGGAGTTTAAGCATGTTGCTGTATTATACAGTAAGTAAAATATGGTTATTAAGACTCATCCTTCTCTTCTTTGGGTATCTATTTTCTAACCAAATTATCTACTTCAGTATAGTTGGGGAGCCAGTGCCTTTTCCAGAGACCTCAGCAAACTTGCTTTTCTCGCTCCTTTCTATGAAAAGCCACATAACCATTTTCTGTTGGACCAAAAGATTCAGTGACAGGCTCTCTCCTAAGATCATGATGCAACCAGCATGTTATGCAAATATAAATCTTACAATAGTGAATGACAGTGATCTAACAAGAGAGATTCTCTGATAAACAAGATTGTAAAAGCATGTTGTCAGAAAAACTGCTTTAATGAGTTTGTCCAAGAAAATTACTTTGGAATTCACTAATTTAACAGTACAGCTATAATAATGTGTGAATTTTTATTTTTAGTGTTGATTTTAAGCAATATTTTTCAGATACTGCAGAAAACATGACAGAAGAATAAATTAGTAAATGTACATGGCAAGATAAATCAGTATCATTCTATGCTGAAGACTTGGATGCCCAAGTTCTCCACAATATTGCATGTAATATTGCCCAAAAGTCAATCTGGCAAATATTTGTATGTATTTTAAACAGCTCCATAAAGAATCCATTAGAATAGGGAACATTGTGTGTGCCCAATGCGGCAACTTGCTAAGCTTGTCTTCCTTGAGCTACACAGAATTTTCGTCCTTCGATATCTCTTCAGGTAGTGACCTTCACTTGTATAAAGCGACAGCCCCACTTCTCTAAGTGAGTCCCTCTCACCATTCAGCAGAAAAAAAGATATGGTCCCTAAGAACAGCAACTTACAGTATTATTACCGATAAATACAGGCAAATATAAAAATAATGGTTGGCTAGTTTTCCTTTTTTTTCTATAACTTAACCAAATTTCAATCAAATCAGTCAAAGTGTTTTTGAAAATTTGGGGTAATTAGCTATTCTACTGTAGTTTTTTTTTTTTTAACCCCTAATATTGGTTTATCTAAATGTCCTTTCTTAGTGGTTCCCTCTGCGTTCCTCCCAGTTGATTCTGGGGTTCATCAGGGGTGTGTTTTTGCTCCTACTCTGTTCAATGCTTGCATGGACTGGGTGTTGAGCAGAGCAGTGGGCTCCAGCAGCTGTGGGGCATCTGTTGGTGAAGAAAGATTCAAAGATCTTGACTTTGCTGATGATGCAATGGAGGATCTGATCGGGGCTCTCGAGAGACTGAATGAGTATGAGTGTCTGAGCTTGCGAGTGTCCTGGATAAAAACCAAGATCCAGGCCTTTAATGACCTCTTGGGCACAGCCATCGGCAGTGTGCCTGTCTACAGAGAGAATGTCTACCTCAATAACCTTGGCAGCATTATTCATGTCTTTGGTGACAGATAGCAGACGGATTGGGAGAGCATGGGGTAAAGAGGTTGCTGGAAAGGTTGTATGGCACTCTCGATATCTTTGCAAGAGGACGAAGGTCCAAGTCTTTAGAGTCCTGGGGCCTCATGTATAAACGGTGCGTACGCACAGAAATGTTGCGTACGAACCTTTCCACGCTCAAATCGCGATGTATAAAACCTAAACTTGGCGTAAAGCCACGCACATTTCCACGGTAACTCATACCTTGGCGTACGCAATTTCTCTGCTCGGTTTTGCAGACTGGCGGCACCCAGCGTCAAAGCAGTGCTACTATTCCTGTGTGGTTACTCTTTCTTAGATCCACATCCACGGCGGCGGCTTTATCAAATACACTGAAATTAACCGCATATCGTTTATAAATTTAATGCATCTGATTGTAATTAACCTGTAACAATATAATGGTCCACAGAATGGTCAAACTACTGTTCCTGTGTGCTCATCCTTTCTTTCTTAGCTCCACATTCCTGACGCAGCTTTATAAATACACTGAAATTAACTGCATATTGTTTATTAGTGTAATGCATCTGATTGTATTTAACCTGTAGCAATATAATGGGCCAGGGAATAGCCATAATATTCCAAATACCATATCTGCTTTAGCGTTGTTACGCTCACTGCATCTTGTTCTTCTTTTTGCTGTTCCCGTTAAGGGTTGCCACAGCAGATCATCTTTTTCCATATTACTCTCACTGCACCACTCGGAGTATTTATATCACTGTATCTGAGTGTGAATCACAGCAGCAGATGATCGGAAAGAAAATGATCGGTATACAGTTTCAAGTACACACTACCCCAACCACGGCAAAAAACGTCAAAGCCTTTCCTGTACGGACCTCACGTTTCAGAAACAGTTTCATCCCAAGAACTATAAACGCACTCAATCAGTCCATCAAGTGCTCCTTGTAGAACTGTTTGTACTTATAAGTACAATCACCTCACTGTAAACTTGCACTACAGTTATAATATTGCACAACCTGCACTACTTTATAAAGCGCGTATGATGACAGTATCATTTTTAAGATGAAATGCAGAAAAATATGTTGTTTATAGTATACAAATAAAACTTTAACTTCATTTAAATAATCTGTATTGTTAATAATTAAACATGTGAGAACACGGTGCCGCAGCGTATAGCTAGTTCAAGGATAGCTCCTGCCTTGCGCTGTATTCTTGCTGGTGCTGACGCGACACTGGAAGGATAGACGAATAGAATAATTAAACATGTACTACGAAGATATTTCAATGTTCCTTAAAAGTTTTGAAGAATCGGCGTTCTAAGCTTACAGATGGCTTAACGTCTATTACAGAGCTGATTGTGTGGCGATTGGAGAAAGAAAAGTATGGACAGGAATTGGAGGTTAGTACGTTTGAAAGAGACAGTACTTCTATAATAAATTATTTCATCGAAGTTCGCACATGGTGCAGCAAGCCTCTTGCGTGAGATATGAACAATCACTGCGCCACCGTGTTCCCATGTTTAATAACATGCTTTCATTCGTATCATCATGAAAATGATATCACGTATACATCTCAGTATTTTAATTATTCAGAGAGCTGTAATATCTCAAATGTAATGCATTCTGTGTCCTGTCGGAGAAAGAGAAAGAACGGAAGCACGTAGTGATTCACACACATAGAGCACATAGAAGATCAAACACAGAACAAAGCATTTAACATGCTACTTGAGAAACTAGTAAAATAAACGATTTTAAGATGAAGTTTATGATGTTCTACTTTAATGGCAAAATAAACTACGTGATTAAAGTGGAAATTTCGAGATTAAAGTTGACATTTCGTGCTTTTTTCCCCACTGTGTGCCTATGTTTTTTGTTTGTACCCTAATACGCTTTCATATGACACTCAGACGGTGGGCTACGACTCGCCTTTTCACAGCGACTTTGATATGTGATTTCTTTTTTATTTCGGGCACTGTGAGACTTTTTGAATTTGATCTTTCGAGTTTTTCCGACACTCTGTCACTCGATCAACTTTCTTTTGTTGATTATACCACTGTTTAAACCAACAAATAGTACGTTTTTCCTTTGCCTCCACCTGGTATTCGCTGAAATTCTTATATTTTCCCCTGTGCTTTTCCCATTGTCTTTTCACAGAAGGCTAGTTATATTGATTTGCATATTCAAAGAGGCGTAATTCTGGGAGGAGTTGGGGCGGGACAGAAGGCGTTTGCACATGCGTTACTTTTCAGGCTGATCGGGATTTATGTAGTGGAAGAACGTGAAAGTATGCGTGCGCACAGATTCCTGCATCTGGATTTTTCTGTGCGTACGCACAATCCCGCTTTTGTGCTTACGCCATGTTATAGTGTGAGTTCTGTTTCTTGTTTTACTATATACTTGCGAGACATGGACACTATCCAGTGACCTAAGACGAAGACTGGACTCCTTCAGTGAATCCCTGGGTACCACTGGTGAGACTTTGTGTTTCATGAACAATTGTTCACCAAGTCCTGAATGAGGCACATTATCTACATTGTGAGGGAGCATCAGTTACGGCACTATGGCCATGTGGTGCAATTCCTCGAAGGTGTCCCGGCTCGTGACTGGACCAGGCCAAGGGGGTACCCACGTAATACCTAGTAGCAGCAGATAGACAATCATTTCTGGAGAGTGAGACAGGACCACATGTTTGCCGGGGGGGGGGTGTCAACAGAGATCCTGAGGTGTTTCGTTGTGTGGGGGGGTGTGGCAACACGCTGTACCAGTGCATGCTCCCCAACCTGACCTGACCATAGCAGTTACATGCTGCCCTAGATGTTCCATTCTGGCAAATTTCTGCTTTTTAACTAAACAGGAAATACTGTTTTTGCTGATGAGTGAGTCAGTCATTTTTGCATTTTATACTTATAGGGATTACAGAAAATGGTTACACTGTTCACTTAAATAAAGGAAGTACTTTGAATAAAAAGAGCTGAATGGCATTTTTCTTTTTGTTCTGATATCAAATAGGTATTGAATATTATCAAATTTCACCAGTATTGGTTCAAATACCAAAATTTTGGTATTGTGTCATCCCTGGTATGCATATTGTGATGTGTATGTATGTGTCTGTTAGTATTCTATTACTGCCACTATTCTGAGGATATATGCAATTAACCATTTAGTTGTACTATGTACACATGACAATAAACTTGAACAAACAGTCCTGGGTAGGGAGCCACTTTACAGCCACCCTTGCAGACCCGCCCAGTCAATCACACTGCACCAGCTTTGAGTTGCAATTCACACACATTTTTGAAATGTGGAAGGTAAACCTATGGAGGCACCTAGACCGTGTATGTACATACTCCACACAAACAGTACCTAGGCCAGGACTTGACCTGGGGACTCAGAAGTTATGTGGCAGTAGTGCCATCTTATACTTTACACTAAAAAATAATTTTATATAGTGCCTTTTAATACACAACCTAATCTCTGATAACGTTGTAGAACAATTGTTTAATAATTGCGCAAACCCAAAATTATACAACTTGCCCGGACATATTTAAAGAGATGATGGGGTTTCCAGTTCTCAGAAACTAAACAGAGCAGAGCAGTTAACGATTATTTAACATATGCTATACCACCTGCCTTGATCGATGTAACCAGCTACCAGGGTCTGTGCCAAAAGACCCCAAATGGGCATAAACTGCCATGTTACCACCACTGGCCAATCCCCAACCCAACACTCGTTTGTGGGCGATTGCACGGTTTGTGCAAGTGATAATGTTCCTGATCCCGACACATGATGTCAAGGTTACAGCGTAGTCCGGCAGGCCGACGCACAAGGTTCAGGGGTCTAGAAAGTAGCCGAGACCTCAGTGACACAAACAGCCTGTTCGCCCACGTACAAACAGACGAGCATGGAGTGGCGGAGCCGCCCTTCTCACTCTCCTTGTCTCACCAACCATGTCATTTTATATTATGCCACAGCAAACTAAAAACAAAGTTGTTCAAGAATAGGCTCACAGAGCACATCGCGGAATCCTTTCTGGAAAGTCACCCGTATCATGCTCAGAGATGGCCCTGCACTCAGTGATTGGCCCTACGTATTCCTGCAAAGTGACCAGATGCCGTTATGTTTCTGACTGTTTAGAAAAGGAAGCCGCAACCA
This sequence comes from Erpetoichthys calabaricus, assembly GCF_900747795.2. Taxonomy (NCBI): domain Eukaryota; kingdom Metazoa; phylum Chordata; class Cladistia; order Polypteriformes; family Polypteridae; genus Erpetoichthys; species Erpetoichthys calabaricus. The sequence continues at coordinate 321,684,938 of NC_041395.2, forward strand.
GCTGACACAACCCACCACTCGGTCATTTCTACAAATCAAGCTGCAGGTCTCCGATCAGGCCTCCAGCAATTTCACGTCGCCAAAACTCTGTCGGAGTAAAAAAAAAAAATGGGTGCATCCATCAAAACGTCAAAAAAAACAAAAACTCCAACGAGTAGCCGCCCATTCCAGCACCTGTTCAAAAAACAAACTACTCACCATCGCAGCCAACTCCGCACCGTATGTCTCTTAACTCTGATCTCTTTCACACAGGCAGCCGAAGTCCGGCGGCTTAGGTCATGTGATCCACAAGCCGCCGAACTCACCCCGCCCGCGTGACAGGGAGAGGGCGCGCGAGCACGCTTAGCGTCACGTGTGCGCATGAGCGCGAAACCAGCGCAGGAGCCAGTTGTTGGCGTCACGTGACTACACGAGTTTTTAAAGAACACCACCACTTATGCGCTTCTCTGGGAGAAGTGGAGTCAGTGTTGATTGAACTGATTAGAAAGCCAAAAGCTTGGGATATAAAAAAGTTTGAATAAAAGCAATGGCGTGGATAAGTGCAAACCTTAGGTAAGGTTACATTTTTTGTTAAATCTTTGGATGTCATGAGTAAAATGACCTGTGAACGTAGTTTGGCCCTGAGATGTGGACAAGATTTAGCTACTTCATGAATAACCTTTCATTGACAGCTGCTTAATATGATTTTAGTACAGTATTTAAGGTCACTTATCAGTTCAACTGGTAACTGCAACTACTGTAATGTACAGTATATCTCCAGAATCCAACATTCATGTACTAACTGTAACTGCTGTACATCTCCAGAATACAATATTCTACTGGTCCAAGCCCTATCACTGTAGAGTCTGCATATTCTCCCTGATTCACTTGTACTCAAAATATTAATTCAGGAAATGTCTATCCAATACTCAAATAAATGCATGGTTGCAAGATAACAACTCAAATTTATGGGTTTGTTAAACTTTCTGAATTACAAGCTTTATTTAATACTGTGTGTTGCACTGACACAATAATAATAGGGTTACTATAGGGTTGCGTTAACGTGCATCTGCAAAGGAAAAAAAATGTTAAAGGTTATTTCCACACTGAAAAGAAAAAAAGGTGAAAAACATAATGTTTCAACTGTACAATCATTATCAGGAAAACACAGGTAATTTTTAAAGGATGGAAAGAAGGAAACAAAGCCAGGACAGATGAAAGGTGAGAGTAGGTGAGAAAATATTGCCATTAGAGAATGGAACAGGTTAAAAAGATTGTCTGTCACTGAGACATGGAAAAATGTCTGTCCCCAGTGTGAGAATGAGTTTATCTACATTTGGTTTTCTTTGAAAAGAGTCTTTGAAGCCCTGTGAAAGAACACAGAGACATCAGTGTGGCTATGATCAAGGGATATGAAGTGATCTATAATCCATCCATTTTCCAACCCGCTGAATCTGAACACAGGGTCACGGGGGTCTGCTGGTGCCAATCCGTGATCTATAATAGGCTTTATAAAGGCTTTAAATTAAACGACTCAAACATGCTCCCTGAAACAGTCTGCTAGCGGTCTCCCTGCTTTAACTATATAGATGGCTGAACACTTCCTAGAAGAAATACAGTAAATAAGATTTTTAGACTGGCAAGAGGTTTATTGTCTAATGTTGAATTTACTAGAGGGACACAGCGGCGCTGGTTACTGCTCAAAGCGCCCGCTGGAGGATGCGGCTCTTCTCTGTGATGTGAGCAGTTGTTGAGAAGTGTGCATAGGTTATTCTGTTGACAAATGGAGGCCAAAGGAGGCTTAGGAAAAAAAGGAGCCTTTGTAAGTATCAGTCTGCAAAACGGGAACACTTTTTTGGTGACCTCTGGGTGAGAAGTGAGAGTGTTAGGGTGGAACTGGAGAAACCAGTAGGATTTTTTTTCATTATTGGGGTTCCTCTTAGAGTGGATATTACAAAGTCTACTGAAGGGTTTGATTGAGGGCCCTGTCCACAATATGAAAAGGGTATCCTCCATCAATGTAGAAATTCCTTATTCTGAGTGCTTCACTGCAGAAGTCCACCTCATCACTGCAGAGAAGACAGAGTCTAAAAAACAGCTAAAGAGGTTGAGAGTTTTTAGTATGCCAGGGATGGAAGGAGCTGTAGAGAAGGTAACTGTGAGAGTCAGTTAGCTTGTAATAGCCAGAGGTTCTCAAGTCCTAGAAAGCTGATAGAAAGACTGATATCTAAAGAGTTGTGGCAGAAATATCAACTATACAAGGTCAGTCAATCAGTCATCATCCAACCCGCTATATCCTAGCTATACAACGTGAGACACAAAAATAACCAAATTGGTAAAAAAAAATATATTGATGAATTACAGTATTCTAAACATTGTCACCTTCTATTTACTCCCCCTCCCGATCCATGCGTATCTTCCATTGATTGAAACAGTGCTGGAAGTCTTCTTGCTTGAGGCTCTTCAACAGGCTTGCTGTTTTTGTCTTCACTTCATCCATCCATCCATCCGTTATCCAACCCACTATATCCTAACTACAGGGTCACGGGGGTCTGCTGGAGCCAATCCCAGCTAACACAAGACGCAAGGCAGGAAATAAACCCAGGGCAGGGCGCCAGCCCACCGTAGGGCACACACACCCACACCCACACACGAAGCACACACTAGGGACAATTTAAAATCGCCAATGCACCTAACCTGCATGTCTTTGGACTGTGGGAGGAAACCAGAGTACCCGGAGGAAACCCATGTAGACACGGGGAGAACATGCAAACTCCACACAGGGAGGATCCAGGAAGCGAACCCGGGTCTCCTAACTGCAAGGCAGCAGCGCTACCCACTGCGCCACCGTGCCGCCCACAAGTTAACTTAATAATGTTAAATAATGTAATAAAATTATTTGGAACCACATAAATGTGTGAAATTTTGTCAACTTAGAAACTTATATTCTTACTTATATAGCCCCTTCACTTCATCCATTGAAGAAAAATGTGTTCCCTTCAGGTTACTTTTGATTTTCGGGAACAAGTAAAAAATCACAGGGAGCTAAATCGGGTGAATAGGGAGGATGATCAAGGACAGGAATGTTTTTGTCAGTGAAAAACTGCTTTACAGAAAAAGAGAAAATTTGCGAGAAATTTGATGTTGATTGGCTGTTCAGTTTTTTTCACCCGACATTATCGTGACAACTCGTGTAGCGATTGCTGTGCAAATACTGACTGGGCAATTCACAGGATTAACCTAGCCAGTCAGCAGTTTGATAGGGCATGTAGTAGGGGATATAGTTCTATGATTCACATCCAGCCAACCTCAAAATGGTTTTCCAGGAAAGCACCAAGCCCAGTCCAGTTATTTTTGTGTCTCACCTCGTAAACCTATAAAGCTCCAACACAATTGATAATATACTGTATCATTTGTACAGGTCTAGTACAAAGCCTAAATGGGAAGAAAAGAAACGCTGCTCTACCCAACTGATAAAGGTGTTGACATAGCCAGGTCCCATTCTAGTACCCATTGCAACCATACTGACCTGGCAAAAAAAAAGTTATCAAAAGAGAAGTCATTGAGGGTAAGAACCAGCTTTGCCAGTCTGATGAGTGTGTTCGTGTGAGAATCCTGGACTTGGACGTCTGTTGAATGCCTGTGTGAGCATGATGAGACCTTCATCATGAGGAGTGATTTTGTACAGAGAGGTAGATAGATAGATAGATAGATAGATAGATAGATAGATAGATAGATAGATAGATAGATAGATAGATAGATAGATAGATAGATAGATAGATAGATAGATAGATAGATAGATAGATAGATAGATACTTTATTAATCCCAGGGGGAAATTCACATATTCCAGCAGCAAAAATATTAAATTAAAGCGTAATAAAAAATGCAGATAAAAAAACAGACAATAACTTGAATAATGTTCAACGTTTACCCCCTCTGGTGGAATTGAAGAGTCGCATAGTTTGGGGGAGGAATGATCTTCTCAGTCTGTCAGTGGAGCAGGACAGTGACAGCAGTCTGTCACTGAAACTGCTCCTCTGTCTGGAGATGACACTGTTTAATGGATGTAGTGGATTCTCCATAATTGATAGGAGCCTGCTGAGTGCCCGTTGCTCTGCTACGGATGTCAGACCGTCCAGCTCTATGCCAACAATAGAGCCTGCCTTCCTCACCAGTTTGTCCAGGCATGAGGCATCCTTCTTCTTAATGCTGCCTCCCCAGCACACCACTGCGTAGAAGAGGGCACTCGCCACAACCATCTGATAGAACATCTGCAGCATCTTACTGCAGATGTTGAAGGATGCCAGTCTTCTAAGGAAGTACAGGCAGCTCTGTCCTTTCTTGCACAGAGAATCAGTATTGGCAGTCCAGTCTAATTTATCGTCCAGCTGCACTCCTAGGTATTTATAGGTCTGCACCCTCTGCACACAGTCACCTCTGATGATCACGGGGTCCATGAGGGGCCTGGGTCTCCTAAAATCCACCACCAGTTCCTTGGTTTTGCTGGTGTTCAGGTGTAGGTGGTTTAAGTCGCACCATTTAACAAAGTCCTTGATGAGGTTTCTATACTCCTCCTCCTGCCCACTCCTGATGCAGCCCACGATAGCAGTGTCGTCAGCAAACTTTTGCACGTGGCAGGACTCTGAGTTATATTGGAAGTCCGATGTATATAGGCTGAATAGGACCGGAGAAAGTACAGTCCCCTGCAGCGCTCCTGTGTTGCTGACCACAATGTCAGATCTGCAATTCCCGAGACGCACATACTGAGGTCTGTTTGTAAGATAGTCCACGATCCATGCCACTAGGTATGACTCTACTCCCATCTCTGTCAGCTTGTCCCTAAGGAGCAGAGGTTGGATGGTGTTGAAGGCGCTAGAGAAGTCTAGAAACATAATTCTTACAGCACCACTGCCTCTGTCCAAGTGGGAGAGGGATCGATGTAGCATATAGATGATGGCATCTTCCGCTCCCACCTTCTCCTGGTATGCGAACTGCAGAGGGTCGAGGGCGTGTTGGACCTGTGGCCTCAGATGGTGAAGCAGCAGCCGCTCCATGGTCTTCATCACATGTGATGTTAGAGCGACAGGCCGGAAGTCATTCAGCTCACCAGGATGTGATACCTTTGGGACTGAGGTGATGCAAGATGTTTTCCAAAGCCTCGGGACTTTCCCCTGTTCCAGGCTCAGGTTGAAGATGCGCTGTAGATAATGTAGGTAATGTCCATGGTAAAGATAAAGCAGTTGGGACTGTGAAACCTAAAGCTGTCAAACAACCGGAGAACGTGGTTAGTGTCTTTTAAATATGACACAATAATAATAGTAATTACATTGTACTTCAACTTGCTATTATAAGTAACTTGAACTCCATTACATTAATTCACTCATAAAAAAAAAAATTGAGGTAACTTAATCAAGTTGGCTGGGGGACATGATTTCTCTCCATCTACATTTGAAATGGAATTTCTAAGTTGCCAAACACTTCACATGTCTACTTAAGTTTATGGCATGTTACCTGTCTGCTGCACAACACAGTCTGTAGTGTAGAAACACTCATGACTTTATTTACAAACAAAGTGATTTGATCAAAGTGATGTTTATGATGTAATGGATAACATTTTTATGATGAAGTCACAAGTTCACTTCCATCCATCCATTATCCTAACTACAGGGTCAGGGGGGTCTGCTGGAGCCAATCCCAGCCAACACAGGGCACAAGGCAGGAAAGAAACCCCGGGCAGGGCACCAGCCCACTGCAGGGCACACGCGCGCGCGCGCACACACGCACACACACACACACTAGGGACAATTTAGGATTGCCAATGCACCTAACCTGCATGTCTATGGACTGTGGGAGGAAACCAGAGTACCCGGAGGAAACCCATGCAGACACAGGGAGAACATGCAAACTCCACACAGGGAGGACCTGGAAAGTGAACCCGGGTCTCCTAACTGCGAGGCAGCAGCACTACCCACTGCGCCACCGTCAACTTAGAAACTTATATTCCTACTTATATTTCCTAAGTACTTCACACATAAAAGGGGCAGCAGAGTAGTGTGGTGGTAGCACCACTACCTCACAATAAGGAGACCAGAATCACATCCAGGAAGGGATAAATGAAGCTCATTGTAATTTTGTGTACTGAAAAAGGAGTACTTTGGAACATCTTAACTTTTTAGTGTAGCCAACATAAACAATTTGGGTACTTACTGCTAATTATTAAGTACACAATAATTAAAAATACTTTTAAATGTAAAGCAAAAGCTAATTCACCTTACTCACTGATGTGTTTTGGACCTACTTAATTTTAACAGAAGTTGATATAACTTAAGAAGCTTGTTGCAGACTGTTGCATTATTTTTTTTTTTGTTTACCTGAAACATTGTTAGAGTGTGTTTTTTCTCCATGCTCTCTGGTTTTCCTTTAACATCCCCAAAAATGTTTATTGCATGAATAGTAAACACTAAATTCACTTGCTGATAGTGTGGTTATGTGCATGAGTGTGCACAGCCCTGGACAAGTATTCTCTGAAAGGTTAGGCTGTTAGTTTATGGTTTGCACCCAGTACTGATGTGATAGGGTGCCTTTCTTGGAATAATAATATTTGAAAATGGAAGAGATTTTGTGTATTTAATGCAAGTTTTGATCATCAAAAATACTACAGGCTCCATATCTCTCAGGTATCCTCCCAGATTCCATTAAGTTTAAGTTGATAAGTGACTCTTAAATAGCCTGCCATGAGTGTGAGGGTGTAAAAATGCTCTGCCGTGGATGGATGTTCCAGTCAGGATTCCTCCAGTCTTGTATGCATAACTAAAATAAGTAGGTTTTTAAAATTAATTAATATTTTTGATCTTAAACCCAGAACACAGATGACTCTCTTCTTTTTATCTACTAATTCCATGATAAAGGTACAAAATAGCTCAGAGTTATATAGGGATGTGTAAGCAATCCATTATGAGGAGAAAAAAATCTGCCTGCGAGATAGTTAATACGAGCAGCTACTTGCCACTTGTTCTCCTATTATTTTAAAAAATGTATACAAATGTATGATGATGAAAATTAAGTCTTATTAAGTACCATTTTCCTTGTGTTCATAAAGTAGACAAGCATGATCAAACATTTTTCTTTAAAAATGTGGTTTGTTATCATAATTTACTTATTGAATGTTTAATTTGTGTTTGACCAATAATAATGACTGTTCCAGAAAAGGAGTTCAAGAGACAATAGGATATTGGATTGAAAATTGTCAGTACGGAGTTCCAAGGCTCCTTTTAAGATGTAGCAGCGAAACACAAAGGAGATGTGCTAGGTGGTCCTGTGAGGAATATCATTCAGAGAAACTTTAGTTTTATTTTGATTTGTGTGTGTGATTTACAAATGATGAATGCATGGCACAGTTGTTTCCATTTTTTTTTTATCTTTTATTGAATTTATTAAAAGCATGTAACGTTCCATACAATCAAGTCAAACTTAACAAGACTAAATTCAATTGCACCCCCACCCAAGAGAAAGAGAGGAAGGCCAACAACCAGAGTAAAACTTTGAGAGTAGTAAAGAGTTGTTTCCTTTTCTATTAAGAGGAACATGGGTGGGTGAAGGGACTCACAACAGTTCAGTTGAGGGGTTTATGACAATTTTTAGAATTTAGAGTTACATTTAAATTGCATTTTTTGCTAAAACTTTTGCATTTTGAATGTTGTAACTTATTCTGCTACAACATACGTGTACAACATTCTGAAACAGAAATGTCTGACCACTGTTTTGATGGGTGGAACATGAATATTGAGTGAAGCAGGATGACATTATGGCCATTTAAATCTAAAATGAGGCAGAGGTTAAAGGGTTAAAGTAAGAGGCACGTTTAGCACTCAAAAACTTACATGAGAACCCTGAGAGCTTTAAGAAAGAAATCAGAAGCTTTGTGTCACCATCTTACAGTGCATAAACAGGCCAATATGAGACAATACATCATGTGGCCTCCGTGTCACCTGACCAACACAATGGGCATAGCATCCATAAAGAGCATCACCATTCAAAAAAATGTCCTAACATGGCAATGCCCATCCAAATAAACACAAAACACAACATCATCAAGAAGAGCAAAGACTCACTTTCAGTAATCACTTCTGGTTTTGAATGAAATGCCCCAAACATTTAAATGACATTAAGCACACTGGATACATGCTCATTTTTCCTTTATGAAAAATACATTCTTTGATTTTGTTACATACATTGTTACTCCACAAGTGTTGATTCCTGCATTAAGCCCAGTTATAGCAAAATAGGCCTCCATTGACCCTGAAACAGATTAAGCAGGTTTGGTAATTCTAGATTTTTTTGCTTAGTGTATCAGAGTCCACAACTGAACTGACTACAATAGACAAAGATGGAGGCTTTAAAGGCCCGTAGAGGAAATGATGTCATCAAAAGGGCCAGCTTCAGAAGTGATGTCAGCAAAGGGGCCAGCTTCAGAAGTGATGTCAGCAAAGGGGCTGGCTTTGGAAGTGACATCGGCAAAGGGGCCGTCTCCGGAAGTGATGTCTTCTGAGGCGCCGGAACCTTGCAGGATTTCCCGGAAAAGGTCTGTAGGGAACTGAGAAAGACAGTCAGCACACTCCGCCGCCCCCTGGTCAGATGTTTTATTACCATTACTCAGACCCTTTAGCTGCCTCCTACTCGCACGTGTATGACAAGTAACACAGAGATGTTAAACATTTAACGTTTTTCTGTGATAAAGTATCCTCCTGTGTTGACTATGCATTTCAGATTTGCCTGTTTTAAAGAAATAATGAGGAAGTAGAGAACCAGAGAAGATGTCAAGTGTATCTAAAGTCCATGCTGCTTATCAAATTACTTTTTAGCAGAGAGACTGCCAACATGCCATTTTCATAACGCATTTGGGTCTCCACTGAATCCAAGGTCAACATTTGTCTGGCAGAGAAATTACGGAGATGTTTCATAGAGTGAAGCCTTCCATCTGAGAATCATTATTGATTGATCTCGGAGGCTGAGATTAAGGGATAACATATTAAAGGCAGCACTGTCTGTACTTAGAAGAAATAACTCACACTTGAAGCTTGTCAAGGTCTCGTGAAGATTTTGTTTTTTTCTTTTAGCATTCTTTTTTTATCTGTACTTAGCAATAAATATTATGAAGAATTCTGTTTATGACAGAGTTCACATCTATGGCTGGAAGAATTTAACCAGATGCCCAGAAGTGGAAATCAGTAATACACTGAGGCCATGCGTTTTTTTTTTTTTTTTTTATTACTCTTTAATTTAATATTTTTTGCTGCTGGAGTATGTGAATTTCCCCCTGGGATTAATAAAGTATCTATCTATCTATCTATCTATCTATCTATCTATCTATCTATCTATCTAGTGAATGAGAAGCTGATTAAAGGAATTGTTCAAGATCTACTTCATATGTACTTTTCTAAGTTTTGTTTTTTTAATTCATTTATCATTTTCTCATATTACTTGGTGGTTTAGTCTGGCTTGTTCTATAAAACACCTCTTGATAGTGGTCTTTTTGAAAGGCACTATATGAAAATGTTAAACGAGGATTAATTAATTACTGCTCCATTAGTCACAGTAGTGATTTTAGCACTGATGGGATTTACAGTATTTATATAATAAATGCTAGAAAAATGGTTGACGGCTGGGGCTCCTACCTGGTCAGGACACCTGTTTAATGGAAGGACCAGGGGAGAAAACACATACAGGGCATTATCTCCCTAGGAGCACCAGATGGCAACCCCCCCTGAGTTACACCGTTGCCTCATACTCCCACAGGGCTCCATAGGAGTTGGAGTGGTTACACCAACTTATACACAGTATGTTCCACTTTTCCACCTTTGATAGCCACTACTGAAGGCAAATAGATCCTCAGTTTAAGTTAATGAAACACCAGCAGACTGTGTTTGCAGGTAGGAACTTCCAGCTTCCAGAAAGTTCAACTAGGCATGTGAGAAAACCTCTGCATCTGCATCATCTAGTTGTTTCTGATTTATAAAGTCCTCCCTGAGGCTTGACCACAAGCAGAAGAGAACCAGTGCATCAGCATTTCACAACCCCTGCTGCTTTTAATCGTAACAAGTGTAAAAGGCGCTCTATAGCGCCCGACCCGGCACAGACTCAGGCAGAGGCACGTACTTAAATAAAAGACGCTTTATTATTTCTTCAGCCGTGGGGCACGTCTTCCCCGTGTCCCACAGGCCCAACACAGTCCCAAATACACTCACAATTACTCTCTCTCTATCCACCTCAGCACCACCACTCCTCCTCAGGCTTAGTCGTCGTCGTCGTCGTCCTCGTCCTCGTCCTCCTCCCGACTCTGGCTCTCCCGAGTGGTGGTGGCTGGCCTTTTTTATACCCCACCCGGGAGCGTTCCAGGTGCTTGATTACCTGGTCCTACTTGACCTTCCGGGTGGGGCTGACGAGTCGACCAGCTGGGCTGGAAAGTCCATGCAGCTCCACCTGGTGGCCATCCAAGCCCCCAACCAGGCTGTAGAGGACTCCATCTCCCATGGAGCCTTGCACCAGGTTGGGGAATCATCGTCCACCAGGGAGGCTGCCACCAAGCGTCCCGGGGGAGGTATTGAGCTGCCCATGGTGGCTCCCCCGGAACAGATGCAGCAGGGGCGTCCCTCCCGGGCATGGGACCCGGCTGTCCTTCACACAAGTAAGTAAAATGATCTTCCTAACCATAAAAAATAGGTATGAATGAAGTATCCTGTGGCATGTAAACTGTTGTCCACAGAGAAAATTTACTGAGTATTACTGAGTATTTACTGTACACTAAACCAACAAAGCAGATTATAATGATTCACCATTTTTCTGTTAATATAATTTACTTGAGTGACCAGATGTCCTGGTGATAGGGACAGTCCCAATTTCAGGCTGTGTGTTCTGATAAATAACTAAAGAATATCAAAATGTCCCAGTTTTAACACACTAGCCATCAAATAAAACATAGCTCTATCGAAACAAACATCTTCAGATCATCTACCAGTGATTGCTGCCATACCTTGACTAATGAGCAAATCCTTAGCTCAGCTCCAGGGGGACTCCTCATACCACCCCCTCCCCCAACTCGATACAATATACATATAATTGCACAGGGAAGCTTAATTAATTAACCATATGTGTTCATTTGTAAAAGATTTTTTTGTTTTTTTTTCTGTGCCCCGATCCCTCTAAGATGGTGATGATGAGGTAAAGCAGCAATAAATAAATGAGGATGGGCTTTATGCATGGGCATACTACATACTACACAAGTGTCATTGGGTGAAAATCTGGTCACCCTATGATTTAATCAGATTGCCACATTCACCTGATATCCATTATGGTCAGTCACTGTAACAAAATTTGCTTTTCAATTATGTTATTCCCTAATGTTTGTCATAACTGAGAACTTTCCACTTACAGAAAACGACAGTCAGACATACCTGTATTCAAGCAAAGTAAAAATTCATTACAAACGTTTTATATATATAGTGTGGTACCCAGATGGGGGAGGTACCCAGCCGGGACGCCCAAGAAGATCGGAGGAGGGCTTGTGCCTCCTCCAGACCTCGAGGGGGCGATCGCCCTGGGGGCTGCGGGTACAGAACTGGGAAGCCTGTGGTCACCGCCAGGGGGACCCCAATACCTGGAGGACCCTGGACCTCAGCACACACCAGGAAGTGCTGGGGGGAAGAGAAACAGGGACACCCGGAGTGCTTCCGGGGAGACAGCCGGCACTTCCGCCACACTGGGGCGTGTCGGTGGGAGATTGCCAGGAACACACCTGGAGCACATCTGGGTGCTTATTTAAAGGGGCTGCCTCCCTTCAGAGATGGACTTGAGTCGGGTGGAAAAAGGACAAGGTTTCTGGAGGAGAGAAGGAGGCGGTCTGAAGGGCCAGAGAGAGAGAGAAGGCATTGTGTTGGCCTGGACTGAGGGGTATTGGGGCTTGTGTGAGTAAATTATTGTGACATGGAAATCCATCCATCCATCCTTCCATTTTCCAACCCACTGAATCCGAACACAGGGTCACGGGGGTCTGCTGGAGCCAATCCCAGCCAACACAGGGCACAAGGCAGGAACCAATCCCGGGCAGGGTGCCAACCCACCGCAGGACACACACAAACACACCCACACACCAAGCACACACTAGGGACAATTTAGAATTGCCAATCCACCTAACCTGCACGTCTTTGGAATGTGGGAGGAAACCGGAGCGCCCGGAGGAAACCCACGTAGACATAGGGAGAACATGCAAACTCCACGCAGGGAGGACCCGGGAATCGAACCCAGGTCCCCAGATCTCCCAACTGCGAGGCAGCAGCGCTACCCACTGCGCCACCGTGCCGCCCGACATGGAAATATTTACCCTAAATTTACCCTAAATAAACGTGTGTGGGGTAATTTAAACGTGTCTGCCTGTCTGTGTCCGGGTCATATTCCACAATAGTCACACACGTGCGAGTAGGAGGCAGCTGAAGGGCTTATATAAACATAACAACTTATCCAACCAGGGGGCGGAGGGGTGCAGTGACTCTCTTTCTCAGTTCTCTGCAGACCGTTCCCAGTTCTGGCCCCAAGGGCAACATCACTTCTGGTCAGCTCTCCATAAAAGCCACTCCCCTTCCTCTGGTGATCAGTTTGGTCTTGGACACAGTAGTGTAAACTACTCAGTGCTAATTTTGACACAAGTACCTTTTGCAGCCTGGATAATAATATATGGGTGGCTGCTCCAAAGCTTCTTGTGATGTCTGGAGTCTCTTATTGTGATAGTGGCATAGTCGGCAGGATCTTGTCCCAGAAAAAAACGGGACAGGGCCTAAAAACCAGCCAGGTAGGAAAGTAACAGGGCTGAGTTTCTGGATGGGGAGTGTGTCTGACGGTCAGGAATGACTTGGTGCAAGCTCTGCTCCAAAACAACAGTTCCAGGCTTAGTACATCCCTAAAGGAGAATGTAGAGGGAACCCACAGACGTGGGCTGGTCTCTGGGGCCGAAACGAAAAGGGCTTACTATGTTCTCTCAGGCAAGAGAGCTGAGTCACCCATGGGGACCAAGGTCCCAGTTAAGAATGGGCTATCCCCAGACTTGCAGGTGAAAAAATTACAACTCTGGAAATTCAATCCAGAGGGGCCGGTCCTGGAGCAGGCTATGGCTCTCTGGACACAGGTGGTGTTGTGGCTACAGCCATGTGAGCTCACCACCTAGGAAATTGTGCAGCAGGTTGCCTGCTATTTCTTTTTGCAACATCTCCCCGACACCTTCACCCAGCCAGACTGGGGAGACTTCCACTCCATGGATGAGCTTATACAGCTCATGAAAAGCCAGCCTCGAAGTCTGGGAGAGCAGAACAGTCCTCTAGTGGATTCCCTAGATAGTATGTCTCACATGTTAAGTCTCTTCTACATAAACCGGAGCCTGTTCCGAAGTCCCTGGGCCGCTTGACATGCAATCTATATGGGAAAGAGACGGGACGTAGGTGGATGGGGGGCGAGCGTTGGTGTGCCCTTACTAACCCCCAGATGGTTACAAATACGGGAGTAGTGCTTAATGGGCATAAATTCACGGCGTTGTTTGACTCCGGTAGTAACGTTACCATCGTTGTTCGCCAACATGTCTTTTTGCGACAGTGGATTAAGCGAAAGACCAGTGTTAAACTGTACACGGAGAAGTCTGTAACTATAAAACCGTCATATGCTACATATGTCTGGACGGATCGCTAAGAAAGCTCCCCGTGGCGGTCCACCCCAATCCACCTTTTCCTGTAGTTCTAGGGCGAGACTGGTCAAACATTGGGCCTAGTTGTAGAGAAGGGTGACTCATCTCAAGCTGCCTCCACGCTGTGTAGTATGCCAGCCAAGAGCGAGACAGAAAGCCAAGAGGGTGCCAGAGAAACTCCAGGTCCATCGCAGGTGGCTACATCATCCACCCGCGCTCTGTCGAGTTGGGAGGAGTCTCCACCCCTTCAGGTCAGACCGGATCCTCTCTTGAGATACAGGTTCAATTTAGAATGATGCCAGCTTCTTTCAAGAGAGAACAGTGGAATGACGACTCTCTGAAACATGTTAAGAATGCAGTGGTTCTCGTTAATGGCCAACGCACACATCTGCCCATGCCACAGGGACACCACTTTGTTATTGAAAATAATCTGTTATATTGGGTCACGGAACATGGAGGGAAGGAAATTGTTGTTAATCCCACAAATTTACCGGAGGCAGGTTTGTGAGTTAGAGCATGCCCACCTCCTTGGAGGCCATTTAGGCACCGAAAAGACTGTAGAGCATATCAAGCTCCAATTTTACTGGCCGGGAATCAACAAGGAGGTTCGCTGTTTTTGCATATCTTGCCCAAAGTGTCAACTGCGGCAAATTCCCAAGAGGGACCGTGCTCCTCTTGTTCCACTTCCCCTAATTGACGTATCATTTGAGAGAATCAGGGTCGATATAGTGGGACCCTTAGAGCCTTCAGCCCGAGGACACAAGTATACAGTGGTGTGAAAAACTATTTGCCCCCTTCCTGATTTCTTATTCTTTTGCATGTTTGTCACACAAAATGTTTCTGATCATCAAACACATTTAACCATTAGTCAAATATAACACAAGTAAACACAAAATGCAGTTTTTAAATGATGGTTTTTATTATTTAGGGAGAAAAAAAATCCAAACCTACATGGCCCTGTGTGAAAAAGTAATTGCCCCCTTGTTAAAAAATAACCTTGTGGACTGATGAGACAAAAGTTGAACTTTTTGGAAGGCAAATGTCCCGTTACATCTGGCGTAAAAGGAACACAGCATTTCAGAAAAAGAACATCATACCAACAGTAAAATATGGTGGTGGTAGTGTGATGGTCTGGAGTTGTTTTGCTGCTTCAGGACCTGGAAGGCTTGCTGTGATAGATGGAACCATGAATTCTACTGTCTACCAAAAAATCCTGAAGGAGAATGTCCGGCCATCTGTTCGTCAACTCAAGCTGAAGCGATCTTGGGTGCTGCAACAGGACAATGACCCAAAACACACCAGCAAATCCACCTCTGAATGGCTGAAGAAAAACAAAATGAAGACTTTGGAGTGGCCTAGTCAAAGTCCTGACCTGAATCCAATTGAGATGCTATGGCATGACCTTAAAAAGGCGGTTCATGCTAGAAAACCCTCAAATAAAGCTGAATTACAACAATTTTGCAAAGATGAGTGGGCCAAAATTCCTCCAGAGCGCTGTAAAAGACTCATTGCAAGTCATCGCAAACGCTTGATTGCAGTTATTGCTGCTAAGGGTGGCCCAACCAGTTATTAGGTTCAGGGGGCAATTACTTTTTCACACAGGGCCATGTAGGTTTGGATTTTTTTTCTCCCTAAATAATAAAAACCACCATTTACAAACTGCATTTTGTGTTTACTTGTGTTATATTTGACTAATGGTTAAATGTGTTTGATGATCAGAAACATTTTGTGTGACAAACATACAAAAGAATAAGAAATCAGGAAGGGGGCAAATAGTTTTTCACACCACTGTATATTAGTCCTCGTGGATTATGCGACCCGATATCCGGAGGCTGTTCCTTTGCGCTCAGCTACAACTAAAGCAATCGCGCGGGAACTAGTAGGGGTCTTTGCACAATGTGGCATCCCTAAAGAAGTCCTTACTGAACAGGGGACACCATTCACCTTGGAAATGTTCAAGGAAACAGCCGAGTTACTTAAAATAAAGCATAGTTTAGTGTAGCGGTTTAATCAGACTCTCAAACAGATGCTTTGCAAGGTGGTCAGTGGGGACGGAGGAATTGGGACCAACTCCTCCCCCTCGTTCTCTTTGCCTGTCGGGAAGTCCCACAGGACTCTACGGGGTTCTCACCATTTGAATTGTTGTGCAGAAGACAACCCCAAGGAATATTAGACATTTGAAAGGAAGGCTGGAAAGGAGAGGCTCTTCCCTCGACAAATGTACTAGAATATATCGCACAATTGTGCAATAGATTTGGTAAGATCAGACCCATTCTAAAAAGTTACATGGACGAAGTGCAAGCAGTACAGGCCCGCTATTATGACTGTGTCACGACTCTCCGCGAGTTCCATCCAGGGGATCGCATCATGGTATTGGTTCCCACCTCTCATTCCAAATTGCTCGCCCATTGGCAAGGCCCTTATGAAATTAAGGAGAGGAAAGGGTTGGTTGATTATTTGGTGAAACAACCTAATCATCGACCAAGCGAGCAGGTCTATCATGTGAACTTGCTGAAACCGTGGAAGGAAAGAGACCCCGATTCCTCCTCCAGCCAGCCCCACTCATTCTTTGCTCAGAGAGACACCCTTAATTTCGGCAAGAAATTAACTTCCGGACAGAAGCAGGAGCTGGAAACAGCTATCCGATCTGTCCCATGGGTGGTGAGAGTAAAACCCGGCCGGACTTCTCTGATTGTGCATGACATAGTGACTGAACCGGGGGTTGTAGTCTGAGAGCGACCCTATAGGCTCCTGGATGCAAAGAAAGATGAAGTGGAACTGTAAATCAAGCGAATTCTGGAACTAGGAGTGATCGAGGAGAGCATTAGTCCCAGGTCCAGTCCCATCGTCTTGGCTACTAAGCCGGATGGCAGTTGGAGGTTTTGCAATGACTTCTGTTGGCTTAACCAGGTTTCCCAGTTCGATGCTTATCCCATGCCACATGTGGACAACCTCCTCGAGAGGCTGGGCAAGACAAACTTCCTGACCACGCTTGACATGACCAAGGGGTACTGGCAGGTTCCTTTAACAGACTCCGCGATGGTCAAGACTGTGTTTAGCACCCAAAGTGGACACTGGCAGTACTGTGTCCTTCCATTCGGGTTACACGCAGCTCCTGCGACTTTTCAGGGTCTGGTGGACAAAGTGCTCCGTCCCCATAATGCGTATAGTGCTGCCTACCTGGATGACGTCGTCATCTATTCCAGCACATGGAAGGAACACGTACACCAGGTCAAAGCGGTATTGTGGACATTAGGAGAAGCCGGGCAGTGAATCAATCCAAAGAAATGTTTCTTTGAGTGCTGAGTGTTTCAACCTCACACAATGAGTTAAATTTTCAACACAGAGGAAAGGCCATATTCTGGATTTGGTCCAAAGTGCTGGTGTTGATTTAGTCAATCTTGTTGGTACTGAATTAAGTATTATTGTTCATAAATTATTACATTTGATTCAAGTATTCCATTGCCTCGTGCGTCACAAAAATGTGTTATAACTGAGGAATAAAAATAGCGATTATAGTCTCTGCTCAAATTTTGTTGTTGAAATTCCAGCTATTAACTCTTTTGATCAGTATAATCGTGCTTTTGCATTTCTTTTGGAACAGTTTACTCCTGTGAAAAAACTGACTGTCTCTTTTGTTAAATCTTCATGGTACACAACTGACTTATGTGAACTTAAGGCTAAAGGAAGACAATTTGAATCGCTATATAAAAAGTCAGGTTTTACTGTTTATATACAAATTTTTGAACAACATCAATTAGAACAGTGTTTCTCAATATATATGTTGTCATGATGCAGTTTTTTCTTTCTAAGTATATTTGTGACTCACAATTGAGGGATGGGGTCCTCCTTGGTGAAACAAATGTGAACATCAGAGCAGAGGGTGGGCCCCCTGGTGAATAAAATGCAAACATTGCAGCACTCCCCCTTGGTAAAAATAAGGGTACATAAAAACAGGGTGTCTTGGTGGGACGATCATTGATGAACACAAGGATAATTATCAATGTTAATCATTTAGGCGACCCACTGCGATGCAATATCACACATAATGATGCCAGCCCACATCCCAAAACTGGGTCACGGTCAGTTGTTGACAAAAAGTGAATTAAAATATAATCCCACTCTCAAAGTTGCCAGATCATAGTACTACCCCAAAGTTATTAATGATAGTTATGGCAACCCTAAAATTTTATTTAATTCAATGAATAAATTGCTGAAACTAATTGATAACCTGGTATGCTGTTCTATTTGAACGGTGTAACTAATTTTTGAACTATTTTATTAATAAAATAATCTAATTACCTTAAATGTGGAATACTTTCTTAGTTTGGAGCCAAACATTAGGGCTACCCACCCCCCACTTTCATCCTTAAAATAGTTTATCTTCTGTTTGCTCCTTTATCACAATGATAGTTAATACCTCTCTGATCACTGGACTTTGAAGGAAAAACTGCTGCAATCATGCCAATCCACAAGAAGCCAGGCCGTGTTGTAAGTGATATATCCAACTATAGCCCCATCTCTAACATTCTGTTTCTTGCTAAAATACTTGAATGTGCTGTCTCTGCTTATTTACACAATGATTTGTCTCTCCATAATTAATTGGGTCCATTCCAGTCTGGCTTCAGAACCAGACACAGACTGAAACTTCTCTAGAGTCAGAGTCATTCAACATCTTAGTACTGTTTAACCTCAATACTGCTTTTGACATTATACTTTGACTTGGGCTATCTGGTAAAGTACTTAACTGGCTTAAGTCCTATTTATTAAACTGTTCTTTTTTTGTCCTCATGAGTTATAATCACTTTGCCCCAGTATGTCATGCTGTTCCCCAAGGTTCAGATCTGGGGCCTATTCTTTTTAGCATCTTTGATACCCTTAAGGCAGATGATAAGGAAATATGGTTTTGGTTATAATCATTATGCAGATGACACTCAAATCTACATTGTGGTAAAACCTACGTGCATTTCCATCTCTATTCTCCATACCAATTGACTCAAAGAAATAAGGTCATGTATGCAGCTCAATTTCATTCAGCTAAACTGTTTGAAGTCTGAGATTAATAAGCACTCCTTTAAAATAATCATTTTATTTAATTTGTTGATAGTATTTTGGTATAACCTACCTCTAAATGCCTGTAACCTTGGTATTATTTTTGAGAGCTCTTATTTCTGGCACACATTAAAAACATTTTTTTTTCATCTTCACTGTATTGCAAGACTCAGAACATTTCTATCCCTGCCACTGAAAGGCATATTCATGCCATTATCACCTCTCATTTAGAATATTGTAATGTGCTACTCTTTGGTATATCAGGAAATTCCTTTAAGAGTTCTTATTAATACAGCACATCACAGAGCCATCCTATTACCCCTGTACACTCTCATTTACATTGGCTCCCTGTTCATAAACAATTTACATTTAAAACTTTTATTCTAATATAAAATACAGTCCATGGCAAAGCCCCTCATTACAGCTGTGACCATGCCAAAACCAACATTCCCTCTCGCTCTCTCCATTCTGTGGGCTCACTCACTCTGCAGCAGCCACGTTGCAAGCTTAGATCCATGCAGGAGAGAGATGCTTCTTGTTGTGCATCCCAGCTATGGAAGGCTCTACCAGCAACCATCAGGAATGCCCTAATGCTTGACTGTTTAAAAAAAAAACAACAGCAGATGGCATTTACTATATATAGCTTTAAAGAATTTTAACAACTTTTTGGGTTGCTTTCTTTTTACTTGGATTTCTGTTGGCAAGTCCTGAATACAAATTCGGTATATCTCAGGGCACACGCCCCTCAGGCCTGGCCGATACAGAGGCACCACATAACAGCAAAAGGCAGTCATTGAGCACTTTGCACTTTGTCAGTGTATAAAGTGCAAGTAAAGTCAATATATATATTTTTAACTTTTGCTTTCTCCTACATGTATTGTGACACAAATGTTTGACCTTTGAAGGGGTTCACAAGCTTTATACCTCCTTTAACATGAATTGACCTCTTTGGAGTGGTGTATACAGTATGTGTGGATTTGAGTCAGTGGATATGATAACTTGAACAAATCATTTATTCTGAAGGAAAATTGGCCCAGTTATTAGAATTTCTAAATGCTAGAAGCCTATTGATTTTTTACTCTATAGAGATACTATTTTTTTTTTTGTTTTTTGTTTTTTGGCACACACTTTTTCTCCAACTGCAGTACCACTTGGTAGCAGAATATAATAAGGAGATGTGATTTTGTTTTTTCCCATTTCACTCCATATAATAAAATGTTGGCCTGCAATATGTTATTACTAAAATAACAACTTCATGTAGAGAAAGACATGTGCTGAGCAGATTTTTTTAAAGCTGTGCTATCCCATAGCAGCTTCCCATATCACCCCATTGCCTCTTGGCTCTTCACTGAGGTTGCTAACAATTGGTTCATCATTACTCCCCGGCTGATAATATCACACTGACTTCCAGCTCATACTGGAATTCTATTTTTACCTGTAGGCAGCCTAACTCCACCCCAATCTTTCAGGTTCCTGTCATCATGATGCCCATTACTATAACTTGATTTCTTAGCTTTTGCTGTTATTCCAAAGTTTTTTAAAAAGGCTGAGTCAAACTTAACTCTCAAAAAATGTGATCCAGTGGCTAGGGCATGGTCTTTAAGCCCTAATGTTGATGGTTCAGTCCCTGCCTCTCTGACACTCCTTATGCTCTTGTTCAAATCACTTTACTTTCTTGTGCTCCAATGCTTTTCTATAGCAAAATCTCTCCTAAGATGATTTCCAAGTCCAGTGCTAGAGAACAATTTGCTTTTGTGTGTGTGTGTGTGTTTTTATTTAACTGATTTCTGCTTTTAACTGTAAAGGATTGTTCACTATAGAAAGGCACTGTCCAAACAAAACATTGTGTTATGAACTGTTTAGCTTTATTCTTATTAAAAAGCTTCATGGTATGCAGTACCTTGTAGCCTAATTGTCTGTACTTGCACTTGACTGACTTGACCAGGTAACTACTCTTGATACTTTCTACATCTCCTGTAATAACTACCATTATTCAAATAATGATTTTAATCCCATTTATGCATTTATTGAACCTTCTTATCTCAAAATATGGTGAAAGAAATTCAGAGACCAGAGACTATCCCTATCCCAAAAACCAGAGACTAACTCTGTGTAAAGCAGGAACCGATTCAAGCTGGAACACCTTTACATTGCATAACACATTTGTACACAAGCAGTGCATACACAGATAGTGCCTGGGCCAGAAACTGGACTTGAGCCCCTTGAGATATGAAGTTGCAGTGCTAATAAATGTGCCAAAATGTCACATATTATTTCTTCCTCTGTCCAGTGCAGGATGAAAGGTTCATTTTACTAGGCAGTCAGATGAGGCAAGTAGAGCAGAGAATCCTCATGTCTGGTAAATTTATGTCCTTTTTGGGAAATGTAGGAAGCTGCCATTCCAAAGCAGTTGGCCAGAAATAGCAAATTTGTCACTTCAATATTTTGTTTAGTCCAAGGAAGGCTTTGCACATTTTTTAAAGGGGAAGAACAGGAGCTACCTAAAGTGAATGCTTTGACTGCAGTAATCCTGAGAAGCAGACAAGGCCGTTTCTCGCACTTGCACAGACATATCCTCAGGAAAACATTGTCTGGCAGTGCATTCCTCGGCGGCAGCCGTGGCAGAATGGAAATGAGCCAAGCAATGTTGGCAGTGAATTAACATTTCTGACATCTGTAACATTATAACCCTGATGCTTGCATAGATTCTCATACAGACCTAACAGTAACATTTTTGGACTGCTTACTGCTGGGATATGTTTCACATCATTTAAATTTTCAGATTAGCTTTACAAAGTAATATCTGGTTTGTCAACAGCAGCAGAGTAACATATGCATGTGGGAACACCATGACATCAGCGATTTGCACTAATGAATTACAGGTAAAGTAAATGATCTTCATATCCATGTAAATAAAATATTTCAAACAGTGAAAAAGTCACATATCTAAAAATGAACCGAAGAGTGAACTTCAAAACTTGTATTTTATGTGTTCTACTGATTGATATACAAAATATATATGCAGTATAAATAACTACATTCTATTATCACTTTTCTATTTGATTATGACTCATCATAGCAAAAATATTTTATAAACAAAACTGCATTGTCTTTGTCTTAAATGAAGCAAATAACATACAGTAAATTAAAACTGCTTCAACCGCCAAAACAGTTAACTAAGTCCCAGAATGCACTTGAATGTTACACTATACATCCATCCATCCATCCATTTTCCAACCCGCTGAATCCGAACACAGGGTCACGGGGGTCTGCTGGAGCCAATCCCAGCTAACACAGGGCACAAGGCAGGAACCAAACCCAGGCAGGGGGCCAACCCACCGCAGGACACACACAAACACACCCACACACCAAGCACACACTAGGGCCAATTTAGAATCGCCAATCCACCTAACCTGCATGTCTTTGGACTGTGGGAGGAAACTGGAGCACCCGGAGGAAACCCACGCAGACACGGGGAGAACATGCAAACTCCACGCAGGGAGGGCCCGGGAAGCAAACCCAGGATCCCAGATCTCCCAACTGCGAGGCAGCAGCGCTACCTACTGCGCCACCCTACACTATACATACATTTTGTAATTTGTTGAAAACTTGTTAGGGTTATTGCTAACTGTTTTTGACATAATGTTTTAGAGTTTGTGTTTAGTGGTTGGCATCATAATAGATTGTCTGCTTAATTTTTATTGTCTTTGTTAGTTTGACTTGCATAATGCATTGTCAACAGAAGATACCAAATACAATAAATGATTTCAGTGACTGTGTAGGGCCTTTGTGTGTGGACCAGTATGGGCACACAATTATAGCTGAGAAGGACACAATATGTCAAAAAGGTGTAATTACGTGTATGAATCATTATAAGCCAACCCCACAGCCAAACTTGCACCAAACTCTTTCACCACTACATCCCAATTCACTGAAGGAGAGTCTACTCACTTTAAAAACACATCCATCCATTTTTGTGAGCCTGCTTATTCAATTAGAGGAGCTGTGGAGAATAAAGTTTTGAAATAGAGAACATGCAGACTGCCCAGAGACTGGAACCTGGTTAGGAAGTAAAACCAGATCTGTAGAGCAACACCTATGCCACAATTCTGAATAAAATAAAAAATACATAAGAAAATATGGTGATAAAGTAAAAAGCATTGCTATTTAAGGTATTGGTATAGACACTCCTCATGCATGTTTCAGCCTTGAAGCAAAATGGATGTAGCACTAGCAATTTTTCATACTACAAGACAGACCTCCACTGTATCCTTAGGAATGGGTGGCTAGTGAAAGTGCTGAAAACGTAATTACTTGCCAGAATATAAATTTATAAGTACTGTGTAGCACCTCTCTGGTGAATTTTAGCCAGGTAGCTGACGTCCTCAGGACTGTGACTTTATTTTTGACTTTCTCTTGTACAATTTAGATCTCCACCACTGTCAACTGGTCATAGTTCATCTGTTAATTAATAGGCAGATATTGTTGGTTTATGTTTAACTAGTTCTACTTTGGTTTTTTTTGTGATTTAACAAATCTGTATTTATATGTGTACCAGTTTTGTATTTAGTAAGTAGTATAATCCTTACTTGTCTTTTAGCTGAGAATTGTTCAGAACTCTCTGTGTCTGCAATCAGTGAAGAGCACTATATAGCAAATAAGTCGTATTGAATAGTCTAAGGACTGCACAAGGACTACACAATGGTCTACAGATAATTGGGTACTCAATTTAGCTCTGTTAAGAACAAATGCACAATTAATGGAGCATTCATAAGCACACACACACACACACACACACATATATATATATTTATATATATATATAGTATGCTCATACGCTATGTGTGAGCAGGAGGTAGGAAAAAAGACTAAAATGATACGTAACTTTTTTTAGCTCATTTCTGCCTGAATGTGTCCTGAGTTCAGGGTTCATTTCAGTCCATGTTGACATAGCTGCAGTGCATGCACCTGTATATTGGCACACTCATTCCTACACAGCCAGTTAGTTGACATTCAAGCAGGCATGAATAACTTTTGTATATCTGAGAAGAATCCACATAGATGCTACACAGATATCCTGAGCCCATAAAGACCAGCCAGGAATCAAATTCTATCTGTTGGAGCAGTAGGACAGCAGCGATCACAGCAGTGCTAATCATGTCTCATATACACACACATTGATCTGGAGCTATATGTTCAGTCCCAATAACAATGTATTTACCCCACAGGAATTTTTTACATTTTATTCAACATTGAATCACAGTGGATTTAATTTGGCTTTTTTGACATTGATCAACAACAACAATAAAAAAAATACTCTTTAATGTCAAAGTGAAACAGGCCTCTATAAAGCGGTACAAATTAATTACAAATATAAAACACCAAATAATTAATTGCATAAGTATTCATGATGATGTTTTATAGTTTTCTAAGGCTAAGGCTACCACAAAGATAATAAAAATATTAAAGTAGTAGTAGGAGAAGAAGAAGGAAAATGTAATAAGGTAAGATATTGCATTACACTTCACCTGATTGTTGCAACAAAATCAAGAATAATGCTATAAAGAGCACTGAGATGGAGAGGCTGAGAAACACTCACTGAATGAAGGTAAAACTTAATAGCAGTACATTTAGAAGAATCGCCTTCCTGCACTTATGTTTTACGATTCACATATGCATGCTCATCAGCACTTGATGCCGTGATCTTTATATGCATGCTCAGAAATGGTTGATTGTAACATATCCAAATCACTGCTATTGCAAAGCTGCATTTTTTTCTTCTTCTTCTTTCGGCTGCTCCTGTTAGGGGTTGCCACAGCAGATCATCTTCTTCCATATCTTCCTGTCCTCTGCATCTTGCTCTGTTACATCCATCACCTGCATGTCCTCTCTCACCACATCCATAAACCTTCTCTTAGGCCTTCCTCTTTTCCTTTTCCCTGACAGCTCTATCCTTAGCATCCTTCTCCCAATATACTCAGCATCTCTCCTCTGCACATGTCCAAACCTACGCAATCTCGCCTCTCTGACTTTGTCTCCCAACTGTCCAACCTGAGCTGACCCTCTAGTGTACTCATTTCTAATCCTATCCATCCTCGTCACACCCAATGCAAATCTTAGCATCTTTAACTCTGCCACCTCCAGCTCTGCCTCCTGCTTTCTGGTTAGTGCCACCGTCTCCAACCCATATAACATAGCCGGTCTCACTACCGTCCTGTAGACCTTCCCTTTCACTCTTGCTGATACTGGTCTGTTACAAATCACTCCCGACACTCTTCTCCACCCATTCCACCCTGCCTGCACTCTCTTTTTCACCTCTCTTCCACAATCCCCATTACTCTGTATTGTTGATCCCAAGTGTTTAAACTCATCCACCTTCGCCAACTCTACTCCTTGCATCCTCACCATTTCACTGACCTCCCTCTCATTTACACACACGTATTCTATCTTGTTCCTACTGACCTTCATTCCTCTCCTCTCCTCTCATATCTCCACCTCTCCAGGGTCTCCTCAACTTGCTCCCTACTATCGCTACAGATTACAGTGTCATCAGCAGACATCATAGTCCACAGGGACTCTTGTCTAATCTCATCTGTCAACCTGTCCATCACCATTGCAAATAAGAAAGGGCCGATCCCTGATGTAATCTGCATTTTCCCTGTGGCCAAAAAAACATAAGGTTACCAACACTTTTTATTTTGGCTGACAGTGCATGGCTTTTCCAGGTAGATGGAGCTGTCACATGACAATATGTCACGATTATTAATCCATCACTGTCAAATCAATTTCTTCTTACAAGATCATTGTTGTCCAGCGTTTCCAAAATATTCTGTCTTTACTGAAATGTGTGTGCTGATCCCTGCGTTAATATCGTCTTCTGGCAGCTCCTAGTGAGTTAGAACAGCTCATAAGCTCTCCTATGTCTTGGTGAAGTTAAGGGTAGTTTCCTAAATTAAGAAAATAACAAAATGCTATTACTCTATCACTCCTACACCTAAGAGTAGGACCAAATTTACATCACTCTGAGATTTTTGAGGCAGTTGGGACTGCTTTCATATTCTTGATAAATATGTGCACTGGCCTTGTCATTGCAGGATGTTAAACATTGTTGTTTTTAATCCAATTCTGTGTAACTTTGCCTTTATGCTTGAGTTCATTGTCTTGCAGGAAAACAAATCTTCCCCCAAAGTGCGGGTTTCTTACAGACTGCACCAGGTTTCTTTCCCTCCCTGTATTTTTCTACATTCATTTTTCCCTCTTCCCTCAACAAGCCTTCAAGAGCCTGCTGCAGAGGAGCATTCCCATAGCATGATGCTGCCACCACCATGCATCATGATGGGAATGTTGTGTTTCTGATAATGGCCAGTGTTTGGCTTATACCATCAGACCATAGAACCATTTTCCAGCTGACTTAAAAGTTTTCCATGTGCCTTCTGGCACACTCTAACTGAGATGATTTTCTTTTAACAGTCGCACTCCCATAAAGTTGCAACTGGTGAAGCACACAGGAAACAATTGTTGTCTGCATAGTCTTGTCAATCTAAGGCACTGTAGCTTGTCACTCTTTCAGAGTTCTTATAGGTCTCTGATGGCCTTCCTCACTAGTCCTCTTCTTGCACAGTCACTTTTATAGCTTTGACATACTCTTCAAATTACTTAATGATTGATTTAATGGAATTTTCAGTGACTTGGGTATTACTGTTTTCTTGTCTCCATCCCCTAACATGTGCTTTTCCATCAGCTTTTCATGTAGTTGTTTGGAGTGTTCTTTTTCTTTGTTTTGCCCACCATGCTGCCTCACTATAAGTCACACCTTCTAGATACAGGTGCATTTATACTACAATCACCTGAAACCTTGACCACAGACAGACGATCTCCATTGTACAAATTATGAGACTTCTGAAACCAACTGGCTGCAAAGTTATGATATAGAGATGTCATAATAAAGAGGTGAATACTTACGTCATCAACTATATTGTGTTTTTTATTTGTAACTAGCTGTGTTACCCAGCTTTGTCTAGGAAATTTCCTAAGACAATGGGCCTCAGTTATAGTGGCGTTGATTAATCAGATGTATCAGAAGTACTGTGTAGGTAACTGAGTACTTTTCTGCATGCAATTTTGTTTTGTTTTTTCCCCAGGGGATTATATTAATAGTTTATTGGAGCTCTTTACTCTTGAACATGCTATATACAATAAGATGCTGCAGATGTTCTATCAGACAGTTGTGGCAAGCACCCTCTTCTATGCGGTGGTGTGCTGGGGAGGCAGCATTAAGAAGAAAGACGCCTCACGCCTGGACAAACTGGTGAGGAAGGCAGGCTGTATTGTTGGCATGGAGCTGGACAGTTTGACATCTGTGGCAGAGCGATGGGCGCTCAGCAGGCTCCTATCAATTATGGAGAATCCACTGCATCCACTAAATAGTATCATCTCCAGACAGAAGAGCAGCTTCAGCGACAGACTGCTGTCACTGTCCTGCTCCACTGACAGATTGAGGAGATCGTTTCTCCCCCAAACTATGCGTCTCTTCAATTCCACCCGGGGGGTAAACGTTAACTTTTAACATTATACAAAGTTATTGTCTGTTTTTCACCTGCATTATTATTATTATCAATCTTTAATTTAATATTATTTATTGTATCAGTACACTGCTGCTGGATAATGTGAATTTCCCATTGGGATTAATAAAGTATCTATCTATCTATCTATCTATCTATCTATCTATCTGTCTATCTATCTATCTATCTATCTATCTATCTATCTATCTATCTATCCATCCATCCATCCATCCATCCATTTTCCAACCCGCTGAATCCGAACACAGGGTCACGGGGGTCTGCTGGAGCCAATCCCAGCCAACACAGGGCACAAGGCAGGGAACCAATCCTGGGCAGGGTGCCAACCCACCGCAGGACACACACAAACACACCCACACACCAAGCACGCACTAGGGCCAATTTAGAATCGCCAATCCACCTAACCTGCATGTCTTTGGACTGTGGGAGGAAACCGGAGCTCCCGGAGGAAACCCACGCAGACACGGGGAGAACATGCAAACTCCACGCAGGGAGGACCCGGGAAGCAAACCCGGGTCCCCAGGTCTCCCAACTGCGAGGCAGCAGCGCTACCCACTGCGCCACCGTGCCGCCCTCTATCTATCTATCTATCTATCTACAATTACACATGAGTAAAACATTCCTTTTGTAGATGAATTCTTGGCTTTTATTAATGGCAATTGCGAAACAGAATTTTGGAGGAAACTGCATTCTTTTGAATTCAAACAGGTAATGAGTAGTAATAATAGGAATTTTGGATGTAAATATAATTTATACCCAATCTGTACTGATCTGTAATACTTTGATCTGTAATCTTGTACTGTTACAAAGTTTTGGAGGGTTTAGATCAAAAGCAATATACACTGAACGGTGGTTTGCTTTAATGTATTACATACAGCATTGACAGTTACAGGCTGCACTTTTATGTGGTCCATGTAATCAACTGAATGTTTTAAGCACTGTACAGATAAGTACAGGATAAAAGAGCTAATATGGTGAACTGTGTACAATGTCCACCCCTTTATGGTCTATCTGTGGGAGATCCCTTTACTTTTTTTTTTTTTTTAATTTTATTGAATTTATTAAAATGAAATATCACTCCAGGCAGCATGGTGGCACAGTGATAGCGCTGCTGCCTCATAGTTAGGAGACCTGGGTTCGCTTCATGGGTCCTCCCTGCATGGAGTTTGCACGTTCTCCCCATGTCTGCGTGGGTTTCCTTCGGGTACTCCGGTTTCCTCCCACAGTCCAAAGACATGCAGGTTAGGTGCATTGGTGATCCTAAATTGTCTCTAGTGTGTGCTTTGTGTGTGTGTGCGCGCCCTGCGGTGGGCTGGCGCTCTGCCTGGGGTTTGTTTCCTGCCTTGAGCCCTGTGTTGGCTGGGATTGGCTCCAGCAGACCCCCGTGACCCTGAAGTTAGTATATATTGAGTTGTATAATGGATGGATGGAAATATCACTCCATACATATAACTCGAGTTTTACAAAAAGAAAAAAAAAAAGGTTCGAAACAAATCAACCCCCACCCCTGAGAAAGAGAGCTAGGCCAGCAGAGTAAAACTTTATTCTAGTAAAAACAACTGAATAGATAAAATAATAAATGAATAAAGATAAATGGAGTAAAAGAGGGGAGATAACCTGCTTCCTCAATTTAAATGCTTATTCTAAAATGTTATTGATCAGATCCTGCCAGGTTTTGAAAAAAATTTACACAGATCCTCTAAGTGCAAATTTGATTTTTTCCAGTTTCAAATAGTATATACTACCAGTTTACCCACTGACTTAGAATAGGAGAGTTAGGATTCATCCAGTTGAGCAAGATAAGTCTACGTGCCAATAGTGTAGTAAAGGCGATTACAGTTTGTTTGTCCTTCTCCATTTTAAGCCCATCTGGAAGAACACCAAACACAGCTGTTAATGGATTAGGAGGGATTGTGACACCAAGGCTGTCTGAAAGGCATTTAAAGATTTTGGTCCAGAATGATGTTAACTTGGTGTCAGGCCCAACACATGTGACTCAGTGAGGCCAGAGCTCAATTGCAGTGTTTGCAGGTTGGATCTTGCCCTGGAAACATTTTGGACAATTTTAAATAAGAGAGATTCGCTCGATATATAATTTTAAGTTGAATAATTCTATGCTTTGCACATATGGAGCTTGAGTGAATTCTGTGCATTGCTACTTTCCACTCCTTTTCTGATATGTTGAGTGTGAGATCCTTTTCCCACTGTTCTCTTGGATCTTTGAAAGGGAGGGACTGTAAAATGGTTTTATATGTTACAGAAATGCTGTTTGAGTCCTCAAGACTGAGCAATATTTTTTCCGGTATAGAGGTAGGTGGGAGGTGAGGAAAATTGGACAGGTTCTGTTTAACAAAGTTTCAAATTTGAAGGTAGTGAAAGAAATGTGTTGCTGGAAAGTTAAATTTGGAGTGTAATTGTTCGTAGGATGCAAAGATGTTGTCTATATACAGATCTCTAAGTGATTTAATCCCGAATGTTTTCCAGACATTAAAAACTGCATACATTTGAGAGGGTGGAAAAAGGTGGTTCTCGTGCAGAGGTGCCACAGATAAAAGCTTCTCTATCTTAAAATACTTCCTACGTTGGTTCCATATTCTGATTGAGCGAAGCACAATTGGGTTGTTAATGTATTGGCGATAACTTCTATTTATTGTGGTACAAAGCAAGGAATATAAAGTAGTACTGCATGGAGACCCCTTTACTGAGCTGTACAAGTGTTTAAATTGACCATTGTACAATTGGCTTGTACATAAGGCTTAAAGTTGGCTGGTATTCTGTACTGGCAGATTCCTGTTTCTGCTTTGTGAACCGGAGTGTAGCAGCACATAGCAGTCTGACCACCATGGTGCCACCTTAGTTCTCTCCGACACTGCACATATTTTACCTCCAAGCCCCCATTCTTTGAACTTTATGTATATAAGAGTGTTCGAAATTCCAATCCAGTACTGCGTGTACAAAAGAAAGCTTCTTGCTAATTACATCTTCTTTGAATTTCACCTAGCTTTTCTTCCTCCACTTCACATCTCATATTCCATGCAACTCGCCACCTTGTCTCTTTTTCCTGTGCAGTGAGTTGCAGTTACTCTTTGGCCGCCAGCCTTATTTCTCTATACAATTATAACCCTTAGCTTGTACTGTGGTATGTTCTGCTTGCGGTGTTCATGTGCTCAAACTGCACACAACATTCCTCTACAGAAAAAAAGAAAAGACGTACTGCCTAAGTATACCCCATTTGTTACAGCTTTATTACTGACAATTATCAACAAATAGACACCGGTTGATTGATTTTCTTTTGTCTATAACATCACAAAATCTCAATAAAGTTACTCAAAGCATTTTTAGAGATTTTGAAGAATTCAGTTTTTCTATTGTACAGTAGATGTGTTTTTACCTATGCCTACCTACTGTCTCGACATACCATCCTGCCAAATTAAAGAATTAAAAATACTTTTTTTCTGTTGCTCTTTGTCAAAAAATAATAATTAATCCACTCTGATTTAATGTTGTATTACAATAAAATGTGAAATCATCCAAGGGGTGAATGCTTTTTATAGGTGTAAGGGATTTACAAAAGGACTAAGTTGAATGAAATTGAATCACACAGAAATGTTTTACTGCCCTGCGTTTTGGCTAGAAGTGGTTACATCTCCTAGATATTCAATACATCCATCTTCTATCTTGTTTAAAGTTACATGAAATGGTGCCTATTCCAGTGATGTGCGGTGAGGTTCATGGCTGGTGAGGCCCTGACTCCTTCAGAGTCAGATTTACAAATATATGAACCCAAAAGAGTAGCTTATTGACTATTCAATTGGCAGCCTGCACATTCACTACTGGTTATGTTTCATATCTAATCAGCATTCTTTACACGCAAATAGGCAAGGTAATTATTTGGCTAAGAAAGAACATTACATTTATAGTGGCAAGAGAGTGGAAAGCGCGCATTTCCTCTGCACCCGCCTTGTGTTCTAAATTTGCTGTTGCAATTCCACAATTCACACCCATTCAATACAAATGAAAGTATTGAGTGATACACAATAAACAGATTTCAATTTGACCATAATTGAAATATTTCTTTTTTTTGTTCAAGTTTTTTATTCTGATGCTTTAATCAATTTTAATACAGACTGTTCAACAAAAGGATAACAAGAAAAACAAAAGAATATTTCATTTAAGGACAAAATTTAGTTTTTAAATATTGGATTGTTTTTTTCTTTGTCTGATCCCATTTTTTTTCTATAAAATTGAAAACCGTTACAGTCTTACCTTTATGTGTAAATTAAGTCCATTCTTCTCCATGAAAATCTCTGTCACTTTCTTCTAAAAGTCCCTCCTTATTTTCCTTCAATTTTAAAAATCTTAATCTTCTAGTTTGGCAGTCAGTCGGAACAAAAAATAAAATTAACGGACCGCTGCAGTGCACTTGCCTTTCTGATATCGCTAACTTATTGGTGCGTCTGTGGAGAAGAAATGCAGCAATGAGCACCTGTTGGGCTCACATGTGCCCCCTTCAGGGCGGCATGGTACTGTCTGCCTCACCTTGGGCCTTCTCACTGCGTTTTTATGTCCGATCAGCAAGACTAGATATGTCACACACATTAATTAAAGATATTATCCAGACTGTGGAGAGTCAGGGTGTATAATAAACGTGTCTGCAAACCTTATATTGGCGACATACAGAGAGACAGCAACAGGCATGCGACAACTGCATGCATCAACCTTGAGTGTGAGGGAGAGCACAGCCTGAAGGGAGGTGAGGCTCGTCATTGCTGTACCTCATGTTTCTCTCCTCCATTTGAACAGGAAATGCGTAAATTCAGTGATTTTAACTATAACAATGATCACAATTTATATCACAGACCAGTGGACAAATTTATTTTATGTTATCATTATTTTTTTTTACTTTTTAAGATTCCTCCCCTGACTGGACATCCCTGGCCTATTCTACATAAGATTGGACATAAGGAAGGAACTAACCCTAATGCTGGGCCAGTCCATTGAAAGGCATTCTGGCACAGGGGCAATTTAGACATGCTAATTAACCTAATCTGGAGGCTTTGAGATGTGAAAGGAAAAATGGGGTACCCCAAGGAAACCCCTGCAACCAAAGTGAGATTGTGAAAACTGCATTAAGGCAGTGCCTGGGGCTGAGATTTAAATCCAGGGTTTTGTGATTCGTGAGGCTTGCATCATACATCTATAACTATATCTACTGTATGTATAATGTAAAACATCCATCCATCCATCCATTATCCAACCCGCTATATCCTAACTACAGGGTCACGGGGGTCTGCTGGAGCCAATCGCAGCCAACACAGGGTGCAAGGCAGGAAACAAACATTGGACAGGGCGCCAGCCCGCTGCAGTAATGCAAAACAGTGACCAAGTAATAGGAATGGAACCAACATTCATATTCTTTACTGCCCAAACTCTTAGCACGTATAAAGCCATAATACCTAGATAGTGCATCACTTACTATATAAATTCAAACCCACACACAGTCTTATTTGATATGGTTATATGAGAGTTGACCCAAAAGGTTTGTGTCTAAACCTGAATGATTAAGCTATAGGGCTGATTTTGACAACAAAGACCATCTTCTCCACACGTTAAATATGTGAATTACAAATTTACAGCATTTATGGTTTCTTGTGCATCTTGATTCAGAACAAAGTGAA
This sequence comes from Erpetoichthys calabaricus, assembly GCF_900747795.2. Lineage (NCBI taxonomy): Eukaryota > Metazoa > Chordata > Cladistia > Polypteriformes > Polypteridae > Erpetoichthys > Erpetoichthys calabaricus. Next base: position 321,717,950 of record NC_041395.2, read on the forward strand.
CAAATACCAATAAAACAAAGTCATGTATTGTGTTGTCATTGAAACACTATTGCTAGAGTACAACACAATTTTGTTGATTCAAGAGATGGATTACAGAATTCCATCATGGCAGGATACCTCTCAAGGATGATCCAAGGTTAGGCCAACCTTCGATGTTGACTACACAAGAAAGTATTGCCACTGTGGAGCAAATCATAATGGAGAGATGACGTGTATGTTGTGTGAGATAGCTAACACTATGCTGTAGGTGTTAAGAAGAGACAAACCACGGACAACCTTTTTTCTTATGTTTTTCTTCTGTTCATTTTTTGTGATTATTCTTAAATTTATTTTCAAGGAACGTGATCCTATATTTGTATGGATTAATTCTATAGCTTGAGAAAGTTAACAATACATTTATTCAATTTTTGTTTACAGAATTTTGTTATTGAGTTGTTAGGATGCACTGCACTGTTGCTAAGGAATGCCTCCCAAGAGTCACTACATGTCTTATCATAAAGGATCCGCTATAAAATCTGATGTAATGATATAAACCTTGAAAAGTGTTAGTCTCGATCTCCTAGCATATGGTATTTTGGTTAATGACTTGTAGTTTCCCACTTCTCAATACAGTTAATAGACTAAGTATTTTAGCTCCAGTGACATTCTTGTAGTTTTGGTAACTCTTGTTTTGACTTACAATGTGACTTTGTTTTGACAGCAATACTTTTGTTTTCTAGAAAACCATTCTTATCCCAACTTCTCAAGAACACACATTTCCCAGTCCTTTTCTAACACCAGCTTTGCTGGTACAGAGGATTGTGAGCCACAGCAGACAATATAATGAGGTTGGCTAGAACTAAAAAAGCAGACAAGACTAGTCTGTGCTGTATTACAGACAAACCACTTTGAGTATTCGTGACTGGCCTAATAATAGGGATTAGTTCTTCATGACCAATTAAAAATGAGTGGGGTCTCTGTATGTTGGCTGCAGAAATTAAGCATTCACCTCTACATGGAATATCCTTGAGCTAATAAAATAGTTAAAATAAAATAGGACTGAGGTCACCGAGGTGGTCAAAAAACTCCTTGGTGGCAGGGCCCCGGGGGTGGATGAGATACGCCCGGAGTTCCTCAAGGCTCTGGATGTTGTAGGACTGTCTTGGTTGACACGCCTCTGCAACATCGCATGGACATCAGGGACAGTGCCTCTGGATTGGCAGACTGGGGTGGTGGTCCCCCTCTTTAAGAAGGGGGACCGGAGGGTGTGTTCCAACTACAGAGGGGATCACACTCCTCAGCCTCCCTGGAAAAGTCTATTCAGGGGTCCTGGAGAGGAGGGTCCGTCGGATAGTCGAGCCTCGGATTCAGGAGGAACAGTGTGGTTTTCGTCCTGGTCGCGGAACAGTGGACCAGCTCTATACCCTTAGCAGGGTCCTGGAGGGTGCATGGGAGTTTGCCCAACCAGTCTACATGTGTTTTGTGGACTTGGAAAAGGCATTCGACCGTGTCCCTCAGGGAATCCTGTGGGGGGTACTCCGAGAGTATGGGGTACCGGCCCCCCTGATAAGGGCTGTTCGGTCCCTGTACGATCGGTGCCAGAGCTTGGTCCGCATTGCCGGCAGTAAGTCGAACCCGTTTCCAGTGAGAGTTGGACTCCGCCAGGGCTGCCCTTTGTCACCGATTCTGTTCATAACTTTTATGGACAGAATTTCTAGGCGCAGCCAGGGCGTTGAGGGGGTCCGGTTTGGTGGGCTCAGGATTGGGTCACTGCTTTTTGCAGATGATGTTGTCCTGTTTGCTTCATCAGGCCGTGATCTTCAGCTCTCTCTGGATCGGTTCGCAGCCGAGTGTGAAGCGGCTGGGATGAGAATCAGCACCTCCAAATCCGAGACCATGGTCCTCAGTCGGAAAAGGGTGGAGTGCCCTCTCAGGGTTGGGAGCGAGATCCTGCCTCAAGTGGAGGAGTTCAAGTATCTCGGGATCTTGTTCACGAGTGAGGGAAGAATGGAGCGTGAGATCGACAGGCGGATCGGTGCGGCATCCGCAGTAATGCGGGCGCTGCATCGGTCTGTCGTGGTGAAAAAGGAGCTGAGCCGTAAGGCGAAGCTTTCAATTTACCAGTCGATCTATGTTCCTACCCTCACCTATGGTCATGAACTATGGGTAGTGACCGAAAGAACGAGATCGCGAATACAAGCGGCTGAAATGAGTTTCCTCCGCAGGGTGTCTGGGCTTTCCCTTAAACATAGGGTGAGAAGCTCAGTCATCCGGGAGGGGCTCAGAGTAGAGCCGCTGCTCCTCCGCATCGAGAGGAGTCAGATGAGGTGGCTCGGGCATCTGATCAGGATGCCTCCTGGACGCCTCCCTGGTGAGGTGTTCCGGGCACGTCCAACCGGGAGGAGGCCCCAGGGAAGACCCAGGACACGTTGGAGGGACTATGTCTCTCGACTGGCCTGGGAACGCCTTGGGATTCTCCCGGAAGAGCTAGAAGAAGTGGCTGGGGAGAGGGAAGTCTGGGCATCTCTGCTCAAGCTGCTGCCCCCGCGACCCGACCTCGGATAAGCGGGAGACAATGGATGGATGGATGGATAATAAAATTTATGAAGCAGAATTCATATAACAGTCAAAACAATGAAAGCATGGCAATCCAAGGTCCAATCCAGTGCCAAAACATCATGTGCATAATTTATGATGGCGAGGGAGTAGTCCATATTGATTGCATTCCTCAGAATGCCCAAATAACTGGTCCACATTAAAAAAGATGTCTTTTGCATTTTCAGCAATCAGTCAGGAAATAGCAGAGAGGAAAGCAGTTTATCATCGTCCCCTTCTCCTTCACAACAATGCCCTCGCTCACACCGCACAGGTTGCAAACACTGCTTTGCCAAACTGCGGATTTGAAGAGAGGCAACACCAACCCTAAATATCAAAGTCACAAATACCTGATTGGTATTGTCCAATTAAATTAAATTAAATAGAAAAGTCACCTGGAATAATATCTTTGGAAATGTGTACTTGCAGTCATGGCTAGGCAGTGGATGCTGAATACTAAAGGCTGTGCAGCCTCCTTAGAGCAAAATCTTTACTAATCTGATCAACTTCTACCTGCAACACCCCGAGTTACAACTCACCAGCATGCAGTCAGTGGGTGCCATAAAGGGGCTATCCATCAGGCTCTTATGGACACAGATATGGTCTACCAAATATAATTATTATAGGGAACATTGAACTATGAATTGTTGAGTTACTGCTTCCGAATACTTATGTTGCACTCATCCCAAATATATTTTCCAGGCTGTTTAGAAAAAAATGTAGACTATCTGTATTTCATCTATAGTATCATATTTCATTCCATATGTAATGGTAATGGAGGAACTTAAATTAGTCTCTGAATAGCATGGTTTGAAAACAAAATGATATGACATCCATTTTCTAATCTGTTTCTATAGATTGGGGTTGTAGGCACCCAGTGCTTGACTGAGCAGCACCGGGCTCAAGGCATGAGGCAGTCTTGAATGAGCACAAACATTCACACTCCATCATACTGTCCAAATTTAGAGTCTGTAGTCCATAGCCAGAGCTCTGGAGCTGTGAGGCACCACTGCTAAACACTATGCCACCATGTCACACATTGATAGGGAGGATATTAAAACATTTAGGAGGAAGAACACATGCAGGAAACTTTTTCACCACAGTATGTACTGCCAGACAATAAATGGTGGACAATTTGGATGTGAACTAGTTCAGAGAGTGCTCCAAACGATTCACCATAATACGGTACATAAGATTTTTAAATTGTGTGTGTGTGTGTTTGTGTGAGTAACTCAATTATTTATATATAATGTATCACCCTTGTGTCATACAGTATGTTACTCAAACAGTATATTACATTTACATAAACAGTATTAATAGTCAGTAGAAATAAAAATGAAGGCCTTTATTCTTTATACAATTTTTACTCAATATTTCTTTACAAAAGGCAAATTGAAAACAATTATAAACTTGCATAGAAGATTGAAGTTGGCTGTGCAGTTTAAAATGACATAAATCATTTCCCTTCTATCCATCTAACACACTATAAAATAAGTTATATGAAAACAAATAATACATATAAAAAAGCATTTAGTAATATTTTTAACATAGCATGCATAAGAAAAAATACTTTTTGCTGCATCACACATCTGCATAAATTTAATATACCAAAATGAATAACAAAAAAGATGCCTATTGTTTTTTGGCCGGGTGTACCTCTGCATTGCACTTCACACCACCGCATGTGATCATCTTCCTGACAAATGTTCAGAAAGAGTAAGCATGTATCTGTGTCTAGAGTTCTGTACAATGGCACCTCCTAGAGCACCACGGAAGTGAGAAGTACCTGCTTTTAGGCTTGGCGGGGTCAAAGCTATAGGAAGCAAACATGAAAAAATTACCAAAATGTTTTACATTTTTGTTTAGCCTGGCACTGGCATGAATAGACTGGAAAATTAAAGACTAAAGCTTGAACTATAAACAGAAATTAACCTTTTTAAGACAATGGGGTAAAATGAGAAAACAAATTAGTAGGAGATCCCCACTTGATGCTCGGGTCCCCTTAACAAGTACTTCTGTGGATGACATTAGGCTCATGTTCCAATTTAAACATACACATTATTATCAAAAGAATGGCAGGTCAATGTTATGTCACAACTTTGCTAATTTCAAGTGGCAACTTGAAGGGCATTCTCTTAACATTTCCTACCAGGAAACATTTTCCACCTGTTCCACAGCACATGAAGGCACGATTAATGAATATCACATACTAATTGCGGGTTTACTGGCTAGAACTCATAAAAATAGGGGGAGAGAAGGCAAGAGGCAGAGTTTCAATAACAATATCTGTGGTGGATCCAAGCAAGATTAAACAGATGAGGTCTTAGGACAGATCACACAGCAGCCTACTGAAAGGCCGCTTAACAATACCATACCATACCATTTTTATTTGTTAAGCGCTTAAAAACACAGCATTACAACTGACCGAAGCGCTGTACAGTTAAAACAAGCAAGACTAAAAGCAAAATATTAAAAACAAACATTAAGAGAGAATTAAAACAGACATTAAAAAACAGGTCAGGGGACCCAATAAAACAGAGAAATAGCAAAAAGCAAGTGGGAATAAGACAGGTTAAGAATTAAAAGCCAATGTGAAGAAGTGCGTTTTTAGGTGTGATTTGAATGTGGTGACTGAAGCGGCTTGCCTAACCACTAAAGGTAAGGAGTTCCAGAGCTTGGGTGCACAGACAGAAAAAGCCCTTTCACCACGAGCTTTAAAATGTGCCTTGGGAACGGTTAGGAGCAGCTGATCTGCGGATCTAAGAACACAAGGGGGATTGTGACGATGGAGCAAGACACTCAAGTAGGCAGGGGCTAGACCATTTAGTGCCTTATAGGTTAAGAGGAGTATCTTAAAATCAATTCTGAAGCTAACCGGCAGCCAGTGTAGGGTTTTTAAAATCGGTGTAATGTGTTGGCTTCTGCTGCTTCCAGTTAAAAGTCTTGCAGCCGCATTTTGAACCAATTGGAGTCTCGAAAGAGTGGCTTTACTAATACCATATAGGCAGGAATTAGAATAGTCGAGCCGGGACGTAATGAATGCATGGATTACTGATTCCAGGAGGTGGTAAGGCAGAATTGGTTTGAGTTTGGCAATTCGCCTGAGATGGAAAAAGCAGGATTTTACTGTGCTGTTGACTTGAGCATCCATTTTCAGGACCATATCCATTTTGATTCCAAGATTGGAAACAGACGAAGTTACTGGAATGGGAAGAAAGTCGAGGTCAAGGGGTAGGGTCTGTTTGCGGTCGGGACTAAAAACAATGACCTCGGTTTTTGAATCGTTCAGGTGAAGGAAGTTTACAGCCAGCCAGTCCTTAATGTCAGATAAGCAGTTGAGAAGAGGTTTAGTGGAGTCAGTTGACTTGAGGGAGAAATAAATTTGGCAGTCATCAGCATATAGGTGATACGAGATTGCATGTTTTCTAAAAATTGCACCTATCAATCTCTAGTAAAACGTCTGCAGGGTTTCTTCCTAAATCTGCCAGTTTTATTATGCTTGGTAGAAGGTAAACGATGCCAAAATTGCTATGGCATATCACCTGCCAGAGACATTTGACATCAGCATAAGGCCTAAGCAGCTATTAAATCAGCTATTAAACGTAAAAAGCCATGGCTCTGCTTTCCTCAAGTTTGCCGTACCACAGTGATGCACTAGTTGCCATTGCCATGAAAAGAAAAGTCCAGAAGAGAGAAGAAGAAAATTCACTGCCAGACAGTGTCCCTGACAGCATTTTTCCATAAAAAAATTTAAATACTTATTAGATAAAATTCAGGAGCCAAGTGGTATTGTAAAAACATTTCTAGAATACAAACAGAGATAGTCCTGTCGCATAAAGCAAGTTGAGTCAAAAAAGCAGGACTTATGTGCAAAAGATTCTTGGGAGTGGAGTGGTGGTGGGGTGGGTTGAAAAACAAAATTAAATGTTTCAGCTAAAAGGTTTGCAGATTGAAAAACAGTAAGTAAAATAAAGAATGCAATGCCCTGACAATTACTTTTTCTTAAACCAGTTACTTCACAGAATGAAGCCCTCCTCCTGAAGCTTTAGGTCTTGTGTTATGCCTTGCTGATTTGCAGGGACTCTGACCGGGTAGCTGTAGAGGGAGTAATCCACTTCTGCCTCATCCGGTGGGCTTGTGCTGTCCAATGCACTTCCTTCCTCTTCTTCTACTTCCTCTTCTTTCTTTGTTAACCGCGCCACATCAACTTTAGATTTAGAATCAGGCTCTGGCTTTCCCTCGATTTGGACATCACCAGAGAAGTCTCCAGAAAGGTCTTCTTCATTGAAGTTATTTACCATTCTCATCATCCTAAGAAGAAAAAAAAATGCAAAGAATTGGAAGGATGGAATGTTAGATCACAACTAATAATTGTCTAGCTATGATTATTTAATCAGACATTCATTAGATTTGGACAGACTAAAGCTCACATCATTAGACAAAAAACCCCAGTACTTAAGCAGTGATGTAGACATCTGAGCATCATCTCTTCTTCACTAAGTAACCTCATTTAATAAATTACACATACAATGCATCCATCTGTTTTTTTTTTTTTGTTTTTTTTAAACCTTTTTACTCAGTTGTGATGGACGGCCGGCAGCTTATCCCGGCCAAAACATCCAAGATGCTAGATGGCATCTTCCCTGCAGCATGGAGGTGCCCCGGATTCCCGCAGGGCACCATGGAAGATGGAGTTCGGCTTCACAGTCCTGTTGGGTGCCGTGGGTACTATCGTGGGACGCTGCAGGGAGACGTGGGGATTTCTATTTTCCCGGTAGCCCGGAAGTACTCCCCAGTCATAAGGATGGAGAAATAGAAGTACTTCCAGGCTGAAGAAAAACACAAATCTTCGTCTGACCCGGAAGTGCTATAGAATCACATGGACAGAAGAACAAGAGCACTTCCGGGTCAAGGACTATTTAAAGGACTGGTTGAAACCCAGCAAGCTGAGCTGGAGTTGGGAGGGAGTGTGACAGAGATGCTGGGAGGAGAGGAGGATTTAGTATTTGTGATTATTGATTTGTTAATTGTGGCGAGTGTGGTGCTTGGTGCACTGTATTTAAGAAAATAATTAAAAATCAACTTCTGGGTGATTTTACCCCATGTCCAGTGTACTGTCTGTTGGGAAAAAAGGTGGGCAATAGCGCCACCAAGCAGCCATTATTTACACAGTTTACAGGGTCAAAAAAGCTGAAACCTATTTGACGGTACAAGGCAGGAAATGACCCTGCAGAAGGTGCTAATTCAACTTGCATAAGGCTAATATAAAAAGTCACAAACTGACACCACACACACACACACACACACACATGCACACACACACACACACACACACACACACACACACACACAGAGTAAACTGATTGGAGCCCAAGCCCTGCCTCATACTTAACTTCTGCTTTCTTCTCTACTTCTATTCTATTCTCTCTTCTATTTTTAGAACTGGAAACCATTATCACCTAGCTTGAAACATTGTGTGTACCCATTTAGTCCTAACATCTCATTTAAGGCCTAAACTAAAATTTATGACTCATTTAATAAACCTAAATCCATCCATCCATCCATCCATTTTCCAACCTGCTGAATCTATCAATGTCATTCCATCTCTATATATAATCTTCATTTGGATCTTGATCTTTCTTTGTCCGCGAATTCCACGCATGCGTAGACCACCTTCCAGTTTAGTACGTTGTTGTTACTCACGGATGTCAACAATGTGCCGGAATAACGAAAGGGGTGGTGGACAGTGTTATGCTGGTTAGCTCCTGAGGCCTGGTTAGAGAATGAGATTGCCGAAGATAAAAGGTACGTGCCTACGTAACATATGAATGAAAGAAAGACAGTGGGTAAAATGAATGACAACGTAACAACACGTTCTGGAAATTATTATTATTACGTTGTAGCCGGCGAGTGCTGCGCATCTCACAGTTGTACCGTGGCTTGCTCACATGTCAGTGAAGTGATCCCTATTTATGCTTTAAAGAGCCTGGATACCTATGTGTCCCCCATTTATAACCATTGCTCCATGTATATTGCCTTACTCTTTGGATTGCCACAAAGCAACCTGCGAGATTGGAGAAAGGTTGAGAACAGATCGTGAGAGGAAACGACAGCGTCGTGAAAACGAGACGGACTGTGAACGGAGAGAAGCAGAAATGCTCCTACACCACCACATAATTACTATTCGGACAGTGATTCCGAGTGGGCCGTTCCTATCGAATCAATGTCCAAGGGTTTTCTTTTGTAATTTTGTTTCCCTTATAAAAAATCATAATGCTGTGCGACAAAGGGCCCAGTTCACGACTGGTAGCCGTGTTTAAACAGGGAGCCCTTCACAGACAACTTTAACACGCGCAACGTAGTTGGGCGTACATGGCTAGTATGGGTATATTTTAAAACAGGAAATATTTTTCTCAGGTTGTGGATCAATTTCAACTCAGGCCAAACAAATCCATGCGTGGGGTAGAAAAAGGCTTCTGCTCATCCTCCTTGGGTGGGATCCATAGACATTTACACAGAGTAAAAAAGCATTATCGACATACACAAAATTCCACTATCAATCAAGAGCCAATCCTAGGGAGTATTACAGAGCACCTGTAATCATGTATACACACACACACACACACACACTCTTTCTGTATAGTGGGCCAATTTAAATGTATCAAATAACCTAAGGATTTTATCTTTAGGAGTTGGTTAAGAGGAAATAATACTGGAGATAAAAGCAACACGAACATGAGGAGAATGTGTAACCTGCATGGAGCAAGTTACTGATATAGTTATCACTACAGTACCTGCCCTACAGTAGCAGTGTTATCAAAGAGTTCAGTGTACATTATGAAAATGATTGAATTTTAGAAGATCAGAAATGATAAATCTTTTTCTGCTTAAAACCATGCTGGGGCAGTTTTTCATATTTTAACTACACATGGAATTGGGAACCTTCCTGCCTCAGTTAATAATTAGTTTTGGTTTAGCACTGAGGAGTTTCACTTTTGTTTAAAAGTAAATGCTGGAAGGAATTGAAACCACACAGATATGCCATGTGTCCCATATGTCAGCTGATCACTATGTCTGTACATATCTATAGTATTATTAGTTATTTATTGTACTTAAATAAACAAACAAGACAGAGTTTCTCATTACAACTATTCTTGGCAGTAAGAGTTTCTATAGTATAAAGTATTACAATTCTGATAATTTTATTCTAACATGCAGGAACCAGACTGAAATGCTCATTGTCATGAAGGCTACTTGCTATTGCTATGAAACCCTCAGGGTATTATGGGGAAAGGACAAAAAAAAACACATGTTTTTATGCTTATGATGTAATGTTCTAAATTACTGATCCATAGTCATTTGCTAACACATGCATTTAATCTCCTGGGGAATTCTACAGGATTTCCAGTGTTAAAAATAACTTGAATAAGTGCATAATATTCCTAAACTATAAGTTTACACATCAGCTTTTCACTAAACAGTTTAACTATCTAATACTTTAAAGTTACAAAAAATAAAGTTAGGACCTGTAGAAACTGAATTGTTGCAACTTGATGAAAAGTATAAAAAAAAAAAAGACATGCATACATACACATACACTTATATATAAATGTATATTGTAGATACCCCAGAGGATAGTTGGGCATCCCACCCAGGACAGGGGTGGAGTCCTTAACCGGAAGAGATGCCATTAATGGAAGGATGGACTAAATGGGAGCAATACCCGTTGGGATGCCTTACGATCCCCATTCATATGTGGGATGCCCGAAGATTACAAGAACTGGCAGTTCAACCCCCTCTTTAATAGGTGACAGTGTCCCTCATGTAGTCCCAGTTTGGAAACCAGCAGGGCAAAATGGGAGTTGGAGTCCAGAGGAGCAGCCTAGCTGAGATCCTTTGCAGATGACAAAGGGCACTGCCCAGGGAGGATCTCCAGGAAGTGCTTCCAACTGGCTATGTCACATCACCAGAAGTAGTCCAGGGTTCTCAATGAAAGACATCGCACTACCTGGTCCAGGTGAATCGGAGCTGGAAGCAGAGACAGGCAACACTGGACTGGAGGAGTAGCAGTGTGGTGTAGAGAGATAGAAGAAGAAGAAAACCCTCTCTACCCCTCTTGGTACAAGGTATTTGGTAATAAAATCCCTTTATTTGAACCTGGGATTTTGTTATGAGTGTTTGTTCATGTTTGTAGCTCAGTGGCGCCCCCTAGTCTTCACAATATTTAATATAAAAGAGATGAACCTTTTCAGTTTAAGCAAAATGACATGATTGAAGTGTTTAAAATTATGAAGGGAATTAGTCCAGTGGATTGAGATTGTGATTTTAAAATGAGTTCATCAAGAACACAGGGACACAATTGAAAACCTGTTAAGGATAAATTTCACATAAAATTAGGGAAGTTTTTCTTTACACAGGGAACCATAGACACTTTGAATAAGCTACCAAGTAGTCTGGCAAACAGTTGGACTTTAGTGACTTTCAAAATTCAACTTGATGTTATTTTAGAAGAATTAAGTGGATATTACTGGCAAGCTTTGCTGGGCTGAATGGCCTGTTCTCATCTAGACTGTTCCAGTGTTGTAATATATAACACATGTTAAGAAAATGACATCATCATTTCATTCATTTCAAGCAGAAACAGTCAATTAGGGAAAAAAAAAGATTTTCCAAAAGGTGTAAAACATAGTGGGTAGTATTATACCTAATTTCCAATTTTACTGCTATGCCACATATATACTTGATTTAAAAATTTGCAAGGAAAAGAGTGATGAAACTATTCCTGATATTGTTTATCCATGGAAAGGAAATCCTATTCAAACTCTTCACTGTGTACCTGCCACCACTATTTATCTTCAGTTTATTAAGTAATCTGCCATTTCATAACTCTCTGAAAACATAGCTCCAATGTAGGAGACACACCCAAATCGGAAATGTTACTCGATTGCTCCCATGCTTAACAACAATTTTTCCAATCTTCCTTAAGCTACACAGGATTATATTCATATCATGTATTGGGTATCTGGACCTTTCCAGATTTCTATATTGACCACATACTTACATCCTTTACACAACTGTTCTTTACACATTTCTTTCACTTGGTGCAAGATGACAAATATGCCAAATTAACCTGCCTAATGTTCCAAAATTTAACTGTAGTTAAAGCTGTATTACCTAGCAAAGATAAGAATCCTAGGCAACTTTGGAAATGTGATCTTTAATATAGAGTTTCAGGTAATTAATTAAGTGAGACATAGACAAGATGCATTCATCCACTAGGATGTACATCACACAAATGTATCTGTACTATACTAAGATAATCCAAAATATATCCAAGACAAGACCTGAACTGTGAATGATGTTAAGTGCCTGGTCACTAGGCCATGTTTTGAGAATATCCTACAGTTTAATCATATTTTGCTTATTTTTCTGATAAGCTTGGTTCACACTTTCTCCAAATCATCTTTATTTATTACAGTGGCGCTGTAAGAATGATGTTTCTGGACTTCTCCAGCGCCTTCAACACCATCCAACCTCTGCTCCTTAGGGACAACTGACAGAGATGGGAGTAGATTCATACCTGGTGGCATGGATCGTGGACTACCTTACAAACAGACCTCAGATGTGCGTCTCAGGAATTTCAGGTCTAACATTGTGGTCAGCAACACAAGAGCGCCGCAGGGGACTGTACTTTCTCCGGTCCTGTTCAGCCTATATACATCGGACTTCCAATACAACTCGGAGTCCTGCCACGTGCAAAAGTTCGCTGACGACACTGCTATCGTGGGCTGCAACATGAGTGGGCAGGAGGAGGAGTATAAGGACCTAATCAAGGACTTTGTTAAATGGTGCGACTCAAACCACCTACAACTAAACACCAGCAAAACCAAGGAGCTGGTGGTGGATTTTAGGAGACCCAGCCCCCTCATGGACCAAGTGATCATCAGAGGTGACTGTGTGCAGAGGGTACAGACCTATAAATACCTGGGAGTGCAGCTGGATGATAAATTAGGCTGGACTGCCAATACTGATTTTCTGTGTAAGAGAGGACAGAGCCGACTATACTTCCTTAGAAGGCTGGCGTCTTTCAACATCTGCAATAAGATACTGCAGATGTTCTATCAGATGGTTGTAGCGAGTGCCCTCTTCTACGCGGTGGTGTGCTGGGGAGGCAGCATTCAGAAGAAGGACGCCTCACGCCTGGACAAACTGGTGAGGAAGGCAGGCTCTATTGTAGGCATGGAGCTGGACAGTTTGACATCCGTGGCAGAGCAACGGGCACTGAGCAGACTCCTGTCAATCATGGAGAATCCACTGCATCCACTAAACAGGATCATCTCCAGACGGAGGAGCAGCTTCAGCGACAGACTGCTGTCACCGTCCTGCTCCACTGACAGACTGAGGAGATCGTTCCTCTCCCACACTATGTGACTCTTCAATTCCCCCGGGGATTGGTGTAAACGTTAACATTATTCAAAGTTATTGTCTGTTTTTACCTGCATTTTTATTACTCTTTAATTTAATATTGTTTTTGTATCAGTATGCTGCTGCTGGAGTATGTGATTTTCCCCTTGGGATTAATAAAGTATCTATCTATCTATCTATTTGGAGTTACAGCAAATATAGGCAACATTCTGCCACATGAATGAGTTATGATAGGTGGGTTACAATTCTCCTGGCTGTGTAAGATACAATGACAAACATAGTGTAAGATATCATAACTCAAGAACAAGAAAGGGAAGTCTTATTTAATTTAAAATTAGAAGAACAAACCTTATTTCTCTACAAGTAACAGTCCACACTTTTTTTCAGAATTTGTCAAAAAAGTATTAGTACTGTTGTACAATAAACCAAATGTTAACCTGATTGATGTCTCAGTACCTACAAAGAAATACTTCATGCTGGGTCCACTGATCATGTAGCTCTCCGAGATGGGTTTAGGATTGGGGTTGACTTTGAAGTAAAATTTACATCTGTGACATGTAATGTTGATTGTACCCTTCACTGTCTATGTCTTAATTCCTGAACTGAAATTTATAAGATTGATAATAATAAAAATTCTCAAATAGAAACATAAAATCGACCAGAGTTGTTCCAGTTAATGTCAAGCTATTAGAGGAGACTGGGAGGAAGCACATTCAATGTTGGGACATCAGGCAGCAGTACTTCACACAACAAGGGTCTAGGGATGAACTGCAAGAACGATCTGATGTCTTTCAGGAGACACCAAGATGCCCCATGTAATGCTATATATAATGATTTGTTATTAAAGTTTTTAAAGTGGTCTGCAAATTATTAATAAGAAGAAAGCAGAATGCTTAGCTATCAATAAACCAAGATGATGACTGAATGGTTTCCTCTTGTTTGTAAAATGTATTACACCAGCATTTCTCAACCTGGGCGGCACGGTGGCGCAGTGGGTAGCGCTGCTGCCTCACAGTTGGGAGATCTGGGGACCTGGGTTCGATTCCCGGGTCCTCCCTGCGTGGAGTTTGCATGTTCTCCCTGTGTCTGCGTGGGTTTCCTCCCACAGTCCAAAGACATGCAGGTTAGGTGGATTGGCGGTTCTAAATTGGCCTTGGTGTGTGGGTGTGTTTGTGTGTGTCCTGCGGTGGGTTGGCACCCTGCCCAGGATTGTTTCCTGCCTTTTGCCCTGTGTTGGCTGGGATTGGCTCCAGCAGACCCCCGTGACCCTGTGTTCGGATTCAGCGGGTTGGAACATGGATGGATGGATGGATTTCTCAACCTTTAAGTATTTGCAACCCGAGTTTTCATAACAGTTTTAATCGCGCCCCCCTAAGGTTTTTTTGAAAAGAGCCCACTAATACCAATTTGTTCTTTTTTAATTAATGATGTATCATAATGCATATTTTATTATACCTACTTAACTTTTATCAACATTTATCTAACTCTATATTTATTTTTCTAGTATCAGAATCTAGTTTAAGTTAATTTGTTTTGGTTTCAATAGATGTATTTTTCGTATTTTTTATTCTTGTTTTCTTTTTTTCATATCTTTGTAACCCCCTTTTTGTTACTTTGCGCCCCGCCCCACAGTTTGAGAACCACTGTATTACACTGTGTTGCCTTAATAAGCACTTATTTAACTCTGAGTAAACTTACTACTTTTTATGGCAAGATATAATTATCAAAGAGGAATGTGTTACAGATGGCTATATGAAGCTATATGCACAGTATATACTTGAAATATACATCTACATTAACAGATCTTGACATGAGGAACCAAAGTTTATCCTGGCAATACTGGCCACAAGGTAGGAACCATCCCTTGACTGGGCACCAGTAAATCACAAGGCTTCACTCACACAAATTATGTTAGGCCAATTTGAATTTCCAATTATCCTAGCACGCCTATCTTTCAGTTGTGGAGGAAAGTCTATACAGACATACAATATGACCAGGTCTGGTAATAGATCCATTTTTCTATAAACAAATAAATGGCTCACAATTGCTGGAAGCAGGCAGGGTTCATTTATCTGCCTGTGTCTCAGTAAAGATAAACCCTGAGCCAACCCCACCCGTCATCCCATCCCTAAAGTAACCAGTACAGTATACAGTTCCCATAATACTACAACTGAATTTTGCTCTTGAAAAATAAGGTTAGCCATTATGCCTAATTAGATCCACGTGTAATAAGACCTAAAATGTATTACACAGAATCCAAAATTAAGTATTATTTAAACTCAAAATACTTTAGTCACCCTTTTTTTCTTGGCTTCAGTCTCCGAGTAAAATGATTTTTTTGGTAAACTCTTCTTTTTTCCTCTCTTATCTTTATGGCTTTCTTGCTTTTTTCCCTACTGACTCAACAGATTCACTCTCAACACACTACAAGGCTGTTGAACCCTTATTTCACAATATAGTAACTGCCCCAGAAATACCAAAAAAATGTGACTAGGCAAGTCAATTCTTAAATATTCTCATTACCAGGGAAAGATTCTTATTATAAAGTACTGGATATTATGTAATAGGAAAAAGTTATCCAAGTTTTCTGGAATCTTTTCAGAATCTCCCCAGTGTTGGTGGAGTAATGCTATACTTAATTTGAACACTGGGTGTCAGTAATGAGTTAAAAAATTGTATTTCCACTTACACTTCCTATGTCTGAACTTTGTGGTACGCACATTAAGTGACACGGCCACATCCCATCATTCTAAATGTAATCAATATGATGTTCTGTATTACATAAACAACACATAAAAATCCAAAGATAACTTTGACAGACATATACAGTAACATCTGGATGAGATTCAGAGTATATACAGCCGGTGATCCACCTCAAACGCTATCATTATATTAAAAAAGACTTCTTACTGCTCAGGGTCCGCATTGGGTGGCAGGATTCGATTAACTCCAGATTTGGGAAGGTCAATCCATGGACCTTTCTGCTCAATGCAGTTGGCATCCTTGCTGTCGGGTTTGCATCGCACCCACATGAATCTTCCCTTTGCAGGAGCTCCTGGAGGAGGAATATAATGGACTTGATCAGGATAATGTCTCTACGTACAAAATGTTTTATACTGAAATGGGTCCTTAAATCCATGTCTACCAAGAAAAAACAGTGTCAGTCAAGCTGAACTGAACGAAGACATCCATGAAAATATCAAATATGATAACAGTTTTAGTTGACTTGGTTAGATAGATTTAATGCTTTAGTTTTTGAGTATGGTTTTCAGCAATGTTCATTATTGTATATAAGATGTATTTGGAGTAAGACTGCATCAACATGAACAAAAAACATTAATGACCTGTTGAAAAAAAGTTAAACATAAAATCTTTTATCTATTTTATTTCTTTATTATCTTGAATTCTTTATTATCACTACTGTTTCTTCATTATCTCCATCTGAACTGCTGCTGACTCCATTATGTTTAAGAAGTGTATGAAGAGTCTCTTGTTCTTGACTTCTTTGAATATCTTTCTAATTGAGAAGGTATTGTATGCCATGATGAGATTTAACCGGTCTTCTGTTAATCTGTTTGGTTTACCACTCTTGTGGTGATCAATTTTGTAACCTTATCCTTCAGCACTTGTTTCAAAACCGCCCCCAAACTGATGCTTACTCAATTCTGCTGACCTGTTTTGTAAGTCGCTATGCATAAAAGTGTGTGCTAAATGAATAAATGTAAATTGTATACAGTATAGAAACTTTTTCTATGAGAACTAGTTACAAATGGATAGCAAATTTAAAATAGGAAATCAAGAATCTTGATACCAATGTTGTGATTAACTAAGTGGGCGTTCGCTGAAAATATACCACAACTTCCTAACAACTCAGCAAGCAGAACAATACCATTAAACCCATAGAGTATCTCTCACCACCAAGCAGTAATGAATTGTAGCATCTCCTAGACATTATCAATCAGTCTTCTTAGTTACACTACAAATAGGCAATTTTTTCATCCCAGTTACTGGGATAATGAAAATCTAGTTGGTAACAGAAAAATTCATAAGTGAATGCCAATCTTAACATTGCAAATTGAAGTCAGTGTTGCTCCCAAGTGGCTAAGCTACTGGACTTTTAACCACAAGGCTGGCAGATACAGTTAAGTCCTCACATCTGACTCACAGCATCTGTCCCTAAACAAATAATTTAACCTGACCGGGTTCAGATGCTAAATATATACATCTAAGCATCTTTAAACTTTTCACTTGTCTACAGCCGATGCTTTATTGGAAGGCACTGGTCATAAAAAGGGTTATGTGCCACCAGACTTATAAATCACCATATGTAAATGCCCAGTTCCGCTCTCACAGGTTTCTAGTTCAGTCGCCATTTGTGTGGCATTTGCCTGTTGCCCCAATGTGTCTCTGTACACTTGTTTTTTCCCCCAAACACAAAGATATTACTTTAACTGGCCATTTTAAATTTTGCCGTGCATCACAAAAGACATAAACATTAGGTTTAAATGGCCCAGTACTAGTATACACCAGTGTACGTGTGTGCTTTGCAATGGTCTGGAGTTCCAATCACGGTAGCAGCACCGAGAATGGGAAAGGTGCTCTATAAATAAAATGCATTATTATCATTATTTATTATTAATAAAGCAGCAGCCTTTGGAACCCCCAGAATATAATAAGTGTATGTGTGGAATTTCCAAATGAAAAGAAAGTTAGAATCATAAGTCCTCTAAAAAGTGAAACCCTGCATTTCGTTTTTTTAGTTTTCCTCATGTTGATGCACTTTGACTCACAGCCCTCTCTCTATACAACAAATATCCATTTCCTGCACTCGGGTAATCGATTAACCGGGAGCTCGGGACTAGCCCAGCCGCAACCTCCCATGGCAGAAGGCACCAGTCCACAAATAACACAAGCCACAAACACTCATACTAGACCAATATACTCTAATAAGTCCGCCTGTGACGTGGAGATGGAAACTTAAATACAGAAAATTGAACACAGGTCTTTGACGCTGTGTTCGAACAGCACTAACCTCCTTAATTACTTTAGAATACAGTGAAAGTAACGATAAGAAGCATGTCCATCTATTTGAAGACCCGCTAAACCTTCATTTTAATGAATGTAAACATAGCACGCGGCTGAAATTCGTCTCAGAGCTGCAATTCTCCAGACATCGCAGACTGCACTTTAACTTGCGTTCTGACGTGAATTGCTCGGAAGTCGTAACTTCCAGTAAGCAGGTCGGGCGCAGGAATCATGAAGTGCGCACTTTGTGGCCGATGCACACCCGTTAAACCCTTGTTGTGCTCGTATTACGCTTAACTTAGGGCTTTTCACAATATCTTATTAACCAATTTATGCTGCGCACCTGACATTTTTGTTCCTTTATTTTGTCTGCCGCCTCGATCTTGCCCTGCAGCTTTGCTCTATAGCAAAACCGCAGCGAAAAAGTCAAGAATGTTAATCTAAATAGAATTTCGACGGTAAACGAAGTCGGCTGTGTTCTTGTAAGGTAAGCCGTGAAACAGCGGTTCTAAAGCGACAGTCACTACATATCTGAATCTGCGCTCCCCGTTTCTCAAGTTTATACCGCTTTTGCTTTTTACTCCGCAACATCTCTATTGATATTGCACCCTGTCGCGTCACTGTGTGTGTGTTATGATAAGTCGTCTGCGAGAAATGTATGCTTTTAATTAAAGGTAAAGACTAGCCGATCACAAGATTACCGCAAAGTCATTTACATCATAAATTCACCAGATGAGGCCGAATTAATCAGTTGTTTTCTGAATACTCGTGCAGCTTTTTAAATTAATGACAGAGGAAAAAAACACTTTTCTCATCGATGAAATACAAAACCCACCTTGTGCAGCATGCTCCAGAAAGACGAGAAATAAAAAAGATAGTGCCAAGACGGCGGACCTAAATCGCCCTCCTTTGCTGTTCCCCATGCCGATCTGTACTTCCAGCAGCCGATACGTAAACTGGCTTATTGCCTACCACTAAACTTGGCTTCACTTTATCAAACCTCCAGCCCCCTGCGCGTCAGCTTCCTGCAAATGAGCATCTCTCGCAAAAAAAAAAGCTGCGAAACATCCTCCGCACTGGAAAGCTTACCGCGAGACGCGTTTCCTCTTGCTCTCATTTCCATTAGATAGCTAACTCTGATGTTACTGTATTATACTTCATGAGAAGTGAAGAATATTTAATTCTGTAAGCAAATTATGATGAGTCCGAGCCGCGCGCCTTCGCAGACAGAAGATGTTGTGGCCCCCCGCTAGTTCTTGAGTCTTCATTTAGGAAGTTCACCACAATATGTAAAATGTTGGTTCTTTTAATGTGGCAAATAAACATACAGTATAAATGTGAGACCTACTCATCTAAATGTTTCATTATTTACAACTCTTATATTCCCGTGGCCGCCATTGGTCCTACAACTTACCGTGAACTTTTAATCATTCAAAATGTACTTAGCACTATAAAAAATATATTAAATTGAACAAATAGCCTATTTGACCACCAGGTATGTTAGGACCAAACTCCTGTCTTGCATTGCTCCTTTTTTTAACTTTTGCTGGTACCTCCCTTACATGGAAAATTATTTTTTTATTACTTACTATTTTTTGTACATATTACAATAAAGAAAATTAAGTAGCTGTAGAGACTGCCGATTTAATATAAAGTTCTGTTTACTAGGTTTAGGCTCGGAGCACCTTAAGTTTATAGGTAAAATATAAATCATTAAAAGTGTTAAAATTACTTTCATCCATCCATCCCTCCAGTTTCCAACCTGCTGAATCCGAACACAGGGGTCTGCTGGAGCCAATCCCAGCCAACACAGGGCACAAGGCAGGGAACCAATCCCGGGCAGGGTGCCAACCCACCGCAGGACACACACAAACACACCCACACACCAAGCACACACTAGGGACAATTTAGAATCACCAATCCACCTAACCTGCATGTCTTTGGACTGTGGGAGGAAACCCACGCAGACAAGGGGAGAACATGCAAACTCCACGCAGGGAGGACCCGGGAAGCGAACCTGGATCTCCTAACTGCGAGGCAGCAGCGCTACCACTGCGTCACCGTGCCGCCCAAAATTACTTTCAACTACTTTTCAATTATATTTAAGTCAGTGGGTAACTGATGTTATACTATTTGAAATAGGAAAAAAATCAAATTCTAACTTGGAGGATCTGTTCAAAAGTATTTTAAAACCTGGCAGGATCTAATCAATAACATTTTAGAATAAGCATTTACAGTATATTGCTGAAAAGGATTCTCTTCCCTCTTTTCTACTCTGATTTTTCTCTTGTCTGTTGGCCTTCCTGTCTTTCTCTTGGGTGGGTGTTGAATTAAACTTAGTTTTGTTAAGTTTGACTTGATTGTATGGATTGTTCCTTGCCTTTTAATAAAAACAAATATATATATTTTTTCAATGGTAGCATTGCCATCAGCTAAATACCACACACACTATTTTGAATATAGGAGATAATTACCCCTTGTGGAACCATTTTTGGTATGGCCAAACAGAAAGAGTCTCCTAAAGACCCATTTGTATTTTGTGCATCTGCATACCCACAAGGGTCTGTCAGACATAAATTTCATCAGTAGTCATATTGTGCAGATTTGCACGTCTCCAACTGTGTGCCTCCAGATTTTTGTGTCTGCGCAGTCCTCTGCATGTCGACTGCACGTGCACTAGAGAACAAAATATGAACATCTTTTAGCAGAAGCTGAGCAAAGTGCGGCACAAAGTATTGTACTCTAAACAATACACGGTGTGCATCCTCTGTCCTCGAGTACATCCACAGCTATCTGTGTCCATTCAGTTTTAGAGTATAAACTCACCTTAAGAAGATAGACAGCAGACGGGAGGCCTATTGACTTACACATGGCCTCCAGTTACCTTCTAGAAAGGAGAGTTGCAGGGACACCTGGGGCTGCTATAGGGGACAACTGTAGCAGGATGACTTTAGGAGTTCAGAAGGATTAATGTTAATAATATTAATAATCTATCCATCCATTATCCAACCCACTATATCCTAACTACAGGGTCACGGGGGTCTGCTGGAGCCAATCCCAGCCAACACAGGGTGCAAGGCAGGAACAAACCACCAGGGCGCTAGCCCACCGCAGAATATTAATAATAATACATAGTGCATTTCTTGTTTAAAACACTTCACAAATATTCAAAGTAAAACAATGTGAATAAAAGAAAAGATAACATATAACACAGGATACAACTAATATCAAGCAATAAATAACAAATAAATAACTATATGAAAATCAAAGTTCTGAATTAGGTTGAGAAACAATAAAAAGTAATAAAAAAATTAAAAAATAAAATAAAATTTAAAAAAATAACACAATTTGCATGTAGGGATATAAATGTTGATGTTATAAATAATCACCCATGAGGATAAAGAACAATGATACGAGCAGATTTCATTATTAGAGACAATCACTGAAAGGACATTTGCCATTCAGTGGCCGCCAATTCATTTGATGTTCAGTTCAGATCTAACAATTCCAGCAAAAACTGCCACGCTGACCTGAGCGGCGCACCACTGCAAATTGAACAGACAAGATGGAGTGCTTCGTTTAGAGATTTACACTTCTAAAGTTTTTGTTTTTTCCATTTATGCGTGGCATAGTAAGTTTGCAGTCCCCAAAGAATAAAATTGTTCTAATGTTTTGCCATTGATAAGTCTTATGTTAAGCACAGCAATGTTGATGAAGATGAAGGAAGATCATTGCACACAGATCCATCTCTGAAGTTTGTTTTTGGCACTTCTGGTCATCCATGAATTGTAGCAGAGTGAGAACAGCAAGCAAACCATTCACAAAATGGCAATGCCCTCTTATAAACCAAAATGGTGGTGCAGACAACTGAAGGCATAATACAATGGAACTGAAAATAAAATTAAATGAGGCAGCGAGTCCTCCATAGTTGAAAGGGCAAATCACATGGGAAAGAGGGGTGAAGGGGAGTTTGAGGCCCCACAATAGGCTAGAAATGGTTCCACACATACCTAATATTCACTCATATTGGTCCATTTCAGAGCTGTCCGGTGACATTACTTCATATAGTTTGAAAGTGAGGTGAAAAAATGGAGAACATGGAGAATTCTAGCTTAGGCACTTCCTGGATGGATTTTGCACATGCAACCACACCCCCATAACAAGCCATCAAACTCAAGTCCCCACCACACATACAGTGCAGAAAGCTAGTCAAGCCAAAGGGGAACTCCGTCAGGTCAAATAACTGATCGGGCTTCTGAGTATCAAGATGTCTGTTCCTCACAAACAGCTCATTACTTCTGAGCTCAGCTATATATATATACCGTCACCCCCCCCATTGTCTGTGTAGGTTTTCGTTCTAAAGTAGCCCAGGGTGTGTGAGGTTGAGTGTAGCCTAAAATGGACTGCTTTCCATCCAGGGTTGATTCCTCCTTTGCACCTATTGCTACTAGGGTAGATGCTGATAACCCATGATTCTGAGCAGGTTAGAAAATGAATGCAAGGCGGATGGTGTGTTTTTGTTTAAAAGGCGGTAAAAACTGCTGCTGATTTCTGAAATGTCTGTCAGATATTTCATCATTTGTGCTTGTGGCTAGATTTTGGTCAGCACTAACAGATTCTGATCAGACAAGTCTTTACCTTGCCTCATTTTGAAGGTAAAGAGCATTATTTCTCAAGGATGGAAATAAGCATCACAGCGGGTAAAGAGGTATCATACACGCACCAACTAGAATATGAAGGTGAGTTAAAAGAGCTGACAATTAGAAAGTGCAACCAGCATGGCTGTCAGCAAAGAACAGCGTTAAACACTTCTGAATTTAAGCAGTCAAGTCACTGAGGGTGACCAGGTCTTCATATATTAATTAGTGAATTTGCCAAAATAAATGGTTAAAGAATAGACACCTCTGGCGTTTTCAATGTAGAGTCCCGTTTATCACCCAGCCAGCCATCTGGACATGCTGACTTTAGTGAATGGGACAGAAAGCCACTCACCCTGAGACAATGTAGAACTTCCAGCATGCTAGGGAGAACAAGCAAATGTCTCTTAAACAACCTTCTAGAAGATAACAGAACTGTGATGCAAGAGTCTGAGGAGACACCACTGCATACGGTGCTCTTCTTCATTTAGATTTAAATACTGACCTGTCTAATGTAGGATCCTCCTAACAAGAAGTCCAAACCTGAACACTTTGCCTTTGTAAATTATAGTTTACGTTTTTAAAAAATAAGCATTCGGTCCCTTCAATGGACTGGCCTCCTGTCCAAGGTTGGTTCCTGCCTTTGCACATAATGCTGCCATGAAAGATGCCACCCCACAAGCAGATTTCAAATTCAGTCCCCGTCACAGGGCACTTTGCACAGCAGTACAGGAGTAGGACAAAACATCCAACCACATTTCTAAATTTGCAAAGCTCAGATCAGGGTCAAACTGGGCCAAAGCCTATCCCAGCTACTTTGGGCCAGGTTCAGAACTTGGAGGCCAGACCTTCTCAGTGCCCTATCTGACAAACACCTACAAGAACCCAATTTAGAATCTCCAACCAACTTAATGCACCCAACATTAACCAATAGAAATGTTGGAATTTGTAGTCTAACTTGGTGGTGCGCAAAGTGTGGTGAACCAGTGAAATTCTGGGGGGGCGCCTGAAGTCGCTCACCTGTTACGTAAAAGCTTATGTAGTCAACTAACTACTCCTTGCTGTGGACCAGGGGATGGGGTGGAGACTGACATGGGCTGGGTTGGATGTCAGACCCCTCTCGCTGCAGAACATGAGATGGGATGTGACATAGAGCATTGTTAGATGTCAAAAACCTTTCATATTCTGTAATCTGGCTTGGTGGATAATATCCAAGTATTAGTAAATAAACAGTATATGATGCTAAATGTCAGTCAGTCATTTTTCAAACCGTCTTAGTCCTGAACAGGGTCGAGGGGGTCTGCTGGAGCCTATTCTAGCTAGCATAGGGCGCAAGGCAGGATCAAACCTTCCACATGGTGCCAGTCCATCACAGGGCAAACACACACTCAAATACACACACCTCAACCACATGCTAGGGTCAGTTTAGGATCACCAATTCACAAGTAACACTACTCTTTATCTATTTATCACCTTGCAGGGTAAATTCTGATCCCTACTGTACCACAATGCAGCAGTATCATATATTTGCAAAGCCACAGCACCATAAAGTCAATTATCAAATATCAATATCAAATGTATTTATATAGCACATTTAAAAACAACAATTGCTGTACAACCAAGAATAATACAGTGCAAAAGACAATAAGCAAGAAGACAATAAAATAGACAAACATAGCTCTTATAATTAATTAAAAGCCAAGTAACAGAAATGTGCCTTAAGAAGTGATTGAAAAATAGGCAAAATAAGAGCCAATCTAACATGAAGTGGTAGTCCATTCTGGAGTCTGGGGACTACAACTGAAAGGACACGATCTCCCATACACTTCAGTCTTGATTTAGAGACCACTGATCAATAGATCTGAGTGACCTTGATGGAAAATATAAGTTGGAGAGGTAAGAGGGAGCTTGGCCATTTAGTACTTCATAAGCAAACAATAAAATCTTAAAATTAATCCTAAAATTAGCAGGAAGGCTAGCACAGGGAAAATGTTTTCTCACTTGTGTGTTCTCATTTTCAACCAGCTGTAAACATGAGACAGAAGCCTGGCTGACACCAACATAAAAGTGCATTACAGTAGTTGGGTCAGGACAAAATAAAAGCATGTATAACCTTTTCTAAATTGTGAAACAATAAGAATTGCTTAACTTTAGATAAAAGCCTCAGTTGAAAGAAATTTGGTTTAATTTCTTAGTTTATCTCTTTATCTAATTTTAGGACCGAAGTTAAGGCAGGGGTCCTCAGTCGCAGTCCTGGAGCTGCAGTGGCTGCAGGTTTTTGTTCTAATAACTTGATTGTTTAATTAGTAAGCAATTCTTACCAATAATTTAATTCCATGGCTTGTCAGTGCTTTAACTCTGCAATGTCAGGTCATTCTCATGTCCTAGATTTTCTTCCCCTTTCTAAGGATATCATCCAAATGATTTGAAGTCTAAAATGGAGGAGTAATTCTCAACCCTTCACTTTTTTCTGTTCACTTTTCTTCCAAGTATTTAATTAAACCAAATAGTGCATGATAAATACATCCATCCATCCATCCATTTTCCAACCCGCTGAATCCGAACACAGGGTCACGGGGGTCTGCTGGAGCCAATCCCAGCCAACACAGGGCACAAGGCAGGAACCAATCCCAGGCAGGGTGCCAACCCGCCGCAATGATAAATACACGCAGGTGTAAATGGAAACAAGCTAAGTGGGGAAATGCTGGTCTCTTTTGTCATTTTCATGTTATTGCTAATTAGGAGTAAATAAAACCAAGACTACATCTGTTTAAGACTAAAATAAGCAATAAGGGTTCAAAATCTTAATGAGCGAGACAACTAAAGTGAAGCAGAAGTGTTACTTGAGCAATAAGTGCATCTTATTAAGCAATTGGGTTGGAGCAAACACCTGCAGCTACTGATGCCCTCCAGAACCGTGATTGAGGACCCCTGAGTTAAGGTTAGGGGTTAGTGTCGTTAGGGTTTAGTGTGAACACTTGGCCATTTGATCCCATCTCATCCCACATCTCAACAACAACATTTATTTATATGGCACATTTTCATACAAAAAGTAGCTCCAAGTGCTTTACATAATGAAGAAAAGAAAAATAATAGACAAAATAAGAAAATAAAATAAGACAACATTAGTTAACATAGAAAAGGAGTAAGGTCCGATGGCCAGGGTGGACAGAAAAAAACAAAAAAAAAACTCCAGACGGCTGGAGAAAAAAATAAAATCTGCAGGGGTTCTGAGGCCACGAGACTGCCCAGTCCCCTCTGGGCATTCTACCTAACAAAAATGAAATAGTCCTCTTTGTAGTTAGGGTTCTCACGGAGTCACTTGATTCTGATGGTCATACAGACTTCTGGCTTTTAATCCATCCATCATTGTTGGAACATCATGGTACTTTGAGTAAATGGTGGTGGCGCAAGCGACAACCAAAAGGACACCAGAAAAGGAAACAGAAGAGAGAGTAGGGGTTAGTACAGATTTTAGAGCCACCACAAATAGTTATTATAATGAATTGAATATACAGAGTATCAGGATTTAAATTACAGTGAAGTTATGAGAAGGCCATGTTAAAGTAATGTGTTTTCAGTAGTTTTTTAAAGTGCTCCACTGTATTAGCCTGGCGAATTCCTATTGGCAGGCTATTCCAGATTTTAGGTGCATAACAGCAGAAGGCCGCCTCACCACTTCTTTTAAGTTTTGCTCTTGGAATTCTAAGGAGACACTCAGTTGAGGATCTGAGGTCACGATTTGGAATATAAGATGTCAGACATTCCGATATATAAGATGGGGCGAGATTATTTAAGGCTTTATAAACCATAAGAATTTTAAAGTCAATCCTGAATGACACAGGTAACCAATGTAGTGACATCAAAACTGGAGAAATGTGCTCGGATTTTCTTTTCCTGGTTAGGATTCTAGCAGCTGCATTCTGCACTAGTTGCAACCGATTTATGTCTTTTTTGGGTAGTCCTGAGAGGAGTGCGTTACAGTAATCTAGTCGACTGAAAACAAACGCGTGAACTAATTTCTCAGCATCTTTCAATGATATAAGAGGTCTAACTTTTGCTATGTTTCTTAAGTGAAAAAATGCTGTCCTAGTGATCTGATTAATATGCAATTTAAAATTTAGATTACAGTCAACAGTTACCCCTAAGCTTTTTACCTCCGTCTTATCTCCTATCTAGGACCCTCTCCTGTAATAGCAGGATGTAATGGCACACGTTGCTTCAGTAGCACCTTGTCACTTTAACAATTTCTGTCTGCCAGCTTGGAGATGGCAGTGTTATGTTCATTGTATACATTTGGTTCTTCAAAACGGTGCCCTCGCTGATTTGCTCAACAGTCATATCCTATGTACTCAGTAAACAAGATGGAAAAAAAGCTCAAACATAGATGACATACTGTAGTCCTTCAAGAGAAGGATTATGTCATCTTTAAGTGACAGATCGAATTGATGGATTGGAATCGTTTGCTCATGAAGATGATGATAAACACAAGGCAAAGAGCAACTACTTATCAGAAAAGAAAGTGAAAGGGTGCAGACATCAAGCTGACTTTCTGCAGTATGGGTTTATATGCTGGTTAATTGAAGATGAGTCCTCATCTACTGTGTGTTTTGTGCTCCGCACCCCTTACCTGTGGCTTAAAACCTGTTCAGCTTTAGGACATTTAGAAACAAGGCATTGAACACACTAAAAAAATAAATAAATTATCACAGGGACAAGTTACAGGGTCAATGGGAAATTCCAACTAAAGAAAGGCAAATTTCTGATAAAGCACAAATGGTGTATTTCATAGCCGAATGCAAAAAGCCTCCCACAATTGTCAAGAGCCTCTTTTGCCTTGCAAGTAAAGTCATGCATGATGATAACTTTGCTCACTGGCTTCAGAGCAAAGCATTATCTGTGATGGAGTTGTGTGATGCATCAATGGCCTGACACTGGGTATTAAAATGAACGAGTCTCACGGAGTAAAAACATGCACTCTGGTTAGAGAAATCAGCTGACAGAAGCGGGTCTACTGAGCTACTAGTGTTTTTGAAATATTGCTTTGATAGAGCTTTTGATAAGGTACCACATGAAAGATTAGTGATCAAACTAAAAGAAGTGAGAATTCAAGGCGCGGTGTGAAACTTGGCTGAACACAGGAAGCCAAGGGTTATGGTGAGGGGAACTTTTTCAGTTTTAGCTGATGTTAAAAGTGGTTACTTACAGGGTTTAGTGCTGTGGCCGCTGCTCTTTTAATAATACATCTATACTAATAAAAGGCAAAGCCCTCACTGACTGACTGACTGACTGACTGACTGACTCACTCACTCACTCACTCACTCACTCACTCACTCACTCACTCACTCACTCACTCACTCACTCACTCACTCACTCACTCACTCATCACTAATTCTCCAACTTCCCGTGTAGGTAGAAGGCTGAAATTTGGCAGGCTCATTCCTTACAGCTTACTTACAAAAGTTAGGCAGGTTTCATTTCGAAATTCTACGCGTAATGATCATAACTGGAACCTGTTTTTTGTCCATATACTCTAATGGAGGAGGCGGAGTCACATATCGCGTCATCACGCCTCCTACGTAATCACGTGAACTGAAAACAAGGAAGAGATTTACAGCACGAGTCAAACGCGGGAACGAAGGTAAATGACGTTAATTGTTAAGTGTCTTTTAATACTGTGTAAGCATACATATTAACACGTGCAATTAAACGTGTGCATTTACGGGGTGATTTCTCAGGCTTAGAAGCTCGCCTTTTATTAAAAAGGTAAATGCAAACTGTTTTCATTCTGAAGGGCACAAACCACGTTAGATTTCAGCCGTTAAACGCGCAAAAATGTCGGTACACCAGATAAATAAGTGCAACATATTATCAGTTGTATTGTATGCTTACAATACATATAGAAATGTGTTAATCGTTAACTAATATTATGGGATGGTGTTTTTCGACTCGCGCCTTGATTTAAACGATTGCATGTCTTGGTGGGTTTGCGTAGCTTATTGTCAATATCTTTACACCTCTTTTTAAGACTTAATTTAAAAAGATTTTCTTTTCTTCTTAATTAAAATTTAAAAGCAATACTTCATCGCTGTGAAGCCCCTCTAGCGCTGACGTCCGAGGTTCGATTACCGTAAGCGACTGCAGTGAGTGTGTACGCCTGATGAGCTAAGAATAAGGGGGAAACACGTGTCGCGTACTCTTTGCATTATTTGACAGTAAACTATTTTCAACCATTCTATGATCTGCTTCTCACAACTGAAGGCACCGTGGCTTATGTTACCTGACTTGCTGGCCAACCATAAGTGTTACCTGGTAGGTAATCACCCACTCACTTCTTTCCCTTACGGGAATCGAACCTCGGACGTCAGCGCTAGAGGCGAAGCCCCTAAAATTGCGCCACGGCGTGTGGTTCGTTTATTTGACAGCACGTAGATCGGGGTAATTACATTCACGGCATTCGTAGTCTGATTCACAATCTGATTGTATGGGTGGTTACCTACCAGGTAACGCTTATGGGTAGCCAGCAAGTCAGCTCGAAGTGATCACTCGAGTGAAGGCAGCTTCACAAAAAAACAGATACTTAACAAACTGTTATTGGTATATTTTCCCTCAATTTAAAAAGGTTTTCTTTTCTTCTTAATAAAAATTTAAAAGCAGTTCTTCGCCGGTGCGAAGCGCGGGGATTTGAGTGACTGATGCATACAGACATATTCATGAGTGCAGGTACTTCGGAAAGAAAGCACCGTGTAAACCTAAAGTTTAAATTAATTTCATAGACCTACAAAAGGTTGCCATTGATTTGAGGCAAGATTGCTTTTCTCCTGTACAACTATACGTTGCATTCTCAAGAGTGTGCTTGCACGGCTTGGTCATATTACAACCGGAGTGCTGAACTGACAACGTGGTATACAAACAGAACTATAACAATCGTAATAAACGAACAAAAAAACAGCGGACAACCCGTGGATTAAATAAAAAGGCTGCTTTCGTTGGCGAAGCAATGAAAAAGGAAGACCTTATATGGCGTTCATTTATAAAACAGCGGAGAGGCTGTGTGAAGTCAGCTTCACAAAAAACCAGATCCTTAACAAATTGTTATTGGTATATTTTCCTTCAATTTAAAAAGGTTTTCTTTTCTTCTTAATAAAAATTTAAAAGCAGTACTTCGCCAGTGCGAAGCGCGTGGATTTGAGCAACTGGCGCATACAGACATATTCATGAGTGCAAGTACTTCAGAAAGAAAGCACCGTGTAAACCTAAAGTTTAAATTAAGTTCATAGACCTACAAAAGGTTGCCATTGATTTGAGGCAAGATTGCTTTTCTCCTGTACAACTATATGTTGCATTCTTAACAGTAAGCTTGCACGGCTTGGTCATATTACAACCGGAGTGCTGAACTGACAATGTGGTATACAAACAGAACTATAACAATCGTAAAAAAAGAAAAAAAAAAAGCGAAGAACCCTTGGATTTAATAAAAAGGCTCCTTCCTTGGCGAAGCAACAAAAAAGGAAAACCTTATATGACGTTCGTTTATAAAACAGCCGAAAAGCTGTGTGAAGTCAGCTTCACAAAAAAACAGATCCTTAACAAATTGTTATTGGTATATTTTCCCTCAATTTAAAAAGGTTTTCTTCTTAATAAAAATTTAAAAGCAGTACTTCGCGGGGATTTAGATATAGATATAGATATTTGCCTTATTTCTCTTTAAGAAAGGAAGATGTAATGATACTTGATTTAAACGATTCTATGTCTTGGTGGGTTTGCGTAGCTTATTGTCAATATCTTTACACCTGTTTTTAAGACTTATTGACTGAAACGGGCTTTCACGAAAAAAGTTAGGGCTTTGCTACAGGATACACCCTCCACAAGTTAAGGAAGTAAAAATAAAGGTATATATTTCTGTTTTGTTTAAACCTTTTAAGTTCGTATGCATAGCCTCATTTGGCTGTTTTAGTTTTTTTTTTTCTTTCTTCAGTAATATTTAATCTCCTTAAAGAAAAACAACATATGCATTTTACTTTTTTTGTATCTCTTTAGTAATATTTTAGTGTAAAAGGATAACCAGTATTTAAACCTTTTATGTTACTTTATAAAGTTATTTTACACAATGTTGAAAAATTAATAAGAAAGCTACATATTTTGGCATCTGCTGCTTTAATTTTCAATGAAATGAAAAAAGCTCTCCAAGAGAAAACCTCAATGAAGAAGAAACAGCTTGCACTATCTAAAAAGGAGAAACCCTCATTTATAAAGGTTTGCTGCAGATGACTTAACTGAAAATAAACGATAAACGAATAGTTCCTATGTTTATAATACATATTTATCTATTTTACTTATGCCTTTATTCCAGCAACTTGCAACATCTGAGGTACAATTTGTTACATTACTTTTGTTTTTTGCAGCACAGGCAGGTGAAGTGACTTCCTCAGGATCACACAGTGGTGTCAGTACCAGGATTTGAACTGACAAACTCCGGGTTTGCTCAAATATTACTGAAGAAAGAAAAAAAACGAAAACGGGCAAATGGGATTATGCATACAAATGTCCATCCATCCATTATCCAACCCGCTATATCCTAAATACAGGAGCCAATCCTTGCCAACACAGGGCACAAGGCAGGAAACAAACCCCGGGCAAGGTGCCAGCCCACCGCAGGGCGCACACACCCACACACACCCACACACCAGGGACAATTTAGAATCTCCAATGCACCTAACCTGCATGTCTTTGGACTGTGGGAGGAAACCGGAGTACCCGGAGGAAACCCAGACAGACACGGGGAGAACATTCAAACTCCACGCAGGGAAGCGAACCCGGGTCTCCTAACTGGCACCTTTCACTGCACCACCATGCCGCCCGCATACAAACTTAAAAGGTTTAAATAAAACAGAAATATATACCTTTATTTTTACTTCCTTAACTTGTGGAGGGTGTATCCTGTAGCAAAGCCCTAAGTTTTTTCATGAAAGCCCCTTTCAGTCAATAAGCCTTAAAAACAGGTGTAAAGCTAAACTTGCAGCACCGCTATTCAATTACACTTGCCTAACGCCTCTCCTAAGGGGACATACTGTGGGATCTAGGCATCAGTCAAAGCACCAATCACAGGCCTGATTAGAAAGCAGGAAGCTGTGATTTGTCGTCTCCCTCCCATGTAACAATCACAGCCCGTGTTACAACGCACTATGTATATATGTATATATGTATATATGAAGAGGATGGATGGATGGATGTATATGTGTGTGTTTATGTATATGTGTATATGTATGTGTATATATATATGTTGATATGTGTATATATATATGTATATATATGTGGATGTGTATATGTATATATATATATATATGTATATATATGTATATGTAGATATGTGTATATATGTATATGTATATATATGTTTACATAACCTCTTTAACACACTACTTCTCCGCTGCGAAGCATGGGTATTTTGCTATATATATATATATATATATATATGTATATATATGTGAATGAATGTATGTATGTATATATGTATGTCTATATTTATATATATATATATATATGTGCATATGTATATATATGTGTATACATATGTAGATATGTATATATTTATATGTATATATATATGTACATATGTATATACAGTATATATGTAGATGTGTAAATTTGTATATGTATATATATGTATATGTGGATGTGTATATGTATGTATATATATATGTATATGTAGATATGTGTATATGTAGATATGTATATATATGTATATGTATATATATGTTTACATAACCTCTTTAACACACTACTTATCCGCTGCGAAGCGCGGGTATTTTGCTAGTTAATAATATGGACAAGAATATAATCCATAACTTGGTTATGTTTGTAGATGTTACCATTCTAGGCAGAAGGGCAGATAATAATAATAATAATACTTTTATATAGCACCTGCGGTGGGTTGGCACCCTGCCCGGGATTGGTTCCTGCCTTGTGCCCTGTGTTGGCTGGGATTGGCTCCAGCAGACCCCCGTGACCCTATGTTTGGATTCAGCGGGTTGGAAAATGGATGGATGGATGGATTTATATAGCACATTTCTCACTACTCAAAGCGCTCAGCAATTGCAGTTTAAGGGCCTAGCTCAAGGGCCCAACAGAGCAGAGTCCCTATTGGCATTTACGGGATTCAAACCGGCAACCTTCCGATTGCCAGTGCAGATCCCTAGCCTCAGAGCCACCACTCCATAATCATCCAAATCATTACAGAGGAGCAAGGAAAGTATACAGGCTTGAGGAGGTTTGTGACAGATGAAATTTAATGTAAGTAAATGTAAAGTATTACTTGTTAGGTAGTAGAAATTTTAGATTTGAATACACACAGAGGGGTCTGAAACTGGAGAATTACAAGCCACCCATGCCATGAGAAGAACCTAAGAGTGGACTTGTCATCATCTACATCAAGACATTGTTCACTCTTGAAAATAAAGGTGCCAGAGACAGACAGGTTCATCAGAGCAATGCCATGGGGAACCATTTTAGTTCCCAAAAGACTCATTCACATGGAGGTCCCAGAAAGAACCCTTTATTTATTTGGATCCGTAACAGGCTCCATACAGTAAATAACCATGAATGGATGGTAACAAATTTATGAAATACAAATGGGTCCCGATTTTAAAAGGATTCTTGCTGCATACAATAACACAGGCCAAGTCCTGGTTTTCTTCATCTGTTAGTGATCCTGCTTGGTAGACTACCAAACATTAAAGATTTCTGTTTTTTCTTCATATTGGAAAGTTTTTCAAAGCCCAAAGAACCAACTTCATATGCAAAGAACCTTTCCCAGAATGAAATAGTGCTTTGTGTCCTCACAGGTGGCACAGTGGTAGTGCTGCTGCTTAGCAGTAAGGAGACTGTGGAAGATGGTGGGTTCGCTTCCCAGTTCCTCCCTGTGTGGATAGCGCTTTGAGTACTGAGAAAAGCGCTATATAAATGTAATGAGTTATTTGTCAAGTAATAGTTCTACGAGGAATAAAGAATCATAAAATGCTATTAAAGAACTAATGTCTAAGAGTTTACTGAAGCAATCAAGGAGGATGATAGGATGTTGGGTTATATATCACAATGTATGGAGTACAAGTCAAGGGAGGTTGTGCTTCAGTTATGTAACACACAAGTGACGCCTCATCTTAAGTACCGCATACAGTTTGACCACCAAATTACAAAAAAGACTTGGCAATGCTAGAGAATTTCTGGAAGAGAGGAAGTAGGATGAGTCCAGGACTGCGAGTTATGAGCTGTGAAGAGAGACTAAAGGAGCTGGATCCTTTTCAGTTTTAGCAAACAGAGTTTAGGAGGTGACATGACCATAGGGTTTAAAATTATTAAGGGAATTAGTACTATGGATCAAGACTGCTAATTAAAAATAAATTCTTCAATTAGAACAGAGAGTTTAAGATGACACTTGACTGACTCAGGGGCTCCGGGTTTACAGCCAGCCTCTCCATGTGAGGATATAATAGAGAGACAGAGAAAAAGACAAGACGCCTGAGGGATTATTAACCAGTAACACTTTTTAAGAATCATCTTCGGGGAGGAGTGAGTGTTGTGGGGGCACAGTGAGCCCGAAAGAGACAGAGACAGAGAGGGAGAGAAGCATGTTATGAGACCCCCACAATTTCAGTTTAGAAGTCGGAAGTTCACTGATTCACTTGGAAAGAAAGTGTTCTCCTTTGGCTCAGCTGCATAAGCTGCAGCTTACTGACAAGGACGCCCCAGTTTCACAGCCAGTCTGTCAAAGTGAAGATTTGAGATAGACAAAGATCGAGCATTATGCAAGAGAATGATGAGGCATTAAGTGAGTTCTTAGCATTGACATCTGCAAACCTGCTTGGTTAAGGGTTGTAGGGGGTTGGATCCAATTTTGGCAGCACTGGCTCAGTGCAGGGAAACAACCCTAAAGAACACACCTGTCCATCACATGGCCTATTCACATACAACCCATATTTGCTTAATCTGGAATCAACAGCTTGCACAAGTTTGGGGGTGTTTGTTAAAAAAAATATAGGTACTGGAGGAAAACTCACATAGAAATGTAGAAAATGTGCAGAATCCACAATGACAAAAGATTCAAACCTAGGTGGCACCACTACACAGCAACATAAATTACAAAATGAAAGCAATTTACAAAACACAGAGGAATATAAAACAAAATAACACAAGGAAATAAAGCATATTACAAAAACAATCAATCTGTAATCTATTAATTAATGAATTAACAATCTTTTTATTGCCAAATTTCCCTCTGGGGACAAAGTTTTATCTATCTATCTATCTATCTATCTATCTATCTATCTATCTATCTATCTATCTATCTATCTATCTATCTATCTATCTATCTATCTATCTATCTATGCTAGGGATGCTCCAATTGATATTGGCAGATTTTCACTACTGTAAAAAAGACTTGATTGGTGATCGATAAAAAGGCCAATCACAAAAAAACAATACTTTTGCTTCCTGTTTTTCTAAACTTTATTGCAAAATAGTTGTAGTGCTCCTTTACGCAAGGCATTACGGTAGTTCAGCCAGTTTGTGTCTTTTTTCTTTTCTTTTACAGCAAACCTCCTGCAGTGTAAACAAAGAGCAGCGAGTGGAGGCTTGTTTTATCAGTGAACGAGACAAACAATAGGGTTGTTTTAAAGGTTTGTACAGTGTTTATTGTTGTTGCTGTGGGTCATACAGCATATGTTTTGGTAAGAAACAAGTACTACATGATTAAAATGGTAATCCATATAATTTAAAATTACACCTCAAGAATTATGAATGTGTAGTTGATACACTGAAGGAAAAAAACACCTGTATAAATATTGTAAATTTATTTTTTAATAGCAAAAAGCTGTAGTGCGATTAATGATTTAAAATGATTAAAACATATAAGTGCTTGTATATTTACATTTAAGCAGCATTTACTGTAATTGTGGCGCTGCAGATTGGTGAAGTGCTGTATATTCCTCAGATGTGTAAAAATTTCAATGTACCCTGTACTTGTCACAACATTACTACTACTACTACTGTAGTGTGATTGCTTAATATGGAGACATTATAATAAAGACCAGTAAACTTCACGTGCATCATGGCCAGAATATCTGAAGGAATTACTAAAGAAACGATCAAGCAGCATTCAGATGTATTAAGGAACAGTAAACATGGGGTCAGACAGACTTACTGATATAACTGAAATCCTTGAATAAGCAACAAAAACATATGATCAAAGAGGGGAACGTGATATTATTTATCTTGATTTCAAGAAAACATTTGACAAGGTCCTACATGAGAGATTAACCATTAAACGAAAAGACGTTTGAATTCAGGGTGTAGTGTGAAAGTGGGCTGGTGAGAAATTGGCTCAAATACAGGAAATGAAGAGTTGTGGTGTAGGGGAACTTCTCAGAATGAGGTGTCCATCAGGGCCAGGCCTGCAGTTCTTCTTAATATACATAAATGTTCTAGATAGGAACAAGTTGGGTAAGTTTGCAGATGATTCCAAACTAGACGGGATGGCACTATAATCAATCACATCATTAAAAAGGAACATGGGAAGCATACAGGCTGGAGCATAAATGTGGCAAATGGAAGTTAATGTAAATTAATGTAAAGTATTACACGTAGGAAGTAAAAATGTTAGACATGAATACACAATGGGAAGTCTGAAAATTGAAAGAACACCTTATGAAAAGGACTTAGGAGCCATAGTGGACTCAGCACTGTCTACACCCACACTGTGCAGAGGCCATTAAGAATACTAAAAGGGTGTTAGCACAAGTCACGGGAGCTTATTCTTAAGCTTTATAACACATTGGGGAGGCTTCACTTTCAGTACTGCGGGCAGTTTGGGGCTCCATAAAAGACCAAGACAAGAGAAAGCAGTACTAGAGAAAGTCCAGAAGAGAGTGAGAGACTGGGGAGGTAAGAATTATATACAAACTTTGAAGGAGTTTAGCCTTTACAGTTTGAGCGAACAGAGACTAAGAGCTGACATGATGGTGGTGTATCGAAGTATAAAAGAATCGGTGGATCCCAGTAATTCATTTCAACTGAGTTCTTCAACATGAATAACACAGATGGAAATCCATTAAGGGAAACTTCACACAAACATTAAAATCTTTCTTCACACTTAGAACCACAAATATGTGGAATAAATTACCAAGTAGTAGGGTGAAGAGTAGGACTTTGGAGACCTTCCAAACTCCATGTTGATGTTATCTTGGATAAATTAAGCAGACTGGCTTGACATACTTTTTATGGGCTAAATGGCATGTCTACCACATAGTTGTTCTTATGTTATACTGTCAGTATTTCCACACTAGATGATAGATAGATAGATAGATAGATAGATAGATAGATAGATAGATAGATAGATAGATAGATAGATAGATAGATAGATAGATAGATAGATAGATAGATAGATAGATAGATAGATAGATAGATAGATAGATAGATAGATAGTGGAACAAGACCAGTAGGGGGGCGTACCAGCCACCTAACCACGCACAGACAGACAGGGAGGCACACAAATAAAAACACAAGTTTTTATTTCTCTTTTCTTCACCTGTGGGCAACGCCTTCCCCGTTCCCACATGCACAACACAGTCCCAATAAGCACTATTCACACACAGTACTTTTTCTTTTTCTTCTTTTTTCCTCCACTGATCTCCGGCAAGCTTTGTCTCCCTCCTCCCTACTCT
This sequence comes from Erpetoichthys calabaricus, assembly GCF_900747795.2. Taxonomy (NCBI): domain Eukaryota; kingdom Metazoa; phylum Chordata; class Cladistia; order Polypteriformes; family Polypteridae; genus Erpetoichthys; species Erpetoichthys calabaricus. The sequence goes on from NC_041395.2 coordinate 321,755,328, forward strand.
GGCTCCCGGAGTAGTGGCTACTGGCTCCTTTTATAGCCCACCCAAAAGTGCTCCAGGTGTTTGATGACCCATTTCCGACTGCACTTCCGGGTGTGGTGGAAGAACCGCCCAAATGGGCTAAGGGACCACTGCCGAGCCTCCTTGTGTCACCCCTGGATCCGAACAGGGTCGTAGAGAACTCCATCTTCCATGGAGCCCTGCAGGAATCCGAGGCACTAATGCCACCCAGGGGGCTGCCATGTAGCATCCTAAGGGAGGTACTGATCAGTCCATGCCTCTTCCCCCGGGCCATATACAGAACAGGCATCCTAGCCAGGCAAGGGCCCCTGCCATCCACCACACTAGATAGATAGATAGATAGATAGATAGATAGATAGATAGATAGATAGATAGATAGATAGATATTAGAACGTTAGAACATTAGAATACTCTAGACGAGAACAGGCCATTCAGCCCAACAAAGCTCGCCAGTCCTATCCACTTATTTCTTCCAAATAAATATCAAGTCGAGTTTTGACAGTCCCCAACGTCTTACGGTCTACCACACTACTTGGTCATCTATCGTTCTTTGTGTAAAGAAAAACTTCGTAATGTTTGTGCAAAATTTACCCTTAACAAGTTTCCAACCGTGTTCTGGATGAACTCATTTTAAAGTTACAGTCTCGATCCGCTGTACTAATTCCCTTCATAATTTTAACCACTTCAATCATGTCACCTCTTAATCTTCTTTTGCTTAAACTGTAAAGGCTCAGCTCTTTTAATCTTTCCTCATAATTCAACCCCTGTAGCCCTGGACTCAGCCTAGTCGCTCTTCTCTGGACTTTTTCTAGTGCTGCTGTGTCCTTTTTGTAGCCTGGAGACCAAAACTGCACCCAGGACACCAGATGAGACCTCACCAGTGCATTATAAAGGTTGAGCAGAACCTCCTGTGACTTGTACTGCACACATCAAGGCGCTATATAACCTAACATTCTGTTAGCCTTCTTAATGGCTTCTGAACACTGTCGGGAAGTCGATAGCTTAGAGTCCACTATGACTCCTAAATCCTTCTCATAAGGTGTACTCTCGATTTTCTGACCGCCCATTGTGTATTCACACCTAACATTTTTACTTCCTATGTGTAATACTTTACATTTACTGACATTAAATTTCATCTGCCACAAATCTGCCCAAGCCTGTATGCTATCCAAGTCCTTCTGTAATGATATAACGGATTCCAAATTATCTAATAATCCACCTATCTTGGTATCATCTGCAAACGTAACCAGCCTGTTACTTACATTCAAATCTAAATCATTTATTTATATTAAAAATAGCAGCGGCCCCAGCACTGACCCCTGTGGAACACCACTCTTAACATCGGCCAATTCTGATGAGGTTCCTTGTACCATCACCCTCAGCTTCCTGTGTCTCAAAACATCACCCTGAACTCCCACTTCTTTTAATTTGATGCCCAACCTCTCATGTGGCACCTTATCAAATGCTTTGTGAAAGTCCAGATACTTAATATCATCTGCTCCACTTTGATCGTATCCTTTTGTTGCCTCCTCATAGAATTCCAGCATGTTAGTAAAACACGACTTTCCTTCTGAACCCATGCTGACAGTTCAGAATAACTCCTGTCCTTGCCAGGTGTTGCTCAATCTTATCCTTAATAATATAAAAGGCACTATACAACAGATAGATAGATAGATAGAACCAGGGGAAATCCAGGTTAATGGGTCATAAACTGCCCTCTTCTGCAAAAAAAAAATTAAAAATTGCAGAATTTTTTAGAGTACTCACTATGTAAATGGAAGGGGAATTTATCAGCCCCACACAGCAGGATGAGTCAAAGTGACTCTTTTTGGGGAGGCCATGTGAAAGAGTGACACTCAGATACGGAGGTGGGAGTAGTGGCCACCATCTGTAGAACTCACAAAAATGGCCTGTCCATGCAGCACTGCCGTCACAGCCTTTAGACTTAAGGCTTTGAGCAGAAAATGAACCGATACAGGAAATGAGGAGTGCACACCTCCCCCGCCGGATTATTTATGTTCTGTATGTAAATGGAACATATGCTATGAGGTCATATTCACACTTAAGGCCACGTGACATGTGGGGGCTCAAAAAAAAATGTGGCTAAACTGGTAGTTGAATATCACCTTAGACGAAACACATTTTTCCAGTTGTGTTCTTGGTTTCTTTATTGCATACATTTGTCTGTGCCCCTAAAGCCTTTTAGAGTGGGTTTTGTTCTGAAGAGAATCTAAGACTCTGCATCTTGTCTCGATGTGGAGTATGCTGGTTTTTGTAAAAATCACCAGTTAGCAGTGCTGCTTCACAGCTCCAGAGTCCTGGGTTTAAATCACAACTCAAGACATCATCTATGTGGAGTTTGTATTTCTTCTCCATGTCTGTGTGGGATTCCTTTGCAAAGCTTAAAGACACGGTCTGTCTAAAGAAGAGCTGGTAAGAAGTGCATGGGGTGTCTGTTTATAGCCTTCATGGTCTGGGAGTAATAATTGTGTTTGATTAATTAGTGACTTTGGCCTGATAATAATACTAGCAGTAGAATTGGTGGTAACAGCATTGTTTCACGTAGAGGGTACACCAAAATTCTTAGTTCAGCCAACCAGCAGCACGTTGCCATTCTTTAGTACTGTGATAAACAAGAATGTTTTAAAATGCTGGACTTCATTTTATTGAATAGAAAATATAAATCGGCTTACCTGAAGTGCTGCTTATCCCTGTTTCCACACCATATGCACTCCATACAACAAGCTACCAGTCAACAGATGTAATAATATCAGTGTGAATTAGTGACTGAGTGTGAGTTTGCCCTCTGATGGCCTGCCTCCGATAACATGCTTCATGCTGACTGGATTGGCAACCGTAAACCAGTTCATTAGGATAGAAAATGGAAGGATGGATCCCTGTGGGTCACCTGATTTTCAGATATGGCTGCTCATACCACACTTAGAAAATAAGAACCTACAGTAAGAGGTTTAACAAATGGTTGGTGACCTTTCAGTCCATTTGGTTAACCAGTAGATAATTTGTTTCAATATTTTATCCAGATACTTTATAAAGTTATTAAGGTTTCTGCTTCAACTCCATAACGTGGTAGTTTCTCTCAGATTCTCACGACTCTTTAAGTAAGGAAGTGCAACCAAAGTTCTGTCTTAAATGCACTTCCTCTTTATTTCCACTCCCCCTTGAGTATTTAATCAAATACTTCTTCTTCTTCTGTAGCTATTCCTGTTTATAGCAGTCACCATTTTTTGATGTGCTGCTCCATTACTGGATAACTTTGCATTTGAGGCCTCCGTCAACTACGCAGTATTTAAGTCTTGAAACATGGCGGGCATCTCAACTGTCAGATCTTTATGGTGATAATATGTTTGAACCTTTTGATCAGCTCTGTTGTAAATATTGTATTACCTCAACACACTTATTTTTTTTTTTTATTACAAGTCTGTAAGTTGTAAACAAAAATGTTCCTAATGCACCAACAATGGTCTCATCTGATAGATAGATAGATAGATAGATAGATAGATAGATAGATAGATAGATAGATAGATAGATAGATAGATAGATAGATAGATAGATAGATAGATAGATAGATAGATACTTTATTAATCCCAAGGGGAAATTCACATACTCCAGCAGCAGCATGCTGATAAAAAAATATTAAATTAAAGAGTGATAACAATGCAGGTATACAGACAGACAATAACTTTGTATAATGTTAAATGTTAACGTTTACCCCCCAGGTGGAATTGAAGAGTCGCATAGTGTGGGGGAGGAACGATCTCCTCAGTCTGTCAGTGGAGCAGGACAGTGACAGCAGTCTGTCGCTGAAGCTGCTCCTCTGTCTGGAGATGATCCTGTTCAGTGGATGCAGTGGATTCTCCATGATTGACAGGAGCCTGCTCAGCGCCCGTCGCTCTGCCACGGATGTCAAACTGTCCAGCTCCGTGCCTACAATACAGCCTGCCTTCCTCACCAGTTTGTCCAGGCGTGAGGCGTCCTTCTTCTTTATGCTGCCTCCCCAGCACACCACCGCGTAGAAGAGGGCACTCGCCACAACCATCTGATAGAACAACTGCAGCATCTTATTGCAGATGTTGAAGGACGCCAGCCTTCTAAGGAAGTATAGTCGGCTTTTAATTTAAAATTTTTTAAATTTTTTAATTTAATTTACTAGTAAGGACAAGAATATTTGCAGTATTTCCAGACTTTATCAAATATTATCACCGCTAGATCACTTTTAGCAATGCTGGGAAAGAGAGCTCTCTATCAGTATCTCAGGCAAGGAGTGCAATTTGATCATTCACGACTTTCATTCTTCAATTTGTGCAGAACCTGTTGTAATCTGGCTGAAAATTGCACATTGGACACAACTGTCCTGTAATATATGTCAGGGATTGGAACCCAATTGTGAACAAAGCCAAGTAGCTCTGGCCTTGTTCAGGCATACGTTTTGGGAATATACAAAATTAAAGCCTTTTTGGGAAAACATTTTTTTTCTGTCTGTCTGCAGTGTTTTGAAATTTTTTAAGATGAATTTAGACTGTTTGGTGATAACCTGACCATTATTTGTTTTATTACATTGTTAGTGCATTGGCTTATTCTACTCATTTAGAGAATAACTTCTTTAAAATCTGACAAGAATTCATTAATGTTATGTGGCCAAGAGTGGGAATGACAAGTTCTGCAGACAGAAAAGGAAAGTTTGCGGCACCAACGGGGTCATCCCTTTTGTTGTCCGCAGACAACAAAATGAAAAATAAAAAGAAATAACACTCTTTGGTGTGCATCCCATATGAGAGGATTCATTAAACAAAGGATTTGCAAGTCAGTCGCATCTAGCAGAGCTCCGTCCGGTGGGTTGCTCAAGTCAATAAATGACGCCTCCTTCTTGGATACTTGGGGTTTTATGGTGGCTGGACCAGAAGGGGCGTGGTCAAATGCCTTTAGCGTGCAGCTTGTCGGTGCTGTGGGGGAAGAAGGAGACGACAGAGTTACAGACAGCACCCCCTCTTGTCTCGGCGGGTTACTGCATACCTCGACTGAGCCTGTGTTTAGGTCCTCCGACGTGCATGCATGACAGTTATTATGAAATAATCCTGCTGAGCTCCTGCCTGTGTCACTGCTAATTACTACTAATAATAATAATAATTCATTTTATTTATAAGGCACTTTACATTTGTAGTAAACCTCAAAGTGCTAAATAAAAAAAATGTAAACAAAGACACAACAAGATAAAAACAAAGATAAAACAATAATTTGAGGCAATTTTGTTAATATGCTTTCCTAAACAGAAAAGTCTTTAACTGTTTTTTAAAACTGCCCACAATCTGCTGTGTTCTCAGGTTGTCTAGTAGGGCATTCCAGAGCCGCGGAGCAGCAACTGCAAAGGCTCAGTCACCCGTTGTACGAAGTTTGGTCATAGGGGGGCGAAGGCGATTGATATTTGCAAGACGAAGGTTTCTTGTAGTGGAGTGTAATATAAGAAGTTCCTTAAGGTATTGTGGAGCATTTCCATGGATACACTGGCGAGTGAACAAACAAAGTTTGTATTTAATACGGAGGTGAATAGGGAGCCAATGTAGTGACCAAAGGATTGGTGAAATATGTTCATATTTCCGCACCCTCATTAGGATCTATTTTGGATTTGTTGGAGCTTTTGAAGACTCTTGCTGGGGATCCCGATGAGGGGTGCATTACAATAGTCCAGCCTGGAGGACTGTGTTTTGGTGAGGGTGCCGGTATAAGTGAGATTTGTGATTATAAATCTTAATTGATTCTGTTATATATGGTCCAATTGTATTTCTTATTGAACAGACATTTAGAATCTTTCCATTTTATTTCACTGAAAAGTATGTTTGATTGTCACATTATAAAAATCTTTTGCATATATATGGGATAAATAAAACTTAAAAATAAATAAATAAATCTGATGGATCCACTTTATTTGAGAACCTCGTGTATCCTTCTCTGTTCCCTCCAGGCTCTTTCGTCCTGGGATGCATTTGACTGCCCTCCACTGCACAGCTTCAAGTGCTACTCTCTCTATGGCAGTGGTTCTCAAACTGTGGGGCAGGCCCCCTAGGGGGGTGCGAAGTAACAAAAAGGGGGGGGCGCGAAGATGTGAAAAAAACAAGAATCGAAAATATGAAAAATACATCTATTGAAACCAAAACAAATTAACATAAACTACATTCTGATACTAGAAAAATAAATATAGAGTTAGATAAATGTTGATAAAAGTTAAGTAGGTATAATAAAATATGCATCTATGATATATCATTAATTAAAAAAGAACAAATTGGTATTAGTGGGCTCCTTTCAAAAAAACGTTAGGGGGGTGCAATTAAAACTGTTATGAAAACTCGGGTCGCAAATACTTAAAAGGTTGAGAAACGCTGCTATATTGCATGTCTTTGCACAGTGGGAGGAAACTGGAGCACCAAGAAGACACCCACACAGACACTTGGGGAACATGCAGACTCCATGCAGTGTATTTGTCAAAGTACACTAAACTGTTGTGTGCTCTTTTCCACTGGTGTCCTTGAGTATGTGATTCACTGTTTAGTTGAAAGCATTTTTCTGGATCCACTCTGCCTTTGAGAATTTTGCAGTCCTAAAGAGGTTTGTCTGAGCCTGTCACAATACAACATGCCCTTCAGCTCTGGAGTACACGTGGTTGATCACCTTTGCACATCTTCTTATGTGTTTTGTGTAGTGTGTTGATCATAAAGTCCCTTGGTCTATTTTAAGCAGCTTTTTATAAAGATCCCATCATTATATTTGCCTTTTCGATAACAGTATGCTTGGCATTCTCAGCTCTGCTGTGCTTGAAGATCTTTCTGAGATTGAAACCAGTCAAAGGAAGCTTTTACCATTTGCACTGTAACCGGTTTGGAGACAAAGTCAGAGAGGCGAGATTGCGTTGTTTCGGACATGTACAGAGGAGCGATGCTGAGTATATTGGGCAAAGGATGCTAATGATAGAGCTGTCAGGGAAGAGGAACAGAGGAAGGCCTAAGAGAAGGTTTATGGATGTGGTGAGAGAGGACATGCAGGTGATGGGTGTAACAGAGCAGGATGCAGAGGACAGGAAGATATGGAAATAGATGATCCGCTGTGGCAACCCATAAGGGGAGTAGCTGAAAGAAGAAGACGACTGCAACTGAAAGGACAATACAGCTACAGCTGCCACCAAAGTTCAGACTTTTCTTTTGTGCAGTACCATGTATACAAAATGAGCATACACAGTTCAATTAAAAGTCATAAATACAGTATGTATGTATTGGTGGAGTACTGAATTGGCCTGCCTTCTGCCTTATCCTGCTAGGGTAAGATCTGGACCCTGGAAATCTTCCCTACATTAAGTGGGTATGAAAATGGATGGATAGATCTGCACCTTTTACAGTAAGTGGTGCAATGTTTAGTGCTGCAGCTGCACATATCTGGAACTGAAGCGCCTGTTGTCTGTGTGGAGTCAGCAAGTTCTCCCTTTGTCTACATTAGTTTTCTTCCCATGACACCAGACTTATGCAGAGTAGGTGTTTCGGTGACTGCTAAATGGTCCCTAGTGTGAGTGGTGGGTTTGAGATTGCATGTCTCTTTCATAGTGAGCACCACTAAACGTACGGAGCAACATGTTCATCTTGAACTAAAAGAATCCCTCCATATTAATTTTATAGTATGCCTTTTACACTGAGTGTTATTAAAATGCACTGTTTATATTTTTATAGCACCTTTCACAGTGTGGTAGACATGTCTCACAAATCCATGGATGGGGGTTCAATACCCAGCACACTTAATCTCTTTGTAAAGACTGAATGTTCTCTCTGTGTCCGTATTGGTTTTATTGGGGTATTTCAGTTATCTCTCACCTAGTCGATCTGTGCAGTTAAAACTGTCACCTGCTGATGATGTTCTTGAAAAATCTCTGAACCCAAAACAAAGCCAAAGTAGACCAGGTATACAAAAAAAAAACCCTGTTTATTGGCAAAATAATAATAAGCAAAAATGGTGCTTTTTTAACCTAACAGGCCTGCCCCAGGTCCACTCTGTGTTGGCAGCTTCCCACAAGCCTACCTGGCGGCTCATTCCCAACTTCTTACTTTTTCCTTTCTTTTCCTCTCTTCGCCTGGCCTGTCCTCCCAACACTAGTTGAACACTTGCTCCATACTCCAAATTTCCCGGGGTTCTGACCAGAAGGGGAATTTAATTTCCAGTCTGAGACCATTTCTGCATGAAATGCCACACTGCGTCTAGTGTCAGAACTGTACAGAACTCCCCCCAAAGTGGCCACATGTGCTAGATGTGGTCCTAAATGTTAGTGTCCCCTTAAAGGGCCTGGCCTTCTTTAGATCATCAGTCCTTAGTGATTAATGTGTTTGCGGGGAGCATGTATAAGGTGTAAAACACCCTCCATTGGAGGGTCACTGGCAAAGAAGTCAAAATGAAATCAACCAGTGCATGGACCACCAGGACATCTTATGAACTCCTGTCTATGTAAGAGTTTTTTTTTTCAACAGGGTTTAGGAAATGGAAGCATAGAAACAAAAAGATAGATAGATAGATAGATAGATAGATAGATAGATAGATAGATAGATAGATAGATAGATAGATAGATAGATAGATAGATAGATAGATAGATAGATAGATAGATAGATAGATAGATAGATAGAGTGAAAGGCACTATATGATAGATAGATAGATAGATAGAGTGAAAGACACTATATGATAGATAGATAGATAGATAGATAGATAGATAGATAGATAGATAGATAGATAGATAGATAGATAGATAGATAGATAGAAAGGCACTATATGATAGATAGATAGATAGATAGATAGATAGATAGATAGATAGATAGATAGATAGATAGATAGATAGATAGATAGATAGATAGATAGATAGATAGATACTTTATTAATCCCAAGGGGAAATTCACATATTCCAGCAGCAGCATACTGATACAAAAAAACAATATTAAATTAAAGAGTAATAAAAATGCAGGTAAAAACAGACAATGACTTTGAATAATGTTAACGTTTACCCCCCCCCCCCCCCCCCCCCACGGTGGAATTGAAGAGTCGCATAGTATGGGGGAGGAACGATCTCCTCAGTCTGTCAGTGGAGCAGGACGGTGACAGCAGTCTGTCGCTGAAGCTGCTCCTCTGCCTGGAGATGATCCTATTTAGTGGATGCAGTGGATTCTCCATAATTGATAGGAGCCTGCTCAGCGCCTGTCGCTCTGCCACAGATGTCAAACTGTCCAGCTCCATGCCTACAATAGAGCCTGCCTTCCTCACCAGTTTGTCCAGGCGTGAGGCGTCCTTCTTCTTTATGCTGCCTCCCCAGCACAACACTGCGTAGAAGATGGCGCTAGCCACAACCGTCTGATAGAACATCTGCAGAATCTTATTGCAGATGTTGAAGGACACCAGTCTGGAGTGCATCAGGCCAGCTTTGTTGTCTTTGTTATTAAATAAAATAAAATGAAGTTCTGAGTGCAATGATTTCTTATTTATCATGATGATGTTGCAGAGAATGGCAATGTTGGATGTTGGTTTGACATGCAAGGAAGAATTTCACTGCACTTTGTGTATGTGACAATACTACAACTTCTACCACCATCACCAATGGCTGCTGCCCTGATTCTAAAAATGTCCCCCGTCATAACTGGCACCTCTAAATATGCCCGCCATGAGTGTGTCTATGAATGCACATCCCATCAAGGGTCAGTTTCTGCCATATGCCCAATTCTGCAAAGAGAATATTAAACTGGGCACTGTCAAAATGTACAAACAGTTACAGCTCCTTTCACAGTCAGTCTTATGATAAAACAATCCTTTCCTGTTAATTCTGTACATAACATTCCACACAGAGTCCTTTTCAAATCAGTTCGGTTATTTTATGTTTCGCCTTTCACAGTGAGACGAACAGTACATTTTATAAAATGCCTTTCACGCGAATGAATCTGTGGCTCCTTTGCTACTAAGAGCAGCTACAAAGAGCTTTGCTGTCCAAATAATCAATCAATATTTATTTTATTTCCCAGCAGTAGGTATCATTAAAGTCTAATGCATACGCATCCCTGCAGCAGGCCGACACACTGGAGTGACCAGGACAGGACATTAAGGAAGACCATCAGGTGCTTCTGGACAGCTCAGCCAGAAGGGCTGTGTTGCACTATTGGTCACTGCAGTTGAGGGAGGTTGCCCTTGTGAATGAGGAATGATTCATGGACAACGGGGCACACGGCCCTGCTGTAGCCTCTAAGTAACCAACACCAGGTGAGCTAATACTGTAGGTTTTTAGTTTCATAGGGTCCTTATTGTCACATGTACAGAGTACGGTGAATCCTTGCTTGTATGTGCTATTCAACATCACCAAACCCCAGCGCCATGATTAGTGAGACAAACTACCTTACCTTCAAACTTCTGTCTTCCTTTGTCGAGGCATCCTAGTCTTCCTCTGTCCGTTGCTTTTGAACCAATACATACCCAAAACAGGGAAGAGAAGCTAGAAATCGGAGGGCTTGAGAATTATTATTAATAAACATAACAATAATAATTCTTTACATTTATACAGCACTTCACATAGTGAGTGGGGAGCCACTTCAACCACCACTAATGCACAGTATCCAAATGGATGGTAGCCATTTTTGCGCTAGTACACTCACCACACATTAGCTGTTAGGTGGTGAAGGGGTGAGAAATAGAGAGCCTGTTAGAGGCAGAGGATGATTAGGGGGCCAGAATGACCAGGATGTGGTGCACAGTTTATCCAAGACATCGGGGTACAACCTACTCTTTATGAAGGATGCCCAGGGATCTTTTATGACCACAGAGAGTCAGGACCTCAATTTTACATCTCATCCAAAGGATGGCACCATTTTTACAGGACAGTGACCCCCATCACTGGTGCGTTGGGATCCTTATTCAGAACACAGCGTAAGCACCCCTACTGGCCATTACACTTCCAGCAGCAACCCAAACATTTCCTGGCTGGTCTCTCACCCAAGTACTGGCCGAGCTCAAACATGCTTAGCTGTCAGGTGGATGACCTGTTCTGAAGTGCATGTAGTATGGCTACTGGCCATGTTGTGAGCACTGAAATACCGAGAAACGATAAATGAAAACTGAGATGTTGGTGTGAAACAGGCAAGGGTCAAAACCATGAGATCAAACCAAAACAAGGAAACCGGGAACCACGGGGCAAGATGTTACTCAAGAACAAAGTCCAAATCAAAATAACATTCCTACTGCTAGGGTTACTTTACAGAAGAAAAAAAAAAACTATCAGTAAGAGAAATTACAAAATTGTGTTATCCACCGAACAACGAATGAAAACAATTGTGCAGTCCTATTTGTACATCGCCTACAGTAACGTAACGGCCCGACTGTCACAGTCATACAACTGAAGAAAACAACATAACCTACTCAGTACTTATTCTATTCAATAATAGACAATTAGAATTGATCCCTAGTTATATAAACTCTGAAATAACCCAAAACCACACATATACTAAAACATTTGGAGGTCTGAGTGCAGGGTCAGCCGTCCAAAGGTGATGTGAAAAGACAATTTCTCCTCGGGAAGGGGGGATTAATAAAGTATATCAAATCAAATATTATGACACCAAGCATGCCCATCTTTTCACCTTCCTAATGTTCTAAAATTCACCATTCAGCACCATTTACTTGCAAAGGTGGAACACAGGCAGGTTAAGTGACTTGTTCCAGGGCTCAGAGCAAAGAGTACCTGGCACTCAATTCTGGAACTTTCTCCCCTCGTTTTCATATGAGCCTATAAAATGTGCACAAGGCCTTATCCCATAAAACTAACTCAATATAATTAATCAGTTGCTTTCAGAAAACCACCCAATAAAACCTTACAACAAATGAGCTACATTTCATGTGATGTAAGGTCGCTCTCTCATCTGTGGTGCACTCAACAGACAATTATCTTTCATGCAAAGATAAGTGTGATGAGTCAGGGGGAGCTCACTGCTGATAATGCTCTTTCTATTATCTCAAAATATTTCCTGTTTGTGCATTTAACAGATTTTCACTTTAGTTATCAGTTCTTGATAGTTTTGACAGCAAAATATGCTGGAATAGAAATTTGCTGTGGAGGCCCCCGTCTTACTCATTTACGTAAACCCCCAAAAATTCTGTATGGCTCCCAGAAGTGGGAGTTTGATGTTCAGAATTTCTTTTTTGTCTTCCTCATATCACTTGTGGCTGTACAGATAGCATGTTCATCTGTTACGATTTACTGAGCTTATGGCGCTTGTAACATTGACAGTATGGAGTTTACAGGTTCTCCTCATGTCTGCATAGGGTTTCCTTCCAAATAATCCCATTTTCCTCCCACTTCCCCAATGGAATATGGATTAGATAAACTGGCAGTTCCAAACTGAGTAATGAACTGGCACTCTGCCCAGTGCTATGTCCTGCCTTGTGCCCAGTGTTACCAGGATATTCTTTGACCTTAGATTAAGTGGGTTTGAAAATGTAATGTAATGTTTTTGTGATGCTTATATAACATCTGTGTCCAGTAGGGAGCACTAGCTCCTGGGTATTGGACCAGGCCTAGTGCACTGTGGAAAGGTTGTTCCGTTAATATGGTCACCTGAAAGCTACCACGGCAAAAAAATGAACTAAACAATGACACAAGCCAATCACGACACAAATAATAACTTTACACTTGGCTTGTATTAAAGAATATTTCAGCATACAAATCCACAAACAGTTTATGTTAGGATTCGAAGATGAATGCATCAGTCCACTGATTTGAGTGGGTGCTGCTGTTGTGTTCTCTAGATTAGAACAGGCCATTCAGCCCAACAAAGCTCGCCAGTCCTGTCCACGTAATTCTTCCAAAATAACATTAAGTTGAGTTTTAAAGGTCCCTAATGTCCTACTGTCTACCACACTACTTGGTCGCTTATTCCATGTGTCTGTGGTTCTCTGTGTAAAGAAAAACTTCCTAATGTTTGTGTTGTCTTTATTTACTTTCGATCCGCGTTCGACTGCATCGATTGACCAGCACTTTGGATGACGCTGGAGACCAAGCACATCCCACCAAAAGTCATCAAGCTACTGCGGGACAATTACAACGGATCATCGAGCCAAATACGCATCCGAAACGAGCTGTCGACTGAACTCGCCATTCGCACTGGAGTTCGCCAGGGAGACGTCACCTCACCGCTGCTCTTCAACATCGTACTCAACGCCATTATGAGGAAAGTCTTCGGGGGCAGACGCAGAGTCCAGTTCGATGAAAATGGCACCGTGACAGATCTAATGCTTGCAGATGATAGCAGTGTGCTGGCTGAGGATGACGCTGAAGCCACGGATGCTCTCTATAAGATTGCCCGCGCCGCCCAGCCATATGGATTAAAGATAAACATTGAAAAGATGAAGGTGCTGACAACAGATGGATCGCCTGCAAATGTCCACCTCGACGGCATCCAAATACAGCAAGTTCAGCAGTTCAAATACCTTGGCTCACTGATCGAACAGAAGAAAGTCGCGTTGACGGCGGAGATCCACAGTCGAATAGGTCAAGCAACCACAGCATTCGCTTCTCTAAAGTGGTGCTTGTGGAAGCGAACTAATATTTCCATTCCGACCAAAATCCGCCTTTTCCGGACACTGATCCTGCTGATTCTATTCTATGGATTCGAAACGTGGACAGTGCTCAAGGCGGACCTCAACAAACTCGAAGTTTGCCAGATGCGTTGCCTCCGGCAGATATTACAAGCATCACTCAGAGACCGGCTTCGAAATGGGGACATCCGACGGAGATGTGACAACCAACCGCCAATCGAGGAACAAATTCAAACACGTCGACTGCGATGGTTTGGCCATGTATGTCGAATGGACGCGAGCCAACTACCACACCAACTCCTCTGGCGTGAACGACCCACCCAATGGCGAATCCAACGAACGGCACCGAAGAAAACATGGTTAAAACAGGTCGAAGATGACATCAGAAATCGCAGAATAAATCTCGACGAGGCCAGAACAATCGCCAACGATCGTCTTGCATGGAAACGAGTTGTGAAGGAGATCCGACAACCATTGGCACCCACAGCAGCGTATGGGCTTAGGAGCCGATCCAGACCCAACGCCAGCTAGGGATCAAAGAAGAAGAAAAGAAGAAGAATGTTTGTGTAAAATGTACCCTTAACAAGTTTGCAACTGTGTCCCCATGTTCTTGATGAACTCATTTTAAAGTCACCGTCTCGATCCACTGGACTAATTCCCTTCATAATTTTAAACACTTCAGTCAGGTCTCCTCTTAATCTTCTTTTGCTTAAACTGTAAAGGCTCAGCTCTTTTAATCTTTACTCATAACTCGTCCCCTGTAGCCCTGGACTCGGCCTAGTTGCTCTTCTCTGGACCTTTTCTAGTGTTGTTATGTCCTTTTTGTAGCCTGGAGACCAAAACTGCACCCAGTACTCCAGATGAGGCCTCACCAGTGTGTTATAAAGTTTGAGCAGAACCTCCTGTGACTTGTACACCACACATCAAGGCGCTATATAACCTGACATTCTGTTAGCCGAACACTGTCTGGAAGTTAAAACTGTTGAGTCCACTTCGACTCCTAAATCCTAAATAGATGATGGCAGAAGTTTGGAGTGTAAATGTTATGCAGGGCAGCAGTTCAAAAGTCCTAGGGTTGGGCAGGTCAGCAGTTGTGGTGCTCTAGTATGTCCACATATCGGTTTTTATGGGGTCTCAATGTGCCATCTTTATCCTTAGGGACTTAGAGATTTCATTGACTGGCGATTGGAGATTTGTCCCAATATAAGTATGTAAACGAGCCATGAAACAAATTGGCATACTGTCCAGATCTGCCAGGATAGGTTTTGACCCCCATGACCCTGCCTTGGATTAAGTGGGTTTAAGACTGACTTTTTCGGGTATTCTATATGGAAATCCGTATTAAAAGAGAAACTTGTGACAATTTAATAAGCCAGTCTCTTCCCCTTATAGTGCTATAATACTGATCATCATCCCCCAAGGTGTTGAAATATTGCACATTAGACGGGTGTTTTTAGTTAAGATAACCTCTGGGACTGAGATGTGACACAGTTATTTAAAAATAGGGGGTTAAATGAGTCACTCAGTGCCAGCTCGGTGAGAACTGAACCAGCCTTGAGGTTTCGGGTCCAAAACTGTCTGCTTTGGCCTTGCAATTTTATAAATTTGTAAATGACACTCCTCAACATCTTTCATACAATGCATTGAACTGTGCTAATTTACTACAGATTTTGCAGTAAGTGACATCTAGGGGTTGACTCTAACTGCCCTGTGAACCTTGACCTCACGTTCTCATCATGATAAGATTTGATGAACCCAGTGAGAGGGATTAGTGGTAAGAACATGGAAGTTGCTAAATGGAGTTCAGCCACACTTGAGCAGCTGGGAGCCTTTCATAGGGTTAGTGGTGTAGGAACAGGGGGCACAAAATGGTGTTCATATATGAAATGTTTTGTGCTGATTATATTATAAAGATGGTGGAACTTTCATGTAGTGCTGCCTCACCAATCCAGTATCCTGGGTTGAAATGCCAGGCTAAGTCATTGTAGGTGTATCTACAGTATATGGATGTTTCTCCAGGTACTTTGGCTTTCCTCCCACATCCTAAAAAGTGTGTAGACCCACTGATGGACGGCCGGCCCATTCAGGTTTGGTTCTTGTCTTCTGCCCAATCCTGCCAGGACAGTCTGTGGCACCCATTTGTCCTTTATTGGATTAATTAGTGACTCTAAATTATGCCTTGAGACATGATGTGGTCCTCTCACCACATAATTGCAGTTGAAATTCAATGGATGAATGGATGAAAAGTATACGCTTGTATGCCCTCAACATTCATTTTAGCTTCTTTTTTATATAGTGCACATTCTATGGGCAACTTCAAATCACTCGAGACATTTGCACAAGTTATGATACCATAACATTCTCAAATATTCTTACTGCAGTTTGGTGGGAGACCAGAGCATGACCTGGCAGCACTGGGTTGAAGAAAAGAATTAAACCTGGATGGAGAGCCAGCTCATTGTAGTGCCCACAGAGACAATTTATATTCATCAAGTAACTTAACATGGAAATCTTAGGGAAGTGGGAAGAAAAGAGGAGTAAAACCCGACACATGCACAGGAAGAACATACACACTACACACAGATAGCAATTAGGTGTGTGAAATGACGCCAGGACATTGGATCTATCGGGCACCTTTTGCTGCCCACTGCAACCATACTGTCACCCTAATATGTGTAATGTAATATAATACAATAAAAAATGCAAAACACCATGCAATAAAACTGAAAGGCAACCTGCAATGTGCACAGGCAACAATCGGCTATAAGCAACTCCTTATGACTCTGCAAGGGTGCTTTATCTCTTGTTTCTGTGACTTGCTGCGGTTATTTGTTCCTATTTCAGGAGGTGACAAAAATCTGTCATAAAAGCAGAAGAAGACTAAGAGCAAGCAAAAATTGCCTAAGAGATATGCAGCATTTCATACATGTATATGTTTATGACAGAAAAGAATAAGTAAGTGACAATCCATGATAGGCATAAAACACAAGAAATGGCCCCACGTCAAAAACAGCTAATTAGAACAGCAGATTGTGGGCAGAGGATAAAAATAAAAAACAACTCCGCCGAAGTAAACAAATATTTTACAAATCCAGTTGGGCTCTAGTAGGGGCATTGGGTGCCAGAAGAGCGGCATTTGTCTGTAAAGTACTGCCAAAATGAGGAAGACAAGCAGATGAGCAGAAATAATGAAAGAATATCATAATAGGAACATAATAAGACATTTAAGCTCATAAATGAAGACACAGGTTAATAATCTCGATGTGTTCTGTTTGATTCTGGTTTATGGTTTTCTCCTGATATTAATAATGTCCCGAAGATTCCTTTTTGGACATTTCAGAAATGTTGCCAATCTCTGACTTTGATGTTGTCATTATGTAGTGCTGTGAAGCTGACCCTTATTTGTCATTGGTAAGCCTGATTATTGGAAAGCTCTTCATGCCAGCCTTCCAAAAAGCTAATTGATAGACTAGGGCTTGCGCAGAACACTGCAGCTAGAATCGCGACTGGAACTCCTGTGCTTGCCATGATGCACTGGTTACCAGTAAGTTTTAGAATTGTTTAAAGCCGGATGCTGATTTGCAACAGGGTCTGACAGAATGCCCACTGGAGTGCATTCTAATGTCTAATTCTCAGATCTTCTAAGGCATCATGGGTGTTTCATCAGTTGCACACAGCATGGCGGGACTTCTGTTACTATGCAACATAACTGTGGAGAAAAATCCCAGGTCCTGGTCACGGAACAGTGGACCAGCTCTACACCCTTAGCAGGGTCCTGGAGGGTGCATGGGAGTTTGCCCAACCAGTCTACATGTGTTTTGTGGACTTGGAAAAGGCATTCGACCGTGTCCCTCGGGGAATCCTGTGCGGGGTACTCCGAGAGTATGGGGTACCGGACCCCCTGATAAGGACTGTTCGGTCCCTGTACGATCGGTGCCAGAGCTTGGTCCGCATTGCCGGCAGTAAGTCGAACCCGTTTCCAGTGAGAGTTGGACTCCGCCAGGGCTGCCCTTTGTCACTGATTCTGTTCATAACTTTTATGGACAGAATTTCTAGGCGCAGCCAGGTCGTTGAGGGGGTCCGGTTTGGTGGACTCAGGATTAGGTCACTGCTTTTTGCAGATGATGTTGTCCTATTTGCTTCATCAGGCCGTGATCTTCAGCTCTCTCTGGATCGGTTCGCAGCCGAGTGTGAAGCGGCTGGGATGGGAATCAGCACCTCCAAATCCAAGACCATGGTCCTCAGCCGGAAAAGGGTGGAGTGCCCTCTCAGGGTTGGGAGCAAGATCCTGCCCCAAGTGGAGGAGTTCAAGTATCTCGGGGTCTTATTCACGAGTGAGGGAAGAATGGAGCGTGAGATCGACAGGCGGATCGGTGTGGCGTCCGCAGTGATGCGGGATCTGCATCGGTCTGTCGTGGTGAAAAAAGGAGCTGAGCCGCAAGGCGAAGCTCTCAATTTACCAGTCAATCTATGTTCCTACCCTCACCTATGGTCATGAGCTATGGGTAGTGACCGAAAGAACGAGATCGCGAATACAAGCGGCTGAAATGAGTTTCCTCCGCAGGGTGTCTGGGCTCTCCCTTAAAGATAGGGTGAGAAGCTCAGTCATCCGGGAGGGGCTCAGAGTAGAGCCGCTGCTCCTCCGCATCGAGAGGAGTCAGATGAGGTGGCTCAGGCATCTGATCAGGATGCCTCCTGGACGCCTCCCTGGTGAGGTGTTCCGGGCACGTCCAACTGGGAGGAGGCCCCAGGGAAGACCCAGGACATGCTGGAGGGACTATGTCTCTCGACTGGCCTGGGAACGCCTTGGGATTCTCCCGGAAGAGCTAGAAGAAGTGGCCGGGGAGAGGGGAGTCTGGGTATCTCTGCTCAAGCTGCTGCCCCCGCGACCTGACCTCAGATAAGCGGAAGAGGATGGATGGATGGATGGATGGATGGATGGATGGAAAATCCCAGGTGTCTTTTCTACTGTTATTAACATTATTTTTTTACCTTGCAATACTTTTTATTTTATCTCCTTGTAAATCACATTTGAGCTACATATATGTATGAAAGGTGCTATGTAAAAAATAATTATTATTATTATGGTGTTGATGTTCTAACTGCGCTGTTGCCAGTCCCAGTCCCAAATGTCCCAAATGCAGAAGGAGGAGGGTTGAGCATTGGGTTTGCTTTCCTGCTATACAGTATAAGAACAAAAAAACCCACTGCCAAAGAAATGACAAGCGTCTCTTCAGCTGCAGACTCCGTGAGTGAGTCTGATTATGTGCAAATGACCACGTCGGAGCAAACGGTTGAAGAAGGATTCTATTTTCTCTGTAAAAATAATTACTTGTATCAGCACTTGGAATGTTCGAATGCTGCACCAAGCTGGACGCCTCGCACAGCTGTTCCAGGAGTTTAAGGGAAATCAATTGGACATCCTGAGCATTTTGAAGTTTGGTGGACTGAACAATAAAGGGAAGACCTTCTTGTTTTCTAGACACTATTAACATCACAAATGTGGATCTGGGATCGTATTGAGCAAACAAGCAGCCAATGCCCTCATCAGATGGAAGCTATGAATAACAGAATTCTTACTACACAATTTCTCACTAGTCACATCTGGGTAACAATTGTCCACTGACTGATGGCACCGATGATCTCAAAAAGAACAATTTGTACAGTCAGCCCCAGGATATCCTTGACAAGACGCCACAACACAACTCCAAGGTTGTTCTTTGTGACTTCAATGCGCAACTTGGTGGTGACCAACATGGGTTAAAGTGGTCTGTTGGCCCCTTGGCATCATTGAATCGTCTAAGTGACAACAGTGAGCAGTTGGACTCATTTTGCGATTCCAACGATCTCTACATTGGGAATACCAACATCGCCGTATTCATAAAAAGATATGGCGAGCCCTGGACGACATTACCTTCAATGAGATTGAACACATCTGCATCAGCCATCAGTGGATGACATCTCTTCATGATGCCCAGGTATTCCAGGCGGTAGACATCAGGTCGGATCATTATATTGTCAGGGTGAATCTCAAGCTCAACTTCAAATGCCAAAGAATAATCATTGCCATGTCACCATACGCCATTATGAAGCTCAAATGACTTTGCTGTTGAGTTATGAAATTGCTCTGAAACACTTGCTGAGCTACCTGACACCAGCATAAGGGACTACACTGAAGAGGTCATAGGTCACCGGCATGGCAAGCGGAAGGAACAATGGATTCAAGGTCATTCATGGGAATTTATTGATGAAAGAAGAAAACTGAAACAAAGGTGAGATCAATCTGAGGAAAGCAACCAGTGTGATCAAATGACCTTACAATACTCCAAGCTCAATCATCAAGTCAAAAGATCATGCTGATGCAATAAGAAAGATTGGCTCCTATGGAAAGAGGTGGAAACCCAAGATGCCGTGGATCGTGTGGACTCCAAAATCCTTTAAGGAATCGTCAACATGTTGATGGAAGCGCAATTTGAATGATCCATTTGAAGACAGAAATGTTAACCCAAGCCGAACTGGATGAATGATGGACCGAAACACTTCAAGGCTGTCCTGAACCACCCCGATCCACCTACCATGGTCAACTTTGATGATGCTGACATTAACTGAGCTGAAAGAGGCCTGCTGTTCCTTAGATGTTTGTCTGGGTTCTTCCAGATGAGTTTTCTATGTGCCCCTGGAGAAAGTTTGCTAATCCGGTTAACCTGGGCAGATTTACCAGTATTCTAAATTGTCTCCATTTGGAGATGATGGCTGTCACGGTAGTTCACTGTGGTCCCAGGGTTTTAGGGACTGCTTTGTAACCTTTTCCTGACTGACATATTTTAGGATTTTTCTTTGTCAGTTCTACTGGAATTTTTTTTTTAATCGAGCATGGTGTTCTGCATGTGGAGACCTTTTAGTTATCTTCACATTTCATGAAAGGTTCTGTTTAAGTGATATTTAGATAGATACTTTATTAATCCCAAGAGGAAATGATCATAATTTATATTAATTATCATAATTTAGGTTCAATAGTGTTGACAGCAATTAACCTTGGGTGTGTCCAGTCTAATTTAACTCCTTATCATTTAAACTCGGTTCATTGCTTGATTGAGTGACTGAAGGGGCAGTTCCTTTGTCACATACTGTAGGTGGTATAGGTGTTGGTGAACTTTTTTCTTTTAATAAATCAAATGATCATTTAAAAATTGTGTATTGTTTTTACCCAGGTTGTCTTTCATATTATAGTAAATTTGGGGCAACAATTAAGTGTTACAAATAAGCAAAAATACAGGAAATCAGGAAAAAAGCTAATAGTTTTTTTATGGCATAGCACGGAGAATAGATAGACATGAAAAGCACTACAGAGTATGATACAGTACAGATAGATACACTGACAAATGACAGAAAATTAGAGAGGAACTTAAGAGTGACATCCCAGGTGACTGGTCACCTTTCTTAGGGACATTTTATATTGGAGCTTACAGCTTTCGGAAAGCTTCTATTTTAAGTAAAAATATGCACTATTTAACATAGATAGATAAGAAAGACAAGATAGATAGATAAGACACTACAGTGCATCTGGAAAGTGTTCACAGCGCATCACTTTTTCCACATTTTGTTATGTTACAGCCTTATTCCAAAATGGATTAAATTCATTTTTTTCCCTCAGAATTCTACACACAACACCCCATAATGACAACATGAAAAAAGTTTACTTGAGGTTTTTGCAAATTTATTAAAAATAAAAAAACTGAGAAATCCCATGTACATAAGTATTCACAGCCTTTGCTCAATACTTTGTCGATGTACCGTTGGCAGCAATTACAGCCTCAAGTCTTTTTGAATATGATGCCACAAGCTTGGCACACCTATCCTTGGCCAGTTTCGCCCATTCCTCTTTGCAGCACCTCTCAAGCTCTATCAGGTTGGATGGGAAGCGTCGGTGCACAGCCATTTTAAGATCTCTCCAGAGATGTTCAATCGGATTCAAGTCTGGGCTCTGGCTGGGCCACTCAGGGACATTCATAGAGTTGTCCTGAAGCCACTCCTTTGATATCTTGGCTGTGTTCTTAGGGTCGTTGTCCTGCTGAAAGATGAACTGTCGCCCCAGTCTGAGGTTAAGAGCGCTGTGGAGCAGATTTTCATCCAGGATGTCTCTGTACATTGCTGCAGTCATCTTTCCCTTTATCCTGACTAGTCTCCCAGTCCCTGCCGCTGAAAAACATCCCCACAGCATGATGCTGCCACCACCATGCTTCACTGTAGGGATGGTATTGGCCTGGTGATGAGCGGTGCCTGGTTTCCTCCAAACGTGATGCCTGGCATTCACACCAAAGAGTTCAATCTTTGTCTCATCAGACCAGAGAATTTTCTTTCTCATGGTCTGGGAGTCCTTCAGGTGCCTTTTGGCAAATTCCAGGTGGGCTGCCATGTGCCTTTTACTAAGGAGTGGCTTCCGTCTGGCCACTCTACCATACAGGCCTGATTGGTGGATTGCTGCAGAGATGGTTATCCTTCTGGAAGGTTCTCCTCTCTCCACAGAGGACCTCTGGAGCTCTGACACAGTGACCATCAGGTTCTTGGTCACCTCCCTGACTAAGGCCCTTCTCCCCCGATTGCTCAGTTTAGATGGATGGCCAGCTCTAGGAAGAGTCCTGGTGGTTTCGAACTTCTTCCACTTACGGAAGATGGAGGCCACTGTGCTCATTGGGACCTTCAAAGCAGCAGAAATTTTTCTATAACCTTCCCCAGATTTGTGCCTCGAGACAATCCTGTCTCGGAGGTCTACAGACAATTCCTTTGACTTCATGCTTGGTTTGTGCTCTGACATGAACTGTCAACTGTGGGACCTTATATAGACAGGTGTGTGCCTTTCCAAATCATGTCAGTCAACTGAATTTACCACAGGTGGACTCCAATTAAGTTGCAGAAACATCTCAAGGATGATCAGGGGAAACAGGATGCACCTGAGCTCAATTTTGAGCTTAATGGCAAAGGCTGTGAATACTTATGTACATGTGCTTTCTCAATTTTTTTATTTTTAATAAATTTGCAAAAACCTCAAGTAAACTTTTTTCATGTTGTCATTATGGGGCATTGTGTGTAGAATTCTGAGGAAAAAAATGAATTTAAACCATTTTGGAATAAGGCTGTAACATAACAAAATGTGGAAAAAGTGATGGGCTGTGAATACTTTCCAGATGCACTGTAGATAGATAGATAGATGTGAAAGACACTATAAAAAAGATAGATGGATAGATATGTAAGGCACTATATAATAGATAGATAGATAGATACCATACCATACCATTTTTATTTGTTAAGCGCTTAAAAACACAGCATTACAACTGACCGAAGCGCTGTACAGTTAAAACAAGCAAGACTAAAAGCAAAATATTAAAAACAAACATTAAGAGAGAATTAAAACAGAGACATTAAAAAACAGGTCAGGGGACCCAATAAAACAGAGAAATAGCAAAAAGCAAGTGGGAATAAGACAGGTTAAGAATTAAAAGCCAATGTGAAGAAGTGAGTTTTTAGGTTTGATTTGAATGTGGTGACTGAAGCGGCCTGCCTAACCACTAAAGGTAAGGAGTTCCAGAGCTTGGGTGCACAGACAGAAAAAGCCCTTTCACCACGAGCTTTAAAACGTGCCTTGGGAACGGTTAGGAGCAGCTGATCTGCGGATCTAAGAACACGAGGGGGATTGTGACGATGGAGCAAGACACTCAAGTAGGCAGGGGCTAGACCATTTAGTGCCTTATAGGTTAAGAGGAGTATCTTAAAATCAATTCTGAAGCTAACCGGCAGCCAGTGTAGGGTTTTTAAAATCGGTGTAATGTGTTGGCTTCTGCTGCTTCCAGTTAAAAGTCTTGCAGCCGCATTTTGAACCAATTGGAGTCTCGAAAGAGTGGCTTTACTAATACCATATAGGCAGGAATTAGAATAGTCGAGCCGGGACGTAATGAATGCATGGATTACTGATTCCAGGAGGTGGTAAGGCAGAATTGGTTTGAGTTTGGCAATTCGCCTGAGATGGAAAAAGCAGGATTTTACTGTGCTGTTGACTTGAGCATCCATTTTCAGGACCATATCCATTTTGATTCCAAGATTGGAAACAGACGAAGTTACTGGAATGGGAAGAAAGTCGAGGTCAAGGGGTAGGGTCTGTTTGCGGTCGGGACTAAAAACAATGACCTCGGTTTTTGAATCGTTCAGGTGAAGGAAGTTTACAGCCAGCCAGTCCTTAATGTCAGATAAGCAGTTGAGAAGAGGTTTAGTGGAGTCAGTTGACTTGAGGGAGAAATAAATTTGGCAGTCATCAGCATATAGGTGATACGAGATTGCATGTTTTCTAAAAATTGCACCTAAAGGCAGGATGTAAATTGAAAAAAGTAGTGGCCCCAAAATGGAACCCTGGGGGACACCACATGGGAGTGGGACTGATTCAGATGAAAAATCATCTAGCATGACTCTAAGAGTCCTGTTGCAGAAATATGACCTGAACCAGTCGAGGGCTAAGCCAGATACACCAACCCAGGATTCGAGTCGGGAGATCATGATGTCGTGGTCGATTGTGTCGAAGGCAGCAGATAAATCGAGAAGAACCATAATCACGTAGAGTCCTGAGTCCAATGCCAAAAGGACATCATTTAGGACACGTAAATGCGCGGTTTCTGTGCTGTGTTGGGGCCTAAAGCCTGACTGAAAAAGGTCCATTACCTGATGGTCCTGTAGGTGGTGAATTAATTGCTCATAAACTACTTTTTCGAGTAATTTTGACAGGAAAGGTAGTTTGGAAATTGGACGTAGATTGGAGAAGATGGCAGGGTCAAGATCAGGTTTTTTCACGATTGGATGTACAACTGCGTGTTTGAAAGCACAAGGAACTGTAGCCGAAGATAGACTACTAGTTATGATCTTTAAGACATCATATCGAATCACAGGAAAGACATCTTTCAGCAGTCTGGACGGCACCACATCGTCCGGAGAGCCTGAAGGCTTCATTGAGGCGACGATTTTTTCCAGATGGGGGAGCGAAATGGGTTCAAAGCTAGTGAGGGAGCCGTGTACAGGAACGGCTAAATCAACAGAGCCAGAAGAAGAAATGGAGATCTGGGATCTAATGTTCGTAACCTTATCCAGAAAAAACGTAAGGATCTGATTACAAAGAGCATTGGAGGGAGAAGAGAAAACAGTTGCAGCTGGAGAGAGGACAGCATTCAGTGTTTTGTATAAGACACGTTGATTGCCAGAATTTTTTGAGATGATGTCAGTAAAAAAACGGTTCCTTGCACCTCTGACTGCTCTCTGGTATTGAGACCACATGTCTCTCATGCAGTCAAAGGTAACAGTGAGACCATCTTTCCTCCATTTACGTTCTAGCCGCCTACAGTTTTGCCTGATGGAGCGAGTTTGTTCATTTAGCCATGGGTCATGCTTGACTTTGGATTGTCTCTGTTTGAGTGGGGCTACAACATCCATCACAGAACAGCAGGAAGTATAGAAGCTTTGCAATAAAACATCAGCATCCGTGGATTCATAGATAGATAGATAGATAGATAGATAGATAGATAGATAGATAGATAGATAGATAGATAGATAGATAGATAGATAGATAGATATGTAAGGCACTATATAATAGATAGATGTGAAAGACACTATATAATAGATAGATAGAAAGACAGTAAAGATCTGTATTGAAATTGAATAGCTTTTAAACTGTATAAAATAAATTCTGAGGCATTTCGTCTACTATATTATTAGATTAGACATTATATAAAATAAATATTCTTCTTATATTTAAAAGTTTTATCTTAAAACTTAGTAGGTAAATAAAATGGAAAGAAAGTATATGATGTTTAAGACAAAGTCAAAAATGTGCTATATAAAATAATGAGACAGACAGTAAAGTCCCTATGTAAAACACTGCTTATTAGAAAATGACAATTAACAGTTTAGTAAACATATAACGGGCGGCACGGTGGCGCAGTGGGTAGCGCTGCTGCCTCGCAGTTAGGAGACCAGGGTTTGCTTCCCGTGCCCTCCCTGCGTGGAGTTTGCATGTTCTCCCCGTGTCTGCGTGGGTTTCCTCCAGGTACTCTGGTTTCCTCCCACAGTCCATAGGTTAGGTGCACTGGCGATTCTAAATTGTCCCTAGTGTGTGCTTGGTGTGTGTGTGGGTGTGTGTGTGTGTGTGCGCCCTGTGGTGGGCTGGCGCCCTGTCCGGGGTTTGTTTCCTGCCTTGCGCCCTGTGTTGGCTGGGATTGGCTCCAGCAGACCCCATGACCCTGTAGTTAGGATATAGCGGGTTGGATAATGGATGGATGGATAAACATATAACAGATGCCAAAGGCTTTCATTAAACATTTAACACAAAACATACTGTGTATGATGCCCACGAGGTTGGAGTTCAGAGCAGACACTTTGAGCACAGGATGCGTGGATGAGCCACTGACAGGAAATGAGGCTGTAAAAGATAACAAAATGTAAGAAGATGGATGGCAGTCAGAATTTCTTCAGCAGGCCCCTAAACTCGGGTGATGCTGTGTCAACTGAAGCTCAAGGCGCCTGGTTTTGATATGAATCTGTAACGCTGACACTGCTTGAGACACTCCGGGATGAACAGTCATTTCTCAGAAATCACTCAGAATTTATTTTAGATATCCCCTTTCTCAGAGATACTAGACCAGGAGGAGCTTTAGAGTGCTGTGAAAAGTACAACCATGTGGAGAACTGGGGGACAGAATGGCCATTTTTAAATTGTGCCCTGTGACCTACTTGAGCTGTCATGTAGAGAGCGTGTTGTAGAAGATGGCTGTCTGTTTATTTCCTAATCATTTCATCTTTCCTCACCTTCTTGCTCCACAACCACTTTTGAGAAACACCAGTGTCTTGAGGGTGAAGATTGTTTTACTGATTAGTAAGAGCAATTCGGAGCAGCTTGTGAAGTTGCTGTTGCTTTTCACACACTCATTTGCTACCATAATTTCTGCTTTAAAATGATGGTTTGCTCTGTGAATGTCACCATACAAAATAAAGCCTTATTGATAAAGTTACAGTAAATTACACGTTTGGTTTTTGACCAGAATACTTTCCATTGCCAGAAGCTTTGGCACTTGCTATTCATATTCAAGCTACTTCAGAGCAGACTAGCCAGTATTAGCTTTAGTTTGGGTGCACCTGCTCAACCCCCGATGCCATATCATATGCCACTAATAATCCAGTTTTTCCAAGAGTCGGAATGTAACTTTGGTCAGGGTGTCCAGCATGATAGTTTTGTTGATAGTGCCCAGTTTTGAGCCACTAAATAAACAGTTCAATTAGACAGTACAGGATGTAGGGCGGCACGGTGGCACAGTGGGTAGCGCTGCTGTCTCGCAGTTAGGAGATCTGGGTTCGTTTCCCAGGTCCTCCGTGCATGGAGTTTGCATGTTTTCCCCGTGTCTGCGTGGGTTTCCTCCCACAGTCCAAAGACATGCAGGTTAGGTGCGTTGGCCATCCTAAATTGTCCCTAGTGTGTGCTTGGTGTGTGTGTGTGCACTGCGGTGGGCTGGCACCCTGCCTGGGGTTTGTTTCCTGCCTTGTGCCCGTTTGCTGGCTGGGATTGGCTCCAGCAGACCCCCATGACCCTGTGTTAGGATATAGCGGGTTGGGTAATGACTGACTGACTGAGTACAGGATGTCAAGTGAAGTTTATAGTCATGTGTACATAGTCTACATGGAATTAGAAAATTCTTACTTACCTGTCTTCTCAGAACATTTGACAATAATGCAATACCAGCAGGCACATACGCACACACGATTTGATTTCTGTTGTTTCCATTAGTTTGCTTGAGTTCCAGTGAGGTTCTTGAGGTGTCTCGCTAACTTCAGTGATGTTGCCTGAGACTTAACATTTGCTAGTAACGTCTTTAGTAACTTTAGTGATCACAGCTAGTGAAGTGAGTGAGAGCTCCCCCTATAGGTAAGTTCTCTTCTTCACTAGAAATTAGTGAAAAGTCAAACAAAATGGCTTCTCTGAAGAAGGGGCCTGAGTTGCCTCGAAAGCTTGCATATTGTAATCTTTCTAGTTAGCCAATAAAAGGTGTCATTTTGCTTGACTTTTCACTTCATTCATAATGGCTAACACGGTACAACACCCTTTTACTAGAAATGATAAAACTATTAGGAATAAGGGACTGCGGTGGGTTGGCACCCTGCCCAGGATTGGTTCCTGCCTTGTGCCCCGTGTTGGCTGGAATTGGATCCAGCAGACCCCCGTGACCCTGTGTTCGGATTCAGCGGGTTGGAAAATGAATGAATGGATGGATGGATGGAATAAGGGATCACAATTCAGTGCAAAATCTAATGACTGTGAAAAGGAGTGTGGAAGGAATAATAGATAAGGTGACCATCCGTCCCCGTTTTCCGGGGACAGTCCCCTTTTTCAGACAACTGTCCCCACTCAGAAACATGTCCCCGTTTCGTCCCCGCTTTCAGCTGGTTCACTTTTTTGAATGTACCTCATCACCACGATAATTTGAACTCGGCGCGCGTGCGCGGTGTTTTGACGGAGGTTGTGCTTTACCGCATCCTGCAACTTTAGCGAGAAATCACGTGATAAGCTTTCGCTTTGGACTCTGTAGTGTTTAGATTCCCTACTCGTGATCTGTAGATTCTAAATTCCCAAATTGTCCCCGGATTGGACCAAAAAATTCTGGTCACCATATAGAGAACTCGGTATCTGTCAGAAGGAGGAGGTGAAAACATTTTATATCAAAGTACAAATTTAAACTAGCGCATTTGGTCACCCACATCACTCAAAGTTGGAACTTGTGAGTCCTCCACTTTATGTGTGCCAGTGTTGTCGCCTGGCTCAATTTTATTATTTGATTATTTCATCTTTTGTGTTATTTAGATATATTATGTTAATTCCATTTTTAAGTTTGGTTTGACTTTGTATGACTATTATTTGGTGTTGTTTATTCATTTTGCTGTTATGTATTTTTTTTGTTACCTGTCTTACCCCCTATATGTGGCACTGAAGGAGACCAGGCCACCTGATTATTAAATCTCCGCAGTGTCAAAGAAGTTAAAGAAGGATTAAAAGCTTCATCGCTGTGCTTTTGCAATCAATTTGTGTGTTTTTTGTGATTTGAGTCGTCTGATTTTGAGTTCCTGGTTTTGCACCCCTGCTATCACTTAATGCGCTGTCTTTGTATTTTGTGTTAGATGTTTTTAGACAAATCCTGGTCTTGCTCATTTTTATTGTCCTTGCCTTTTTTGTTATTCATTTTTCATATAAATAAATTCTTAAAGGACCTTTTGCTTTGGGATTTAACTTTTTTTTCCTCATCGTTTTTGTTGTGGACATTTTAAGAACTTTAACCCCATTTGTGGGCTCTTGCTGGCTGCAGTGGTCACCGGCTGTGGTGAGGCCAATCCAGAGGCACAGACCCCAATTACGGGCCAATCTGGCCTTTTATTTGTTTTTTTTTAATTATGATTAAGAAAAAGGTTAGAATGAAAACCTGCAGCCACTGCGGCTCTCGAGGACTGGAGTCTTGAGGTTTTTATGGCTTTTCCTCTCTCCTTTATGGATATTTTGATTATAAAATCTTAGCCCCACTTTTGGGCCTGTGCCCATAAGCCTGCCTCTTGATTTTGGACTAGGCTGCTTGGGAGTGGTAAAGCCTGCACTGTTTTGCCGTAGACATGTGGTGAAGTACAGATCTGGCTTTTGTTTTTGAGATTTGTCTTCCTTTATGACCTTATGAATGCACAGGATCACAATCAATTGTAGCCTTCATCAGTAGTTTTCACATTCATCCCTTGTGGCGAGCGGCTGAGGGCATTACCCAGCCGGGACGCCCGGAAGGACAGGATGAGGGATTACGCCTCCTCCGGACCACGAGGGGACATGCCGTCCTGGTTGGTATGGGGACCACGGGAACAGAACATGGAAGCTCAACCCTATAAGGGCCCGTGGTCACTGCCAGGGGGTGCCTGAATGCCTGAAGAGCCCTGGACGTCAGCACTTCCGCCACACTCAGAGGTGCTGGCGGAAGGGATACCAGGGACACCCGGAGTGCTTCTGGGTGCTCAGCCAGCACTTCCGCCACACCAGGAAGTACCGGCAGAAGTTCATTGGGAGGCACCTGGAGCACGGACGGGTGAACATAAAAGGGGCCGCCTCCCTCCATTCGATAGCTGGAGTCGGGTGGAAGTGGACGGAGCTCGGAGGAGAGGAGTGGAGGTGGCGAAGGAAAGGCATTGTGACAGAGGCCTGGACTAAGGGTGATTGGTGCAGGGCACTGGGTTGTGCGTGATACTTGTACAAAGTCTTATAAATATGAATAAACATGTGTTTGGGTTTGAACCATTGGTGTCTGCCTGTCTGCATTCCACACCCTGAAGACCACCCTATGACTGCAGGTTTTTGTTTCAACCAGTTTCACAATCAGTGAGTTATTGTTTACCTTTAACTGATCTCCTTATTCAATTTGCTGTCCTGTTTATTCCTCTTCTTATCATCAAGAAAGGTGCATTAGTGATAGATTTACTTTTAGAAGAAATTAAGAAATACTAGCCAACCCGCGGCGTACCATACGCCGCATAATCAGGCCGCTGTTTTAATGATTTTTAAGCACAGGGAAAAAATTAACATTTGAAAAATCCGTAATTTAATAAACCACCAAGAAAAGTAACATTGTAACAATGCACGGTACGAACTAACATACAATTGTCCGTGACTGAAAACTGGAGGACCGCCATCGCGCCTTCTCCTCCCAGAGCGAGGGACGGGGGTGGACGGCGCTCGGGCGCAGAGGGCGGAACGGGAGGAGAGGGGAAGGACACCCATTCCGCCACCTCCGTAATGCTAGTCTGCAGTATGCACTGCCTGCTCATGTGCCCACCCCCAACTCGTCACCTGAGTCGTTTTCCTCTTTGCACAGTCCACATGCACCTGTGAGTCACGTAGACTTTTCATTGTTCTTTGCGGTTCTGGCTGCTTTTCTATATATAATCCACCAAGTCACCCGACCATGGTAGTAGCGATGGGGGGGTGTGTGTGTGTGTACAAAGGGCAGGGACGTAATCAGTGCGAGCGTATGACCCGCACTTACTGGGAATTCCTCGTTCGTGATGAACAATTGCAAGCCCCGGTTTCCAGCATGAATGGGGTTCAACAGCTTACCCACGCCTCACTGCGCCGGGTAGACACACGTTGATCCATTCAGTGTAGCGCGCGTGCAGTAAATGAAGATCTCATGGCAAGCCTGAAAGCATAAAATTGGAGCTGTGTGACTCGCGTTCTTTTCGCGGTTCGCTTTTTCCTCAACATGTCACGTGTGTATTTGAGAGGCATGAGAACCTCGTAATGCCCATGATCCAAAGGACCGCTAAAGAGCCGGGATATGGAGAGAAGCTGGGCCGGATTGTAAACTCGAGGAGAGTAATGAGGGCGTTCTGGGAAGTAAATGGTGATAGTAGCTGGAAGGATTTGGGACATTGCCACAATTTCTGCCTCGCCACCATAGACTCCAGACGTATTCATGTAGTCAGCGTATTGTTGAGCAGACTGTATAACAATACTTCTGTGACTAACAACAACGGACATCACGTCGCCATAGTTATCCCAATGTTGGCAAACAAAGCCAACAGCCATGTTGCGAAGTTTGAGAGCAACAGTTTCGTCAATGACATTTTTCCAGAAAAACACGACTGATAGAAACAAACAGTTACCTGATGCAGGAATTTCTATAACATCGAAAGAAGTGTTGTTTTCATGAAATACATTTGAAGCAGTAGCCATGGAGGGTGAAAGAACAGTCAACGTGGCTCACAGCTGGATTTGGACCGCAGCACACACCAAAGCGAGTGAGTATGTGTTTGATGAGCTGTTCGAGTTGGCGGGCGGTGCTCTGAGGTGCTTTCCCGATCACGTGGGAGGAGGGGTAGAGTTTCTGGGCGGGGCTTCGTTGTTCCTTTCCCATGGTTTTCGATGGTGGACGCGGTCGGGTGTTGTAACCGAAAAGAATAATGAAAAGTCAACGTGGCTCAGAGGTGTGTGTGGACTCCTAGCACAGACGAAAGCAACTTACGGGATGGTCGGTGAGTTGTTGCATCCGGGCACATGAGCAGGCAGTGTGAATGCCTAGAGAGCGAGGGTAGACGCGGGCCGGGGAAAAAGGAGTGTTGGTGGGCGGGGAAACGTCTTCCGTGTTCCTGCAGGACCATCTAAGAAGACGCATGTTTGTCGCGGATGCAAATTGCTGTATGTAGCGTGTAAAACAGTTTGCGATGGTGCACGCCGTCGTGCGTCATAAACGAAAAGTCAACGTGGCTCAGAGGTGCATGTGGACTGTAGCACAGACGAACATAAATGACGGCGTGTTTTCCGAGGCGTCGTGTCCGAGTTGGTGGGCGTGGCTCTGCGAGTTGTCATCATATCCAATGGTCTTAGAGTTGGTGGGCGTGGCTGTCTTGCGTGCTTTCCATGGGTGTCTACTTGTCGGGGGTTAAGTGAATTATATATATAGATTCGGATTTGTCTTATATCATTAGGCACTTAACTCTGTTATTTTCTTTTTAATTAATTTCTGCTGTGGAGTTTGCTCTCATAATTGAATCTGAATATTGACAATTATTGACCAGTACAGCCGATGTCCAGCCAAGCGACACTGAATGCTGCAGGTCAGCTATTTTGTTTTACCCTCTCGTGTAATCCAGAAAGTGCCATTGCTGTGAAAAACATCCTGCATTGTTCCTGTTCCAAAGAAGTCAGGTGCCTGTTCACCTAATGACTGCAGACCAGTGGCACTTACATCTCACATCATGAAGACCATTGAGTGGCTGGTCCTGGACTATATGAAGCCTCTTGTGGTTGACCATCTGGACCACTGAAATTTGTCTATCATACAAAGACTGGAGTGGAGAATACAATTGTCTATCTGCTCCACAAGGCTTACCTCACCTGGACAAAGCTGGCAGCACGGCGAGGAGTCTGTTTGTTGATTGCTCCAGTGCCTTCGGTATCATCCAGCCATTGCTGTTAAGGGGTAAACTCAGAGATATGCAGGTGGATGAGCCTGTGCGGTCCTGGATGATGGACTATCTGTCAGACAGACCACAGTTTGTGAGACTTGAGGGCACAAACTGTGAGCAACACTGGAGCACCACAAGGAACAGTCCCATCTCCTTCTTTCTTCACTCTGCACACCTCAGATTATAAATATAACACCAGGTCATGAAACTTGCAGAAAAGATCGGATAATTCTGCACTTATGGGGTGTATTGATAAGGAGGATGAGATGGAGGAGAGGAGTCAGAATTGTCTGCAACTCAGCATCAGCAAAACCAAGGAACTGCTTATTGACTTTCACAGCACCAAAGAGCCTCTGTGTCTGGTCACTAGTCAAGGAGTGAATTGTGAGATGGTCCACACCTACAGGTACTTGAGGGTCCACATTAATGATAGGTTGGACTGGTCTCATAACACAGAGGAACTATAACATAATGGGCAGAGCGGTCTCTATTTCCTTAGGAGACTGCATTCATTTGATGTGACAAGTGACATCCTACACATGTTCTGCAACTCTGTGATGGCCAGTGTGATTTTCTACACTGTGGTGTGCTGGTCTGGTAACATCACTTTAAGAGAGGCCCACCAAATCAACAAGCTAATTAAAAGGGCAGGCTCAGTTATGGGACACACTCTGGACCCCCATATGGTCATATCAAAAGAGGGAGTTAAAACAAAACTGAGTGCCATTATGAACAATTCTGCACATCCTCTCTCTGACACACTAACATTCAGGATCTATCTATTTATTGTGGTGGGTGACTGGGTCCCATGCCCAGCTGGGGCACCCCTTCTACTTATGTTCTGGGAGAGCAGCCATGGGCTCCTCAGTACATGCTTGGTGGCAGCTCCCTTTTTGATGATGGTGCCTCAGTTTCCTGCAGAGTTCCATGGGAGATGGAGTTCTCCACAACTCTGTGGGGATCTTGGGTGGCCGCCAGGGGGTGCTGCATGGATCCCGGAGCCAAACTGGACAAATCTTCAGCCCCGCCCGAAAGTGCAATTAGGAACAGGTGATCAAACACCGGGAGCACTTCATGGGTGGGCTATAAAAAGGACCGGCAACCACCACTCAGCGCCAGAATCGGGAGGAAGAGGACGAGGACGAGGACGAGGACGAGGACGAGGACGAGGACGAGGACGAGGACGAGGACGAGGACGAGGTTGCCTGGGAGGAGTGGTGGTGCCAGAAGGAGGGTTGTGATTTGTGTTGTGCTTAGTACTTGGGACTGTGTTGTGGTGGGGGGTTCACGGGGAAGACGTGCCTCCAGCTGAAGAAGGAAATAAAGTCTTTGTGTTTTTACACCTGCCTCTGTGTAAGTCTGTGCCGGGTCAGGCGCAATACAGCATCCAATTCATATTATCTATCTGTTATATAGTGACTTTCATATCTATCTATCTATCTATCTATCTATCATATAGTGCCTTTCATCTATCTATCTATCTCTATCTATCTATCTATCCACTTCCTTCCTGCTTTCGCTGTGCATGCTGGGTGTTTGCTCTGGTGCGAGTGGCTGTGGTGGACGTTGAGTGCGGTGAGTGTTTTTTTCCCTAAACTTTATCTCTTTTTTCATTCTTTTTTTCATTTCTGTCATGCTTTTGAACTATTATTGAAAGGTTTTGAGCGTTGTTTGTACTGAGTGGCGTTTTGGCCACTGCAGCCGGTATGGCTGCGAATTTAGAAACCCTGAGCCGCCGCCACGGAATAAAACTTCTGTTAGAGGAGTTTGTCCCGTTGGAGACGGCAGTTTTAGCAGTCGGTCAGGTGTGAAAATATTAAATCGGCTTCCAGAATGAGCGGCTCGATTGTTTTATTCTTAAGTTCAGTAGATCTGGTCTCAATAGTGGTGGAAAGAGGTGTAGTTGTTGATGGGTCTTTTGTTCAGGTAACTCCGCTGGGCACCCCAGCACGCAAAGTAATTATTTCAAATGTGCCGCCGTTTATAAAGAATGAAACAATTGAAAAAGAGCTGGAGCGCCATGGCAGACTTGTTTCTAAAATTCGTTTTATTCCATTGGGGTGTAAATCCCCAGCATTAAAACATGTTCTGTCCTTTCGAAGGCAGGTTTACATGGTTTTGAACAGAATTAACGAGAATCTCAATATTGCAATGAAGTTTAAAGTTGATGGATTTGATTATGTGATCTTTGTGTCTTCTGATGAAATGAAATGTTTACGGTGCGGGAGTGAACTCCATCTGATTAAACATTGTCCCGAAAAAGAGAAAGAAAAACGAGGCAATGAACATGAAGTTCAGGAAAGGTCGGAAGGTGAAGTTCAAAGCCGTCCTGTAGTAGCTGGGAGCCGAGAGATTGTAGACGAGGGGGAGGCAATGCCTCGGGGGGATGAGGAAGACATCCCAAAAGGTAATCCAGATGAGAATGAAAGTGGTTTGAATACGGAGATTTCCGTAACAGTACCGGGCAGATCATGGGGAGATGTGGAAGAGGAGGATGGAAATATTGAGAAAGACGGCGAGTTTAGACGCCCAGGGCGGAAAAGGCATGGAATAGAAGACGGTGGTACAACTAAAAAGCGGATGAACACGAGTCGGGGATCGGGCGTAGAGGGCGGAGATCCTGCTGATCCTCCGTTTAATGCTAAGGGGGCTTTCGCAGTTCTCGCAGAGACGGTAGATGACGGTCCTGCCGTGGTGAGCGCAGGGGAGGAGGGTGATGGAGAAATGTCAGACTGTTCAACCATCTCGGACTCCCAAGATTTAAGTGGCAGGGGCGGTTACAGCGCCCAGAGTGTTAAACAGTTTTTACAGGCGACGGAGGGCAGGAGAAGGGTGAATGTGGCGGATTTTTTTCCCGATGTGAATCTTTTTATATCATCAGTGAGTAGTTTGAGAAAAGACAAGACCATGGCCACGACGTTTAACATCAAAGAGCTCGTGACATTAAAGAATATCACGAATAGGTTGAGGAAACAGGCTAAAAAATGAAAACTGTAATGGATAACATTTTTAGGAATTTTCCGCCGCTGTATCTGTGGTGGTCACTTGGTTTGGTGCTAAGTTGCTGTTTACATTTAATCAGTATGGCGAACTTGAAATTGGGAAGTTTAAATATTAATGGTGGGAGGAATCCAAGTAAGAGACTGACGCTTTTTGAGTTTCTAAATCAGAAAAATCTGACAGTCACCTTTTTACAGGAAACCCACATAGATGAGACAAACCAGTGGGAGTGGAGCAGGGACTGGAAGGGGGACTGCTTCTTTAGTAATGGGACAAATGTCAGTGCGGGGGTGGCGGTCTTGTTTGGCAGCAGTTTTCGAACAGAGGATCATAATGTGCATGAGGTAGTGAAAGGGAGGCTACTGAAAGGAAAAAGTATCTATCTATCCATCATATAGTGCCTTTCATCTATCTATCTATCTATCTTATAGTGCCTATCTATCTATCTATCTATCTATCTATCTATCATATAGTGCCTTTCATCTATCTATCTATCTATCTTATAGTGCCTATCTATCTATCTATCTATCTATCTATCATATAGTGCCTTTCATCTCTATCTATCTATCTATCTATCTATCTATCTATCTATCTATCATATAGTGCCTTTCATCTATCTATCTATCTATCTTATAGTGCCTATCTATCTATCTATCTATCTATCTATCTATCTATCTATCTATCTATCTATCTATCATATAGTGCCTTTCATCTCTATCTATCTATCTATCTATCTATCTATCTATCTATCTATCATATAGTGCCTTTCATATCTATCTATCTATCTATCTATCAATCATATAGTGCCTTTCATCTCTATCTATCTATCTATCTATCTCTATCTATCTATCATATAGTGCCTTTCATCTATCTATCTATCTATCTATCTATCTATCTATCTATCTATCTATCTATCTATCTATCTATCTATCTATCTTATATACACTATGATTTCTGTTTTCATGGAAACACAGTTAATCTTAAACTGTTTTTGTGGCCCAAGCAACAAATCAGTAAAAACCTTGGGTTTCTCTCAAAACTCCAGAAGTACACATGAACAATAAAAGTTGTGAAGGTGTGGTGTTGTAACTGGTAAGGTCAGAAATTCCCATAGCATCGCAACACAGCATTTGATTCCCCACATAGCCAATACGAAATAGAAAACAAAGAAAATAAATTACGAAAATCCCAGAAACACCAGAACAAATGCTCAAATTGTATGCCACAGGTGATAATACTGGGTCAAAGTTCTTGAGTGTAATTAAGTAAAAACAATGTAATAGAGAGTTAAAAAAAACTTACAATTCAAAAATAAAAATATGAAAAGAAAGGAGAGCCAACAAGGCAGTCTTCAAAACTTCCATAGCACTGTTTGTCTAGAATTGCAGAATGAGGACTGTCATCTTTTAGCACATTAGGGAGAAGACAGCAGCATTACTTGTATGTTGCTCTGCTGTGCTGCTGGGAATTAAACTTCTCCTCTCCTCTTCCTGCCTTCTTTCTCATTTCAGGGAACTGAGCCAAAGGCATCATTAGGAAGTCTATCATAGTACCCTTGTGTGAACCATTTGCTCTCTGTGACTATCACAAAGCATTTAGCTCTGCTGCTCGGCCGTCATCGTGTGTGGTTTCTTTCAAACCCATCTGGCTTAATGATACAGAGATCTGCTTTCAGACCAAATGGATAATTAATGAGTCTTCTAACTGGCAAATAAAAGCACAGGGAATGGATGGATATGTGCTGTTATCTCCTCCACAAAAGATGTGAACTCCAATAGCTGAGCCTCTCTAGGAAAATCTGTTCATCCCTATTATCAAATGGAGGCACCTAACATTAGACCTTCACATTGACCCAGCTAACAAAGGCACTGTATCTTTTTAAGAACACTTTATCTGGTACAAGTAAACAGTAAGGCAGAATGAGAGGATGGAAGTGTGGCTGGCAGGTTTCAAGTGCTTTAAGCCTCCAAATTTAAAGGTTCTGCTCAAACTTTCTAACACACTGGTGAGGCCTCATCTGGAGTCCTGGGTGTAGTTTTGATTTCCAGGCTACAAAAGGACATAGCAGCACTAGAAAAGGTCCAGAGAAGAACAACTAGGCCGAGTCCAGGGCTACAGGGGATGACTTACAAGGAAAGATTAAAAGAGCTGAGTCTTTACAGAGATTAAGAGGAGACCTGACTGAAGTGTTTAACATTATGAAGGGAATCAGTCCAGTGGATCAAGATGGTGATTTTAAAATGAGTTCATCAAGAACACAGGGACACAATTGAAAACATATTAAAGATAATTAGTGCACAAACATTAGGAAGTTTTTCTTCACACATAACCATAGACACTTGAATTAAGTGACCACACAGTGTCGTAGACAGTGGGAAGAATTAAGTGCATAGGTCTGGTGAACTTTGCAGGGCTGAACGGCCTGTTCTTGGCTAGATTGCCCTAAAATAGGGAACAAAGAATGAAACATGTATATCACTGGAGAACGTAAAGAACAGAGGGGGTGCTCCTGGGGCAACCTTTCAATCTCAAATTTTTAAGGTTGACACCAAAATAAATGGGATGACCTAGAGAAAAGCCATAAAATGAGCAAAGGAATTTTAACCAGAAGAGTATTAGGAAGATCACGAAACACAAACTGTAACCCAAAATCATAGTAGAAAAAAGTAAAGCAAAAGTTAGAAGCCAAGGGATCTTTAGAATGTATTTTTTAAGAAAGTTTTTATTGGAACCTGTCAAAGTCAGACAGTTATGGTTATGTAGTGGAAGTCTTTAAACCTCCACGCTGATGAGGTCATTTTGAAAAGCTTCCAGAAACACTGCCCATGGCAATCACAGACGTGAGACGGCTACAATGTTACAATATGGTGGTGACTGGATGTAATTTAATTTAACAAAGAATGTTTTCAAAAATAAATAATATACAGCATATATGGAAACAAAAAAAAAAGTTGAACATACAGATAAAATAAATTCTTGACCCAGAAAGGAATCATGACAAGAGTAATACCAAGGCGCTCTTCCACAGACAGGAAAAGGGTAGAGAGAAAAATTAGGGATGAGGAGATAGGAGCAGCAAATAACGGTGTCAAAAAGATACAGCAAGGGATAAAAAAGCTGGGAAGTCGAAATGAAACCAAAACGACAAGCTAGAAATTACTTTCTGGGTCATGACGTTGTGGCATATGACTGCAACGGGAACACACAGACAGCCACAAAATTGCCACTGGTAAAAATCAAGTTCCTCAAAATGGTGGCCAAAAAGGAATAATGAATGTAAAATTGATTTTAAAACAGAAAGCAAACAATAATAAAGTATCACGACAGACCCAAAACTAACATTCCCAATGGAGAAAACCTGTACATAAGGAAGTCCAAGAATACAAAAATAAACATGTCTCTCTATTATAAAAAAAAATCCTGGGAGGGAGAGACTAGGGAGACGAGACGTGATCTTCACGTGAAGACACTTAAAAGACCCGCGAGACGAAAGAGATTGGCCACGGAGCGTCTGACAGGGACCTTAAACATGAGACTTTGTGCCAAGAGATTGACCCAGGACCGTCTTGCGGGAATGTAGAACATGAGATTCTTGCAAGACACGCCCTACTTACAAACAATATCAAATAAGACCACGGGCAGCAAAACACTCAGTCGTGTCAAGGCTTTGAGCACACACAGATCCAGGGCTCTCAGCGCATATAGAGCATATAAGGACAATACGTTATAGATGAAACGTAGACGACAAAGCGAAGAAGAAAGAGCAGCACGGAGAAAAGAGACCCAAAAGCACTGGAGAGAAAAAATGCAAAAAAGAAAAGAAGTAATAATCAGTCTCGAACAAGTGGAATTGAAACAAAGCACATCCAATCGGGCTCAGAAATAAAAGACAAAGTAGAACTTCATAAAGAGATTCAAAAACGGTGCCGTGATACACATGCAGAGAAAGTTAAAGAATATGAAAGCAGGAAAATTAGAAAGTATTAAAAAAAGATAGTAAAGATCGCAGGAGCGCAAACAAACGAAAATTATTACTCAGTGAAATAACAGAACAGCGAAAAGAGATCAAATATATTGTTCGGATTTAAACTTTAAGTCAGTGAGTTGTAGATCGTCTAATTCATGTTGCCATCAAGGAAAAAAAAAAGTAGTGTTTCTTCCCAATGAAGAGGCGTATCCGCGAGAATTAAGAGATTCCAAAAACGTTGGCGCGGTAAACATGCAGAGCAGGTAATAGATAATGGAAGTATGAAGATTTGAAAGTCTCAAAAAAAGGAAAATAATCACCACGGACCAGGTGTAATTGAAAAAAAGCAGGACAAAGCAAGGCCAGAAGTAAAAGACAAAGAGTAGAAAACAAAGTAAAACGTCATAAAGAGGTTAAAAAACAAGGGGGCCAAACACATGCAGAGCAGGTTAGAGATAATCCATCCATCCATTTTCCAACCCGCTGAATCCGAACACAGGGTCACGGGGGTCTGCTGGAGCCAATCCCAGCCAACACAGGGCACAAGGCAGGAAACAATCCCGGGCAGGGTGCCAACCCACCGCAGGGTTAGAGATAATAAAAAGTGGAATTCAAAAGACTCAAAAAAAAAATGTAGGCGCGATACACATGCAGAGCAAGATACAGAATATGAAAGCAGAAAAAACCAAAGTGTCAAAAAAAGAAAGTAAACATCACATTGGCGCAAACAAAGAGAAATTATTACATGGAGAAATAACGGAAAGGCAAATAGAGATCGAATATATGGACACAGGTGATATGTCAGAAGTACAGTAATCCCTCCTCCATCGCGGGGATTGCGTTCCAGAACCCCCCGCAAAAGGTGAAAATCCGCGAAGTAAAAACCATATGATCATATGGTTATTTTTAGATATTTTAAGCCCTTATAAACTCTCCCACACTATTATAAACATTTCCCGCACAATTATACAGCATAAAACCTTTCTATTCTCTTAGATATTAGGTAAGATTCGTTGAAATTATGTACGTATGTAAACACACTGTTTATATACAGTAAAACCTAAATATTATTTTAAAGATATCGAGCGTCTCCGATATCACATATGTTACAGCCATTACGACAGACAGGCCACCAGCAATAAATACGTACAATGCAAGAAAAATTGTATACAGTAAAATGTGTATACAGTGACACTAAACTATGTACATGTAATAAGTACTGTACGTAGATAATTAATTATGGTTACTCACCAATAATGACACAACGACTTGTTTGATAGCGATGAGTTTAATTTTACTGCACAACAATGGAGAGCGTTACAGCTCTTCTAAAGGAGCCTCTTCAGGCGACTGTTTAGCACCGCCGTTGTACTTCTTCCAGCACTCTTCAATCCAGATCCCTAAAGCAGATTCCATCCAGATTACCGCCTTATCACGTCCACTTGCAACTCGTTTTGCGCCCTGATTAAAGGACACTGCGGCTGTAGATCTTATATTCTTTTCCTCCTTTTTAAATAAAAAGAATCGTGGACTCATGAATGCTGTAATGGCGTCCTACAGCGGTGTAGCTGTTCCCTTCCTTCAACATATCCAAAACTTTTACCTTTTTGGCAATCGTTAGCATCTTCCATTTGCGCTTGGGCACGGCCCCTGAAGCAGTAGCAGGAGCAGATCGTTTTGGAGCCATAGTGAAGGGCTTGACTATGCACAAACATAAACACAAAAGAGCACAAAAGTTAACTCTTTACACAGCGAAACATGTTGATACTGAATGAGCGAGACGAGACTTCCTGGTTAATGCAGCGGAATCGAATTCGGTGCTATGTCGCTGATCCAATCAGCACACAGGAACTTAACTGCGTGCTCTGGTTGGGTAGCTTCTCAGCCATCCACCAATAACATCCCTTGTATGAAATCAACTGGGCAAACCAACTGAGGAAGAATGTACCAGAAGTAAAAAGACTCATTGTCTGCAGAAATCCGCAAACCAGCGAAAAATCCACGATATATATTTAAATATGCTTATATATAAAATCCGCGATAGAGTGAAGCCGCGAAAGTCTTTGCGCGATATAGCGAGGGATCACTGTATATAAATATTGTAAGGCTTTGACGTTTAAGTCAGAGACTTGTAGATCATCTAATTCGTGTTGCCATCAGGGAAAAGTAGTGTTTATACACAATGAGGAGGCATATTCAAGAGAATTAAAAGATTGGATGTTTGGGGAAAGTGAAATCCACAAACATTACAGGCAAAATATCCGTGTCTACAATAATCTATTCGCGTTAGCATCAATCACTGCTCAAAATGTAGATTTACTCAAGAATGGACCATACGCTATGAGAACCTGTGGTCCAGCTACAATTAAAGCAACGACAAGTTTAATTTCGAAGAAACCACAATTCGGTCAGGTGTATATTTACGATCATGGAGAAGCGATGCAACATAGAATCGAAAGAGTTAAATGATCGGACGTTGTGGGGAACAGCCTGGACATAGACAGGTAGACATCATTTTGTACCCAACACACGTTTATTTACACTAATATATACAATAGTAAATGCCACACAACCCCAAAACTCCCCCAAAGTCCAGGCCAAACAATACAATGCCTCTCTTCTTCAGGCCACCTCCTGTCTCTCCTCCAAGACCTCATCCAACTTCCACCCGATTCCTGCCACCTTGCGGAGGGAGGCGGCCCCTTTTATGAGCACCCGAATGTGCTCCAGGTGTGTCCCGGCAATCTCCCGCCGACACTTCCCAGTGTGGCGGAAGTGCCGGCTGCATACCCGGAAGCACTCCGGGTGTCCCCACTCGTCTTCCCCCCAGCACTTCCTGGTGTGGCGGAAGTGCTGGGGTCCAAGGTTCTCCAGGCATGAGGGCGCCCCCTGGTGGTGACCACAGGCCCCTACAGGGTTGAGCTTCCCAGCTCTGTACCCGTGGCCCCCGAAGGAACCAGGGCGGTCGCCCCCTCGTGGTCTGGAGGAGGCGTGAGCTCTCCTCCGGTCATCCTGGGCGCCCTGGCTGGGTGCCACCTCCAGCCACATGCCACAATGTATTAGAAATTATACAGCCGATAATGGATACAAATCCATATGTCCAAAAGTATTGCACTTTACACTAAATTTATCTGCAAAACACGGACAAAGAAGTTTTCTTGGATTTCTATATGAATCAGAAAGACCACGCACGCATATATAATAAACCAAAATGTGAGAAATTGTCCGCGATAATAGTTTTGAAAGACGGAAATATCAAAAACAGAGTAGATATTGGTGTTTATCCAAAAGCAAAACATGAATCGACATTCCTGTCTAATAATTCACCACATTCTGATCCATTACTCTTTCCTTTGCTTTTCCCAGGATGGTCATACAATATGAAACACACGAATTCAGAAAAACGAATAACACCAACACAATATTTCGGGACAAAATTAGCAATACGTTCCAATGTATTTAACCCACTTCTGTCATCACAACGTCTAACGCAACATTACATTATTAATACGTATCTAAAAGTCGAAGCTAATCGTCTCTTCTTTATTAAATCGAATCAAGCTAAACTTAGAGTGGAACATATGCAAGGTCTCATCGATCACATTCAAAATTCAAATATCAATAGTTCAGACACATTCAAAATTGGTAAAGCAGTAATATTACCATCATCATATCAAGGTAGTCCAAGAGCATTGCAACAATTATATCATGATGCAATGGCAATATCCAGAACTATCGGTTGACCAGATGTATTTATTACAATGATGTGCAATCCACAATGGCCAGAAATCCAGAGATTCTTGAAAACAATGCCACCGGCTACATCGGCTCAGGATATTCCGAAGATTGTTTTATCAGAAAATCTTAATTTTATTGAAAGATCTGGAAACGGTGTTCGGTCAAATCCGAGCATACATTTACACGATCGAATTTCAAAAAACTGGGTTTACCGCACATGCATTTATTGATTACATTGCAAAAAAATTTATTAACTTCTGATGATGTAGATCGTTTTATCTGTGCTGAGATTCCAAACAGAGAAACCTATCCTGAATTATGGTACAAAGTCATTAAACACATGTCTCACGGACCTCATTTAAAAGATTCAGAATGTTGGGACTCGAAAGAAAGAAAGTGTTTAAAAAAATATCCAAAAGCTTTCGTTCAAACAACAGATATGACTAAGGCTGGCTTTCCAGATTATCGCCAGAGATAATCGTCACGAATAACACACTTATCACAGAAAGAAAGATGGAAAAATTGTAATGATCGATAATTCAATGATTGTACCATATAATCTGTATTTGCTAAAAAGATTTGATTGTCATATTAATATCGACTATTAAAAGTGTGTATCCACGGGGGTTGGCAAGCAAAGCGAACAGGGGGCGAAGCCCCCTAGTATTATATAAAAAAAGCAGAAGGATGGGATGAACAATGGAAGGTGCCAGTGTTGTGCAAGTTCACACCTCACATGAACGAGTGCAAAGTTCAGTTCACACAGATTAAAATTAATAAACTCACGTTCATAGTTCACCATTTCAATTTTGAACTAGTTCATGTGCAGTTCATTTTTTATTTTTAAGGAGTGAGAATAAATGACCTATGCATTTGCGTTTTTTAGTTTTGCATGCCTTATATTAGGCTATTACAATGTTCTTGAATAAAATACAATAATTATGAAGACTTTTTTTTATTTAAATACACTTTATTGAGTTACACCCAGCAACAAACACATATAACCATACTGTATATGCAAATATCCTCCTGGTCAAAAAATAAATTAAATAGATACAAGCATACATATAAATTACCGCTCTATTTCCAACCGTGTGACACAATTGGTGACTGTGGACCAGCGTGTAGGTGAACTCATT
The DNA here is from genome assembly GCF_900747795.2 of Erpetoichthys calabaricus. Taxonomy (NCBI): domain Eukaryota; kingdom Metazoa; phylum Chordata; class Cladistia; order Polypteriformes; family Polypteridae; genus Erpetoichthys; species Erpetoichthys calabaricus. The sequence goes on from NC_041395.2 coordinate 321,799,809, forward strand.
ACACTGCCAGTCAAAATTTGCATCACATATTGCATGTTGTGACAATTAAGAGTCCAAGACATCATAAAGGTTTGGGGCAACCACCCGCATATTGTTTTTCCCAGCTGCAACAGGGTTTTAAATCAGAAGCACGATGTGTATATCACAGAGTCCAAAACAGAACTGACTATATTACCCTAAGATGGAGGCTTTAAAGGTCTGGAGAGGAACTGATTTCACCAAAATGGCTGGAACCAGAAGTGACGTCATCAAAGGGGCCGGCTTCAGGAGTGATGTCAGCAAAGGGGCCAGCTTTGGAAGTGACGCCATCAAAGGGGCCGGCTTCGGAAGTGACATCATCAAAGGGGCCGGATTCGGAAGTGACATCATCAAAGGGGCCGGCTTCGGAAGTGACGTCTTCTGAGGCATCGGAACCTTGCAGGATTTCCCGGGAAAGGTCTGTAGGAAACTGAGAAAGACAGTCAGCACACTCCGCCGCCCCCCGGTCAGATGTTTTATTACATTTACTCAGACCATTTAGCCGCCTCCTACTCACACGTGTGTGACAATGTCCAACGGGGACAAATATAAAGTGGCCTTGCGAAGTCCAATGTTTTCCTAAAAGCAAAGCAGAGCTTCATCGCGTGCTCATGGCAATGGGGGTGCAGCTTAAGCACAAGCAGGCAGACACAGTCAGTGCCGATTTGATTTGACTTTATTTTTTCCGAGTACAAATAATTGCCAAAAAAATTTATATGAAATAAATATTTGTAAAAATCCACTACTCGTGCTTATCTGAATACCGTGTTCAGAATCGCCTCCACCCCTACATTACAGGGTAAGGCAAAGCGTTTAATGTGGACCTAAACCCGATCCAGAATGTCACCTAAAACTGAACTCGCTCACGTTCAAGTTCTTCACTTGCAAATACGTTAGATTAAGTTCTTAGAAAAATGAGCTTGTCCAATGAACGTGTCTTTTGAACTAGTTCATACACAACACTGGACGGTGCACTAAAACACAAACACAAAGCCAATTTTGCTGTCTCACTGAGGTCAGCTGTAAAGGTTCATGAACAACTAAGGTAACCTTTGGAATTTATTCTGGACTCATTTTCTTCATTATTAGCTTAGCATTTGTTTTGGATGTTATTGCAGCATTTTTTGTGGTTGTGCTTTTCTCATGGGCACAAGTTCTGTGGTGGCAGCCATGTTAATTATGTCATTTGGTGTGGTGCTTGATGTCATCACTCCGCCATTGTATAAGAAGGTGGAATGCACTGCAGATGCATCCGCACTTTAGATAGATAGATAGATAGATAGATAGATAGATAGATAGATACTTTATTAATCCCAATGGGAAATTCACAATTTAGATGTTCATAAATACAATCTTTGTGATTTAACTGCTTCATTGGAGAAAATATATTTAATAATAATGATTCTTTACATTTAAGTAGCACTTTTCTCACTATTCAAGGCACTTCAGTGAGTGGGGAGCCACTTCAGCCACCTGTAATGTGCAGCGTCCTCCTGGATGATTAGTTGTTCTGTGGTGAAGGGTTGAGAGAGAATTAGCCAACTAGAGACAGAGGATGACTAGGCCATGGTGGATACACCCTACTCTTTAAGAAGGATGCCCAGGGATCTTTAATGACCACAGGGAGTCAGGACATCTCATCTGAAGGATGGTGCCATATTTACAGCACAGTGTCCCCATCACTGCACTGGGGCATTGGGATCCACACACAGACCACAAGGTAAATCGTCTCAACAACACCTCTTCCAGAAGCAACCCAAGCTTTTCCTAGATGATCTCCAATCCAAGTACTGGCTCGTCCTGAACAGGCTTAGCTTCAGGTGGGTGATCTCTTCTGAAGTGCAGGTGGTATGGCTGCTGGCTGTTTACTTAATAGGACCTCGGCTTTGTTTCTCAGACCTCAAATTTCTGCCTTTTGCTTTGAACTTTATTGTGTAACAGCTTGGGTGTGTTCCCTGGCTTATTTATATTTTCATTTTTTGTCATTTTCTTTTATTGTGATTGTTTAAGTTTTACTAACATCCATCCATCCATTATCCAACCTGCTATATCCTAACTACAGGGTCATGGGGGTCTGCTGGAGCCAATCCCAGCCAACACAGGGCACAAGGCAGGAAACAAACCCCGGGCAGGGTGCCAGCCCTCCACAGGGCACACACATACACACCCACACAGGGACAATTTTAGAATCGCCAGTCTACCTAACCTGCATGTCTTTGGACTGTGGGAGGAAACCCACACAGACACGGGGAGAACATGCAAACTCCATGCAGGGAGGACCCGGGAAGCAAACCCATACGGGTCTCCTAACTGCGAGGCAGCAGTGCTACCCACTGTGCCACCGTGCCGCCCTTTACTAACATTATTCTGTTTAATTATTATTTAGTATTTAAGTTGTGTGTGTCCTGTTGTGTTCTTTGTTTCCTGTGGGTACAACCCCCCAAGAGGCGGGGCCACCATCATGTGACTGCTGAGGTACTGCCCTCCACCTTTGTATTTCAGGCTGGGGGGTCAGTATTTAAGTGCTTCATCCATTGTTGAGGACCTTTAGCTGTTAGAGTTTAGTTTTCTAGCTGCTGTATTTTTTGCCATTTGGCTTATTTTTCTCATTTTTCCTTTTCTTTTGTTAATTACAAATAAATTCCTTCCTTTTTAAACATTCTCTATTAGACTGGTATCTCAAGCCAGAGGTTTGACAGTTCCCTTGCCATTTGGGTTGTTATTTTGTATATTTTTGGGACATTTAAAGCATTTTGAACTTTAAATACCCGTTCCCCATTTTTGAATTTGTGTGATTGTGGAGTTTGGGGTCAGGCTGCCTGGGTGAGGCTTATCACTAGACAAGCCAGTGAAGATTCTGGCCTGTCTTGGCCCCTTTTTGGAGGGCATCATCGCTTTTGCTATTTGTTGTACACTTGATCACGACCAACTGTGACATTTATTTTGGTTTCTGTCTCAGCCTGGATTTTAAATATTATTTTGGTTTGTCTTTGTGCCCTTCTGGCCGGCATTACTATGAGTAACATGGTATAAAGTAATACATTACTGTAATCAAATTACATTTCCCAGTAACAAAGCATTGTAACATGTTAGACTTCAAACACTTTTACAATTGCTTACCTAACTAAAATGTCAATATTTGTATGACATATTTCTAAACAAATAAAATGGAAATGTCATAAACATCTTGAAAGGTCGGCATTCTTTAACATCTGAGCAGGCAAGTGTGGCCACCTGGTCTGACCTGCACTGCACCGGCACACACACTATTGTCACACAAACATGGAGAACAATGAATTTGACAAAGATTTGGGAAAGATTGCAACACTGGTTTTACTTCCAGAATGTATTGAGGTTGACTTTGTCTTTGTTAAGATTTGGAGTATTACTTTGAACCAAAACAACTTTTCACTTTTATAACAAATTGAAAGCATATGATTATCAGAGGGAATTTAATTGAAGTTTAAAGCAGACTGAGTGAAGTGAAGAGCTGTGTGCGTGTCCAGAAACCTTGAATTGACTGTACGATAGCTACAGTGTGTACGTAGGTTGTGCTCATTGTGATGTACAAACCTTTGATCAAAGAGTTTATAAAGAATACAGAGGCAAAACAGTCCTTGATCTCACGATACGCCATGTGTCAAAAAATGCAGAACTGAATCCTGAGGTAAATTTCACATATTTTTTTTTTCACATCTCTTTAACGTTCCCACAAAAATGCAAACTGAACCTTTACCTTAATTGTCAGTGAATGTAAGACATGTAATTAGAACTTTATGAAGTGAAGATTTGGAGATGCAGCATATAGAAGTGTAGGTTTTGGCTGTGAACTGCATAATATGTGTGTTTTTAAGCATATGAACAGTTGTGGCAGGTGGCCGGGTGTGGTCATCAGCTGCCTGCCTATTTAAGGGGACGCCTCCCTTCAATCAAGGCTGGAGTCGGGTGAGGAGGTGGACGAGGAGAGGCCTGGAGTGTGAGAGAATAGAGAGAGAGAGAGACGGCTGTTGGAGAAGCCGGGACTTTGGGTGACTGTTGGGGGTTTGTGGCGGTGCACTTAAGACTGTATTATAATAGTGTAAATAAACGTGGGGTGATGGCTGTAAACATGTCTGCCTGTCTGTGTCCGGGCCGTACTATTTCACACAGTCTTTTGAGTTGTGTGTTTATAGGACAGTAATCCATCCATCCATTATCCAACCCACTATATCCTAACTACAGGGTCACGGGGGTCTACTGGAGCCAATCCTAGCCAACACAGGGTGCAAGGCAGGAAACAAACCCCGGGCAGCCCACCACAGAGGACAGTAATCCATATTACTTAATCTTTGATAGTCCAGGAGGTGGTAGTTGAGCAAATTACAGGAGATGTTGCCACTTTTATTTTAGCCCAGGGTTAACAAACAGACACATCTGAATATTCATCTGTTGTTGATGGCTTTGGAACTGGAATTAAATACATGACTGCTAATGAAGCCTGCAGGAACGAGAACACTACAAGTCCAGGATTAATTGAATAATCCTGAGTTAACTAAATTAGTATGGTAATGCCGTCTGAGATTTTTCAGGTAAAGATCACAGACGTTTCAAGGTAAGGAGGCTGTGCTCCCCAATCGTGGTGCAGGCAAACTCAGTTGGAATCCCCATTAATTTTACTGAATCTGCCCACAACCTAGGAGTTATCTTTGACTCTAGCATGTCATTTCAAGCGCACATTACAAAGTTGTCCAAATCATGTTTCTTCCATCTTAAAAATGTTGGCTTTTTTTAAATAAGCAGGATTCTGAGAAATTAATTCATGTATTACTACTGCAATTCAGTGTTCACTGGATGTTCAGACTGTTCTTTATACAGCTTCCAGTTAATCCAAAATGCTGCTGCAAGAATTATTACAAGAACAAGAAAATACAAACACGTAACTCCAGTTCTTAAATCCTTACACTGGCTCCCGGTTAAGTTTAGGGCAGAATTCAAAATCCTCCTTTTAACATATAAAGCATTAAATGGCCGAGGTCCCGCTTACTTGTCTGAACTTATCATGACTTATAAACCAGAGGGCACATTAAGATCTCAAGATGCTGGTCTGCTTATGATTCCAAGGATTAATAAAATAACAATGGGAGGTCGAGCTTTTAGTTACAGGGCCCCTAAACTGTGGAATGGTCTGCCTGCTACTATAAGAGATGCCCTTTCAGTCTCAACTTTCAGATCCCGGCTAAAAACTCACTACTTCAGTTTAGCACACCCTGACTAGAGCTGCTGATTAACTGTACAGACTCATCTCTGTTGTTAGTCATTAGCACTTAAACATAAGTAACATGATAATTAGAATTTGTTACTAACCCTCACCTATTCTGTTTCTCTTCTCAGTAGTCAAATGTAGCACTTGGTGCCACGGCCCACCTGCCAAGTTGTTCTGGCTGCCTAAGGTAAAGTCACCTCTGATGGAGGATTGCAGGAATCGTCAGGTAGAGGGGTCCTTTCATCGGATTGGCTGGCCCAGCACTGACTCAGCTATAGAATGACCATGGCTTGATGGCCACGGTCTCCAGGACTCTGAACAAATCCAAATCCTATTATGTGATATCACCTACTGTTGAATTCTGCTCCATACTTGTAATATTTCTATTGCACTATTGTAGTGTATTGAGGGTTACTTGTGTTCTGTTCTGTGTATTGTATTTTATTTACCCCCCTTTTGTTTGACACTCACTGCACACCCGACCTACCTGGAAAGGGGTCTCTCTTTGAACTGCCTTTCCCAAGGTTCCTTGCATGTTTAACCCTACAAGGGTTTTTTTGGGAGTTGTTTCTTGTCTTCTTAGAGAGTCAAGTCTGGGGAGCTGTCAAGAGGCAGGGCCTGTTAAAGCCCATTGCGGCACTTCTTGTGTAATTTTGGGCCATATAAAGTAAATGGTATTGTGTTGTATTGTATTGTATTATTGATGAATTGCAGGTTCATTAGCACATACAAGTAAGAGTTTGACTGTGCTCTGTTCATGAGACAATACTCAACTTATACAACTATACAGAAGTTCAGTGCTTCCCTTTGTGATTGTCATGTGCCTTTTCACCAAGTAGGGTGAGACACAGAGACACTCGATCAATAAGTGCTGTTACCTGCTCGCTGGCACACTATGTCACACATGCGTGTCTGAGGATCACCATCCAAGCTCTTCCCAGGTTTGTGATACCACCCCAAGCTGAGAGGGGGCACTGCCACTAATGGCCTTGTCATTTTCTTCCTCTGTAGTCTTGAGAAACAGCCCAACGAAGACAACTGAATCTGCCCCTTCCAGACCCAGAGCTTCAAAGGGATGACCACCCGGAAAGAGGCGCAGAGTTGACCTGACAAAAGGAGCTCCAAGTCAGAAGACTTATCAGCAGAGCTGAACTCACGGACACCACTTGACTACGTGGTATTTACTTTTGTTGTTTTTTTTTATTAATAATAATAATAATTTCATTACATTTATATAGCACTTTTCTCAGTACTCAAAGCGCTATCCACACAGGGAGGAACCGGGAAGCAAACTCACAATCTTCCTTACAGTCACAGTCTCCTTACTACAAAGCAGCAGCACTACCACTGCACCACCTGTGAGGACTCTTATGCCATTGAGCTTCGTTTTTTGTTTGGACCTTGTCAATAAATGGGGACGGCCGTGTTGGCACCCCAAAATATTCCTGTTTCGGTGACCCCACTTTCTCTTGGGTAACCATAAGTAGAAATAATTTTACTGCTTACAGACTCCATGTTGGGTGGCACGGTGGCACAGTAGTAGCACTGCTGCCTCACAGTTAGCAGACCTGGGTTCGCTTCCCAGGTCCTCCCTGCGTGGAGTCTGCATGTTCTCCAAGTGTCTGCATGGGTTTCCTCACACAGTCCAAAGACATGCAGGTTAGGTGCATTGGCGATCTTAAATTGTCCCTGGTGTGTACTTGGTGTGTGCGTGGCACCCTGCCCAGGGTTTGTTTTGCTGCCTTGCGCCCTGTGTTGGCTGGGATTGGCTCCAGCAGACCCCCGTGACCCTGTAGTTAGGATATAGTGGGTTGGATAATGGATGGATGGATGGACTCCATGTTTGCAAGTGTTTGGGCTTCTAAACCCATTTAATTTTGAGATGTATTTTTTATGACATGTTCCTTTTGTGAATTAAAGACCTTGTATATTTTAAATGACACAGCAGTGCTCATGTAAGTCTGCTAGTTTATGTGTTTAAATCCTGAATGCAAGTTCACTGTTATTGGCTGTTTACTATTTATTAACACATGGAAAGGACATTTTGCGGCCCCCTTGGACTTTCTAATCGGTATGTGTTTGCATAGGTTTAGAGAATAGTGCATAGGAAAAGTAATTATTTAAAGGGCAGAAGTAATGAGTAAAGTAATCCTGTAACAATTTAGGAGAAGTAATTAGTAACACATAATGGATTACATGGGCGGCATGGTGGCGCAGTGGGTAGCGCTGCTGCCTCGCAGTTGGGAGATCTGGGGACCTGGGTTCGCTTCCCGGGTCCTCCCTGCGTGGAGTTTGCATGTTCTCCCCGTGTCTGCGTGGGTTTCCTACGGGTACTCCGGTTTCCTCCCACAGTCCAAAGACATGCTGGTTAGGTGGATTGGCGATTCTAAATTGGCCCTAGTGTGTGCTTGGTGTGTGGAGGTGTGTTTGTGTGTGTCCTGCGGTGGGTTGGCACCCTGCCCGGGATTGGTTCCTGCCTTATGCCCTGTGTTGGCTGGGATTGGCTCCAGCAGACCCCCGTGACTCTGTAGTTAGGATTCAGCGGGTTGGAAAATGGATGGATGGATGGATTACATTCTTTAAGTAACTGCTCCAGCGCTGGTCATTATATTGTCCACCAGTAATAAAGGTCATCCACTTGCCTACATTAAATCATCTTGCTCTTGCACACCCTTCTTCTCCTCTATGTCTAACACACACACACACACACACACACACACACACACACACACACACACACAGACACACACCCCTGGTCTCTGTTTCTACTTCACTACAATTTACCACCCAGTTTTTTAAAATGTCATTAACTTTTTTCCGTGAGATGACAATATACAATACAATACAATACCATTTATTTTTTGCATCACTCAAAATCACACAAGAAGTGCCGCAATGGGCTTAAACAGGCCCTGCCTCTTGACAGCCCTCCAGCCTCGACTCTCTAGGAAGACGAGGAAAAACTCCAAAAGGGAAAAAAACTGAAGAAAGGCAGTTCAAAGAGAGAACCCTTTTCCAGGTAGGGTGGGTGTGCAGTGGGTGTCAAAAAGAAGGGGGTCAATACAATACAATACACAGAACAGAGCACAAGTAATCCTCAATTCAATATACAGTAATACTAAAATAAAAATATTACGAGAGCAGAATTTAACAGTAGATGATATCACATAATATGATTTGGATTTGTTCAGAGTACTGGAGACCTCACCAATCAGGCTGCCTCCCCTAACTGGCCATTCCACAGCTGATGAAAGGACCCCTGTACCCGACGATTCCTGCGATCCTCCAATATAAACGCCTTCTGTGGTGACTTCTCCCAATCAGTAGCAGCCCCATCTTCGAGCTCCCTCTAGCTGCTCCTGTGCCTTCTGTTTCCTTTGGTCCCCGTGGTACACAGTCTGTCTAGGAACGGGCACCCATTAGTGGCCCAGAGGTGTTGGCACCTCTGGCATTCCCTGTCTGATCTCATTTTCTTTCTTAGGAGAAAGTCCAGTGTCCTTTAACATTGTCACCACCCAATTTGGACTGGAAACCTGATTTGGACAATGCATGCACAAGATTGATTTTAAGTTAAGTGTAAAATGAATTATGTTTTCTGTACACGAGGTGATGTTTGAAAATTATTTTCTGGCAATAAAGAAGTAGTCTGGTTTGTGCGTCTTCCTCACTGAAGAAGACTGTTTGTCTTTTCTCTCGGCAGATGATGAGAATGTAGCAACAGAACCGGCACTCTGCATCTTTTAAGTTGTGTGTTGACTGTGCAGGTTGTGTCTCTAATGATATGTTTGCTTTTTAAACAGCAAAAAGATTTGTTTAGTTCTAGATTCACTCTTTTGATAAGGTAAATAGTGGTTACTTTTACATATAATTACCTATGACTCATTTGAATGACGTATGTTTAAAATTTAATAAAATTATAGCTACAATAAAAAATAATCAACATGCCAAATATTTTAGTAATAATCTTGTTACGTAATATTTTCCCATCCCAACGAAAATATTTTCCTAATCATAAAAACACGTTCTATAAGAATATCATAAAATAATAACAAAAATGACGTACCTTTGCTGTGCCTGCGCTGTCTAAATCAGGTAGTGAGTGACAAGCATCCACCCATAATGCAACATGCTCTCCCACTGGTGTTGGCATCCATGTTTAATAGAATACAATAGAATGTCTTTGTTGTCACTGTAACAAGCACAATGAAATTCAATATGGTATCTCTAAGTGATGACTAGCATACTGCATATCATAATTGTGAAGAAAAAACTTTGACCTGGAAAAAATACCAAACTTTTCTTTTAAGGTGTTTTTAACATTTGTACGGTAAAAGGAGCAGGAACTAAAACCATCTTACAAGGCAATGAAGCTTACTGTCATCTGCTTTAGTGTCTGCCATGGTGGACACTTTAGAGTGACATTTACTCACTTAGCAGACCCGTTCATCCAAAGTGACTTACTAGAGAGGTCAACATAATCAAGTAAATGTCAATCTCTCACAGCAACTAAGAGCCCACCATCAAAAACCTTATCAGCTAGAAAGATATTCACAGGACAAAGGAGTCTCCAAAGGTTCTTAAACACAGACGGGGGGGTCAGCAGTGGGCAGCTAGGAGCTACACATGAAAACCAGTCATTTTCTAACCCACTCAGTCCAGACCAGGGTCGTGAGGGGTGCTGGAGCCTATCACAGAAAGCAGAGGGTGCAAGGCAGGAACCAATCAGTCCATCGCAGGGAGGACACACACACACACACACACACTAGAGACAAGTTAGCTAGCATTGACAATTCATCTAACCTACATGTATTTGGACACAAGGAGAACATGAAGACTCCACGCAGGGAGGACCTGAGATGTGAATCCTGGTCTCCCCACCGAGAGGCAGCCACTACACATGAAAAGGATACACATGTTTGTGGGCTCATATCTGGACACATCCAGAAAGACATCACACTAAAAGAGAACAGACTGTGCTCATGGACGCTTAAAATGTGTATAGATTTTGCAGTTGCTGTCAACCTGGACATACTTTGATTGTGAAGACAGCTGAGGTGCAGTGAAGCAGAATTAAAAGAGCTTTATGACCAAAGCAGGACAAATACGGCTCAATGTTTAGATGCAGTGAGACAAGATGCAGTAAAATCATAATCTGTTTAATAATAATAATAATAATAATAATACTTTAAATTTATATAGCGCTTTTCTCACTACTCAAAGCACGATAGATAGATAGATAGATAGATAGATAGATAGATAGATAGATAGATAGATACTTTATTAATCCCAATGGGAAATTCACAAATTCACAGTGAGTGGGGAGTCACTTCCACTACCACTAATGTGTATCATCCACCTGGATGATGTGAGGTCAGCCATCTTTGTGCCAGTACACTCACCACACATTAGCTATTAAGGGGGTGAAGGGGTGAGAGAGAGACAGAGATAGCTAATTAAAGAAAGGAGGTAATGGGGGGCCAGAAGAACTAGGCTGTGGAGGGCAATTAAGCCAGGACATCGGGGTACACCCTACTCTTTTCGAAGGATGCCCATGGAGAGTCAGGATTTCGGTTTTATATCTCATTTGAAGGATGGCGCCATTTTCGGGGGCATTGGGATCTACCTTGAAAGCACAGGGTAAGCGCCCCCTGCTGGCCACACTAACCCTCTTCCAGCAGCAACCCATCTTTTTCTACACTAGATGGTCTCCCATCCAAGTACTGACTGGGCCAGACGTGCTTAGCTTCAGGTGGATGACCTCCCCTGAAGTGCAAGTGGTATGGCTGCTGGTTGTTCAACAATTACACAAAAACAATTTTTCTTAAAATTTTGCATGTGTGTCACCATTGGTCCACCTTAATATACAGTCATATGAAAAAGTTTGGGACCCCCTCTCAGCCTGCATAATAATTGACTCTCCTTTCAACAAAAAAGATAACAGTGGTATGTCTTTCATTTCCTAGGAACATCTGAGGTTTATTTCCACAAAACTGGCTGTGCAGGCACAAAGCTCCGAGGAGCACAAAGGAGATGCCTGAAGAGGCAAGGCAAACGCAACAAACAAACTTCCAACACAGAATCCAAAGGCAGTGGTCAAAACAGAGCAAAGGTTCCAAAATTTCAAATAACACAGTCCAAATACAAAATCTAGAGGCAAGGGTTCAAAAATCTAGAAAATCAAAAGCAATAACAAAAGCACAGATACTCATAAAATGCTGCACTTCCTCAATGAACCATTGGAGGTCCTCCCTTAAACAGGGTGGAGGGCTGTTCTTAGCGGTGATTGGCAGGTGGCCCCGCCCCTTGGGGAGCCACCCACAAAACACAAGGAACATAACAAAGGCCATTCCCCTTTACCAACCCACACATTGAAAAATAGATATAATAAATACAATATATATATACTGTATATTATATAAATAGAGAGTATAAAATTAAAGAAAACAAACATGGGAGACAACTTTGAACACCAGCTGGGAGGATAGTACTGGGTGAACCATGACACAGACAAAGTGAGATCTCATCGAAGACCATAGTAACAATTTTATTGTTTTGCTAGATTACAGCTTTTGTCTAAGAGTACATCTTTTTGTCTCGTTGTGAGTTGTGTTTAGCCATTTTGTGTTTCACAGTTGCAACATCACATACAATGTGAACTTTAGTGTTAATTTTGCGAAACTGTATGCAAAAGGAAACTTAGCTGTTTCACTCCCCACTACCTCTTATTTTGTGATGTTACATTATAAGTGGCTTTATAAACTGGATGGATGGATATTACACATAACCAGCAGAGTTAGATTAGGGCCACTAGACAAGGACAGAGGTGGTCTGCTCTGTTGTTGGTCTGGCGTGCAAACTGGAACTTCACTGCACTGTGCACAGGGGACAGCAGCTCTGAAATGAACTGATGACGCAACATTTTTATCAAGGCAGTACTTGACATTTTTAAAAAGTCAATGCTATTATAAACCTTAGTGCTGTAGATACCAGACATGACAAAACAATATATTGTGTTCTTTTAGTCGCTGTTCAGAATATACTAGAAAGTGAACAACTGAGGATATCATTAGGAACTGTCACTGTTTCTGGAGGGTGGACGTTTATTTAAATGTATTTTATGACGAGACCAAAGTCAGAGTCACCATGAGATGAATTAGGCATTCTCCTACGGCGCAGATCATAAGGGCGGCACCAGTTAGCTACCGAACAGTCAGTTAGCTCACTAATCCACATGGCATAGGGCGGCAAATAACCTAGCACCGGTACTGAATGTGGCAGTTATAATTTTAGGTTTTGATACCAATACACCATCACGATTTGTAGCAATTTTAAACCAACATTGAATGAGTCAACACTGAAACACCCTTAGAACATTATGGAATACCATCACTGGTGCTGTCTCCTGGAATAATATGGAGACCTTTAGAGATGTCTGCAAACCCCAGTGCTCCGCGGTTTATGGATTCAGTTATTCAACAAACCATCCAGTTTATTACTGTGAGATTAAACATCGACTCGTGAAACCGCACTAAACCATGAAGTACAAAGAAGTAACATCAATGTCTCCAGTCCAGTAAGGACTGCAATTATGGAATCCATTGATACACAAAAAGAACAAAGAGAACAAAGAAATTGACCGAGAGGTAGTTTAGAGGACGGATGGGACAGCCATCAATAAGAAAAAGGGTCAACATTAAAAACACATAAATATTTACTTTCTTTCCTTAACCCACTGTAAGAAAGACAAAGGACAAATGAAACAGGGTTGGGCAACCTGTGCTCTTATATTGTTGAAAACAACAAAAAAATAGAATTTCAAAAAACAGCAACAAAGTAACATCTTTCCAGACTCAAGTTCAGAGCTGTAGTGACTAAGATGGACACATTTCTGGTCGTAGGTGCTTCCGGCAGGAAGGGGCGGGTCAAGGAGGCTGGACACAGGAAGTGACATCAGAGATGGTAGGGCCGTCATTCTTCTGGTCTGCAGAGGGAGAAAGAGAGAAGGCATTAGTGAACAGCGCCAACCTCTGGTTTGGTGGGTCATTACCATCAACTGAGCCCTTCAGCTGTCTGTCCCAAACACACACACGGGACACCATTATACAAATATACCTGTGCAATGCTGGGTACTTCGGCTATTAATGGCAAAGGAAAACACAGTCAGGGTTATGACAGCCGTGATTTGAAAGGCATATTAGGAAAGTTAAAAGGCAGTTAGAGAGAAATGTAGAAAGAGTGGAGAATGACCCAAAGAGATTATTTCAGCATTTTACTAGTAGAAGAACAGCCAAGGAAGAGGCCAAGCATATTAGGGACAGTAAGGGTGAACTAAAATACACTGACGGTAAAATACTAAATGCTATAAATTGCCATATTCCCATTTTTCTGTAATTTTTACAGATGAAGAATTAATCTACAGCCAAAAACAGATTTCATCAGTGGACTGTCATGGGTTCAGACTGGGAGGTCCTGTTTCACTAATATACTGGGATTCTGTGAGAAGGGAACAAAAACAATACAATCAGGTGTGATATTATTTTTCTTTATTTATCAAAAAAGGTGTTTGATAAAGTACCACATGACAGACATGTGATCAAACTAAAACAAGTGGGAGTTGAAGGTGTGAGCACCAAATTGACTCAAATACAGGAAACAAACAGTTATGGTGAGAGGAACCTCATGAAAATGACTGTAGGTGACCTTAAAAGTCAGCAACGAGATGGTAAGGCGTGCAGACGGTGCCAATGTCTGTGAAAGAGCAGGTGCTGTAACATACAGTCAGACGAATGATTACTGCTGGACCTGGCAGAGTAGGAGCGTGTAAGCAAATGTAAGATATTACATGGTGGAAGGAGAAATATATTTAAATACATATTTGGTGTGTTAAAACTTGAAAGTATAGTTTAAGGGATGGACTGAGTAGTCCTAAAGGACTGGAGAGAAACAATCAAGAAGGCCAGCGGGATGTGTCAAGTACAAGTCAAGGGAAGTTATGCTGAAGCTTTATATAAGTCACTAGTGGGGCGTTGGTGTCCATGTCACAAAAAAAAGGGGCAGCCCCAGAAAAAGTCCAAAGGACAGAGACTAAGGAGTATGAGCTGTGAGGAGATATTGAAGAGGAGAGATACAGTCGTTCAAATAGGGATTAAGTGTGACCTGATAGATAGATAGATAGATAGATAGATAGATAGATAGATAGATAGATAGATAGATAGATAGATAGATAGATAGATAGATTAGCGTAGTTGGCAGGATTACATAGATAGATAGATAGATAGATAGATAGATAGATAGATAGATAGATAGATAGATAGATAGATAGATAGACAAGAACACGTGGACGTGGTTGGAAACTGGGGCCGGCTCAGGCATTTTTACATGGCGCTCCACTTTCCCCCTTTGCTTTGAGTAAATCATCACTGCCAGAACTGCACATAGATACACAGGGACACGAGAGGAGCCATGAATGCGGTGGAGTGAAATATACAAAACAGTGAAGTTACAATTTGAGAATGTTACACGTTTGATTTCTTACTTTAACGTATGAAAAATTTGTGCTTGAAAAAAAAAGCTTGGGTAATATTTATTTGTTTACAAGGGTGTTCTGCCCCCTGCTTGCTTCGCTTGCCAACCCCTGGGCAGGCGCTATGTGCTCGCCACTTTGCGGATCTGCCACTCGCGTATGGTGAAGCAGATGTACAATTTAAACAGATTGTTATTTTCATGTGAATTGTTACATATGCATAACAGAACTAACTATTTTACATTACAGCGGGTAATTAACCATAGTAAAAAATAGTAAAACGTAATAAATTGAAAGAAAACTATATTTCATGTTGCGTTATACATTTTCGTTCTGTTTGGCTTTGAAATTAACACACGAATATTTTTTAAACAAAGTTTTACTGTAAAACTTCAGTAAAAACAATTTTTTGAATTAAATTTTCATCAATATCGCATTGAATTTTGATTCTGTGTTTGGACTTGCATCGTGACAACGCAACGTATAACTGCCTGTGAGTGAATTTTGTTTCTTTCTCTCTATGATTTGTTAATTGTCATAGCAAAAGTTATTCTAATGGGAAACTGTAAACATTTTAATAACAAATGCCATATCAAGATCTCCTTTGGTGTCACATGTTATCCCCTGAAGATGTACTACATTACCTTTCTTGTCACCTGTTAAAATTTTACATGTTAGAATTGTTTGACTATTTTTCGATTCAACTAATCTTGTCCCATTGCATAGCCCATCACTCAGACATAAATTACACAATAACATTATGCAACATCCTTCTTTCTACAGTAATTTGTGCAGTAGAAGACCGGATGGTGTTAACGCTTGTAGATATTCTTCGTGATATTGTAAGTTGATGTTTTCATCTTCTGCACCATCACCACCAACTGTTTCAGCACAGTCTGTTGATACATATTTAACCGATCTGCTGTGTAACTGATCGACAATTTTCATGTTAATTTGTTTAACTTCATCGTTTCTCGGTGCTAGGATTGCCCGTGTACTCATTTCTTCTGTTGATAACCCTTTGTGACGAAATTCTTCAATAAGATTTGGACATAATAATTCTTCTTTTACCTGGAACTTAAAGTGAGGAAAACGTACAAATTTATAAGAGCTGAGAGCGCAGGAACTGTGTCTGACAAAAGAATTCACACGAATGAGAGGCGAGAGGACCACTGGCGTGGTTGAAAATGGTTGTGAGGAGGGCGGGACTTGAAAAAATCTCTTGGCAATAGTCTCATCTCATCTCAAGATTTTCTTTTATAATAGAGAGATTGTTTTATTGCATTTGAAGGTTCTCTAATAATACAACGCCTCTTGAATTACATAATCAAAATGTTTAAGCCATTACCAGATACTGTAGCTCTCTATTTAAGCCATCAGACTGCCAGGTAGTTTGCAGTGATGGCGGCAGTTTCGTTAAAATCGTATTCATTGCTCCATAAACATATACATTTCATTTAGATTACTGAAATAAACTGTTAGACTACATTTATCCATGAGTTGTATTTACCACTTTCTCACCAATGTATGCAAACAATGCAACACAACTATCCAATGACAATGCACAAGCTTAGAGAGTTCCTCCAATCAGAGATGGACTGTGTAGAGCAGCATGCAGGTTACTGTGGTCGTGGGTCTGAATTGTCGTTTTCTGTAACTGTGTTAGTTGAGCTTTGCGTTCTTGGAGCCGAGACATTTTTTCTTCCAGAGTTTCAGAAGCGCGTTGGAGCCGACGTGTATTGTTTTTTTTCATGTGGGTTCGTGTGTTTGGTCCCATTACTCGAGCCGTATCGTTTTGTACCCGTGATCGTGAATTCATGAATTGTTTGTTCTTCAGCGTTAGAAATATGGATAAGTAATAAGGAGGATCGCACTCACTGTTAATATGGAGCCTTTTCTGCGGTTGAACGGTTAATAGTGCCTTATTGTAATGAGATCCACCTATGCTGCATAGTGTGAACGTGTTGAGATGACGTATGTTTAATACGGATGGTTCATTTAGAAATGGGGCTTTGTGTGTCATTTGTTATTTATGTTACTGTGGTCGAGGGTCTGAATCGTCGTTTTTGTGTACGTTTCGTGTGCTATGGCCGTAGTCTGTCCCGTTTCGTGTCCAATGGGCTTTGTGTGGTGCTCGCGGCTTCTTTTTTTTTGTGTGCTTGGGGCTTGTTGAATCCTCCTCTTTGTGTGTCCCGTTTCGTGTGCAACAGCGTCTGACTCCTTTTTTGTGTGTGCGATGCCTCATTTCTTATTTTACGTTGCATTCCATCCGGTTCCCGTTGCTTGCGGGGGGGGGGGGGGGGGGGGAGATTTGTGGGGCGCCTGCGCAGTACGTCTTTTGCGGCCACGGCCCATTGCCGGATGTCCCTGCGTCCATCCGGTTTAGCATTCTCGGTTAGTAATGTGGATTATAATTTGAATTCAGTTTACCTTTAGCAATGCATTCAAGTGCGGCAGCCCTGTTGACATCGTCTCCTACACTGATGATGATGATGATGATTATCTATGTCGTAGCCTATGATTTTTTTCACACACC
The DNA here is from genome assembly GCF_900747795.2 of Erpetoichthys calabaricus. Lineage (NCBI taxonomy): Eukaryota > Metazoa > Chordata > Cladistia > Polypteriformes > Polypteridae > Erpetoichthys > Erpetoichthys calabaricus. The sequence continues at coordinate 321,817,128 of NC_041395.2, forward strand.
ACCAAAACCCCATGCCAACACACACCAGGATGATGATGATGATGCATGTTGTATTCTATTATTTTTTCACACACCACAATTTTCAAAGACCACCCGTCATAGTGGAGGCTTGTGTAGACCATCAGATGTTAAGACCCCACATCGTCATTTAAAACAATATAATCAGGATAACGGTAACCAGACAGTTATATTGAGTCTACTGTTTTAAGAATGACACAAAGTTTTCCACCCTATGCCATTGCCTAGTTTGCCTAAATGGACGAGCCGCCCCTGTTGGAAACGTATTAATGTTTGATTTTGAAAAAGGAAGCTTTACTTTACCTCATTGATATTTAAAAGCTTTTCTTCACACTTAGATCCACAGAAAAAAGCAATAAATGACAAAATAGTTTGGTGGATTTTGGGGACTTTCAAGACTCTGCTCAATCTCATTTTGAAGAAATTCAGTAAATTGTTGAGGGTTGATGAGCCAGCTAGGCCGAGCAGCCTGCTGTCATTTAATAAATTGTACTAAAGTTCTAGTTTCTCTGCACATATGACAATAAGACCACCACTTAAGGTATAGCCTCGTGTATAAAATATGGAAAGAAGTGTGACGTCTAGCGATCTTGTAAGTCACCTTGGCTAAAGCCGTCAGACAAATCAACTGTGATACTGATGTTCATAGTAAACACCAGAACTTCATGTTGCACCCTACACTGAGGTCTTTCTCAGAGCACTCAGTCTTCATGTTATATAGCGCCTTTCAGACTCAAGCTTATCACAAAGTGCTTGACAGATCGATACCACTCTTATTGTGTATAGCTCCTTTCACAAAAGGCCTGTTGGCATTCCAATGAAAGATGAGACACTTGTCACCCACTGCCCCGGCCTGGCTCTTGGGACGCGGTGTGCACAGCTCAGCTCATTCTTTAGCGGCCATGACAGGAGGCCAGCAGGGTACAGTTTGCAGTTGTCACTCAAGGCATTTCCTCCAAGAGCCTTGTCTCTGTTCTGTGTGCTGGCAGGCTGACAGGAAAGCTGCTCTGTCCCCCTGATATCTTGGCGGCTTCCTGAGGATGGCAGAGGCTATTTTGAGACCCGGGCGCCTTTGAAGGTACAAGAGCAGAGTGTCTTTGTGTAAAAGCACAGCGATGGAGGAGCTGACTTTGCAGTAGCCGTCCATAACTGCTGCCGTCACCGCCATTTCATTTCCTGTTTGCGTTGATGTGAAGCTGCACTCGATAACCACAGTCGAGTCTCAGGGCCGCAGTGAGGTCTAAATAAATAAAGAGCGCCGTGTCACATTTGAACCTCCACGGGTGCACATCAAGAAGTCATCCTGCTGGGGCTGCTGTCTTCTATTAGATAGACAGATAGACAGACAGACAGACAGATAGATAGATAGATAGATAGATAGATAGATAGATAGATAGATAGATACTTTATTAATCCCAAGGGGAAATTCACACACTCCAGCAGCAGCATACTGATACCAAAAAACAATATTAAATTAAAGAGTAATAAAAATGTAGGTAAAAACAGACAATAACTTTGAATAATGTGAACGTTTACCCCCCCCCGGGTGAAACTGAAGAGTCGAATAGTTTGGGGGAGGAACGATCTCCTCAGTCCGTCAGCGGAGCAGGACAGCGACAGCAGTCTGTCACTGAAGCCGCTCCTCCGCCCAGAGACGACACCATTCAGTGGACGCAGAGGACCCTCAACAACTGACAGGAGCCCGCTATTATTATTATTATTATTGTGAATTTCCCCCTGGGATTAATAAAGTATCTATCTATCTATCTATCTATCTATCTATCTATCTATCTATCTATCTATCTATCTATCTATCTATCTATCTATCTATCTATTATACTGTATATTATATTATTATACTGTAACTATATTGTAACTACTGTCACTTACTGCACCAGCTTGTTGATCAGTCGCTCATGAACAAGACCCCTGGTCACCCCTAACCTGATGAGAACAAGCCACACTTCTCTGGGCTTGCCCTCGAGTGACATGTCAGTGGGGACAGGACGGAGCAGACGACATATAATGACCGGGCAAAGACTGTTTGAGTGGTGTCACACACATGCGCATGGGAGGCAGCTAAAGGGCTCGAGGGAAGGCAGTTCTGAGGCATGCCGGGATGTGGCAGAGTGCACTGATTCTTTTTTTCCCTTGCCTGTAGACCATTCCCGGGAGATCTCACCTGGCTCTCATGACGTCACTTCCGGGACCGAGCCAATGGAAGAAGACCTTACCGGCTCCGGCCCCTGTGATGACACCTCCGGGCTCGAACCAATGGCAGATGATCCTGAGCCAGACCCATATGACCTCACTTCCTGTCTCCCCCTTTACAAGTCTAACCGTTTCCCCTATGTGTCAGTCTTGTTGTGGACTCTGTTGTAAGCACATCAGTGCTCTTTATTTGAATATACAACTTTGCAGCCAGGATACCTCATTATATGGGTGGCTGCCCCAAACCTTTATCTGTGTGATGTCTCGTTATTGCGACAGTGGCCAATCAGATTCATTTTCCCACCTTCTGTTATTTATGATGGAGTTACAAAAGGCACATTCTGATAAAAAGACCACCTAGTGGCGCCTAAGCTTTACAGCTGACATCCTCTCCTGACGTCTCACAGCTTTCTGGACTGGCCCTTCACCCTATCCAGCCTCTGCCATGTCGCCTGGACCCTCCTGATTCAGCCCTTTGTGTTTCCTAAAAGAATTCATGTTTAAAGTGCTGTCATTTGACACCATTTCAGGGACCATTTCATATTCTGACATCTCCATTTTGTGATTTTTTATGGGCGTGGCCATAAAGAAGATTGCTGGTCATGTGGTTTGCATCACATGATGTGTGATGCGATTGCACTACAAGTATAAAACACGGTGGCACAATGCAGTCAGCACCCAAGATTTTGGACAGCAAATAAAACCATCAAATTGGGTATGAAAACATCATATTTAAAGACCCTGTCACATTATAGCACTTTCCAGTCATAGACTTCATTCACGTAATCTTAGCGAGTCAGCAGCAGTCACAACGCCCTCCCATGACCAGCAGTCATGTAATCTGACATCCATCAGCGACTCAGCCTGTCAAAGTCAAACTGGCCTTTGGGAGACGGGTTTGTGTTGTGATAAGAAAGAGTCATAGACATCATAAAGATTTGGGGCAGCCACCCGTATATTGTTTTCCCGGCTGCAAAAGTTGATTTAAAGTAGCATAGGATGTGCATAGAACAGAGACCAGAGCAGAACTGACTGGCATTGAGACAAGATGAAGGTTTTAACAGAAAGGATGGGAAATGATGTCATCGGGGGCGGAACCGGAAGTGACATCTTCCTGCCCAGAAGTGATGTCATCGTCGGCACCGGAAACCAAAGTGACGTCCTCATGACCGGAAATGATGTCATCGCTGGCACCGGAAACCGAAGTGACGTCCTCATGACCAGAAGTGATGTCATCGCTGGCACCGGAACCAGGCAGAATTTCCCAAGAAAGGTCTGCAAGAGACTGAGAGAGATGGTCCGCACACTCCGCCACCCCCTGGTCTGGCATAGAATTACTATTATTTAGGCCCTTTAGCCGTTTCCCATACGCATGTGTGTGACAGTGTCTATGTAAGAGAGATGACAACCAATAAGTAGAAGGCAGCTACACGGGTATTTCGGACCTGGCAAACTGAGCAGAGGCTCATTTGTTTCGATGTTGCATGGTTTACATACCACGACAGAATTAAAAAAGGAAAAGAAAAGGCCGAGACTGCGGCTGAACTCGTCATACTTAGAGAGTATTCATACAGCACTGTTGTGGTCAGGCGGTAGGGGTGAGCTTTCAATACTTTGGAAATGTGCAACCATACTGGAGAGTCACCACAGAGTCCTGTCATTTTGTTAGTCATATAATCTGCCATCCTCAGGTGACGAGATCAGCAACTTCAGTCATCAAGTCTGACATCCCCTGTGACTAGAAGCTGTGTAATGTGACACTGGCACAGGCCCGTTTGCATCATTCCTGATATTTTTTATTGGACTATGAATTTTGATTAACCATTTTTGTGTTTTGCTACCGGGCGGCACGGTGGCACAGTAGTAGTGCAGTAATGAGGGTCAGGGTTTGCATTCTGGGTCCTCCCTGCATGGACTTTGCATGTTCTCCCCGTGTCTGCGTGGGTTTCCTCCAGTTTTCTTCCACAGTCCAGGTTAGGTGAATTGGTGACACTAAATTGGCCCCAGTGTGTATGTATGTGTGTGTGGATGTGTAAGTGAGTTTGTCCTGCGATGGACTGACACCCTGTCCAGGGTTTGCTCCTGCCTTGCGCCCTATGCTAGCTGGGATTGGCTCCAGCAGACCCCCATGACCCTGTGTTCGGATTCAGTGGATTGGAAAATGGATGGCAGTCCAGATGGTAGATATGTATGAGGCTTGGAGTGTGCATTGCTGGGGGCAAAGAATTAGATAGATAGATAGATAGATAGATAGAAAGGAGGCCGTGTGGCGTAGCGGTTTACTCTTTAAAGCTTCAAACCCTGAGGCTGTGGATTCATATCCCATTACTTACGTGGTGTGACCAGAGGCAAGTCATTTCACCTGCCTGTGCTCCAACTGGAAGAAAAACAAAATGTAACAAACGTATGTGAAATATTGTAAGAAATAAGTAAATGAATGGACACTAAAGATCCCAAAGGAAGGAGGCTGGGAAAACAACAGTCCAGAGGCTTGCTGCTTTTCTTTGTAATCCATCGACAGAGCAGCCGGTGGCAGCAGACCACCGCAGTGGACATCTGCTTAGCCCCAGCCAACAGCAGGAGCTCCTCTCTACATTCTCTCTTCTGCTTTTGAAGGCTTTGCTCCTCACACTTTTTAGTACTTTAGTAACCGTCCTGTCTAAAAGCTCACCTCGCTGCCCGGCTTAACACCCCCCCAAGTCCTCCCCCCCAGCTCACACTTCCTTCAGTGGTTAAATGTTCAGGCCTGTGCTTTTAATAGCCTGCTTCAGAAAAGCATCTCAACCACAAGCAACATTTGTGCCCTCAAGGGGCGGGGCATGTGGATGTGGGTGTGGTTTGAGATGGGGGCGTGGTCACTTTAAGCAACAGCATTCTGCTCACTAAAACCTTGACTGCAGTGTCATAATCAGCCCAATGTTGTTATTGCCCAAGTGTGTGTGTGAGGCTGCCTTACTGTGAAAGTAAAGAAGTAAAATAAGTTGGCTAGAAAGCAATGAAAAACAGACAGGTGGCATACTGGCACCCCTTCCCAACATTAGAACAACTGAGATGAGAACAGGCTAATCAGGCCAACACGCTCAAAGTCGTGTCCTACCCTTCACCCAGTGCTGCCACCTGAATTGGATAAGTGGGTTAGAAAATGGATGCTTGGCATCTCCTTTTAGTTGTGCCCACTAAGCTTAGATGGCAGCTCTTTGTTGTCTGTGATCTCTGCTGGACAAAATGAAGTGTGGTATGAAGAGACAGGTCCCCTTAAAAGAGAAAAGGCAGAGTTATCAAATTGCGTGATGATAAAGAGAAGCACTTCATCATGGAAGCACACAGGAGCGCATAAGGGTTTATACTGGTGGTGCCATGACAGCAAGCCCATAGCAGCATGATGCCCAAACCGTGCTAAAGGTCGGGGTATTCCCACCAGACTGTTGGGGGCCATTGGAGGATTGCTGGTTCATAAATGTCCTCCGCCCTGCTGATGGTTCTCTTCTGCCCTGTTGTGGTTATAAATAGGGAACTGAACTCTTGCAGGGGCACGGTGGTGCAGTGGCAGTGCTGCTGCCTCTCAGTAAGGAGGTTTGCGTCCAGGGTCCTCTCTGTGTCTGTGTTGGTTTCCACCTGGTGCTCCAAACACATTCACGTTAGATGGATTGGTGATCCTAAATTAGCCCTCCAATCCAGGGTTTGTTCCTGCTTTGTGTCCTATGATAGGTTCCAGAAGACCCCCATGACGAAAATGACTGACTGATTCTCCTATTACAGAAAAGACATAGCAGCACTAGAGAAAGTCCGGAGAAGGGCGTCCCAGCTGAGTGGTCCGAGCAGAAACTGAAGGAGCTGAACCTTCTAAGAAAACAGAGATGAAGAGGTGACATGATTGAAGGGTTTAAATATTTTAAAGGAATTACTACCGTGGCTCTTTTATAATAAATATTTATTGACAAAGTGGGTATACTTGTTACGAGCAAATATTAGAAAGTCCTTCTTCACTGAAGGAACCAGAGACACATGGAATACGCGATCAAGTGGTGTGGTGGACGGCAGGACTTTAGGGACGTGCATGTTATCCGGGCGGATAGGACGGACCACCTTGTTGGGCTGAATGGTGTGTGCTCGTAGCAGTTGTTCTAAAGTGGGAAAACAAATGGGGAGGCTACAAGGCAAAGAAAAGAACTTAAATAGGGAAATGAGAACTTCTTCAAACTCCAGTGTGAGGCCATCGATGTCCGAGTATTGCTGAGGGAAATCACCTCTGAGTTAACCAGAGTGAGAAAACCACACCAATGGGGAATTCCAAAAAGCTTCAAGTGCCATGTTAATGATCTGACCGGACAGAGGGGGGGCACTGGCTTCATTTACTTGTAATGTTCACTTTCCTGGTGGGATTACCCCTGGGCTAAACTGTGTTACATTCCTTTCAGTTTCAGATGCTGCTCTTCCTCATTTTCTGAGTATTGGTCTAATGTGGTGCCCAGTGGGTAACCATCAGGATGCCAGTGTCCCGGGGTCTCATTTATAAAACTTTGCATGGCTTTGAGTGTGAAAATATGCGTATGGAGAGACAAAAAAAAGGAGAATGCGTACGCCTAAAAAATAAAAAAATTGGGTTCATAAAACCGTGTGGGCGCACATTTCTACACAATTTACCTTTAGAAATCGCAATCATCTTGTAAAGGTGCGATCATGAAAGTGCCTCGAACAACCACCTGGTTACCACCCTGAGCAGGCACGATCATGCGTGGCAACGTAGTGCCTCTCCTCTGAATTCTGGGGGGTCTGGGAAAGGCGCCAGCATCTGAGTGGGTAGCCGCTATCACCTGGCACACATGATGACGTGATTGCTGTTATAATGAATAGCGCAGGCCATGTGAAATACTGAGGGCTCAGCCAGTCACCTCACCAGTGGCACCATCACGTCTGACAAAGCTACTCTGCCTCAAAATAAATGAATCACCGGCTCATCCAGGCCACCCACCCATGACGTTTGTCAGTCTCATCTCGATATCACAGGTGACTTGTGCGCCTATGGACTGTCACTGCTTATGGTTAACAAAAGCAGCTCTGTTCAGGCTTGGTGCCCTTACTGCAATACAAGTGCAGTCAACTGCCCCGATTACGTTAGGAGAACCGGACACTGCTGCAGATTGACGTTTTATGTTGGCAAAAACACGTTACGTTATATGTATGTACACCCACACCATTTAAAAGCTGGATGTAGCCACTCAATGGTCAGTTAATGGCTTCCAGCACAGCAGGCACGACGGAGTGAAGCTTGGCTCGGGTACAGCTGACCTGTCAGCCAGTCCAGCGAGAAGAGACACCATGAGGCCAAAATAAACTGATGAAAACCCAAAGAAAAGGTTCTTCAGTACAAATACGCAGATTTGGCCATCTTATAAGGAACAAAAACAAGAGTCTGTACATCGTGCTAATCATTTCTGAGGTGTGATACGTGTGTCACGTCAGCGAGCTTTATAACACCTCGGGGATGTGAATTCTTAGGCACAGCTCGTCTGGCTGCGTTTCCCTGCTTCCTCAAGGGTGTTGTCGTTTCCGATTTTCTCTGAAAGCCTGGATCAGAGTGGCCGTCGATTCACACACCTCTTCCTGTCAAGTTTTCTTATATAAATCTCGACTTTTGCGTGGAATGTCGAGTAATCCCGTTTCAGGCCCCAGTTTTGTCAATTTGACCTCAGGTGAAGACTTGTCTTGATTTCATAGCAGACATAAGAGCCTTAATCATCATTCTGGACTTGGACCCGACGTTGGACATTCAGTTGAGTTTTCTTTATTTTTACAGAACACATTTTGCAGGAGACCTAAGAACATCTTGGAAGATGAAATGAATCAAAGTCAGAAAGTGAGAAATGTGCCTTAACTTCAGAAGAGGTCGTCCACCTGAAGCTAAGTGGGTTTGGGCCTCGCCAGGACTTGGATGGGAGACCATCCAGATCAGGGGTCTCCAACTCCACTCCTGGAGAGCTACTGTGGCTGCAAGTTTTAATTCTCTTTTCTTAATTAGTGACCAGTTTTTTTGTTGATAATTAATTATTTCCCTTTTATATTAATTGACTTTTCTTGAGATTCTAACTGCTGAATTGATTCTTTTTTTACTTAAATGTAAATTTGATGTGAAGTGAGCCAACAGATGACCAACTAAGTTGAGGCCTCAAATTCCAACTTTCATTCAGTTTCTTAACTTGTTTAATTAAACCTGTTATTTAATTCTGCCATGGCAGACATTTCCAAAACAGTTGATTTTCTTTTCTAAGAGCTCTGGCTGCCAAGATGTGTGTGGACCTGAGCAGATCAACAATACTGAGGCCTTCACCTTTCTTTATTTTCAGTTATTGTGTGATGGACGCAGGTTGTTGTTTATGTGTTGGTACATTTTGGGTCTTAATATAGTTTGGTTGCTAATTAAGGAAAAAAGAAATAATTAAGGGTCCTGAGTCTTAAGTTGTGCATCACTTAAAATTAAGGCAAAGAGTTAATTAGCAGCAAAATCTGGTCACTAATTAAGAAAAGGGTTAGAATATCAGCATGAAGGAAGTGTGGGATGGGATGAAGATCATCACTGGCTGCAGCTCGAAGCGGGGTGCCACCATCAAGAGAGATGTGGAGAGAGCAAACCAGATGAACAACTTCTTTAACAGGTTTGACCACCCTAACCCACTCTCACCTGGGTGTACTGTACCCTCCACCCATCCTTCTACTGATACCAGCATAGGAGAGAGTTTCCCCCCACCCACAATTACAGCAGCCCAGGTAAGCAGAGAGCCGAGGAGACTTCGTGCCAGCAAAGCAGTGGGTCCAGATGGAGTATCGACACGACTGCTGAAGGCCTGTACGTTGGAGCTGGGGAGTCATCTACAGCACATCTTCAACCTGAGCCTGGAACAGGGGAGAGTCCTGAGGCTTTGGAAAACATCTTGCATCACCCCAGTCCCAAAGGTATCACGTCCTAGAGAGCTGAATGACTTCCGGATTGTCGCTCTGATGTTGCATGTGATGAAGACCATGGAGCGGCTGCTGCTTCACCACCTGAGGCCACAGGTCTGCCACACCCTCGACCCTCTGCAGTTTGCATACCAGGAGAAGGTGGGAGCGGAGGATGCCATCATCTATATGCTACACTGATCCCTCTCCCACTTGGACAAAGGCAGTGGTGCTGTAAGAATTATGTTTCTGGACTTCTCTAGTGCCTTCAACACCATCCAACCTCTGCTCCTCAGGGACAAGCTCACAGAGATGGGAGTAGATTCATACCTGGTGGCATGGATCGTGGACTATCTTACAGACAGACCTCAGTACAGTATGTGCATCTCAGGAACTTGCGGTCTGCCGCCGCAGGGGACTGTACTTTCTCTGGTCCTGTTCAGCCTATATACATCGGACTTCCAATACAACTCGGAGTCCTGCCATGTGCAAAGGTTCGCTGACGACACTGCTATCGTGGGCTGCATCAGGAGTGGGCAGAAGGAGGAGTATAGGAACCTAATCAATAACTTTGTTAAATGGTGCAACTCAAACCACCTACACCTGAACACCAGCAAAACCAAGGAGCTGGTGGTGGATTTTAGGAGGCCCAGACCCCTCATGGATCATCAGAGGTGACTGTGTGCAGAGGGTGCAGACCTATAAATACCTGGGAGTGCAGCTGGATGATAAATTGGACTGGACTGTCAATACTGATGCTCTGTGCAAGAAAGGACAGAGCCGACTATACTTCCTTAGAAGGCTGGCGTCCTTCAACATCTGCAATAAGACGCTGCAGATGTTCTATCAGACGGTTGTGGCGAGCGCCCTCTTCTATGTGGTGGTGTGATTGGGAGGCAGCATAAAGAAGAGGGACGCCTCACGCCTGGACAAACTGGTGAGGAAGGCAGGCTCTATTGTAGGCACAGAGCTGGACAGTTTAACATCTGTGGCAGAGCGACGGGCACTCAGCGGGCTCCTGTCAATTATGGAGAATCCACTGCATCCACTTAATAGTATCATCTCCAGACAGAGGATCAGCTTCAGCGACAGACTGCTGTCACCGTCCTGCTCCACTGACAGACTGAGGAGATCGTTCCTCCCCCACACTATGCGACTCTTCAATTCCACCCGGGGGTTAAACGTTAAAATTATTCAAAGTTATTGTCTGTCTGTATACCTGCATTGTTATCACTCTTTATTTAATATTTTCTTTATCAGTATGTTGCTGCTGGAGTATGTGAATTTCCCCTTGGGATTAATAAAGCAGGGCGGCACGGTGGCGCAGTGGGTAGCGCTGCTGCCTCGCAGTTGGGTGCTCTGGGGACCTGGGTTCGCTTCCCGGGTCCTCCCTGCGTGGAGTTTGCATGTTCTCCCCGTGTCTGCGTGGGTTTCCTCCGGGCGCTCCGGTTTCCTCCCACAGACCAAAGACATGCAGGTTAGGTGGATTGGCGATTCTAAATTGGCCCTAGTGTGTGCTTGGTGTGTGGGTGTGTTTGTGTGTGTCCTGCGGTGGGTTGGCACCCTGCCTGGGATTGGTTCCTGCCTTGTGCCCTGTGTTGGCTGGGATTGGCTCCAGCAGACCCCCGTGACCCTGTGTTCGGATTCAGCGGGTTGGAAAATGGATGGATGGATGGATGGATTAATAAAGTATCTATCTATCTATCTGTCTATCTAGAATGAAAACCTGCAGCCACTGCGGCCCTCCAGGACTGGAGTTGGAGACCCCTGATCTATAAAAAACCTTGGGTTGCTGCTGGAAGAGATGTTGGTGAAACTAGCGGGGGGGGGGGGGGGCGCTTAGCCTATCGTCTGAATGTGGATGCCAATGCCCCAGTGCAGTGATGGTGCCGTCCTTCAAATGAGACGTAAAACCGAAGTCCTGACTCTTTGTGGTCATAAAAGATCCCTGGGCATCCATCATAAAGATCAGGGGGTATCCCGATGTCCAGGCTAAATGTCCCCCATGGCCTAATCATTCTGCCCCCCTAATCATCCCCTGTCCCTTGCTGGCCATCTCTCTCACCTCTTGGACACCTAATAGCTCATATGTGGTGAGTATACTGGCATAAAAATGGCTGCCGTCGTGTCATCCAGGTGGATGCTGCACATTGGTGGCGGGTGAAGTGGCTCCCCATTCACTCTGATATGTACTTTCAGTAGTGAGAAAAAGTGCTACATAAATGTAAAGAATTATTATTATTATTATTATTATTATACTGCAGATTCACAGATTTTGTAAAGCCCCTACTGTTGAGCTCCGCAAGCCTGGCAGGATGCATGAAGTGGCAAGAAACCGTCGTCGGGCCACCAAAGTCGTCAAGATGTGGAAAATCGGTGAAAGTGTTACACTGCAGCAGAGCTCCAGAGCCTCTTGCCCAAGACAAAGCGGCGTAACAATTTGTGAAACGAGTGCGGCAGGATGTTGCGAATGTAGGTCATCACATGTCGAAAAACAACAGAAACTGAAGCAAGCACCAAGCCTACCAGGGGACGGAGTGGCAGGATGGCAGTGCCCTCTGTGCAGAGAGACACCTCTGTGGTGAGATGTTTATTGGGTGGCAGCACCACCCAGTCATGTCAATTTGAATCAGATACATGAACCTATATATAAAATATATGATGACTGATGGTCTCCTTGCACTTAAGTAAATGCAATGCATCGCCTAATCTTCCAAGTCCTATGCCAAGGCACTATACAATAAAGATCCTTCATAAAGTTTTTTTCAACAACCCTCATTAATAAAGTTAGCATATGAAGATGGAGTCTCCTGTCTGCATCGCTTCATGCAAATGCCATCTGCTATTTAAGGGCCCTTCCTGCAAACAGTAAAATGTAAGCATCTGTCCATTTTCACTCCTAGCATTGCATGGTGGCATCACGGGGCACACCAGTCCAGTGTAGAGACCTACATGAGCCCAGCCTGCACGCCTTTATGAGTTTGGATAAAAACTGGCATAAGCGTGCAGACACCATAAAGAATGTGCAGGCCCAGGGCTACAAACCCCTCTACTTGACCGTCAGGCGATGGCACTGCCATGAGCTAATTTTATTCCACCCCATACCACGCCAATGTCAGTTTTGCCCCGCTGTGCCACTTGCTGTTCTGGCCGTACCAAGGCTATGGTGACCATCACTTTCACTGGACCTGCTATCGTCTTTCTAGTTTTGTCACTTCTGACCACAACAACTGATTCACTGCTTTCAAATGAACGTCTGCTACTCTCTTTCAGACATGCGATTCACGGATTGACGTTTGGGCCCCAAAGTGCCGTCCAGACGGTGGGAAACGAGGACATCGGACTGACCAGAAAACCATTGGAGCACACAGAGCATCAGCCGACCATTGAAACCATGGATGAGTGCCGCAGTGAGTAAAGAAGAACACAAGCACAGTGTAACGCAGTCAGATGGTCATCCTAAGTGCGCCAGGTGGCATCATGTCTAGTCAAGCACCTATTAGAACATAAGAATCCGGGCGGAGACCACTCAGTCCATCAAGCCCGTTTGTGTAGCTAATAGCTAAACTGTTCTAATATCTTAACCAAGACCCTTCTTAAAGGTTGTCAAGGCCTCTGCTTCAACTCCATGTCTCAGTAGTTTGTTCCCGAGTCCCACAACTCTTTGAGTGAAGAAGACCTTCCTGGCTTCAGTCCTAAATGCACTTTGTATGCCAGGTGGCATCAGCATTCTTCATGCCTGCTGAGGGCAGCACGACCCTACTAGTGGGGCTCTTGATACACCTCCTGGCAGGTGAGACAACTTATGGACCACATGGCAGTGTGGCCCTCCCTGTGTGCCAGTTGGCAACAAGACCCATCATGAGCCAGTTGGCAGCATGGCTTCTCGTGATCTTGTCAAAGTCCTTACTGTAGAGAGTACATTAACATGCAACATGTCACCACTCTCAATGGCCCTCCATTCTTCAAAACACATTTGCAAAAATAAAGGAAGAGGAGCAAGGAGGCAAATGCTTTTCTACAGCACTGTGGTTATCATCTTTATAGACAAGAATTTCTGTTTGTATCTTTACGTTTATTAATCAGTAGATGCCCCCCTGTGGCTCCGCCAACGTATTAGTGAAACAGTACAAACTTTAAAAATCAATAGACAAACAGGTGTCACTAGGTAAGCAGAGGCAAGGTACGCTCCAAAACGCAGAGGTGGACCGACTCGAACGCAGGCTGGCATGTGAGTGAGGAGAGAACTGCCCGGCTCCCCACTCCTGACGTCACGCTTCCCCCTCTCCTCGGCCGGCAGCCCCTCTCTCGGATTAGCACGAATATATCACTCCTGTAAGCGAACTATGATACAAAGTGCAATGACAGAAGTTGCAACCAGAATGTTCAAGCAAATTATAGAAAAAAAACCAATCTAAATCTGTTAAGCAGTTCTCTCGTGAAAAGCGGACAGACAGACAAATGTTGTTTTTATATACGAGGTGTGATCAAAAGAAAAGGGTGAATGTTTTAAAAAAGAAACGTTTATTGCAGTAAAAGATTTCCAACTACTAGTCACCCTCACAATACTCTCCTCCACTTCGAATGCACTTAACCCAACGCTCCCGCCACTTTGTGAAGCAGTTCTGATAGTTTTCTTTCGAGAGTGTCTTTAGTTGGGCTGTCGTGGCTGCCTGGATGTCCTCAGTGGATTGAAATCGTTTGCCTTTCATGGTCATTTTCAATTTAGGGAACACCCAGAAGTCACACGGTGCCAGATCCGGCGAATAAGGTGGATGTGGACACAGCGTGATGCTTTTATTCGACAGAAATTGTCGTACTAGAAGGGATGTGTGACAAGGAGCATTGTCATGATGAAGAATAAAACCATTTCAACATTTTCCTCAGTTATTGATGTTTAAGGACGTCCTAGGGGCCTCATGTAGCACAGAGCACATAGAAGATCAAATACAGAACAAAGCATTTAACGTGCTACTTTAGTTACAATGGGATTTGAGAAACTAGTAAATTAAACGATTTTAAGATGAAGTTTATGATGTTCTACTTTAATGGCAAAATAAATTACGTGATTAAAGTGGAAATTTCGAGATTAAAGTTGACATTTTGTGCTTTTTTTCCCACTGTGTTCCTATTTTTTTTTATCTGTACCCTAATAAGCTTTCATGTGACACTCAGACGGTGGGCTACGACTCGCCTTTTCACGGCAACTTTGATATGTGATTTCTTTTTTATTTCGGGCACTTCAGCTTTCGAGTTTCTCCGACACTCTGTCACTCGATCAGCTTCCTTTTGTTGATTGTACCACTGTTTAAACCAACAAATAGTACGTTTTTCCTTTGCCTCCACTATTCGCTGAAATTCTTATATTTTTCCTCGTACTTTTGCCATTGTCTTTTCACAGAAGGCTATTTATATTGATTTGCATATTCAAAGAGGCGTGATTCTGGGAGGAGTTGGGGGCGGGACAGAAGGCGCGTGCACGTGCGTTACTTTTCACTCTGATCAGGATTTATGTAGCGGAAGAACGTGGAAGTTTGCGTGCGCACAGATTCCTGCATCTGGATTTTTCTGTGCATATGCACATTCCCGCTTTTGTGCTTACACCATGTTATAGTGTGAGTCCTACGCACGGCGTTATACATGAGGCCCCTGAGCTTTTTGCAGTTTAACACCAAATTTCGTGTTAATGTGTTGCTCGATATCCATTATTAACAACAAACTTGAAAAACACACTTGAACTCAACAAATGACTGACAGGATCAAAGAAGTTGAAACTTGTCACAAACTTGGCTCTAGGATGGGCCTGTCAGAACCGGCATTGAGTTGTTTGGCATTGCTCTTGGAAGGTGGTCTTCATCAATATTCACCCTACTTTTTGATCACACCTCGTATATAGAGATATGCAAGGCATATCCCCCCCATAACTCTGAATAGGACTGGAAGGTTAGAATATGGATGGATATATTCAGTGTGTACGTAGATAGAAAGACACTGCTTTTGAGGAGGAAACCCAGCATCACATTTGTATGCAATCGTTTTGTTCACCCCACTGAATTAAAGCTGAAAGTCTGCACTTCAACTGCATCTGAGTTGTTTCATTTAAAATTCATTGTGCTAATGTACAGAACCAAAATTAGAAAAAAGTTGTCTGTCCAAATATTTATGGACCTAACTATACAAGATGCAAGTCTAAAAGCATATGGAACATTTCAAATGGTCCAACCTTAACACTAGTAGTAAGCTATGTACCATCTATGGTGTTCAAACCGATTCTTACTTGAATGTTCAACTGCACTCTGGCACCAAATAGCATCAGGGCTCCTCAAGGTCCAGCTGGCACCCAGACTTCTCAAACACTAGTTGGCATCAGCACTCCTTTACATTCCTGTGGACAGAGACACTCACATTACATTTACGTATTTGGCTGGTGTCCTCATCCAAGGTGACATACAACATTTCACGTACCATTGGTTCCATTTCTTTTGTTTTTCCAGTACAAGGTGAAGTGACTTGCTCATAGTCACATGGTGTCAGCAGTGGGATTTGAACCCACAACCTCAGGGTTTAAAGTCCTAGGCCAAAACTTTAATCACTATGCCACACTGCCTGCCGTCTTCAAGTCTTACAGTTGGTGACAAGGTTCCTCATGACCACATTGGCAAAGAGATTTCTCATGCTCCTTTTCTGCACTGCATGGCAGTTGCCAACAACACTCACCAGGTGCCAGGAGGCAACAGGGACTCTCATGCACCTGCTAAGAGTGAAAATATTCATGCGTCAAATGGCATCAGGGTTCCTCAAACCCATGTTGGCAACAGCTGGCATCAGCACTCCTTTATGCATGGCATAACATTGGGTTCCTCGTGCTGTCATTGACCGTGAAACTCCTGATTGGCTGTTGCTGATTGGGCTGACAGGAGAAAATCTCCAAGCCGTAGATGGCATCAGGTCTCCTCAAGTTTCCATTAGCAGCAAGACTTCCTAAGCCAGATGTTTCATTACTTCAATTACTCATTTCATTATTTCAACACTTCTTTTACCAGATGTTTCATTTCGTAGCAGAACTCCTTGTGTTAGGAATCTTCTTGTTTAAGTTGGCACTTAGACTCCTGGTGTGCCACATGGCAGTGGGGGTTCTTATACACCTGTTGACAGTGAAAACAGTCATGTACCATATGGCATCAGGGCTCTTCACACTCCTCTTGGCATGGCTCCTGTGGACACTGAGAAACCTCATGTGCCAGCTGATAGCAGGGCACCTACTGTGGTGCTTCATTCATCAGCAAGAATCTTCATGCCCAGTTGGCACAGGAATGTTTTATGCTCCACTCGAAACATGTCTTAAGGGGGTAACCAGAGTCAGCTGCCAGGGTTTTGCTTGACATAGCGCCCGCCCTTCATACTACACACTGACACTAAACAGCACACGCGTGACGTGAGCATGAATGACAGCACTAAGTGTGGACGGCGCAGACTGAGGATGAGGAGCAGACAACAGGAGCTCAAAGTGAAGGCCACTCTCAGAAGATTTGTCTTTTTTATTTCATTTGATATTCTTTGGTAATCCTTGAGGGGAAGCTGTTTTTTCACATGACCTTGGGGGGCTCAGAGCGCAGTCCCCGGCGCAGGTGCCATGTTAAGGTTTTTGCTCAATGGCCCAACAGAGGAGGAGCCCTGCTGGCAGTGAGATGTAAAGCGTCACCCAGGTGCCCAAGGAGTAAGTGCAGTAGGCAGAGTGTTTCAGCACATCCAGCGCCAATCTTCTGGGGGAGAGCATGTGTTGGGGGGGTGGTGTGTGTGTGTGTTGGGGGGTTTCACTAAGATAATTTACCATCCAGGTACATGCTGGCTTCTAGAATGATCAGCTTGACTACTGCATTTCTGGGGTAATCCATACCCACGGTTCCATTAATGTGCTCCCACTCTTGGTGGGCTTTGCCTTTTACACTCACCATCTTATTTTTGCCATCAGCGATCCTCTTGAAACTTACACTGAACAGAAGTACAAGACTTGTGGCCACTTAGGTGCCAGCCATGGTGCAGCTGCAAGTTTAATAAGCAGTTAAACAAACCACGTGGTCTGAAATGCACCACAGCGTATAACAAAGATTACAGCAGCTTTACAAGTGGGTCACTAGGGGTCCGCACTTGACTAAGTGGGTCTGATGATAGTGGAAGTCACTGCAGTGTACCATAACTACCAGCAGCAGTGTCACCTCACAGCGTTGGACTTTTCCGTTTGTTTGCCAGCTAGTATGCCATGTTAAGAAGTCTGCATGCTCTTGCCCGTGTCCATTTGCTCCCTCTGCTGACTAAAGTGGGTCCGAAAAAAAGATGGCAGTAAACGTGGCACCTGGACACCTCCTGAGACCAGCTGCCCCTTTGATAAAAGGAAATAGTCTAAGAACTGGGACCAATCTGTAAGAAAGCCCACATTGTTAATCTCTAAGCGGAGATGCCAGTTGAAAAAAAGAGATTGGGGGGGGACGGTTACTGTAAAGTTTTGGTGTCCGCATTTCTGAGGAAAAGAGGCTCAAGATGGATTAACGCAAAGCCTGCACATTCCAGAGGAGTATTAGCAAGGCTCATGCCACCCGTCACCCTGTACCAGGCTCTGTGCCCCCTTAACATATCACTTGAGGATTGGACCCAACCCACTTGTGTGGCGGGCATGGAAATTAACCACTGACCACAGAGGTGTTGCAAGCATTTGCCAGGGTGACTGTTATAAAATGTCCGGCCTGCTGACACAAGTTACACTCCTAATGCGACCCACTTGCTCAATCTGGCGGTTAACAGCTTAGCGTTCCACAAAACAGAACGGTGAACGTTAAAATAAAACCAAAACAATAGCAGAGGGAGAATTAAAGATGGCACATTAGCACACACCACCTGCCCTGCAACTGCCAAATGGTATGTCTGTGTGACTTATTTGGTGTTACTGCCTCATGGGTCCAAGGATCTAAAGTCAAGTCCACAAATGTCACCAGCACCAGGGACTCAGGTGTCCACCCCATGTCACAAAATCATTGCCCTTATGTTGAACAGCGAGTGCATTATGAGATGTCCTGGCAAGTCTGGAACACGTGAAAGAGCAGCACACCCGGTGCTGGACTATAAGGGGTTAAGTGGCCATGTGAGTGACAGTGGACTGGGTCATGTGATACACCGGAGCAGAGTCAGTCACTGCCTGATGACCAAGGAGAGGTTCTGCCTTCACAAGACCCTCTAATGAGTAAAGAGTGTTCAAGAGAACATACGACAGAAAGAGAGAACATGAAAGGCACTATATAACAGATACAGATAGATAGATAGATAGATAGAATCTATGTACAGTTAGGTCCATAAATATTTGGACAGAGACAACTTTTTTCTAATTTTGGTTCTGTACATTACCACAATGAATTTTAAATGAAACAACTCAGATGCAGTTGAAGTGCAGACTTTCAGCTTTAATTCGGTGGGGTGAACAAAACGATTGCATGAAAATGTGAGGCAACTAAAGCATTTTTTAACACAATCCCTTCATTTCAGGGGCTCAAAAGTAATTGGACAAATGAAATAACTGGAAATAAATGTTCATTTCTAATACTTGGTTGAAAACCCTTTGCTGGCAATGACAGTCTGAAGTCTTGAACTCATGGACATCACCAGATGCTGGGTTTCCTCCTTTTTAATGCTCTGCCAGGCCTTTACTGCAGCGGCTTTCAGTTGCTGTTTGTTTGTGGTCCTTTCTGTCTGAAGTTTAGTCTTCAACAAGTGAAATGCCTGCTCAACTGGGTTAAGATCAGGTGACTGACTTGGCCATTCAAGAATTTTCCACTTCTTTAATAAACTCCTGGGTTGCTTTGGCTGAATGTTTTGGGTCATTGTCCATCTGTATCATGAAATGCCGCCCAATCAATTTGACTGCATTTAGCTGGATTTGAGCAGACAGTATGTCTCTGAACACCTCAGAATTCATTCGTCTGCTTCTGTCCTGTGTCACATCATCAATAAACACTAGTGTCCCAGTGCCACTGGCAGCCATGCACGCCCAAGCCATCACACTGCCTCCCTCCACCGTGTTTTACAGATGATGTGGTATGCTTTGGATAATGAGCTGTTCCACGCCTTCTCCATACTTTTTTCTTGCCATCATTCTGGTAGAGGTTGATCTTGGTTTCATCTGTCCAAAGAATGTTTTTACAGAACTGTGCTGGCTTCTTTAGATGTTCTTTAGCAAAGTCCAATCTAGCCTTTCTATTCTTGAGGCTTATGAGTGGCTTGCACCTTGCAGTGCACCCTCTGTATTTACTTTCATGCAGTCTTCTCTTTATGGTAGACTTGGATATCAATATGCCTACCCCCTGGAGAATGTTGTTCACTTGGTTGGCTGTTGTGAAGGGGTTTCTCTTCACCATGGAAATGATTCTGCGATCATCCACCACTGTTGTCTTCCGTGGACGTCCAGGTCTTTTTGCGTTGCTGAGTTCACCAGTGCTTGCTTTCTGTCTCAGGATGTACCAAACTGTAGATTTTGCCACTCGTAATATTGTAGCAATTTCTCGGATGTGTTTTTTCTGTTTTCGCAGCTTAAGGATGGCTTCTTTCACCTGCATGGAGAGCTCCTTTGACCGCATGTTGTCTGTTCACAGCAAAATCTTCCACGTGCAAGCACCACACCTTAAATCAACTCCAGGCCTTTTATCTGCTTAACTGATAATGACATAACGACAGACTTGCCCACACCTGCCCATGAAATAGCATTTGAGTCAATTGTCCAATTACTTTTGAGCCCCAGAAATGAAGGGATTGTGTTAAAAAAATGCTTTAGTTGCCTCACATTTTTATGCAGTCGTTTTGTTCACCCCACTGAATTAAAGCTGAAAGTCTGCACTTGAACTGCATCTGAGTTGTTTCATTTAAAATTCATTGTGGTAATGTACAGAACCAAAATTAGAAAAAAGTTGTCTCTGTTCAAATATTTATGGACCTAACTGTATGTACAGTATCTCACAAAAGTGAGTACACCCCTCACATCTTTGTAAATATTTTATCTTTTCATGGGACAACACTGAAGATATGACACTTTGATACAATGTAAAGTAGTCCGTGTACAGTTTGTATAACAGTGTAAATTTGCTGTCCCCTCAAAATAACTCAACACACAGCCATTAATGTCTAAACCGCTGGCAACAATAGTGAGTGAAAAATGTCCAACTTGTGCCCAAAGTGTCCATATTTTGTGTGGCCACCATTATTTTCCAGCACTGCCTTAACTCTCTTGGACATGAAGTTCACTAGAGCTTCACAGGTTGCCACTGGAATCCTCTTCCTCTCCATCATGACGACATCACGGAGCTGGTGGATGTTAGAGACCTTGCGCTCCTCCACCTTCCATTTGCAGATGCTCCACAGATGCTCAATATGGTTTAGGTCTCTGGAGACATGCTTGGCCAGTTCAGCTCCTTTACCCTCAGTTTCTTTAGCAAGGCAGAGGTCGTCTTGGAGGTGCGTTTGGGGTCGTTATCATGTTGGAATACTGCCCTGTGGCCCAGTTTCCGAATGGAGGGGATCACGCTCTGCTTCAGTATGTCACAGTACATGTTGGCATTCATGGTTCCCTCAATGAACTGTAGCTTCCCAGTGCCGGCAGCACTCATGCAGCTCCAAACCATGACACTCCCACCACCATGCTGACTGTAGGCAAGACACACTTGTCTTTGTACTCCTCACCTGGTTGCCACCACACACGCTCAACACCATCTGAACCAAATAAGTTTATCTTGGTCTCATCAGACCACAGGACATGGTTCCAGTAATCCATGTCCTTAGTCTGCTTGTCTTCAGCAAACTGTTTACGGGCTTTCTTGTGTATCATCTTTACAAGAGGCTTCCTTCTGGGACGACAGCCATGCAGACCAATTTGATGGAGTGTGCGGCGTATGGTCTGAGCACTGACAGGCTGACCCCCACCCCTTCAACAGCTGCAGCAATGCTGGCAGCACTCATACGTCTATTTTCAAAAGGCAACATCTGGATACGGCACAGTGGGTAGTGCTGCTGCCTCGCAGTTGGCAGACCTGGGGACCTGTGTTCGCTTCCCGGGTCCTCCCTGTGTGGCGTTTGCATGTTCTCCCCGTGTCTGTGTGGGTTTCCTCCCACAGTCCAAAGACATGCAGGTTAGGTGGATTGGTGATTCTAAATTGGCTCTAGTGTGTGCTTGGTGTGTGGATGTGTTTGTGTGTGTCCTGCCCAGGATTGGTTCCTGCCTTGTGCCCTGTGTTGGCTGGGATTGGCTCCAGTAGACCCCCCCGTGACCCTGTGTTCGGATTCAGCGGGTTGGAAAATGGATGGAACCTCTGGATATGACGCTCAGCACGTGCACTCAACTTCTTTGGTCGACCATGGCGTGTCCAGTTCTGAATGGAACCTGTCCTGTTAAACCGCTGTATGGTCTTGGCCACCGTGCTGCAGCTCAGTTTCAGGGTGTTGGCAATCTTCTTTATGTAGAGCAACAATTCTTTTTATCAGATCCTCAGAGAGATCTTTGAGAACATATGACAGAAAGAGAGACAGAAAGAAAGAACATGAAAGGCACTATATAATAGATAGATAGATCTATAACTTGCCATGAGGTGCCATGTTGAACTTCCAGTGACCAGTATGAGAGCAATAACACCAAATTTAACACACCTGAGACCTTGTAACACTAACGAGTCACATGACACTGGGGAGGGAAAAAGGCTAACTGGGCACAATTTGGACATTTTTCACTTAGGGTTGCACTCACTATTGTTGCCAGCGGTTTAGACATTAATGGAGGTGTGTCGAGTTATTTTGAGGGGACAGCAAATTTACACTGTTATACAAGCTGTACATGGACTTTACATTGTATCAAAGTGTCATATCTTCAGTGTTGTCCCATGAGAAGATATACAGGTGCTGGTCATAAAATTAGAATATCATGACAAAGTTGATTTATTTCAGTAATTCCATTCAAAAAGTGAAACTTGTATATTAGATTCATTCATCACACACAGACTGATGTATTTCAAATGTTTATTTCTTTTAATGTTGATGATTATAACTGACAACTAATGAAAGTCCCAAATTTAGTATCTCGGAAAATTAGAATATCAATTAAGACCAATGCAAAAAAAGGATTTTTAGAAATGTTGGCCAGCTGAAAGGTATGAACATTAAAGTATGCGCATGTACAGCACTCAATATTTAGTTGGGGCTCCTTTGGCCTGGATTACTGCAGCAATGCGGCGTGGCATGGAGTCGATCAGTCTGTGGCACTGCTCAGGTGTTATGAGAGCCAATGTTGCTCTGATAGTGGCCTTCAGCTCTTCTGAATTGTTGGGTCTGGCGTATTGCATCTTCCTCTTCACAATACCCCATAGATTTTCTATGGGGTTAAGGTCAGGCGAGTTTGCTGGCCAATCAAGAACAGGGATACCATGGTCCTTAAACCAGGTACTGGTAGCTTTGGCACTGTGTGCAGGTGCCAGGTCCTGTTGAAAAATGAAATCTGCATCTCCATAAAGTTCGTCAGCAGCAGGAAGCATGAAGTGCTCTAAAACTTCCTGGTAGACGGCCGCGTTGACCTTGGACCTCAGAAAACACAATGGACCAACACCAGCAGATGACATGGCACCCCAAACCATCACTGACTGTGGAAACTTTACACTGGACCTCACGCAACGTGGACTCTGTGCCTCTCCTCTCTTCCTCCAGACTCTGGGACCTTGAGTTCCAAAGGAAATGCAAAATTTACTTTCATCAGAGAACATAACTTTGGACCACTCAGCAGCAGTCCAAAGGCGAGACGCTTCTGACGTTGTCTCTTGTTCAAGAGTGGCTTGACACAAGGAATGCGACTGCTGAAACCCATGTCTTACATACGTCTGTGCGTGGTGGTTCTTGAAGCACTGACTCCAGCTGCAGTCCACTCTTTGTGAATCTCCCCCACATTTTTGAATGGGTTTTGTTTCACAATCCTCTCCAGGGTGCAGTTGTCCCTATTGCTTGTACACTTTTTTTCTACCACATCTTGTCCTTCCCTTCGCCTCTCTATTAATGTGCTTGGACACAGAGCTCTGTGAACAGCCAGCCTCTTTAGCAATGACCTTTTGTGTCTTGCCCTCCTTGTGCAAGGTGTCAATGGTCGTCTTTTGGACGACTGTCAAGTCAGCAGTCTTCTCCATGATTGTGTAGCCTACAGAACTCGACTGAGAGACAATTTAAATTTTTTTGCAGGTGTTTTGAGTTAATTAGCTGATTAGAGTGTGGCACCAGGTGTCTTCAATATTGAACCTTTTCACAATATTCTAATTTTCTGAGATACTGAATTTGAGACTTTCATTAGTTGTCAGTTACAATCATCAACATTAAAAGAAATAAACATTTGAAATACATCAGTCTGTGTGTAATGAATGAATCTAATATACAAGTTTCACTTTTTGAATGGAATTACTGAAATAAATCAACTTTGTCATGATATTCTAATTTTATGACCAGCACCTGTAATAAAATATTTACAAAAATGTGAGGGGTGTACTTACTTTTGTGAGATACTGTGATAGATAGATAGATAGATAGATAGATAGATAGATAGATAGATAGATAGATAGATAGATAGATAGATAGATAGATACTTAAAGTAATTATTTTAGAGGCTGTTGCCCTAAGTGGCCAATCTGACTTGGTCCCACAACAGACTGGCATCCATTCCAGGGTTGTTTCCTGCCCTGTACCCAGTGCTGCCAGAACCCTCAGGCTTGAAGCTGTGTTACAATCACTTTAAATCCCCACAGCACATGATCTCTTAGTGTTATAAAGGTGCTGGAGAGAATTGGCATCAGGTTAGGACTACAGAGGGCACTGGTCCATAGAGGGAAGTCCACATTGCAAACTGGAGAGCTACTGTACGGGCCAAGGTGGACAACTAGGAATAGATCAGCAAATGGGCAATCAGCCCTAAACTTCCACAGGATACCCAATGTCCCAACACTAAAAGGAATCACAAAAGTTACTATTAGGATCCAAAAGGGCAGCAAGTATAAGCAGTAAGGTTCAGAACCATCCTGCTGAATCCAAAAGGGCATTCAAGTCAAAACTGAAGTGCTCAGTGTCGTCGATCTCCTTGAGGACTCTATAGAGTTGTACAAGACATCCATGACCCTGGTGATCACCATTTGGGGGAGCCGGCCGAGGCCAAGTTGGTGCAATGGCCCACTACAAGACAGAGGCAGAGGGAACAGGAGACGACAGGACATGAGACAGCCATTCTACCCCAGAGATGACGACAGAAAAACATGGAAAGTGAACTGCTTGGATCGAGAGGGGGTTTGGTTTGTTTGATGTTCTGACCCCTACTTTAGACTGTAAACTAAACTGATGAACCATTTAATTGACAAAGAGAAGCTCTGGCATCCCTGCTAGTGGCACAACTGAACAAGTGGTGTGGAGACGGGTGAAGTGTCCATCACGTGAGTTTTCTATTACATATTCTCTTTTTGAATACATTATTAATCATCATTGGACTTGAGCCGATACCCTTTTATCTTTTTGGGAAGAAACAAGTGGCTGGGACTGGCGAGCCATGTTGGGCTGAATGGCCTGTTCTTGTCTGGTATGTTCGAATGTTCCAGTTCAGTACCAGTATGCTTGCAGAGAGAGCCGCACTCATACCAACGGTGTCACAGTCCACATACTTGGGCACAGCGCCAGTGCTTTATGGCCAAACACAAAAGCAGAGGCAGCAGTTGCGGGAGAGAGAAATGGAGATACCCCAGACCTCCACAGCTCGCATCCGTTACCAGCATTCTTTTCACAATTTCATAAGTGGGCCACTCAATCACACAACTTATAAGACTTAATAAGCCACAGGACTGGAGCGATACTTTTTGATTTATTTCTCTGCTGGTCTTAAATGTGTGGTGCCAGGATAGGCTTATATGACCCTGAGCTGGATTAAGAAGCCTGGATAACAGATGAACGAATGTTTAATTGCTAACACAGGTATACATAACGACAAGTTAAGCAGCTATGTCACCCTTCTGTCTGTACATTAATCACCAAGACTGAAAACAGCAGAGTCCTTCTGCAAAGGAAGATCAGAAAAGAC
Organism: Erpetoichthys calabaricus; assembly: GCF_900747795.2. Taxonomy (NCBI): domain Eukaryota; kingdom Metazoa; phylum Chordata; class Cladistia; order Polypteriformes; family Polypteridae; genus Erpetoichthys; species Erpetoichthys calabaricus. The sequence goes on from NC_041395.2 coordinate 321,842,410, forward strand.
AAGAATCACACACACACACACTCAGAACAAAAAATGTATTCATGCCAAAAAACGTCTCAAATGACAAGCGTCTCTGATACGATACACTGCTGAGGTGCAGACAAAGCTGTAAAACTGACATTTATTGCACGTGCATATATATATTAATTCAAACTGCTGTATACAGTGCCATCACATCTTTAAAGCCAACAACAAGGAAGCAGACGATACAAGTGCAGGCGTCTGAAGGTCAGATACGAGACACCATATTCAAAGTGCAAGGTCCCTAATTAAATTTTGCCTCAGGATCGTAGCAATCAAAGTGGGTTCAAACACATCCACGTGTCACAGATCTTTACTACTTTAGTTGGGGGGGGACCCTGGGAATCGACACAAACAGGAGGAGGGTGTGCAGCCTTTAAACAGACACTGGGTAGGCCAGGAACTGAACTGCAAATTGTGAAGCTGTGAGGCAACAGCAACCAACCACTGTGCCACTCCGCCACCCCGGCCAAACACAGTAGCATTGTAAGAGTCTGGGTGTCATCCTTGACAGTACTTTATCCTTTCAGTCCCACATCAGTAACATCTCCCGGTCTGCATATATATTCACTTGCGTAACATTAGTCCTCACTCCCCACTCCACTGCTATCCTCGTTCATAGCCTTTTCACTTCTTCTCTGGATTATTGCAATTCCCTTTTCTTTGGTCTTTCTCGCAAATCTCTTTATAAGCTTCAACTGGTCCAGAATTCAGCTGCCCACCCGCATCATTACTAGAACCCCCTCTATTCACCGTATCACTGCCGTCTTGCAGCAGCTTCATTGGCTTCCAGTTCAGTTCCGCATTGAATTCAAAATCCTTCTGTTAACTTTTAAGGCTCTCCACAACCTCGCCCCTCCATTTCTGTCTGACCTCCTCCATGTTGCCATTCCCTCCCGCACCCTTAGATCCTCTTCCTCCATCCACTCGACTGTCCCCTTCGTCCGTCTTACCACCGTGGGGAGCTCCCTAGCTGTGGAACTCACGACCATCTGAGCTTAGAAACATTGATTCATTCTCACTTTTCAAATCTAAACTTAAAACTCATTTAAGACTGCTTTTTCTCTTTGACTACAATTGCGCTGTCTGAATTTAATTTTTATATTTTAGTTTTGTTTATAATCTGTGTTTTGTCTATTGTTTGGTGTCCTTGAGTGTTTAGAAAGGCGCCTACAAATAAATAAAATGTATTATTATTATTATTTATGTTTGGACAAAAAAGCAGCAAAGGAACCGTTAGCCTGATGGCAAAATGGCAAGAAGGACAGTGCCATCTACTGGTGGCTCATATTCAGCTGCTTTCCAATATGAGTACCAGTTCCAGGGTGTCTCTCCATCTGCCTGCACACCCAAAAAATGGGAACTCTAAACGAAATTAAAAGAGTTTATTTAACAAAGTTATGCACCATAAAAAAAAAAAAAAAGAGTTAAACTGGTTTGTGAAGTGCACAGTGACGACGCTGCATGAAAGAAATGTAAACTGCTCCAGACTTTCTGAGGACAATATAAAAACTAACAGTGATTATTTCACAAAGGGTTTTAAATAAAGAGGCTAAACACCAGGACCAGGCGTAAGAACGGACAGCACAATGCCCAGGTGGTCTCTTGGCCTTGAAACCACAGGTTTATTTTTTTCCCCAACATGCCAGTTGGAGTTTTTATTTTCCTGTCCTTCCTGGTCATCTGACCATAGTTTGTAATTAAGCCAGACATTTCTGCCACCATAAATAACCGTCTTTTAATTTTTACTTTCTTTGGTAACTGTTTTTAGCCATTATTATTGTAAATGAAAATGTATGAAAATGTGCCATGTAAGTGCATGTTGCTGTTGTTAAGGGGGCTGAAAGATCAGCCGGAAGCCCAGGAATCAGCCCTGGTCAGTTTACCGCAGAGCTCACTCACCCTCGCCCTCACCCAGGACCAGTTACGAGCCCCCAATTCACCCAATAAGCACTTCTTTGGGAAGAGAACAGTCCACACAGGAGTAGGGAGAACCCGCCAACTTCCTATTAAAACAACTGGGCACAGGATTCAAACCATGCAGGCAGGATCCATGAGACTTGCCACTGTGCTGCCCACAATGCCACCATAACCACACGCACTTACTGTATAGTTTCACAATATTTACACACAAGCAATTTGGGTTGCAAACAGGTGCGACTTTGAGGGTTTTGTGACGACACAATAAAGGCCAACGATTTCCAATTAAAGTCAGAACAGATCAACACCAGTTCACACTGTTATGTAAAGTCTGCACCGGAATTAATGCATTTCAGGGCAGCACAAGCGCCCATTCTTCAACCCCCCCCAAAGGAACATCCAGTCAAAACAGACATGCTGCCATGCAGGGCTGGCAAATAACAACCTTGTGGTGCTGTTAAAAGGTTTCCAAATCGGAGAAAATGCAAAGTAATGAGGAAAATATCAATTAAACTGGTCAAGTTACAGACTCGCATGTATTTATTACCCTTTTGAATATCATTTCTGCTCAGCCTTTAAGATAAACAGCCATTATGTAAGGCATTTTCATTCGAGGAGCGTTAAGAGTGAAGTGAGCCGTTGCTCTCATGTTGCAGTCTGCCGTCTGTAGCCCACCTCCTACCTTAATTTACCTCTGAAGTTGTGTGGGTTCTGCCTCAGATGTGCGTGTGTGTGGATGCGGCCTATTAGGTCACTGTTGGTGCCCCCTGGCTTGAGCAAAGCCCACTCTTCTGTTGCTGCTAGGATAGGCTGCAGTTCTCCTTGCACTCCGAGACTCACAGTAGTAAGCAGGCAGTAAAAGAAAAGTGCATTCAAAAAATTAGGGAAAATATTATGGGCAAGTCTTTTGGACATAAACGTTAAGGAGAATGCAGAGGTGACATCCAAGTGATTCTTCAGAGGGGTATAAACATTGGAGGACAGTTAACGTAAGGAAATTATGGTCTGCATTTAACATTCTTACAGGCAGCCATTTAGTTACAAGAGTTATTAAGTTTGTCTCTTAAGCGCTCCAGTCTCACCGGCAGGAGGCCCAACATCTCTTCACTGAGCTCCAGTTCAGTCTCCACTGCCTTTTTGGAATCAGGATCCTGTTCACAGTAGTCGACCACATACTTATAATACTCCACGGACTTGCTGAGGCTCTCTAGCTGTCTGTTGCCATCCGAGCTAATAATCCTGCTGTAGAGCCGAGCAATACGGAACTTTGCAACAAGGGCAGGCCGAAGGACATCCTCCTCCAGCTTTTCTGGAAATTTGTTCTCCGCATTCTTGAGTGACTCAAGGAACTGTTCATAAAATGAAATAGAAGAGTAAATCAGGTGGTTGATCTTCTTAATTGTGTGACTGTCCAGTGATTCCTGCTTGTTTGCCAGTGCAATTTTCAGATCCATCATCTCAAAATAAGTGTCTCCTAATTCAAACTGTAGCTGCCTGCAAATGAGAAGGTAGTATTGAGGGTTCAGGTCTTTGCAAACAGGCTCCAGCATGTCAATGCGACGTTTGTGCATTTTGCAGCACCTCTCATAATCCTCTTCAAAAAAGGCTAGTGCCTTAAAGAGGGCACTGTGGTCCTGCAGAATTTCAATGTGATCCGTTACGTGTCCGTCCATTTTGAAGTATTCCTTGGCCACGTTGACATTGTTCTGCCCATACAAAAAGATGGCTCGGGCCTCATCAAAATCCAGGGGGTAGGCACAGCTTACTTTCTCTTCTACAGCCAGAATAGAGTCAAACGTGTCACTGGAACCAAAGAGGACTGCCGTCTTGCGGTCAATTTCCTTTGCCTCCTCTTCTTGACGCCTCTTTGCTTTCAGCTCATCCTGCCGGTCAAGGTCTAGCTCGCCAATATTATCCTGAAAAACAAAGGAAGATAATAGAGGAAGAATTCAAATTGGGTTTGGCAAAAAAAAAAAAAAAAAAACAAACAACAAGACACACAATTGTATTCAAGAAGGCAGCGTAGATGTTGTAGAAACAAAATTCTTTCACACGTGCACCGTTTTGAAAAAAAAATTCTCCATCCGCATGAAAATGCAAAACCCAGCCATTTCACTACAACGTCAATAAATGAACACTTGTAATCACAGGCGGCTTGTATGTTTAGTGAAAACCTCCCCTTGCTGTTCAAATAATCCATGGGATTTGTGGATGGCTGCTTTATTTGTACACGAGTCCTGGTGACACCCTGCTACATGTTCCTCTACTTTGGATTTGGTGACAGCTCATTGTATACACATGAGGCCCAAGTGGACTGTCGTTGCTTCACACTCTCACCTTACTATTCTAGAAACCCTCTGTCTTGTGTAATCCCCCCTTGCCTGCTAAATAGTAAACTGTACAGGCAGGCAACTTTTCTGACAACACTGACAGGCGACCTCATTACACTCATTTTTCCTTCGATGTGCGGGCCAAGCAGCTCACTCAAAGACAACAGTGATGTCCTTGACAAACGAATATTCTCTTCAGAAACAACCTCTTCATTCTCAAAGTTGTCCCACCAACTAGAGGTGTTGTGTCGTCAGAGTGAATACCGGCGGAGTATTGACCTCCGTAGCACATTCTGACACCTCTGTTGCTCACTATAGTGATAAAGTAATCGTATGTTTAAATGTAAACTTGTAAAATGTCCCGGTAACAAGGTTAACACCAGCACTACTTTAGCTACGACAGCAACTGCACAAAATTGCGGCTTGTAAACAAAACAGATTAATGGCGCGCACACTGACGTCAATCAAAGAAGATACTGGCGCACACTCTTGACGTTACAAGCCAAAAAAAAGAAAACGGAGTTTCTGAACATCTTCACCCTGGAAGGAGTTTTTCAAAAGCTCCGTTTTCAAGGACCTAAAATGCAGTTTGCATGTGGACGAAAAGCCAAAATGCATACAAAAAGCTACGTTCTAAAAAAATACTCAGGGACATGTGGGACTGGGTCTTAATCAACAGATGTGAATCGGAAAGAGAACTTCCAGTACCAATACAATGAAAGCATAACGTACAGAAATCACTTCATATTATAAATAAGAGCAAAAAAATTGCATCATTTAGGAGCTCCTCACAAAAACTGCTTTCAGCAAATGCAACATGATAACTAAAGCAAAGCAACAACAAGATTGGTATTGAATTATGTGGGCGAAATAACAGTAAATTAACTGCGTGAGCAGGGATGACTGTCAATAGGGAATGTTCGAACTAGTGCAAGTATAAGCCTTTAGAAACTGGACCATTAACAAACAAACTTAATTTAGATCAGGGCCATGGAGGGCTAAACACACCCACATACACCGACTAAAGCTGATGTCACATTACACAACTTCTAATCATGGCGTATGTCAGACCTGCTGTCCGCAGTCTCTGATCTCGTTGCAGGATCATACCCATTTAAAGGAGTGAAAAACTGCTGGGCCTGTCATAGCGCCTGACTGAGTGCCAACCTTCCAGCACAGTCATGCTCGCCCCTTTATCGATTCTGTTGTGGTACATAAAACACAAGAGCTCAGACAGTTAAGCTTCTCTTCTGATTGTGAGGCCACTTATTCTTCATCACTGTATTATATGAATTGTACTTCCAGAGGAGTATTCTTTAATTGTCAGCTCTCATGCACACAGAGCCCAACCCATGACTAAAGACACACATAAATCTGTTTAGATTGTGTTGGTGTGAGTCACTCGGCTGTCTCACTAGGCTTATGTAATCACTGGGAAAGGTGTCTAGTGTGACAAGGCCTTAGCACAGGGACTTAATAGATTCACCGTTAGCCTAATGGTTAACATTTTTATAGTAACATATAAACATTCAACAGACATAGGTGACAAAATGCTGGGCAAGTGAGAGCACATCTAGGGGTAGCATTTTATATTTACTGTAGTCCAGCAAAATCTGTCAACTGTTTTAGTACAGTGCTACTTCAGATAATGCTCATTATGAAATGGCACAAAAACAAAAGAAACATTTCTTATAGAGTAGCCAGTGGGGGGTCCTCTAGTGGCCAAGGGAATCAACTCAACGTACAACTACACTGGTTTAGATATCAAACTAAAAGAACAGTCATGACAGTGCTGCTTAATCTACAAGAGTCCCAGACTGCAGAAGAATTAAATGCTGTGTGTAAAACACTTGAACTGTTTTGTGTAAGGTTGTCCAACTCATGCAGTTTAACCCTTAAGATGTGAACAAAGACCAAATTTAATGCTAAAGGGGGTAAGAAGAAGAAATGTAAGTGAAAACAACCCTGCAATCACATAATGGCCGTACCTCTAGCATTTTTTTGGCATCTAAAAGAAGATTCAGGCAATACTTAATCCAGCATCGTGCAATTTCAGCTCCCCTTTGACAAAGCTGTTCTCTCTTCTCGTTCTCAGCTTCACCTATAAATATTAACAACAATAATATTTAAAAAGGGTGCTCTGTCATACAGTATGCTATGGTTTCAATCTGTCCCACAAACCAAGTACTTACTGGTATTTTAAGGAAAAGAATGTACATTCATTTAGAATTAAACACAGTAACAGCACAACAATGACTACAAACAAACTAACTGACTGACTATAAACTAATAGGAGCAGCCAAAAGAAGACGAAGACACTTACTTTTTAAATATTATTAAAAAAAAAAAAAGATGCTCATTGATATTATAGCCTCCAGCTGAGTTACAGAGTTAAAACATGACTGAAACTCTATAAAGTGGCTCATAAGATAATCTTACAGTAAACAAAATGGTATGTTGAATATTCACTAAATTATTAATCCCATGCAATATTGCTTATAAACTCTTGAAAATCTGGGATTACAGAAGAACCGCAGAAGCAAGAAAGAAAAAAAAATTAATATTCCTCACAGAAACTTACTTTCTTGTGCAGCTGCTTCTGATGGAATCTCCCCGGCCAGTTCAAAAACCACAGATGCAGCAGCTAAGCAGTGACGTCCTTCCATGTAGCACGACTGATCAGGAACAAGCAATAACAATAATAATCATCACATTCATCACAACTTAGTCCCAAAAATCACATTTCCAGATTATTTTACAGCTGTTTCCTAAGCAGGACTATAAGAAGTGCATTTCCACACATTTTTCTTACCTATATTTTTTCAGAACGCTGTTAGGTGTGAATTGAATTTTTTAAACAATAAGGCATAGTCTATCATATTGCAAGTGGAGGAGAGGATGTAAACAAATCATGAATGAGTATATCATCACTATGTATCATCCACCATCTCCATCACCTGCAAGTCACACTTTGTCTGCTTCTCTTCTGAAATGTAAGAATTCTGAAGAAATGCTGCACACTTGTAATTTTTTCTCTAAACTATACGGATTGCCTAGAATAAGAAACCAAACAATACGCACAGTGCCTCTCCCTCAGTCTACCACCAAGAAAACATTACAGCAAAACTACAGGTCATCTTCTTTCTTAAGTAGTAAGGAGCACCACATACATTAGAAGCACGGCTTTTTAAAAAGGCCACCTACAAATCTTCATCTATAGCCTAACTGAAAAATAGAATCCAAAAAGAGGGGGGTCCCCTTGCATTGTCACCACATATAAACTGCTTTCCTCCAATGAAAACAGTTGAGCAAAAAAGGTAAAAAGGTGAGTACAATTACAGCAGGATTCCTCCGTGTAAAACCACATCTAAAACAATACAAATATAATGTGATAAAATGAGCTACTGTTTATAATACACACAGCTTCTACCAGATTACATTTGGTCTGTCAGCAACCTATGTGTATTTTTGTTCAACTACAGATGTGCTTGGTGTCCTGTCTGCTGGACTAGGTGTTCACATGCACGGCCAAAATTAAACTGCTCCAACTATGCAAACAGCGGTGTTTCAAAAGGTCCATGCTTGTTGGGTGCATCATTTGGGGGAGGAATAGAAACAAATATCTCATACCAACACACAGTCCTTCTAGAAGGTGTTTGGTTTGCCTGCATGACAGGAACTACATATTGACTTTCACTGCACCAAAGGGCCTCAATGTCTGATCACAATTCAAGGAGTGGATGTAGAGGTGGTCCACTCCTACAAGTATTTGGGGGTCCAGATTAATGACAGGTTGGAATCAACCTACTTGATTTACAAAAATGTATCAGAAACGCAGTATATAGTATAGAAAGATGTAAGCTCTGCGGTGGGCTGGCACCCTGCCCGGGGTTTGTTTCCTGCCTTGTGCCCTATGTTGGCTGACATTGGCTCCAGCAGACACCGTGCCCCTGTAGTTAGGATATAGCGGGTTGGATAATGGATGGATGGAAGCTCCATAAAACCCAATTTCTGCCACACAAGAACTATGAAGCATTCCCTTCTAGTAATGCTTTGTACGGTGTCTGTGAAGTGGGCAGCACCTGTGGTATCCTGCCTCAATAACTTCATCCTTGGGTTAAAATAAGAACAGCTCCTTTATTTCAAAATGCATGCAATTTCCAGATACTCTATATTGCCAAACGTTTTGGGACCCCCCTCCAATTCATTGAATTCAGGTGTTCCAATCACTTCCATGGTCACAGGTGTATAAACTTGAGCACCTAGGCATGCAGCTGGCTTCTACAAACATTTGTGAAAGAATGGGTCGCTCTCAGTAGCTCAGTGAAGTCAAGGGTTGTACCGTGATAGGGTGCCACCTGTGCAATAAGTCCATTTGTGAAATTTCCTCGCTACTAAATATTCCATGGTCAAATGTTAGTGGTATTATAACAACATGGAAGCAACTGGGAACAACAGCAACTCAGCCATGAAGTGGTAGGCCACAGCGCATGCCGAGGCGCACAGTGTGCAGAAGTCGCCAACTTTCTGAAGAGTCAATAGCTACAGACCTCCAAAAGCTCAAGAAGAGTGCATAGAGAGTGTCCTGAAATGGGTTTCCATGGCCGAGCAGCTGCAGCCAAGCCTTACATCACCAAGTGTAATGCAAAGCATCAGATGCAGTTGTGTAAAGCACACCGCCACTGGACTCTAGAGCAGTACAGACAGGTCCTCTGGAGTGACTAATCTCGCAATCCGATGGATGAGACTGGGTTTGGCAGCAGCCAGGAGAACAGTACTTCCCTGACTGCACTGTGGCAAGTGTAAAGTTTGGTGGAGGGGGGATTATAGTGGGGGGTTGTTTTTCAGGGGTTGGGCTTTGCCCCTTATTTCCAGTGAAAAGGAACTTTAATGCTTCAGCATACAAAGCCATTTTGGACAATTTTAGGCTCCTAACTTTGTGGGAACAGTTTGGGATGGCAACATGACTGCACACGCACCAGTGTACAAAGCAAGGTCTATAAAAAAATGGAGGAGCGAGTTTGGTGTGGAGAAACTTGACTGGCCAGCACAGAGCCCTGACCTCAACCTGATAGAACGAACACCTTTGGGATGAATTAGAGTGGAGACTGTGAGCGAGCCAGGCCTTCTTGTCCAACATCAGTGCCTGACCTCATGAATGCTCTCCTGGAAGAAGGGGCAAAATTCCCATAAACGCACTCCTAAACCTTGTGGAAAGCCTTCCCAGAAGAGTTGAAGCTGTTATAGCTGCAAAGGGTGGGCCAACTCCATATTAAAGCCTATGTATTAAGAATGGGATGTCATTAACTCTTTTAGGGCGGATGTTGCCTTTTGTCGACAGGAGGGGTAGAGGGCGACAATCAGCTGTTAATGGCGACAAAACCCACTGTTACGTTAAAGGTATTTCCTCTCTATTTGGAGGAATGTTAGACTCATTGACTCGGCATCTAATCCTTGCGTATGTGTGAGTTATGAAATGTAAACAAAGGCAAGATGGCATCAATATCTCATGAGGGAGCGAAGCGAGTGCAGAAAACAAAATACTCAGCAGATGATGTTTTTCGCAGAGTTGGACTCTGATTTTTCAGAATCTGATTTTGTTGAGTGATCAGGAGATCGAGCAAGAGAGTGAGGAACTGGCATCAGCTGATCAGACACCAGCTGATCGGCTGCCAGTTGAGTGCATTCAAGCAGCCAATGCACCTACGGCAAGGTTCGCGTGGAAGGAATACCCAGACATTGATCAGTTGGAGCCAAACTGGCTACCGGACTTCACAAGATGGCATGGCTTGCTGTTGGATATGACAGATTACCAGCCGCTGGACTACTTCAATCTGTTTTTTCCTGAGGCTGCCTTTCAGCTACTGTCAGACGAGACAAACAGGTATGCAGAGCAATTTTTTGAATCGCGGGCTGCGCTTGCACCACATTCTCGTTTTTCAAAGTGGAAACCCACAACAAAAGATGAGATGAACGGCGTTGTGGCATTACAAATTGAGATGGGACTAGACTGGTGATATAACTTCAGGGAGCATGGGTCCAAACGTGTTTTGTACCCGGGTGGCTTTGGACAGGTTATTCCACGTGATAGGTACGTGCTGCTGCAAAGTTTTATTCACTTCTGTGATAACCAGAAACAAATCCCAAGGGGTGAGCCAGGCTATAATCCCATGTATAAAGTTCATCCTTTGCTTGACATTGGGGAACCAACTTAAACCATTGCTTTGTGTTCTTTTTTAAAAAGTTAGTTTTTGGAAAAATATTCAGCCCTGGGAGAAAAGAAACAAAAAAAGTTAGCCCTAAAGAAGTTAAAGTTCATGTGTGTGTGTAAAGGCAGGCGTTCCAATACTTTTGCCAATATAGGGAACGTTTCAAACAGCTACCCACAGAAAACATCCATAATGATCAAACTAAATGTAAACTTCATTTGTCATCATATTAATGTCTTATAACTGGTTTAGTTCCATCTGCTTTAACGCATCAACTTGTGGATACTGCGACATTATGCTTAACTAATGTGGGAATTTTCCGGATTTGACCACACATACAGACACCAGGGAGATTCTAAGAATTAAATTAGGTTTTTTGTTCCAGGCAAACTGCAAAAAACATACTCTCAACCCTGCAATTGACCACTAAATTTCAAGGATAGCTTTTGTGTGTGAAAAGGGATTTCTGTTACACTAGTGGTAAATTCCATAACCAAACTCTGGTCCTTCCACGTCTATCTCCATGGCTTGTCATCAGTCTGTGTTCCTCACATTTACAGAATCAAAAACACAAGAAACGCAGCCAGATGGCCTTTGAAAGGATGATCTTATTTTATGTGTGGAAAACTAGCAACACTAACATCTTCAGGTGCGGGGCAGTGAATAAGCTTTCAGGATAAACACTGTTACTATAATATTGAACTGTGGCGTTGCGTTTAGGGTCATCCAATTCAGATTTCTAAAGGTAGAGCCTATTCGCTATCTTGAAAAGAATATGAAAAATATAAAAATGAAGCAGCCATTGCAGAGAATCAGGGGCACACAGATGACGAGAGGTACAAGTGGATTACCTTAGTTATGTAGTACTGTGAAAGAGTGGCAGCATTGATGGCCCATTCCAGTGGAATAAAGTCGTTGAACTCCAGTTGCCTCTGAAGAGTGGCATGGCAATAGCGGGCTGCCTTTTCATTCTGCTCCTGGTTTTTATATACTTGTGCCAAGTAGTATAAAGTATAGGTGTAGGCTTTTTCAAATCTGCTTTCAAAACATGAAATAGAAATTGATTAAGAAAGACAGAAAAGTGAGAAAACAGCTAGAGAAATACAAAGCCCTTTTGCATTTAATATGGTGACTTCATAGCATGTCCATCTAGTCCTAGTCTGCCATACAGGAGGCTGATGTCTACAACTGGCACCTGAAACCTTAGGGATGCAAACAACAAAACAAAAACATAAAAAGGTTAATGTATCACCATGAGAAATAAGACTCCTGTTTTAATATCTGAAGATATTTTAATAGCATGATTGCTGGGTGTGACTCATGATGTTTAAATGTTTTATTTGAAAAAACTACCCAGTAAATCTTCTCTTCTGTGCACTTGAATATGTCTGAATTACAAATAAATGAAAACCTTTTTTTTTTTCTTTAAACTACATTTTGTTTTATAAAGCTTAAATTTGCCTTAATCTGATCCAGTAACTGTTAGAAATCTATAGTAGTCTAAATATATTTGAATACTCTTAGGTCGCACCTTCTTTTCCTTACCGTCTGGCTTTTGTCAGATGCGCTCACAACTAAATGCACAAGTAACCAACTGTGCGACACAACATACTCGGCCAAACGACATAATTATCTAATCGATGAATGTTATCATTGCTAACAACTTTAATAAATATATGTTTATTTAACATTATTTTAGCAAAATTACATTTGTTTTGGAGGTTAAGGACATACAACTAGGTAAATGACATTTGGATTGGTGACCCAAGTAAGGTGAGATTTGTTGTTCATTAACTTTTTAATAGTGTTTGCTCTTGTTTGGCGCTGGCACCCATTTAAGTCCACTGTATCAGAAAAATTATCTCCATGAAAACAAAATTTTTTTCCTCAGCCAACACTACATATAAAACAGTCAATGGAAACCAAAATCTGTGAAGAGAACGGGATGCCAACTGTGTATTTTCTGAAGAATGCCAATCAAGCTCCACAGTGGTGGGCTGTGAGCACAGGTCCTAGAGGATGTCGGGCCCTCATGTCACCCTCATGGAGTCTGTTTCCTGACAGTTTGGTCAGACACAAGCAAAGCAGTACCCAGCTGAAGGTCATTTTGTTGGGCTCTGGCAGTGCTCCTCCTGTTCCTCCTCACACAAAGGAGCAGATACCAGTCCTGCTGCTGAGCCAATGCCCTTTTACTGCCCTCTGCAGCTCTCCTCATGTAATGGCCCGTTGTAGCATGGCTACATAACGGACAGTCGGGTTAGCTTTCTGGATTGTCCGTCACTTTATAATGTTGGCTGGGAGGGTGTTTTAAATAGCCCTTCAGGCACCTTTGGTGACGTCCCAGTCTGGAAGGATCCCGCCCGAGTAAATTTTCCAGCTGCTTGTTGCCGGCGTGAGGTTTCCATGACAACCAAGAGGGGCAAGGGTTTTCCGCGGGAAACTTTTTCTTTTTAAGAGGAATGGTGGATCAAGGAGGAGAAAGGAAAAAGGAAGGATAAGGCTGAAGGCAACGCAGTGACTATCCACGTTCAAAGAACTATTCAGGATCTTACTTCACCCAGGGACGTCTGCTATTCATGGGTGGCCACCCTGAAGAAATAATCAAGTGACGAATCTCCGAGAAGAGTCCAGGTACTGGTGTTCTCCGGGTGCTCTCGTCTGGTGAGTCGAATTCCTGAGTTTCATTCTTCGTGATAGTCCGCGGAGAAGCTGCTTCGCCAAAGGACGGTTGTGTTTCCTCCTGCCATACAGGAGGAACTGAACTGCAGGGTTTCTTGTTTTCTTATATTTTGGACTAAGTGAAATCTTTCTTTTGCATTCTCAAAGAACAGTTTTTTTTATTGTCTGTGTCAAACCAGGGGTTAGGATTTGGGCGCTAGGGAGGGCGTCTGGGGAAGGGGTTCACTAATGAGCACTCAGGCACCGGGCAAGTAAATGTAAATAGTAAATGTTAATATATTTATCAGTCCCTCATCCTGTTGCGTTTTATTTTTTGCCAATTATTTAAGGGGGCATAGGGGCAAGAGGGGACGAGGACCGGATATGGTAATGCTAACGGGTTGTGAAGTGTAGGAATCGCGTTCCCGTATTTTGCAGTTGCTACACCGTCTCCTAGTATCTCCTCCATGCTATTGATATTGAGACTGTGCTGGGAATCACAGCAAACCATCTTGCAATGGCACATATGAATGTGCCATCCTGGAGTAGCTGGAATACCTGTGAAACCTGAATTGGCTGCAGGCACCACCTCATGCTATCAGTAGTGACAAGGACACCAGCAAAACACAAAACTAGAGAAGAATCAGTGAGGAAGGATAAGACGACAGCAACTGTCTATGGCCACCATTCCCTTTTTGGGGTTGTCTTGTTGTTGCCTCTCCTGGTCACCTGCTGTCATTTTCTTTTGCACCAACACAGGTGAAGTTGATTCACAATCGCTTCTGCTGGACAGACTGATATCCTTGAAGCTTCACTGACATGGTGTTGGACTGGGATGATTAAGTGTTCCCTTAGTTTTTTTTGAGCAGTATACTTACAAGTCCAGAATATGTTGAATGATCTGTTTTCCACATCAATTTTTTGTTTTTTACCACTCATTTTCAACTGTGTCTGCACAGTCATATCATGATGCAAACTGACACGCTAAGGCAAGTACTTGCATTCAGCATCACTATACACAAACAGGAAAATGGCACCAACTTTATAAAATTTCACTCATATTTCTAGCTTGGTGTGTTGACGGTCTTACCTTCCACGGGCCAGACAGAACCAGACCACACATGGCATTGGGCCTGCAGGCCGTACAATGCCCAGGTCTGAACTAGGCTGTATCTCACCATAAGCCTGTGTCGGGCTTTTTCAGCATTAACACTTTAGATGAGGTAGATGATATGGCATGTGAGAACTGGGTACCGTTATCCTATTTAGTCACAAAGTCCAAAATATGCATTTACAAACTATGATCTGCATACAGTAATAAACCAGAGGCAGGTCAAGAAAATGTGCTCCACAAATCTGCAAATTAACTACCCATGACTGACTTAATGAGTAGCATAGCTCTCAGTAATGGCACTTCATTTAGCTGAGAAATATTACTTGAAAAAATAGTAAAAAGTGGGACTCCCCAATAAAAATTTACAAATAAAATTTCTATTGCAATGTTTTTCCTGTTAATCTGCAAAATTCACATGCTTTATCAAGGCAGGGTCTTTTCCCACCATAGCACAGTATATATAAATCTGGAGCATTTACTACAGAAACAAAAACGGATAAAAAGCAGTTAATAAATTTATATATACACACACACACACAGAGTAAAACCTTGACTATCCATCACTCAATTAACCAGTCATTGTTAACCATCAGAGCAAAAAAAAAAAAAAAATTGCACATACCAGCGCCTACCTATTAATGTACCACTACTGCCATGCGATACACAGCGAGCTCTGCACATTAGAACAACTCTCCCTTCTGCTAGCGTGTAGTGTTTTCCCCCCAACACTACATGTCACACCACATTTTGAAATTACAGCGTCAGTTACATACCTTCAGTTTTAATAGCGTTTTATAGCTTTTCTCTTTTGTTATAATTAATCTGCTATTCATTTTTATGGCCGATAAATATATGTGTGTGGTGTTGGAATTGTCACAAAAAATTAAAATGAATATACATTTACGAAACGGTGAAAGTGCTTCAAGTATTTGTTCAAATTTATGGAGTAGGAAGAACAATGGTAAATGATATAAAGCATGATGCCGACAAAATTGAAAAATGTATCGAAAATGGAAACCATTGATGGTAACATTATTCTGTATTAATGTTAATGTTCTGCATTGTAATTTTCTTTTTAAATTGTTTTGTTAATATATTGTACAGTGCAGGCAGCTTATGAAGCGCTGTACAGCAGCAGAAAGGGCGGAATGCTGTGTAAGTGATGGGACTGACTGAAGGGCTTCTGTTCTGTGAGGGGCAGACAGGAGAAGTTAGGAGAAAAAGGAAGGCGCTGTGAAAAGAAATTTGGAGTAGGGAGTCAGGAGACAATAAACAGGAGTGTTTGCAGGATAGAGAATGACAGAACGTGAGTGGCAGGAGATAAACTGATTGGTAGGGAAATCTTTCTTTTATTGTTTTGGAGGTGTGCTCTGTAACCCATATAACGGATATAAGACAGGGCACCGTTTGTTACGGAATGAAGACTCCAAATAAGACACAGAAAACTCCAGTACCTCTGAGTTGCATTTGCTTATTACGTTGGTCGTTATATTATACAAATTAATTACTTTTGTTAATACTGTATTATATGTTGTTAATATAGTTTTGTTTTGTAAACAAATAGAATTATTGGCTAAAATAATCTACTGTATATCACTTTTAGAGTAGCTGTTCTCTTATCTGTCTTTTCTCTTATCCATCACTGCCTCAGTCCTGATCCCTGACGGATAATTGAGGTTTTACTGTATATATGTGTAAACACACACACACACACACATATATATATTTTTTTCTCTTTCTTAGGAAACAGTTCTTATACTGATGGTAAGCAAGTTCACTAGAAACACTGTACCTCCGGCTGCGTTCTTGTTCAGTTAATTTCTGCTCTTCTGCCATGAAGAATTCACTTGGGTCTAAAGGTGGCTTTCCAATCTACAATGCAAATTTAAGAATCATGTTCAACTTGAGTGACTTTGAAATTCAAAAAAATAAAATAAATAAATACTTTGCCTTTCTCATAGTGTAATCCACAGAAACCGCAACTGAGCAAAAGCAAGACACTGACAGACCTGTCACTGAATAACTTTTTCAGCTACATCAATTCTGGCTGCCCACTACTTACTCTTCTTATATTAGTATCTCATCAAAGAGCACACACACACTTATTCTTTCTGTATCAGATGATACCACTCAATTTTAAAGTCTGCACGCTTTATAGATCCTAACAATAGGTAACATTTGATTTTGTTACATACAAGTGGTCATGCACTGCCTAGGTTCACTGAATAACAGTTGGGATGTTAGCTGTACAGCAGTCAACTTGAAATGTGGACGTAGGGCAGGAATGTGTTAAAATATGGGAAACTAGCAAAAAGCTGACCTAAACTAAAAGAAGGCTCAATCACAAACACTCAGGCCTTTATTCATTTTTGTTTATTATAAATTGCCCATGTCACTTTCTCCTTTATATCTGTGCACCTGGCAAAACAAATCTGAGAAATGTAGCAGTGACAAAAGCCTTGTTAAACAATAAGAATTATTTGTGTAAATGAATCAATATGGGGAAAAACCGAACCAAACACACAAAAAAATTCTTATACCAGAAAAAAGGAACATGCGTAAACAAATACAGGCACAAAATTAACTTTTCATACGTTAACCAACTAAGATAATTCAACAAAAGACACATTGTGATCATGTTAATTCTGATGGCAATGTGTCAGAATTCGAAAACATGCATTTACTTGATTACATACAACCTGATTGAGCAGTTATATGTGCGCTAGGACTGTCAAAAATATCAATATTGACAAGTATTGGTTTTAACATTTTAAAGTCACTTCAGATGTCATTTTTCATGGTATTGATTCTAAAGTCTACAATTTTTACAACTAGAAATCACTGGGGATGTCAAATAACTGATGACTTTTCTGCACTGTTTCACATTTCCAAAGTATCACAAATTCTTTTTTTTTTTTTTTTTTTTTTTTTTTAAAAAAGCCAATAGTATGCTGCCTGATTGAGATGGTTACTCTGCAACTTATTTACAGGTTTGGAGAGGTCAGACGCAATTTCGTCCCTTTCCACCCCCCCATTATTCCATTCTATCCTGGTACGTAAAACGTAAGACATCACACAGATGAGACTCTCTTCTGTTTGTGAGGTCCAAAATACTCACATTCAGTATTCCTCGTAACTGCATTATATGCACTATACTTCTGGCTGAGCACTCACTGGCTCTCAGCTCTTCACAAACAGCACTCCTACCCATATAGCATAAGACTAACATTATACTGGTTTGATTTTGTTGGGGCGAATTCTAGTTGGAGGGAGGCACTGGTTATATCACACTACAGTCTACAACTGAAAATTGCTGGAAAAGTGAAGTGATGTGACTGGCCTTACTTAAAGTAGGTAATACCAGTTACAAAATCAAGTTTCACAAGATTTTCCAACAAAAAGTAGATGATGATTGTGTTCCCTGGAGAAATGAAAAGGTACAACTTTGGTGTTTAGACAGTTCTGTTTCTCATTTACTAAGGTGAGAAATGAAGTGAAAGTCACTGCACAAGGTTTCTTCTCTTGACGCTTTTTGTACGGTTGTCACACTTGCTTAAAGATCTTCAAAATGGGCATTGGGCAAATCTGTCAAAGAGCACTTTGCTGCCACATTACACTTACATAATTATGTAGGAACAGCCAGAGATGCACAATTTCTAACTACGCCAGCCCTTCAATTAAGATTTGCGTTTCCCTTACCTCTTTTGTGTATTTAGTGTAGAGCAACTCTGCATTCTCCAAGAAACTCTGAGCTTTGTCAGTCTCTTCTCTTCCAGCCCAAAGGATTCCAAGTTGGTTCTAAAGAAAAGAAAAAAAAAAACAACTTTAATCAAACTTTATAACTTTATTCTGTCTTTCAATGTGGCTTCAGTTCAACATTGTGCATACAAAAAAACAAAATAAAAGTAAGGCGAAACTCAAAAAAAAAAAAAAAGAAAAACAAAAAAGACGATTAGGATCTAGAAATAAACACTCAGACCCCTAAAACAAAGGGATGGCTTAAATGATTGAGAAATACAATGCAAAAACCAACAGGCTTCATAGCATAACACAACATTCCAAACCCACTTAATCCCATTCAGGTTCATAGGCAGCCATAACCCATCCCAGCAGCACGGTTCACAAAATATGAACCAACTCAGGACAGGGCACAAGTCAATCGTGGGGCCCACTCATCCACACACCTACACTTAAGCCAATTTAAAACTTCCAGTCAACCTAAGATACAAGTGTTTGAGATTTGGGAGGAAAACCAAGACAGAGAAAAGTGGAAAGTAGGAAAAGTGCATATGCCAGGCTGACAACAATTAAGTGCGGGACTCGCTTATCTGTGAGGCACTATCAACCACTGAAAATCTATCTGCTATATAATAAAACGCCAAGGTCTGCATGTGAACGTGTTTGTGCGAGTCTGGTTCTTATGGGAAATCTGACTGGTCAGTTTGGCTTTGGTATGACTGGTCAGTTAGGCTTAGGTGACATGATTTAAAGAAAAAGTACAAGTATATGACACGTGAGAAAGGAGCAAAGACATTGAAGGCATACTGAGAGTCCTCTTCAATGATGTGAAGTATAAAAGTAGACAGGAGGCAAATCAACACACAGGGCAAAAACATCAAATACATTTTATTTTTTTCTATTACCTGCCTTTGACAGGTAACATGGCTAGTATCCTTATAAAGCATGAAAGAGCAGAACACATTGGAAATATGCAGTGGCAGAAGTAGATTCTAAGATCTATTTAGATATTGTGTCATAATAGGACAGGGTGACACACAACTGTCAAGGCTTAAATAACACACTGTTTTATGTATCCTAAAATTACTTTGTTTGGTTGCACATTCAAACCTGAAGGGTAAATTTCCAGCATCTGTTAAGACAGAAGTAATAATGGTAGTTGTACTGTCATGTGTACCGAGTACAGTGAAGTTCTTACTTGCATCTCCAATTAACGTTCGACATGTTGTCACTTTCCAGTATCATGATAAATAAAAATGAAATAAAAAAGCCAAAAGTATCAACTAGAGCATTAGGGAGATGACCTCAAGGATTCAAGTAGGCAATTCTGATACCAAAATTGTCCCCTGACAGACATCCAGTAAATGTGAAGAAAAGAAGGGGTGAAGATCTACTGCTCACATGATAGGAGGAAAATATGTCACAGAAGGTAAAATGACAGAATAGCACACTAGACTTGACTAACTGTCTCTTTCACCCCTTCACCACCTAATAGCTAATGCATGGCGAGTGTCCTGGCACAAAAATGGCAACTGTTGCTTCATCCAGATGGATGCTACACATTGGTAGTGTTTGAAGTGGGTTCCCACTATCTACATAAAGCACTATATAAATGTAATTAAATTATGAATTAGGCACACCAGCAGTATTGTGTACAGTGAATTGTTTACTTGCATGTCCAAATAAATAGAAAGAAAATAACTTTTAAACAAGAAACAGTATGGAATGTTCCATACAATACTTCCACATATATTGCACTTACAGTGGGTATAGAAAAGAATCCCCCCTTCGAAATATTCCCATTTTTTTGCTTTACAGCCTTAAATGAAAACACACACAAAACATATTTCTTCCCAGCTTTACTTAGAATTGCAACCTATAACATCCAAGTGAAAGATATCACAGCTACAGTTCAGAAAAATTATAAAAAAAATCAAAAACAAGACATACTGAGATTAATAAAGGATAACCCATCCTCCCCCCCAATGTCCATATTTTGTTGAACCGCCTTTTGCTTTAATGACAGCCTTGAGTCTGTTGGGATACTTGATTGAGCAATATTTGCCCACTCTTCTTTACAGGACTGTTCAAGTTCAGTCAAACTGGATGATGAGCGTTGGACGACTGCTATCTTCAAATCTTTCCACAGATTTTCAATGAGATTTGGCTCTGACTGGCCGCACAAGGACATTATATTTTTTCTCCTTCAGCCACTGTGTGGTCAATTTTGCTTTGTGCTCCGGGTCATTGTCGTGTTGAAAGGTGAACATTTTGCCCATCTTCAACTTTCTGGCAGAGGGTAGCAGGCTTTCCTCAACAATTTGACAGTATTTTACCCCATCCATTTTTCTTTCTACCCTCACGAGTGCCCCAGGTCCTGTGGCAGAGAAATACCCCCCACAACAGGATGCTGCCACCTCCATGCTTTACTGTAGGTATGATGTGTTGTAGATGGTGAGCTGCATTGGATTTCTGCCAGGTGTACCATTTGGTATTGAGGGCAAATAGTTCAATTTTGGTCTCAACTGACCATAAGACATTTTTCCACTTGGCATCACAATCTTCAAGGTGTATTCTGGCAAAGCTGAAACGAGCCTTAATGTGGCCTTTCTTGAGAAGTGGCTTTTTCCTTGCGACATTCCCAAACAAGCCACAATTGTGGAGCACTTGTGAAATTGCTGTCATAGGCACACAATGACCATTCTTTGTCATAAAATCCTGCAACTCCTTCAAAGTGGCCATTGGCCTCTTGGTAGCCTCTCTTACCAGTTTCCTCCTTGTTCTTCCATCCAGTTTGGAGGGATAGCCGGATCCAGGGAGGGTCCTAGTAGTACCAAACACTTGCCACTTCTTTATTATGGACTTCACTGTGCTCCATGGGATTGATAAAGCGTTTGAGATTTTTTTGCATGCATCTCCTGCCTTTTGTCTGTCCACAACTCTCTCCCTAAGATCTTTTGAAAGTGGCTTGCCACCCATAGTCAGTTGTTAGCGGTCAGTTGCATTACCAAGCAAGGGAATGAATGCTCCAGGAACAGTACACTGATTACAATTGATCACAGATAGAAGGAAGCCAGTAACCATGGTCTGCAATGGAAATAGTGGGCACTTACACCTGATGGAGTTTGGGGGGGGGGGGGGGTCCTTTATTAATCTCAGTATTTCTTATTTTTTAAAATTCTTCTGAACTGTAGCTGTGATATTTCACTTTGATGTTATAGATTGCATTGAGTAAGTAAAGCTGGAAAAATATTGGCTTGTGTGTTTCCATTTAAGGCTGTAAAGCAAAAAAAATGGGAAAATTTCAAAGGGGGCGATTCTTTTCTATACCCACTGTAATCTGAAAATTCACTTGTGCAAAAAATTTTGCAAATTAATAGCCCTGGTCCCTTGACTAAATGGAGCAGACTACAAAATCCTGGCTAAATTAAACAATTTCCATGGCAGTTATCATTGGGCTGTTTTTAAAGGTTATGGTGACAAGTACTGGACCAAAAACAATAGGCCTGGAGCCTGGAACAAAACAAACACGATGCAACTTGCTTGAAGAAGAAATGATAACTTCCAGAAAAAGTGATATTGTACAAAGACCTCAGTGTTCAGGGTGGAAACCGCTTGTTCTAAATTTTTATATCTTTGCTAGAATGCAAGTCACCCAGGAACTCTACACAACAAAATAAAATCGTTATGTTCCAATGAAAACTGCAATTTTAGGACATGAAAATCAATTTTGATTTTCCAAGGATACACTCATGTAGACAGCATTCACCGTGCTAAAATCGACTTTTCTCTGGTCGGAACTTGATTTGAAACCAAGTTCACTGTCAAAATGCTTATCAGATAAAGGGGATTATCAGAGAAGGACTTGAACAGAAAATTTCTCTATATGCAGATGACATGGTACTGTATATATCAGACCCACAAAATACTGTGCCTGCTGTCCTAACAGCACTAACAGAATTTCAAAAGATCTCTGGTCTCAGAATTAATTTGAATAAAAGTGTGCTCTTTCCAGTGAATTCACAAGCATACAATATTAGATTGGACACCTTCCCTTTTATCATTGCAGATCAGTTTAAATACCTAAGGGTAAATATCACAAGTAAACATAAAGCTCTTTATCAACAAAATTTCACCGTCTGTATGGAAAAAATTAAGCAAGACTTGCATAGATGGTCAACCCTTCATTTCGCTCTAGCTGGGAGAATTAACGTTAAGATGAATATCCTTCCTAAGCTTCTCTTTTTATTTCAAAACATTCCAATATACATCAATAAATCATTTTTTAAGCAATCAGATTCAACCATAACCTCATTTATTTGGAATTTAAAACATCCACAACCCTACAAAGACCTAAGGCAGAAGGTGGCATGGCTCTACCTAACTTTCAGTTTTATTACTGGGCAGCAAACATACAAGCTATAAAAACCTGGACAGAAATAGATGAACCTACACAGGCTTGTGCGCAATAGAAATAAAATCCTAAAGAAAGAAGGGATTTTCGCACCTGTTCACTGCCACCATGTGCAAAAAGAACCTAACTTCACAAGGTCAAGATGTTAAAATATAAACACAAACAGACCTGGCATTGTTTTTTCTCCTTCAATGCCACATTGCAGCTTAAAAAAACAAACCAAACTAAACTTTTATTACTATTACCTTTTATTTAACTGATTGATGCCTTTATCCCGGGGACTTGCACTATTTGAGAAACAACTTGGTTCCATTTCTTTTGTTTTGCCAATTGGAGCACAGGCAGGTGAAGTGACATGCTCAGGGTCACACAGTGAGTGGTAGGATTGGAATGCACAACATCAGGATTTGAAGTCCAAAGCCTTAACCACACTGTCAACCATAGGATGCATGGGACTAGACACCTGCAACATTTTCTTTTCCAATAATTGCTTTTAAATATGAATTTCAGAAAATGTTAATGTTAAACTATGTGTTTGCAATGTTACTTACGGTTGTTCATATTTATTTATGATCAAATTAAGAAAACGGATGTAATATATTCTTGTATAAAGGCATGACTTAAAAACTTTCAAATCAACATATTTCACCTAACCTTGCTGGCTCCCGAATAATTAATACAATTAGGGCGAATTACGAGGCTATTCTCGCGAGATTTTCAGCCACTGCTGAATAAATAAAGACTTTTGCTATCAGGTGTTAAAACTAAACGCAGGATGATGCCAAATGTTTGACAGCTCAATATAAGATACATGGATGTTTTATTAAACCCGATTAAAAGCGCAGTTATTTAAGAGGAAGTCTTAAGCTATCAGCAACTGTCGCGTCCACCAACAAAAGCTGGACTGGACTCGAAGGCCGGTGTTACTGTTACAACACCACGCTGCCAGTTTTCATGGGTAGTGTTTAAATAACCATGGGGACTATAAACATTTTCATACATGACCACGATACCAGCACTATATCGTGTCTAATCTAATAGCCCAACCCAACGTGCCTCTTTCCCATCAGCCATTCAGGCCCGGCCCTCAGTGCGTATGCTGCTTTTCCAGATATCGATGCCAAACGTTTCCCGATTCCGAGCTTCCTCACGCATTCACTTCTATAGCACAGTAATTCTGATGACGCTAACCTCACTTGCCACTGTCCGAGTTCTAGAAAACCCCAAACAGAAACAGAAAAGAAAGTACCCGGGCCTGTATCAACAAGGAGATGCTCTCCGGCGTCGCCTCAAACGTTTCCAGCAGACGGACGCAGTTCATCAGATGCTCCTCGCCCGCGGACAGCTCCTCGGTCTCGGCGTGGTTCACACCGAGCTGATATTCGATCACCGCTCGGCGGAGTGTAGCCAGGGAGGCCGGGCACACACAGCACTCTCCCGCTACGATGCTGGGGCCCTGCAGTTCGGGGTCAATGTCTTGTTGACAGCTGGCCTGCTGCTCCAAGTCTGACTCGTTCCCTCCACCGTCGGCCTGCACAATTGTCGCTTTAATCTCTTTGAGCAAATCCCGGGCGCTGTATTTGGAGCGGAAAGGGTCGTTATCTGGGTCCTGTTTGGACTCGGTCTCGGAGAGAAACACAGAGCGCTGGTACTTCTCACACAGGCACCTCCACTCTGAGTCGCTGAAGGAGGCCATTGTAGACCGAATTGCAACCAAATGAGAGAACCAGTGGGGTAGCAAGAACTTAGCAGCGTCCACGAAAGCGTGCTTGTTGTTTTCAGATATTTAGTGTACAATGCAACCGCGCAAAGTCAGTGACCAAAACGCAACTTAGCAACTATGGACATGAAATGTGCATCGCACTGAAAGCACCGCGCCCGCCTGTCACCCAGTGCATGAGCAGGCCACAGCAGCTTCTAGCAGCGGATTGGCTGCAGGTCGGCCACGCCTCTAACGGGTGCCCCGCCCCGTCAAACTGAACGCACTCGATAGAAAATTAAAACGGGCTTCGTTTTTGTCTGGAGCTCAACTCTTTACTCCATTCATTTTATTATTAGTCAGTTGGCCGATGACACAGCATTGTTTTGAAAAGACGTATTACAAATTTCAAAAGCGATGAACACTATTGAAATATTTTCGGAGGCATCTCGCCTAATGACAATTGAATGTAATAATGTGAACATACGTATTACCCCAATCAAAAATCAGGTTTGCTATTTAGAAATAACAAAAAATATAGACGCTAGATGAACTCTAAAGTTTAGCCGATTAACTGACAAAGCACAAAAAAAAAGATTCAAATCAAGACTCCTATGGGACGTATCCCTAAAAGAAGAGAGCATTTTAGGCTAAGTCAGGGGGAATCTCCAGACTACTATCACTAATAATAATTACATTTATATAGCACTTTTCTATACTCAAAGCGCTTCAGTGAGTGGGGACTTATGCAGCCCTTTCCTTGGATGTTGAAAGTTCTGTCTGGAAGTCGATTAACAAAATGCTTTTTCAATTTGTATGGAAAAACAAAACTAGTTACATAAAGGATTGAGTACTAATGAATTCCACTGATACTGGTGGTTTGGATTTTCTTGATTTTTCTTCTCTGAATTCATCATCATTACCATCATCACCTTAATCTCCCTTCTGGAGCAGAGGCTGTCAAGCAGGTTCCTGGAGACAGATCTGTCCTGGGCTTTGATCTCTAGAAGCCTGCAGGTGTATCCCATCCTTTTGATGTCTGCCACCAGTTCTCTTCACCATGTGTTCCTAGGCCTTACCCTTTTCCTTTTTCCCTTGTGGATTCCATTTTTTACAGAATTGGCACACAATTTTGACATAAGAAGTGTGACAAATGAGAGGAGACCATTCAGTTAATCAAGTTTGTTTGTTTAGCTAAGAGTTTTAAACTGTCCCAAAATCTCATCCAGGAACTTCTTAAAAGTTGCAAAGTTTCTGCTTCGACTGCTTGTCTTGGTAGTTTGCTCCAGACTTCCTCACCTCTTGTGCTTCCTGGCTTCAGTTCTAAATGCAATTCCTCTTGATTCCCATTAGTGTCTTTGAGTATGTGTTTCACCACTGAGTTGAAAGAATTCAGCTGGATCTGCTTTATCAGTGCCTGTGTGAATTTTGGATTAGGTCCCCACGTAGTCTCCTCTGCTTGAGACTAAACAGGTTTAACTCCCTGAGTCTGTCACAGTAGGACATGAACTCCTTAAGTCCTGAAATGCCCTTAGTTGCTCATCTCTGCACGACTTCAAGTGCTGCTATGTCTTTCTTCTAGTGTGGTGACCAGAACTGCACACTCCAGATGTTGTCTCATTTAGTGCATTATATAAAGTGAGCATAATGTCCTTTAACTTATATTCAACCATTTTTACGATATAACCTAACATTTTCTTTGACTTTTATCCACGTCTTCATGTTGCTTAGGTGAAAGAAATGTGTCAACATAAACCCTTAAATCCTCTTCAGAGGTTGCTTCCCATAGGTCAGTGTCTCCCATCTTATATTTATGTTCCTTTTTCCCAAGTGTAGCACTTTTCTACATTAAACTGCATTGTCCAGGTGTTCTCCCAGTTCTGAAGTTTGTCCAAGTCTTTGTGAATTGTTTTGGCTGTCTCCTCAGTGTCTGCTATTCCTCGAATTATACTATCATCTGCAGATTTCACAAGCTTACTAATTATGTCATTTAATGTTTGTGCTTGTCTGGTGTGGTTCGTATGTCGCTTAACAAGTGTGTGTCTACTCCACCACCACTGTCTTTTGAATATTTCCTCCTTAATGAGCAAAGTTGTTTTGTCCTCTTTTATGGTTCTTTTTTTCCTGTCCTACCCACTTGTCAGGCCATCTCATTCTTAATATCGTTCTCATTAATATCTTTAATCTTTGTCTCCATTATCCTCCATGTTTCTGCACCGTATAGCAAAACAGTTTCAACTTTGGTGTTGAACAGTCGAATCTCTGAGTGTAACTTTTGCATTCCAGATGTTCTTCAACGGTTGAAATGTTGTCCCTGTTTTTATTTCTGTATCTGTTCCACCTTCTTTATCAACGGCACTACCAAGGTAAAATGATGGAATCCACGTCCTCCACTCTGACTGGTTAAATTCTGTCAGTATTTATTCTCACGATTTTGGTTTTCCTTTTGTTGATTTTCAATCACATCTCAGCCACTGTGTCAGTTTTATCATGAAATTGCCAGTCGGCGTGGGGAATCATCTGTATGGTGTCTACAGAATTCCATTTCTCCTTTGATCTCCTGAAGTTTTGGGCTACCAGTGATCATAGATATTTAAACTTTTCCGCTCTTTCCAATAGCTCTCCATGCAGGCTAACATCTGAATCCTGATCCTCATTAGACCTCATATATTCTGTCGTCTTCTTCCTATTTATCTTCAACCTTCTGTCTTCCAAAGCCCTTCTCCGTTCTTCCAACTTTCTCTCCTCTTCCTCCTTTCTGGTGCTACACAGCACAATGTCATCAGCGCAAAGCCTGCACCAGGGGGATTGGTCTTTTATCCCACAAGTGAACACATCCATAACCAGATCAAAGAGATGAGGACTTCAAGAGGGTCCCTGATGCAGTCCTCCTCTAATTGGGGTCTTGTGTGCTACCCCAGCACTGCTTTTAACCTGAGTCTCCTTATCCCCTCTTACATATCCCTGACAATCCTCACAAACACTCCTCTGGAGGTCCTTTCTCTCTCATACACTTCCAGACCTCTTAAGCCTTCTCCAAATCAATAACCTCCATATGCAAACCTTTCTGTTCTTCTCGATGCTTCTCAATGAGTTGTCTCAACACAAAGACTTCATCAGTTGTTCCTCTCACTGGTACAAATGATCATACTTGTCAAATATGAAGCGCCAGATTAAAACAAAAATATTTCAAAGTTATTCTAAGGTTAGCAGGGGCCAAATGAACTGCACAAACATCATGTTGTAAAGAAATGACACTCTGTTTCATTTCTGTATTTTTACATATTAAGACATCACTAACAATCATCAAATCCTCACCAAGAATTCATTAGACAGCCCTAAACTCTGGTGACACACAACACATAACAGATTTTACTGTCTCATTATTTATTCACTGCGGTGGGTTGGCACCCTGCCCGGGATTGGTTCCTGCCTTGTGCCCTGTGTTGGCTGGGATTGGCTCCAGCAGACCCCCATGACCCTGTGTTCAGATTCAGCGGGTTGGAAAATGGATGGATGGATTATTTATTCAACACAATATAAGTACCTACCAAGGTTCAGTAGCTTCTCGAGTCGTGCTTAGCAGCAGTAACGTAAAGTGATCCTTTTCTCCATGAGTCTATAAATCTCTCCCATCATACTTGGCAGGCTTCTCCTTACCACGTGGTTTCACCTGTTTACCTTCAAGCTTGTATGTTTATCCACATCTTCCTTAAGATGACATCACATTTTGGTCTCCAGGCTACAAAAAGGACATAGCAGTGTAGAGAAGGTCCAGAGAAGAGCAACTGGGCTGAGTCCAGGGCTACAGGGGATGAGTTATGAGGAAAGATTAAAAGAGCTGAGCTTTTACAGTTTAAGCAAAAGGAGATTAAGAGGAGACCTGACTGAGGTGTTTAAAATTATGAAGGGAATCAGTCCAGTGGATCGAGACGGTGACTTTAAAATGAGTTCATCAACAACACGGGGACACAGTTGGAAACTTGTTAAGGGTAAATTTCACACAAACATTAGAAAGTTTTTCTTCACACAGAGCACCACAGACACTTGGAATAAGTGACCAAGTAGTGTGGTAAGTAATACAGTACAGAGTAATGGGGATTGTGGAAGAGAGGTGAAGAAGAGCATGCAGGCATGGTGGAATGGGTCTAGAAAAGTGTCAGGAGTGATTTGTGACAGACAGGTATTAGCAAGAGTGAAAGGGAAGGTCTACATGACAGTAGTGAGACAAACTTTGTTATATGGGTGGGAGACGGCAGCCCTGACCAGAAAGCTGGAGGTGGAGTTAAAGATGTTAAGATTTGCATTGGGTGTGAAGAGGATAGACAGGATTAGAAATGAGGACATTAGAGGGTCCGGTCAGGTTGGATGGTTGGGAGACAAAGTCACAGAGGCGAGATTGCGTTGGTTTGGACATGTGCAGAGGAGAGATGCTGGGTATATTGGGAGAAGGATGTTTATATTTTAACTAGGCTGTTTTATTTACCTGGCTATGTGGATATTTCAATGTTTGATTTAGAACAGTCAGAAATAATCTTAATAAGACATTATTATCCATCTTAATAAAAGAACAAGTGTCTGTTTACCTGTGTATCCATCTGATTACAATGTTGCTACCATTCCAAGAGATGGTGCATCACTAACCCTTGTAGCAAAAAATACATTGTATTTGTCATTCCAACAGATGGCGCATCACAAAAAATGAACACTACTTCTATGCATCCCGTACCAAATGGCATGTAACAGCAAGTATGGATCTCCCTGCAGCTGGGATTCCAAGCCAGCAGTGTGGTCATGTGCATTAGGCAGCATGTGCAATGAGAAAAGAGATTTCCTGTTCACTCTGCATCATGACCAATCAGATGTTAACAGGCCATAAACCCCTCCTACTCGACACTGTAGACCCTCCCACTTGACATTGCCCCTGCTACTCGACTTTCGGATCCTGGCTGCAGTGATAGGTCTCTGTTATAGAGAAGGGTATGTATTGCATTGGTCATTCCAACAGGTGGCGCATCACAAATATTTGTAATAAAATGCATTGCATGTGTCATTCTAGTAGTTAATATATCACAAACATTTGTAGTGATACATTTTATTATTACTTATGTTTATTATGCATCATCTGTTGGAATGACAAATGCAATACATTTAATTACTACATGCATTACAAAATACATTCCAGTAGATGGTGCACTGCAAACCTTAACACTAATGTCTACATTGATTACTTAGATTTCAAGCCGCCTTAAGTAGGTAGCAGAGGTAGTTATTAATACATATGGATTTGAATTTATCTTGTTTAAAGGACATCATTTCTAAAGATACCAACTTCTACAAAAACATTTGTAGGAAACATTTACTTTTTATTTTATTTATTTTTTTATATTTTATTAATTTTATTGTAATCATTCCATACAAATAGATTAATTTTTACAAAAAATAGGATTGAAAACAAATCAAACCCCACCCCTGAGAAGGAGAGCATGGCCAAAGGAGTAATAAATGTTGTTGTTGTAATACTTAAAGCTTGTAAACATACCTAATTTGTTGAGTTTAATAGGGCAATAAAGATAAATGGAGATGAAAATTATTTCTTCTTATTCTAAAATATTATTGATTAGATCCTGCCAGGTTTTGAAAAAGTTCTGTACAGATTCTCTGAGAATTTGATTTTTTCCAATTTCAAATAATATAAAACATCGGTTTCCCACTGACTTATTAGAGGAGAGTTAGGATTCTTCCAATTTAACAAAACAAGTCTGCGTGCCAAAAGTGTAGTGAATGCAATCACAGTTTGTTTGTCCTTCTCCACTTCAAATCCATCTGGAAGAACACCAAACACAGCTATTAATGGGTTAGGAGGGATTGTGACCCCAAGGCTATCTGAAAGGCACTTAAAATTTTTGGTCCAAAATGATGTTAATTTGGTGCAGGCCCAAAACATGTGACCCAGTGTGGCAGGAGCTTGGTTGCAACGTTCGCAGGTTGGATCTTGCCTTGGAAATATTTTTGGAAAGTTTTAAGCGAGACAGATGAGCTCGATATATAATTTTGAGTTGAATAATTCTATGCTTAGCGCATATGGAGCTCGAGTGAATTCTCTGCGGAGTTTGCATGTTCTCCCCGTGTCTGCGTGGGTTTCCTCCGGGCGCTCCGGTTTCCTCCCACAGTCCAAAGACATGCAGGTTAGGTGGATTGATGATTCTAAATTGGCCCTAGTGTGTGCTTGGTGTGTGGATGTGTTTGTGTGTGTCCTGCGGTGGGTTGGCACCCTGCCCGGGATTGGTTCCCTGCCTTGTGCCCTGTGTTGGCTGGGATTGGCTCCGGCAGGACCCCGTGACCCTGTGTTCGGATTCAGCGGGTTGGAAAATGGATGGATGGATGGATGAATTCTCTGCATTGCTACCTTCCACTCCTTTTCTGATATATTAATTAAGAGATCTTCTTCCCAATGTCCTCTTGGATCTTTGAAAGGAAGGGACTCTATAAAATTGTATATATTGCAGAAATGGTGTCTAAGTCCTCAAGATTGAGCAGTATTTTTTCCAGCATGGTGGAGAGTACGAGATGAGGAAAATCGGGCAATTTCTGTTTAACAAAGTTTCTAATTTGAAGATAGTGAAAGAAATGTGTAGCTGGAAGGTTACATTTGGAATGTAATTGTTCAAAGGATGCAAAGATATTGTCTATATAAAGATCTCTGAGCAATTTAATCCCAAATCTTTTCCAGATATTAAAAACTGGATATGTTTGCGAGGGTTGAAAGAGGTGGTTCTCTTGCAGAGGTGCCACAGATAAAAGATTCTCCATCTTAAAATGCTTTCTAAATTGGTTCCATGTTCTGAACATGGATGAATGAAGCACAATTGGGTTATTAGTATATTTGCGATACCTTGCATTTATTGGGGCACAGAGCAGGGAATATAAAGAAGTACTACAGGATTTTACTGCTATTGTGGACCAGGCCTGTGTATGTTCATCTATTTCTGTCCAGGTTTTTATAGCTTGTAAATTTGCTGCCCAGTAATAAAACTGAAAACCTTCTGACACCTTCTGCCTGAGGTCTTTGTAGGGTCAATCTTCGGATACGTGAATGTTTTGAGTTCCAAATAAATGAGGTTATGGTTGAATCTAATTGCTTAAAAAATGATTTATTGATGTATATTGGAATGTTTTGAAATAAAAAAACAGAAGCTTAGGAAGGATATTCATCTTAACAACATTAATTCTTCCAGTTAGAGTGAGGTGAAGGGTTGACCATCTATGCAAGTCTTGCTTAATTTTTTCCATACAGATGGCGAAATTTTGTTGATAAAGAGCTTTATGTTTACTTGTGATATTTACCCTTAGGTATTTAAACTGATCTGCTATGGTAAAAGGTAGGGAGTCCAATCTAATATTATATGCTTGAGAATTCACTGGAAAGAGTATACTTTTATTCAATTTAATTCTGAGACTAGAGATCTTTTGAAATTCTGTAAGTGCTGTTAAAGCTGCAGGCACAGTGTTTTCTGGGTCTGATATATATAAAACCATATCATCTGCATATAGAGAAATTTTCTGTTCCAGTCCTTCTCTGATAATCCCCTTTATCTGATAAGAATTTCGACAGTGAACCGCCAGTGGTTCAATGGTGATTGCAAACAGCAGTGGTGACAAGGGGCATCCTTGTCTGGTGCCACGTTCTAGTTTAAAGTAGTCTGAACAAATGTTGTTAATACAAACTGAAGCTTCTGGATTGGTATACAGTAGTTTGATCCATGCACAAATATTCGGGCCAAACCCAAATTTCTCTAATGTAGTGAAAAGGTAGTTCCATTCAATCATATCAAATACTTTTTCTGCATCCAATGATAATAATATCTCTGGGGTGTTTGACTTTGCTGGTGAATATATTACATTAAACAGGCGTCGAAGACTGGAAGATAAATGTCGGCCTTAAATAAATCCATTTTGATCCTGTGATATTACCAAAGGCAGCACTTTCTCCATCCTTCTAGCTATAATTTTTGGGAGTATCTTAACATCATTATTCAGAAGTGAAATTGGTCTGTATGATGCACATTGTAACAAGTCCTTATTTTGTTTAGGAAAGACGGTGATTAATGCTTGACGAAAGGTTTGAGGTAGAATTTGATTGTCTCTAGCTTCTGTAAATGTTGCCAATAAGAAGGGAGCTAGCTGAGTGGAGAATTTCTTATGAAATTCTACAGGGTAGCCATCAGGGCCTGCTGATTTCCCTCCTTGAAGTGACTTTACAGCATCTATTACTTTTTAAAGTATGCAGTGTTTTCTTTCTGAATTATAGGAACAGGAGACATGCAGATTATGGGAACTGGCAACACTAAATCGGCCCGTGTGTTTGCCCTGTGATGTTACCGGCATCCTCTCCATTGTTTCTTCCTGCCTTGTGCCCCATGCTAGCTGGGAAAGGCTCCAGGCTGCTCTGGATTAAGCGGGTTACAAAATATTAGGCAGAGTAATGATGTGTATGAGGGAGCCTGCAAAGTTAGATGTTAACTCAAAGAAGTGGATTTAGCAGGTTTAAAAAAATAAGTCTTTAAAGAATATATATAACTAGGGGGCTTTGCCCCCTGTTCGCTTCACTCGCCAACCCCCTGGCCTGCGCTATGCCATAGTCTCTTTGCGGTTATGCTGCTTGCGTATGGGGATGTGGATGTACAATTTAAACAGATTTTTAATATCATGGGAATTGTTACAAATGCATCAACGCAATGTATAACTGCCAGTGATTGACGTAGATTCTTTCTATTAAATAAAATTACTTTTTCAAATGTTTGGCTCTGAAATTTGTTAATTGTCTTTTCAAAATCTATTCTAACGGGAAATGGTTAACGTTTTAATACGAATGGCATATCAAGATCTCCTTTGGTGTCTAATGTTATCCTGTGAAGGTGTACTACATTACCTTTCTTGGATACATCCTTCTTTCTACAGTAATTCATGTGTTGTAAGACCGGACAGTGTTAATGGTTGTAGATATTCTTCAGGACATTGTAAGTTGATGTTTTCATCTTCCGCACGATCACCACCAACTGTTTCAGCATAGTCTATTGATACACATTTAGCCAATTTGCCGTGTAACTAATCGACATTTTTGGCGTTATTTCGTTTGACTTCATCGGTTCTCTGTGCTAGGATTGCCCGTGTACTCATTTTTTCTGTTGATAATTCTTCAGGATGAAATTCTTCAATAAGATCTGGACATAATATGTCTTCTTTAATTGGGAACTTGAAGTGAGGAAAACGTTAAAATGTATAAGAGCTGAGAGTGCAGGAAGTGTGTCTGACAAAAGCATCCACACGAATGAGAGGTGAGATTACTATGGTCATGTTTGAAAATGTTTGAGAGGAGGGCATGACTTGAAAATATCTCTCTTCCAAAAAGTCTCATCACATCGAAGGATTTTTTTATATAATAGAAAGCTTCAGTTAAATCAAAGATATTTAGACACGTAGCTTTACCTTTCTACAGCACCTGATGACTCTGACACTCCGGGCTCTCATCCAATGTCTGCCTTGTATTTCCGAATGGATGAGTACTAACTTCTTAAAGTCAAATAAGGAAAAACAGAAATCTTAGCTGTTGGAAAAAAATGGAAATAGAGAAGGTCATATAAATAGACTTGATTCCTTAAGGTGGAAGTAAAGAATTTACGTGCAGCCATGCCTGAACTTGAAATTACAAATTAAGCAGATCACTAGAACTGCATTCTTTCACTTTAGGAACACTGAAAGAGTTAGACCTCTTACAACACTATGAGATGCTGAGAAATTAATTCACGCTTTTGTTTGTGGTCGACTAAATTACTGTAATGAACTCCTAACAGGACTACCTACGAAAGAGATCAAGTGGTTACAGTTAGTGCAGAATGCAGCAGGAAGAGGCTTAACCAGGAAAAGAAACTCTGAGTACATCTCAAGTGTCTTCGCGTCATTACTTTGGTTACCTGTGTCCTTTAGAACTGATTTTACAATACTGTACTACTAATGACATACAAAGCTTAGAATAGTCTTTCCTCCTCCTTATATTTTGGAGTGTCTGTCACCTTACATTTCCAGTCCTCATTGGCTTTTAATTCCAAGAGCTAATCATCACATAATTGGTGAGGTGGCCTTTCGCCCTTATGCACTAAAAATCTGGAATGCTTTCCCGATAAGCACACGCCAGACTAGCACTGCGTACCATTTAAAAAAAGTACTAAAAACAAACTTTTTTTTAAATTTGTCTTTTTCATTTGCATTCTACTTTTAATAACTTGTAACAAATCATTTTTTTTTAAAAATTAGATCCAATCATAACTTCATTTATTTGGAATTCGAAACATCCACACATCCAAAGGGTGACTCTATAATGCCCTAAAGCAGAAGGTGGCATGGCACTACCCAACTTTCAATTTTATTACAGGTTGGCAAATATACAGCCATAAAGACCTGGGCATCGACACAAATTGCCGAATACACGCAAGCCTGGTCTGCAATAGAAATAAAATCTTGCAGCACTTCTTTATATTCCCTGCTCTGTGCCCCTGTTAATACAAACTATTATCAATACACTAATAATCCAATTGCCATTCATTCTCTCAGAATAATGTAGGAAGCACTTCAAGTTAGAGGATACTTCTCTTTTGCAACCTCTACATGACAACCACCTTTTCCACCCTCTCAAACATACACAGTATTCAATGTCTGGAAAAAATTCCGGATTAAAACACTTAGAGACATGTACATAGATAATAATTTATATATGCACAGCACTATCCAATTCTTCATGAATTTGCAGTCCTTATGCATCTCTACCTTTCTCCATTTTCCGTTTTTTCTGTTGTGGTGTTATGGACCACCCGGTTGAAGTCCTGTGCAGCCGCCTGGGATGCTCAAATGAAAGCAAATGCTGCGAAATGTTAACAAGACCCACCTCATCAAATCTCCTGTAGGACAAAACTTAAACAACAATAAGGAACGTGTTAAGTACAATTACATTAGGTAGCATGCCTACTGGGGGCCGGGTGGTCTTTTGTCTTTAGAACCCTTGCAGATTTTGTTTTTTTTTTTATTTCAGCATCCAGCTCCTGGATTTCTTTTTTTCTTATTTTTAAATTAGTGACCATAGCATCTGACTGACCGTTGTAGGGAACAGCCCGGACACAGACAGGTAGACATGATGGTTTCACCACACACACGTTTATGTACAATATTTACAGCCATTAAAGTGCACAATACCCAGTGCCGCAGCACCAATCACCCCTTCAGTCCTGGCCACACAACACAATGCCTTCACAGTCTCTGGTCTGCCTCCACTCCTCTCCACCGAGCTTCGCCCACTTCCACCAGACTCTTACCATTGTAAGGAGGGAGGCGGCCCCTTTTATACACCCTCGGATGGGCTCCAGGAACACTCTTCCGTCGACACTCCCTTGTGTGGCGGAAGTGCCGTCTGCGCAACCGGAAGGACTCCAGGTGTCCCTGCTCCTCTTCCCCCCAGCATTTCTGGGTGTGGCGGAAGTGCTGAGGTCCAGGGCTCCCAAGGCATTGGGGGGGCCCCCTGGCGGTGGCCACGGGCCCCTACAGGGTTGAGCTTCCCAGCTCTGTACCCATGGCCCCCAAAGCAACCAGGGCGGTCGCCCCCTTGTGTTCTGGAGGAGGTACAAGCCCTCCTCCGGTCCTCCTGGGCATCCTGGCCGGGCATGAGCCCCGTCCGGATGCCACACCGTTTACAGACTTGAAATCAAACTCTAGATAAGGACTCTACTTTATCTGTGACTATGTGTGTATTGATTTATTGTAATTTACTAATTTAGGTGTGCCATTTATGAATTCCTTTTCTTGTCTATTTTTTATTTTTTTTTGTCTTTTGTAAAGTTTTCTTTCACATCTTCTAAAGCACTTTGAGCAACACCTTTTGTATGAAATTGTGCTATAGAAACAAAAATGTTGTTGTTATTAACTAAAAGATGACTTTTGCTTGTAATGTAGGCATAATTCCGATAGAAAGCTGTCATTAAAAGGCTTGTAGTTGTCTGTCCACTTGTCAGTTATATCAAATGAAGCATTATTAAATGACAATGTGGCTCATCTTCATCACTGACAAGGCCATTACGTCATTAATAATTAGGGAGCATACACTGATAGCGTGTTGCCGCACCCACCACATGCCAAACCACCTGGATTGGGACCCGAGTGCAGTGGGTGACACCTCAGCACCACACGGGAACAGTGGGAAGGTTTTTTTTTTTTACGGTGGCTGGAGTGCCAGTCCTGCCACCAACCCCCAAGTTTTCCCTGTAAGATGGAGAATCTGCTTGCAGGGCTGGGTGCAGATTAACGTCATACCCAAGAAGAAGCAATTGCAGGTTAAGGGCTTTGCTCAAGGGGCAATGGAGTAGAGTTATAACAGTAGACAATTACTACATGTAAACATTTCAAACATACAGTAAATACATTACAGATAAAATGAAAACTGAAGTTGTGCATTCCATACTATGTACAATATGTTCTGAAAAAGAGTCGGTGCACCCTTATGGCCTCATTATTAACACTTGCTGAAGCCTATGTAAATAGCTCAGACTAGTGTGATGGACAGTGCACATGGGCTGGTTTCCCAGCCGGGATGGGGTCAGGAATAATATCCAGCCGGCAGGCCAGTATGATGCAAGAACAGGGGGAGCGTGACGATGCGGGTTGCGCTCCATGCTCCCATCTTGCTTCTGGGAGCTCCGAACCCGACACCGTTGGTAATGTCACCGATGA
The DNA here is from genome assembly GCF_900747795.2 of Erpetoichthys calabaricus. Classification (NCBI taxonomy): domain Eukaryota; kingdom Metazoa; phylum Chordata; class Cladistia; order Polypteriformes; family Polypteridae; genus Erpetoichthys; species Erpetoichthys calabaricus. Next base: position 321,879,287 of record NC_041395.2, read on the forward strand.
GCTAGGCAGTGAGGCACAACAATGAAGCAAGGGGATGGTGCAAAAAGTGCTTTTATGAAAATCAGCAAAATCAAAAGTGTTCAAATAAATAAGGCAGTCAGTCAAATAAATAATCCAATAAAGGCTGGGGAAAAATGTGGAGGTTAAAAATCCAATAAATAAATCCTTTTAAAACACAAGGTTAACACAATGGCAGGAAGCTGTCCTTTTTAACACAAAGCCCGGTGCCTTTCTTCTGCTGGTGACTCCCCTGCTTCTCCCATCCAGGCTATGCACCAGGGGAGCCACCCTACCTACTAAAGCTGACCTTCTTCACTTGACTGGTCTTTTCGGTCCTTGTCTCTGTTCAGCTCTCACTAGACCGAGAACTTGGGCTCCCCAGCGACCAGGACGCTCACGCTTGGGCTTCCACTTCCCAAGTCACTGGCTCCCGCTGTGGTGAGCCAACCTTCTCCCGGTCACTCCTGCTCCCAACCAATGCTCAGCAGGTATGACCACTACCATCGGCCCCAGTTGTTTGCCATACACCTGCTAGGGCTCATCTCTCCAAGCTGCCTGCTTACATCCGCGAGACTGCACTCGCTTGCTCACTTGCTCGCTCTGACCGGCTTTCTCTGTCCTGCTTCCTGCCGCCTTCCTCACCCTTAACCTCCATTCACATTCTTTTCTTGTCTCTTTTCCCCTCTGTTTCCTCTTTCCTTCTCCCTTCCTAGCTACCTCGTGCTTCTATTTATTACGGGGACATGGATCAGATATGGCAATTAGTAGCTCCCGGCACCAATTACAGATGCGGATGACTCCTCACCTGTGCACTTAAGTGAGGACTGTCCGCATCACGAATCATGCGGGAACTGCTCCGACCACACATACCACGCCCCCTGTCTAAGGCGCGAGGGCGGCGACTATTTACTTAAAAAGTGACCCTATTGACTTGAGCTGTGGACCCGCTACACCACAGTGAGACAACCTTTCAGGAATACATATTCCTCCGATACACTAGGTGGCAGTGTCCCTGGGTAACACTACCTGTATGGACACTGCAAAGGCATGCTGGGAACTGAAGTCTGTTAGGGCAGTGTAGTCAGGTTCTGTGGGGGTGCTGCGGGGATACTCAATCCCTACTTTGTGAAACTTCCAACTGACCCGGGAGTACTTCCATTGGGCTATACACTGGCACCGGACGTACTCCTGGTCTAAGATAAAAGGAGCGGCTCGACCTCATCCAGGTGAGTCAGAGATGGGCTGAAGGAGGATAAAGCTCACCTGGGAGGTGTGGAGGAGAGAAAGAGAAGAATTGTGTTGTGGTTGGTTTATGCCTCTTTTAAAGCCCTTGTGTAAGGTATTTTGTATAACCTGTGAGGCTGTGTCTGGGGTTTAGGGGTGCTACAACTCCCCCTGGGGGTCACGACAGTATTGTCACATTCGTAATAACTTGTTTTTTTTTCTTCATAATGCTCATTGTCAGAGTAATTTGAAATTCACCAAAAATGTGGTTGACTCATTGTGATCACAAATTGCATTTAACAGTAGCTCTTACTATCAAGATATTTGCTCAGGCCGTGGCCAGGGCCATCTTAATATTTGGGCACTAGCTGGGGGGGCCCCAGGAGCATAGGGGTCCATGATGTTTCTGATGCCTATGTATGTTTCTGTTTTGCTATCAAAACAGATGCCCCAGTGTACTGTGAGGGGGGGTTATGATGCAGTTTAGATGGCCCTGGCCGTGACCCTCTTGGTTGCCCACCTTCATTCTGAGCTGCTGGATTCACTGTGTAGAGTCCATCAGCAGCATGTCAGCAGTCTCCAGTGAGCCATCGGGTGTCTGACTACGGGGGCATATTCATGCCTCAGTGGGCTCTCTCCATTTCAGCCTCGCTACACCAACATTACATTCCCTTACCAAAATTAAAGTTTAACACTTTAGTTTGGTTACTCCAAAAATGCATCAGTTACTCACTTACTGTTATGTAACAAGACCTTAACAAACACTTCTTTTGGTCTTCATGACACTTATAAAGCATCAGTAAAGTGTTTATTCATCTCTGCAATGTGACCTGCTACCAGAACGTCACTTTGGAGTGGTCTGGGGTGGTGTAACCAAGACACATTTCTCTTGATATTTGCATACTTTAGTATAAGGCCTGTGAATCCTTCAAATTAACACATAATTTTACTATCACGTCAAGATGCTAAACAACGCAGTGATGAATAACTGACCTACTGATGTTATATAATTGTCATGAAGACCAAAAGAAGCCTTTGTTAAGGTCTTGTTACATAATAGTAAAGGAGCAAGAAATGCCTTTTTGCAATACCTAAACAAAAGTGTTACCGATTTTTTATTTTGTTTGATTGAAATGCAATTTAGAATATCTCTCTATTATAAAAAAAAATCTTGGGACGAAACAAGACTTTTTTCCTGCAACAAGACATGATCTTTTGAAGAGAGACACTTTCACGTTCTGCAAGATGGTCAAGTCACGTCATACAACCTTTGGAAGCAAGTCCCGTGAGACAGTGACTTTTGCAAGTCATGCCCTGGACCACAGTCATCTAACCTCTCAGCTGTTGGAATGCTTTTAGCAGACACACTTCATGTGTTCTCAGCTCTTAAAAATTGTTTGTGCCAAGAGATTTAACCACGCCCAGGGCCAGAAAAAGACAAAGTATAACGTCGTAATGAATTCAAATACGTTGCCGCGATACACATGCAGAGCCGGTTAGAGATAATGGAAGTAGGTAAATTCGAAAGTCTCAAAAAAAAAAAACTGATAGTAAAGATTGCATTAGTGCAAACAAACAGAAATTATTACTCGGTGAAATAAAGGAACAGCGTTGAGAGATCGAATAGTGTTTGAGGATGTCTGGGGGAGAAGAGAGACAAGGCAGTGAAGCGAGCAGGGGGCAAAGCCCCCTAGTTATTTAAAAAAAAAAAAATTAAATCACTTAAGCACCTGACAGTCAATCTATTTGAAAATGCAATATTTTAATAAGAGCAGCATGGTGGCAAAGCTTGAATGAGATTAAAGTCCCGGGTACTCCCTGTGCGGAGTTTGCATGTTCTCTCTACGGGGTTCCTCAGGGTTCTCCAATTTCCTGCTGCAGTCCAAAGACATGCAGATTAGGTGGACTGGTGTTGTTAAATTGGCCCCCGATGTGTGTGTTCGTCCAGTGATGCACTGGCACCCTGTTCTGCATAAGTAGGTTCAGTAGATGGATGGATGTTTTAGTTTACTTTTGTTTTTGATTAATTTAAGGTATTTGTAGGTGCTCTAACTTCTAATGCATGTAATCTTTGCCTTTGGGAGAATAAATGTGCTCTTTATGTTGCTGGCCCACCCTTTTTAGAAGCCTATACTTTGTCGATTGGTCTTGTCCGCTGTAGGAGATGGCCGTAGGGGGAGCTCCGTTAGCAGTGGTATTATTTTTACCCTTTTTTTTAAAATTATCATACTGAGATATACTGAATTTACTCATCCTGAGGCGGTTTAATGATATTACATGCAAGTACAAATAAGCAGGAGCAGCAAACAAAGGGCTCAGATAGAAAAGGAAAAGAATAAGGCAGCAAAAACCCAATCAAAGTCTAAATTGGCCTCAGATTCATTGCACAGCTTCTCAGAGACACACCTGGAACAGACTGGTGAAGGTGCGGACCTGCCAGGACCTGACGCTGCCGAGAGCATTAGTGGGAGTGAAACGGTGATTGAGACAGGCAAGGAGAACTCGTCGATTCCAGGAGAACTGTTAGTGACTAGCATGGCCTTTTCACCTCCACTGTCAGCTTCAGCTAATTCCCCCTGCAAGTCTGCCACATCATCCCCATTGGACCTGCACGGAGATTGGGGAAGATCGAAATGCACTATCCAAGCTGAAGGTAATGATCGCCTCGCTCGAGTGGGACATAAAGTGAGATATAAAGAAGGACAATAAGGAAAGAAAGAAAGAAATAAGGGTTCTAAATGAGAAATATGAGAAACAGCTTCAGGATATAAAAGACATGGAGATAAGTTTAAGCACTAAGTTTACTACAACCGTAACAGATATGCTATGAAAAATGAATGAAAAAATACAGGAAAATACGAGAAATTTAGAGAGTAAAATTAGAGTCTTTGTGGCTCATCTTGAAGATGTTAAGTAAACATTCACCACCCGTATTGAAACAATTGAACAATCGTCTTCTGCCATGGATGAACAAAGCAACGGCTGCAAAATCAGAAGGCAAAGTGCTCAGTGACAAGACTGGCTGTGCTGGAAGATAAATATAGAAGGAACAACATCAGAATTGAAGGTCTTCCTGAAAAATGGAAAAGTCCAAACCCAGAGAAATTCATAGCTGAACTATTCTCTAAAATAACTGGAGAGGACTTTAAATCAGATACCGAGATCTCGTAAGCCTAACCAGATAGGTGGATCAAATGCCTCCAAACCAAAAAGCCTAATTGTCCATTTTTTAAATATTACAGCCCAAAGAAAACTTGATGTCTCTTCTCAGATAGAAAAAGAGGAGATTATACTTGCAAATAACAGCATTCATATTTTTCCAGATTCCTCCCCTGCAACAGCTTCTAAATATCAGATACAGCCTCTTGTACCCTGCCAAACTGAAAGTGGTTATTGAAGATCAGTTTTACATTTGTAGTTCTCCGGACGAAACAGATAAAAAGCTAAAAAGACTGATCCTGAATTTTACACACGACCACGAGTCACACCATATTCTGGCAAGGCAAAGAAGATTCTACTTGAAGCTTGCAATCTGGACCGTTTGTAATGTGACATTTGCTGTAGCTAATTATATTTCCTTTTCGGCAATACCCTTCCTTTTTTTTATGCTTATATTGATATCTCTTTCATTAATTATATGTAAATTTTGGCTCCTCCTGGCTTATAGTTACAATTTGGCTAATTGGTTACTTTTTTTGTGTGTAAGCTTCAGTTACCATATTGAAATTTATTCCATTAATTATATGCACACTTTGGCTACCACAAAGTAACCAGCTATTGACTTTTTGTTAAAGTTTAATTATACTGAAATTTCCTCCGTCAATTATATATACAATTTGGCTGCAACAAAGTGACCAGCTTTGTACAGTTTTTGTTTCATCATATCCTTGGCTTATTGTATTTGGACTGTACCTTCACAAGATATCTCAGTTTTAAGCTTCTCTACACCGCTCTAGACGTGCTCTGTCTCTTGGCATTTCAGAGGACCAGGACTTCACAAAGTGATGTTTGCCTTACCTGGGTTGGTGGGGAGAGAAAGAGAGCAATGCTATTTCTTTTTTATCCCTTCTACCCCAATGACCTTAAGTGGTGACATAAAAATAGGCTCCATAGCTGTATCACCTGGCTTTAATATGAAATCTATATGAATATGAAAGTCAAAAGTTATCATATGTAGAAATGCACCACCTTAACCTTAAGACTACAAAATGTCAACAAAAGTTCATAAGCAATGTTTTTATGACCAGATATTGAACTTTGTGAGCTGGAATGTCAAGGGACTCAATCATGAATTAAAGAGAAAGAAAGTACTCTTTCACTTAACAGGTCTAAATGCCAAGATAGTATTTTTACAGGAAACTCATTTATTAAGCAAGAATGAGTTTCAGTTGCAAAGAGATTGGTCTGGCCATTTTTTTCAGTCCAGCTATACAAAGAAAACTAGAGATGTGGGAATCTTAATACACAGAACTATTCTATTTGTAGTCTCAGATGTAATATCTGACTCTGAAGGGCGATATGTCATGGAGATGGACAATTGATCTAATACTGAAATGATTTTGATCAATATTTATGAACCTAATGTGGATAATAGAGATTTCTTTCAAAATGTATTTTCAATTACCCCTAATGTGAACACTCACAAAATTATAATGGCCGGAGACTTTAGTTGTGTTTTAAATCCAGACCTGGATAGTTTGCATAGTAATGCAAAGATAATTACACAGTTTGTAATGGATCATAACTTATCAGATGCATTGAAGTTTTTAAATCCTAACCTAAGACCATACTCTTTCTTCTCACCCATATATCATTGTTACTCAAGAACTGATTATTTCTTCATAGATAATAATTTTTTGCCCTCTATCAAATCTTGTAAGTACAAGACAATTGTTATCTCTGACCATGCCCCTCTGATCATGGAGCTTAAATTACTGTGTTCCACACACTCATCCACAGACGGATAGGGGTGGCGAGCGCAGTTACGATACCGATCAGTATTAGTGAAGAAGGAAATGAGCCTCCCAAAGAAAGACTATGCCAGGGTACTGGAAAGGACAGTCTGCCAAATTGTAAAACCTCAGATCCAGGAGGAGCAACGTGGATTCCATTCAGGCCATGGAACACTGGACAGGCTCTTTACCCTCATAAGGACCTTGAAGGGAGCACAGGAGTTCCAACAATCGGTCTACTTGTGTTTTACGGACCTAGAGAAGGCTTATGACCATGTTTCTTACAGTATTCTGTGGGGAGTGCTGGTACAGTACGAGGTTCAAGGGCTCCTAGTAAGGGCTATTCAGCCCCTGTATAATCCCAGTGATTACCCGGCCAGGACACCAGCTGGATGGAAGGACCGGAGGAGCTGTGAGGCACTACCTCCCCTGGGATGCTAGAGGGCAGCCCTCCTGGGTGGCTGTGGCACTACGGATTCCCGCAGGGCATGCTGGGACTTGGAGTTTGGTACAGCCCTGTTGGACTTCCACCACACCTGGGAGTGATTCTAGGTAATACTAATGAGCCACCTGGAGCACTCCCAGGAACTGAATAAAAGGAGCCAGAGTCAGCAGGAAGATGATGAAACTTACTGGGAGAGGAGTGGAGGCAGAGAGAAGAGAGGAAGAAAAGACTGTGCTTTGTCTTGTGGGGAGCAAAGAAAGCATTTCCCCCCCTATAAGTAAAGGTGTGCTGTGTGGCAATTTGTGTCCTGCCTGTCTGTGTCGGGGTCAAGGTGGCTGTTCTCACCCTGGTGATCCATGCCGTATACTCAGAAAAACATCAGCACCATTCTCAGTGTGTGTGGGACTCCACCAGGTCTGTGCTTTGTCTCCAGTCCTGTTTGCAGTTTTCATGGACAGGATATCAAGGCAAAGATGTAGAAGGGATGGTGTCCAGTTCAGTGGTCTTAGGACTGTGTTGCTGATTTTTGCAGGTGGTCTCATCGGGCTGTACACTCCAGCATACACTGGAATGGTTTGTGACCGAGTGTGAAGCAGCAGGGATGAGGATCAGCACTTCCAAATCTGAGGCCATAGTCTTCTATAGGAAAAAGGTGGTCTGCCCTCTCCGAGTGACTTACTGCCTCCTGTGGAGACATTTAAGTATCTCAGGGTCTTCTTCATGAGTGAGGGATGGTGAGATCAACAGACGGATTGGGGTGGCAGACGCAGTTATGTAGTTGCTATACCGACCTGTAGTGGTGAAGAAGAAGCTAAGTCAGATGGCAAATCTCTCAGTTTACTAGTCGATCTACGTCCCTACCCTCACCTATAGCCATGAGCTTTGGGTAATGACCAAAAGGAAGACCCTGTGGGTATAAGTGGCTGAAATTTGCTCTCTCTGCAGGGTATCTGAGTGAAGCTTGGAACAGGGCTGCTGACCCTCCGCATTGTGAGGAGACAATCACGGTGATTTGAACATCTGATACAGATGTCTCCCAAATGGCTCCCTGTGGATCTGGGGCTTTTGAAAATGTTATAGTTAGCAGGACAGGCCACAGCAGTGATCAGCTATATTTTTGGGACAGTATGCTAGGTGAGAACCATTTGATTTCATTTGGAGTCGTCAGTACCTGTGACCAGGTTAAAGTTGTCATGAAGCCATGATTTTACCTCAGTACCATTATGGGAACAACTCAAAAGCTGCTCATTCTTACGTGGAACAGAGGACATTAAGAAACTTTCTCTCTGGAATTACTGGATACTGCAACACAATGAAAATACACTGAATTAATAGAAAAAAAAATGTGTAAAACCACCACATTGATCAAGGCTTCATTATAAGATCAAAGGAAAATTGAGGACTTTTGATATTCATAAGTAAAGTGGAGATTCATAGACATGGTAGGATTAATCGTAAATGAAGCTAAGGTTTTAATTTGCTGTTAATTTGGTGATATTTTGAATTGAAACAGTTACTGGTGACAGACAGGAGGCAAAGGTAGTTCCAGTATGGAATCAGGAAGCCCAAGTACATTTGTGCTCTCATGACAATGAGACAACTGTAAAGTGCGGTGGGCAGCAAGGTGATTTATGTGGGTACAACCACTGCAAAGATAACCCTCATTTATAGAGTGTCTGACTGTATCATCAGTGCTTGAAATTCTGCAATTGCTGCAAGCAGAATGTGAAAGGTGATTCCCTAAATGTCAGACAGTTGACATACGAATTAAAAGTGCTGCGAAATGACTTACGTAAGCTGCAGAAAAAGAGGAATGAAAATAACACGAAGGTAAGACTATCACTATGGAAAATAAACAATCTCAAGAAGAGTTTCTGTCAAAACTGAAGAGTTTTTTGAATAAATTAGTTTTTTTTAATAAAAACTGCATTCTACATTGGATGATCTACAGACCAAACCATACAAAATTAAAGACCACTAATGACCACCAGCGGTGCTCGACCTGCTACGACTTGCTAGAGCTACCAGCATGTCATCGGTCCTGATCCTGCTAGATCTCTCTTCTGCCTTTGACACAGTCTACCACAAAATCCTTTCTTGCCACCCTCTCTGACACTAAAATGGTTTGAATTCCCACATCTTGGGCAGATCCTACAGTGTGTCCTAGCGAGGAGAGTTGTCAAAGGCACACCAATCATGCACAGGAGTGCCGCCAAGGATCAGTGCTGGGTCGTCTACTTTTCTCTCTGTACACCACCCCACTGGGCTCCATCATCCAAACCCATGGTTTCACTTATCAGTACTATGCTGACAATACACAGCTGTACCTGTCATTCCCTCCAGTGGACAATACGGTATCAGCTAGAGTCTCTGCATTTCTCAGCCTAGATGAAGGACCACCATCTACAGCTCAACCTGGCAAAAACAGAACTTCTTGTGATCCCAGCCAGCCAGTCTGTACAGCTTGGCTCACTGTCGCTAACACCTGCCAAGTCAGTTCACAATCTTGGGCTGGTGACTGATGAGCAGCTATCTTTTTCTGACCACATTTCTACTTTTTCTCGTTCATGCAGGTTCATGCCATACAACATCTGCAAGATCAGACCTATCTGACAGAGTATGCAGCACAACCTCTGGTCCAGGCTTTGGTCTTGTCACGTCTGGACTACTGCAGCTCACTTCTGCCAGGAGTACCCGTATGTGCTATCAAGCTGCTATGGATGGTCCAGTATGCAGCAGCCCGTCTTGTATTTAACCAGCTGAGACAAGCACATGTCACTCCTCTTTTCAGGTCGCTACATTAGCTCCCTGTAGCAGCACACAGTAAGTTCAAGTCCCTGATGATTGCCTGCAGAGTAGTCAATGGGTCATCACCTGCAAATATGGGGACACTTGTGAGGTGCTACACTCCTTCTCACCCACTCAGGTCAGCCAGGGAACAGCGTCTGGTGATGCCACCTCTGTGTGGTATCAAGTCTCAATCCAGACTCCAGATTCCTGTGTAATTCCTAGTTGGTGGAACGGGCTGCCCACCTCCATCCATACTGCTGACACCCTCATTTATTTAAGAAGCAATTGAAGATCCATTTGTTCTGTGAATATCTGTCAACTTGCTAGAAAAATCTGAGTTATTACATCTTTTCACTTGTGGCCATCAACTTCTGTTACCTGTCCTATTACATTTGCTGAACAAACAGGCCCAAACCTAATGTTTGTAAGTCGCTTTGGATAAAAGTGTCTGCCAAGCAAATAAACGTAAATACCTTTTCACTTTAGGAAGCAGGAGACAACATAGGCAAGACTAAGATGGCCACATACACCAGTACCCTCTGAAATCAAACAGTCGTAAGGACTGCATAAAGGTCCTGAACGCATTGCTCATGCTGCAGAATGGTTCCTCAAACTCAATGAAGTGCTTCAACAGACAAGGACTAACAGAAAAGCCAACGGGCTGCCCTCAATGATAGTGCGGAACAGATTCTCAAGTCACAAATGCACAAGCACAAGGCTGTTGCAGAAACAAAACCACTGACGCTAGAAAATCTGGCAAAGGAAGAAGCAGAATCTGATGTTTTTCTCAACAAGTTAAACTCCAGGAAGTACATTTCTGTTTTATCTACAAAGGAATAGCAGCATCTACCAACATCACCTCATTGCGACGATGAAGTATGACAAACAGGTGGAAGACTACGTAAAGTGTGAAGCAGAACAAACATTGTCTTTCTTTTCTAAGATTTCATACTGCAATGCTTTTTCTATAATACTGTATATACAGTACATGGATGCTGAACACATTGTGGATGAATTAATTTGCATTCTGTATTACAACAAAAAAACATTAGACTCCAGCTGCAAATTCTGCAATAAGAACAATTGTATCAAGGTGTGCAATTACTAGAAGGGTGAATCTCAAGGCTGGAGAGCAAAATATACAAGTTTACCTAAAGATTATCCTGACAAGCTGTAAGGAAAAACAGTACAGTGGAACCTCGGTTCACGAACGTCTCGGTACATGTACAACTCGGTTTACGACCAAAAAGTTCGCCAAACTTTTGCCTCGGTTCACGACCACACGCTCGGTATACGAACAAGCCAGGTTCCCTTTCGGTTTATACATGTTCAGTCTCTCCCTGTGCATTTCCTGTGCAGCGCAGCAAGAGAGAGAGCGAGAGAGCACGACACACATACGTACACACACACACACACACACACAGCGCGAGAGAGGCAGCGCGAGAGACAGAGGCACACATACAGGCAGCGCGAGACAGAGAGAGCCGCGCGCACACACACAGGAGCACACGCGAGAGGTGCGCACACACACAGGAGCGCTCTACAGAGACACACACACAGGTGCTCCAGGCTCGCAAAAGAGAGACGCACGCACACACACACAGGCGCGAGAGAGAGCAAGCGAGGGACACATAAGGTAGAGAAGGCTTGTTTTTGTTTTCAGTTCTATTTACAGCGATCGGTTCGTAGCCTGCATTGTTGCAATGTTACTTTTCTTGGTGGTTTGTTAAATTACGGATTTTTCAAATGTTCATTTTTTTCCCCTGTGCTTAAAACTCATTAAAAAAAAGTGTTTTTAGCGAGCGGTTCCTAGCACTATAGCGCAAACTATTGCAGTGTTAGTTTTCACTGTTGTTCAAGGTTTTCTCAGTGTTATTCAATGTTTTTACATTTAGTTTACTATTACCCTGTGCATTCTATGGTATAATTAACTATATTTGTGCTTAAAAACTAAAAAAAAATATATATATATACATACAGTTTGTACGGTCTGGAACGGATTAATTGTATTTACATACAATCCTATGGGAGAAATTGATTCGGTTCACAACCAACTCGGTTTACGACCAGAGTTTTGGAACGAATTATGGTCGTGAACCGAGGTTCCACTGTATTTCTATCTCATTCAGATAAAATGGAGTTTTAACTAGTTATCAGTGTCAACTGCTATTTACCCGTCTGACCGAAACAGCAATCCATACCAAACTCTCATTCTTTGGACACAGATGGCTGTATAAATGCTTTGTACAGATTCACTGCCAGAAGAAGACAAGTGGTTATGGCACAGCTTTATAGGAGCTGACTGTAGGTTAAGCCATTTATGAATGGAATCACTCCAAAATTTAAAAAGTACTTATACATTTTCAAATTATTTTGGATATTTAATCCACCAGCTGGCATCACATCATTCTGTAAGGTCCTCAGCATTGTTGTGAGACAGCAGATTACAGATGATGAAGGCCTGCAGATATTTTTTATTATAGGTGGAAGCCATAATTAATAGTTTGACAGCTTTGGGCGACTCAAACAGTCTAGAATTATTAACAAACCCAATCACTTACTGCTGTTGAAGACACAGCCAGCTGCTTTCAGAAGATATTTTACATGCATTAAAGCTGAAAACTGACACAGTATAGGATAAATTTCTTTTAGATCAAAAAAAAAAAATTACATATGCGAATACTTGCCTTCATTAGAGGAAAACCAAAAAGATGACATGTCAATAAAAAAAGCCAAAAGTCATTATTTTAGTAGTAGATAACAAAGACCCTTGCAAATTCACAATTTGTTTGCATAAGCATCAAAACTAAAACAAATATAATAGAAAATCCTGCTGAAAAAGAAGAAATGAGAATATTACAGCAAGTTGTCAAGTTTATGTAACTAGTATTTGTGAACTGCTACACTATTAAATAGAAAACTGAATTGTGCTAAGAATTTGTAACTAGTTACTAGTATAAGAGTGGCTCTATGTTTGGCAAATGCTGTGCTGTCTATCAATGGCCAGACTGGATAGTATCGTGTTTCACCCAGAGTGTTTTCTCGGGCTTATGCTTATTTTCCTTTGCTCTGTCGTCTTTGTTTATTGTAAAACTAGGCAAAGAGCCCGTTTCGACAACGTAAGATGAAACGGGCATGAGTGGAATAGTAATAAGTATAAGCACCACAAACCTGATATAGGTGTATTGAAAGAATGCGTAATTAGGCCTCGAGCTGTAGTCGAAATCGCCTTTCAGGCCTCTAGAGCTTTAATCGAAGTCGCCTTTCTATTTGAATTTTCGTGGCCGTAAATCCGCCGCCTGCCGCGATGTGAGTCTCGTAAGGTTTTTCAGGCAGCTGCGCAGAAGGCGACTGCGCATTCAGCTTCGGACGTGCACAGAAGGCGACTGCGCATTCCGCTTCGGACGGACGTGAGTGAGTGAGGAGACTGGCGAATTATGTATTAAGATATTATTTTCCTGATGTTTTAATATTTATGTATTTTGTGTTGCTATTATTCTTTTTATTTACTTACTATTTACTGTAAGTATTATGTGTTACCTCTGTTACTTCTATTTTGTGGGTGAAACCCTAAGAGGCGGGGCCACCCCTATGTCATCGCTGAAGGACCGTCCCCAGCCTATATATTTGAAACTGCTAAGCAGATCCTCTAGTGGTTCATTGATTGTTGTTCTAGAGTGCTTTATTGGCAAGTATTGCTTTTGCTAGTCACTTTAGCTTTCTTTCTTCTGCCCTAAGATTTTGAGGACTTGTCTGCTCTGAACAGCCCTTTTAGGCAAATTCTTTTTTGCCTTTTCACCTCTTTGTGCTTCTTTGTGATTTTCAAATAAATATCCTTATTTAGAAAGATTCTGCACTGGCCTTGTCATTAAGCCAGAGGGTTTTTTTTATGGTTTACCCTTTCTCTCTCGAAGGGCATTTTTGATATTTTGGGACATTTACTTTACTTTAAAGCATTAAAAGCCAGTTCCCCTTTATGGGCCTGTGTAGGCCAAAGTCAGCCTGTGACATTTGGCAATCAGGCTGCCTGGGGCAAGATCTATTCTAGTCAGGTAGAGCCTGGCTTGTGGAGCTTTTAGGAGGCCTCACACCCTTTTTGCTACGTTTGGTGCACTCATATCACACCAGGTGTTGCTCTTAATTATGATAGCCTGTCCTTTTTAAAAGGCTGACCTTTGACCTCCTGGGGTTGAAGCAGGTTTTTTGACTGCTGGAGGAGAGAACGCAACAATGTGTTTTACTATATATTAAAAAGGACATTACTTTCATTGTTTAGTTTTGAATTTTGTGTCATATTTTGTTTAATGTAAATTGAAGAGTGTACAGTTGTGGCCAAAAGTTATGAGAATGACACAAATATTAATTTTCACAAAATTTGCTGCCTCAGTTTTTATGATGGCAGTTTGCGTATACTCCAGAATGTTATGAAGAGTGATCAGATGAATTGTAATTAATTGCAAAGTCCCTCTTTGTCATGAAAATGAACTTAATCCCAAAAAAAAACATTTCCACTGCTGTTGTGAAGACAACTTCAGAGCACCCAAGAAAATCTAACAAGTGCCAGGACCATCTCCTAAAGTTGATTCAGCTCAGGAATGGCAGCAGGCAGATGTGAGTGAGGTAAAGACTTTTGGAGAATGGCCGGGTATCAAGAAGGGCAGCAAAGAAGCCAAGAAAAACATCAGGGACAGACTGATATTCTGTAAAAGGTACAGGGATTGGACTGCTGGGGTCAAGTCATTTTCTATGACTAAGCCTCTTTCCTTTGGGGCATCCAGAAAAAAGAGAAGAAAAGGTGAGCGGCGCTACCATCAGTCCTGAGTCATGCCAACAGTAAAGCATCCTGAGACCATTCATGTGGAGGTTTGTTTCTCAGCCAAGGGAGTGCAGGGCTCACTCACAATTTTGCCTAAGAACACAGCTGTGAATAAAGAATGGGACCAAAACATCCTCCGAGAGCAACTTCTCCCAACCATCCATGTATAGATAGATAGATAGATAGATAGATAGATAGATAGATAGATAGATAGATAGATAGATAGATAGATAGATACTTTATTAATCCCAATGGGAAATTCACAAATAGTTTGGTGACCAACAATGCCTTTTCCAGGATGATGGAGCACCGTGCCATAAGGCAAAAGTGATAACTACGGTAAGTAGCTCAGCGAACAAAACATTGAAATTTTGGGTCCATGGCCAGGAAATTCCCCAGGCATTAATCCAATTCAGAACTTGTGGTCAATCCTCAAGAGGTGGGTGGACAAACAAAAATCCACCACTTCTGACAAACTCCAAGAATTGATTATGCAAGAGTGGGCTGCCATTAGTCAGGATTGGGCCCAGAAGTTGATAAACAGCATGCCAGGGCGAATTGCAGAGGTCTTGAAAAAGAAAGAAGGGCCAACACTGCAAATAATGTAACTGTCAAAAAAAGCATTTGAAACTTATGAAATGCTTGTAATTCTACTTCAGTATGCCACAGAAACATTTGACAAAAAGATCTAAAAACACTGAAGCAGCAAACGTTGTGAAAACCAACACTTGGGTCATTCTTAAGACTTTTGGCCACGACTGTATATTTTGATGTTGCTGTCAGTTATGGTGAATAGTGTAATGTACACAGGTGAGTAAGATAAATCCTACAACGTTCACTTCTGTGCTGGACCAAAATATGCATTTACAGTGATAAGAAAATTGCACACAGAAAACCCTGCAAAGTGTTGCCAATAAAGAAACCTGCTACAATGAAAATAAGCTGCCTACATCACTGCTTATTAAAAAAATGTTAAATTTATTGTCTGTTAACTTTTTTCTGTAAATTTCATATGGCCCAGTGAGGGTTCTGAAAAACAAACCTTGTTTGGAGTTGGCCATTCTTCTTCCTATTCATTGAAGACAGTAACAAGCATCACTGTTACTAATATCATGTTCCAGGTGACGCGGCCATAGCAGAAATCACGTTATTGTAATTTCCTGCATTTGAAAATATGAAGTGACATGATTTAATTTTAAACTACTGCATTTCTTCTTACATGTAACTGATATAAAACTGTTTTGGGATACTGGCACAGGCCCTGGAAAGTGTTGTGATGAGTCCTCTTTTAAGTTTGACACGATTACAATGAACATGAGTTGCATTCAGGACATGCAGTCATTTCACAAGAGTATAAGAAAAGACCATTTATAAACAGCAGAAAAATCATATCTATAAAGAGTGGCTCGCTTATAAGTAGCCTCTACCTGTGCAGTCAGTTATTAACTTGAAATGTAAGCATGGAATGGGGAAAATAAAATATCCATATTGTTTTGAAGTTCAATGTAGTTCAATTTCTTCTCAACAACTGGAGGAACTAGAAGTGTCACTCACTCTTCCATATCAAAACACTACCAGTGCAAGTCAAATAGTATTTGCTGACATTTTCTCCTTGTATGCTATTCAAAGAAACTTACAGTATTTGTGAAAAAGTCTTATTTTCTTCATTTTTTTAGAACTCTCATAAAATTGAAAACATTGATTAGAAGTGAGGAGAAACGTGCTCGGTGAAGAACAATGAATTTGCCCATCATCCTTATAGACTATGCAGCTTGCCGATTCAATTCAAAAGAAGGTAGCAAAGTTTAAAAGAGGCGATTGTCACAGCAGGTTGGTGTGTTTCGGCAACCTTACAAATGAGTTCTGTGCTTTAAATGCTTGCAGTGTTGTTTCCTCTCCTCTCATTTGGAACAGTGCAAGAAAATCATTACCTCAGGCTGAAACCCAGTCAGACACACCCAGACATTGCAGACTACACATAGAAGGCATCCCAGACTGCAAGTCAAATGGACTTCAAGCAGTTCAACCACTGCACTACTGTCTTGTTCAGCAGCCATCTGCTAAACAATGCTGTCACATTATTTTCCTTGCTCTCTGTGCATTGATGTTGCCAGTATATCAGCTGAGGAAGATGAAGAAACAAGGCTGCCATGAACTGAGCTGGGAACAACAATTATGGGCCTCTCCTGCTGAGCAGCCAGTAAATCTATAACTCTATCTTGGAGACAATTAGTTGCATCAATACTCTCAGTGATTTTCTGGTGGATGCCCACTAATTCCTCTGCCAGTTCTGACACACTTTCATTTTTTTCTGCAATGCGGGAAGCAATGCGTGCAATATTTTTATTTGTTTCACACATTTCCCTATAAATTAGCCTATTTTGTCTAGTCAGGGTTCGGAAACCTTCCTTGAGAACAGCAGTGTGTTCCCTGTGAGCCCGAAGCAGCTGCTGCTCAAAATGGCCAACGGAGACAATTCTGTTGGGATTGGAAATGCTGTGAATTTTTCGAGGGCTACGTAAACCTGGAAAAGAAGGTAATGGAGCATCACAAATGTCATTCACCACTGAAAGACTGCTTTCTGATTCTGGGACATTTTGAGATGAAATCTGGCTACATTCCTGGTTAACAGTTTTTATGTCATGGTTGGCATAGGGCATACAAGGGAACTGTTCAGTATATGATGCAGGCTTGGACAGAGGAGGCACCTGTGATGTTTCCTCACTTTGGTGAAGCTGCAGGGATGAAGACTGGGCTTCAGGCAATTTCTCGCAAATAACTGGTGACAGGGCATCTTGGCAGGAGAAGGTACCTTACGAAAACACAGAAGACATTAAATTATGTCATCAGGAAAGAAAAAAATAAATTCCACCAAGTTAAAAATACAACTGTTGGAGATGAAAAAGAGTGTGTGTGTATATGGGATTTCTTCTTTACCTGAAAGCTGCATACTTTGAAACGACAGGCATTTTATATGATGATCATCAAAACTAAAAAATACCCAAAAAAGAAGGCAAAACAAGAAATGACATTAATTCAAGAAAGAAAGAAGGAGAAAACACAAGCAAGCATGATGGTAACCATATGCAAAATTTAAAATTAAGACAAAGAACAAAAGAAGATACTTCAAAGGGAGAAAAGGGTAAGGTTTTTTCTCTGGCTCAGACATTTTGCAAAATTACTTAGTAATACTGTAGTTCTCTTAATATATAAAAAAAAACACTACAAAGCTGCCTCATTCATGTCTATCAATCAGAACTGTCAATTTTAATCCTTTGTTTCCAGCTATTCAGATTAGTCAATTACTACTCTATGATTACTGTAATTCAAAACATGGCAGCATCAAGAAATATAAAACACAAACGTGCACTGGCTCCCAGATCAGCATCTTGTCAAAACTTTGATATGGACGGTGTGGCTAATTAATTAAACCAATATATGCACTCACCCGTTTTCTTTTTCTAGTATAATGTTCAAGGAAACCACAACCGATATTGATAAAAGAAGTCAACTGAAAAGCAGCAATCAGTCCTGGGTGACCCACCATAGCATTACAGGAAGTACTCACTTGAACACTCATGTTCACCTAGATTGGTTAAATTATTAGTGTCACCCATCAATCCAACAGAATATCTTTGGTTTGTAAGAAGAAACCAGACAAGACTCTGGAAAGGAAACCCACACATGCAAGACACTGTTCAAAATGGTACCTCAGCATGGAAACAAACCAAGGGTTCAAATGGTGTTGCATGGCAATGCCATACCAATAAAAGTAATCTAACAAAATAAGTCCATATAGACATGGGAGACACATTCATGCATGGTGTACACGTACAAGAAAAAAAAGAGATTTGACTTTGTTTAGGGTTACACAGTGGGCTAAGGACAGGAACTGAACCAGAACTACCCCAAACTGCCTACCTATGGATAAGCAGAATCAGCTAAAATAACAATGTAATGTCAGGTCAGTAGAATATTAGAAAAATAGTGATGAGATCTGGCTATTCCTCCCACCAGGACTGTCCATCCTACACACCTAGATTGTCAAAAATAACATAAAGTTGAGATTTGATGATCCCTTAAGTCCTGCTTTCCATCACATCTACTTGGTAATTTATTCCATATGTCTAAGGTTCTTTGCAAGAGGTAAAACATTTGTGACCCAGTGTTCTTGTTTATTCTAAAGCAACGACTGGGATCTACTGTACTAACTCCTTTCATAATTTTAAATACTTCAATCATGTCCCCTCATAATCTCTGTTTTCTTACACTGAAAAGGTTCAGCTCCTTTCATAGCTCATATTTCTTGGTTCGGATATCAGCCTATTGTTAACCTTTAGGGGGTGCTAACTCCCTGGTTGGAATAAGTTCTTTTTAATTGCTGCATTTTAAGTAACCCGAACCTATCTATATAATAAAAGCCCAGCGCGGCATCCGTGTCCGTGTCCGGGTTCCTTTTGGCTGTATAGCTGCCCCCGTAGAAAAGCCCCAGTCCTTCCCCTCTCAGAATTCCTGCTTACCCCCCTCCGTTCTTTCCCCTTTGTGCACGTGAGTATTTCGAGCCCCGCGTCTGAGTCGGATGGTTCCCCTGGTCACCAATTCGTGTGTTTCAAGCCGCGATTTTCTATTTTCTCCCTTCCGGCCCACTATGCCTTTCCGTATTCAGATACCCATGTGCACTTGTATGGAGGAGACCTTACGGAACAATGCCGAAACGAAAGGCAACTGAACCTGCTGATGCGAGAGAGGACACATTACAGCGTCATCACGAAGCAAAGAGGCAAAGGTGTGCCAGTCGCTCGCAAGAAACGGACAGGCAGCATTCACACAGATTAGCTCAACGACGTGTCTCTGCTGCACAACGAAAGGCAACTGAAACCCCTTCTGATTAGTCTGCGTCCCACACTTCGTGAATCATGGGTTTTGTTTTGAAATTTTGTTTCCCATGCAAAAATCAAATGCGGTGATATGAAGGACCCAGTTCACAACTGGCAGCCGCGTTTAAACAGGGAGTCCTTCAACTGTGGACATCCAACGCGCAGCGTAGCGTGCGCCAGGTCGCTAGTATTGATATAATGTAAAAAGGCGATACCCCTCCCTTAGTGATATGGCAGTAAGAAATCACAGGAGAAAATAACTTCGCTTTCTTTATTGACGGTTTACGCGGCATAACAGACGAGGAAGCCATGGCAAGCTCATGTGTAGAGTCTGCCATTTTCATTGCTGTGCTGGAAGGATTTTCAGGATCGGATGACGTAATCTTCCATCCGTCCGTCGGCTTCAAAGGTGTGCCGGGCAATGTTCCAAGGCTTTATACTCTTTCTCCATGTGCAGGCCCTTACTTAGGTAAATCATGCCATTCCAAACAAGGAAAAGAGAGGATACTATGCTGATCTAACACACAGAAATAGTGCACGTTGCCCATTTGTCTTTGTCTATCTTGTCCTAACAGTTCTAAATGCTGAGCCCCTTTGTACTAAATCTGGCTCAGCTGTGCATGTAGAAAGAAAAGAAAAACATTTAAAATATTTGCACAGAGCACAGTGACATTAAACTTATATTCTGATTATACCTAGTCACTCTTCTCTGTAGTTTTCCTGGCACTGCTTTTTTCTTATTTGAAGACCAAAACTGTACACAGTACTCCACATGAAGCCGCACTGGTGTGTTATATAATTTAAGCAAGACCTCTCTTGATCTGTACTTCATACATGGTGATATATAACCTAATATTCTATTAGCCTTCTTGAGTCTACTATAAATTGCAGGTCCAAGGTGTACTTTCTGAGCCTAATTAATTTTACACTGACATGCACAGACAGAACTAAAGTTAAGGAGAAGTATCAATGTATGGAATAAGCAGGGTATGCCATTCTCCATGCCCAGTTTAATTAATTGTACCTAAACTACAAAGTCATTTTGCTACTCGTACACCTCACCCCCACTATGTATGTCCATGTCAGACCTAAACCATTAAAAGGAAATAATGGATGTAGCACATTAACTCAGGATGATTGGATTTTAAACCACAAGGCTACCAGTTTAATTCTTGGTTTTGAACTTCTGTGTTACCCTGACAAAGTAACTTTGGCCTCCTGTGCCTAAATTATAATAGGTATGTGCATCTTAAGTAGCCTTTGGTAACATTAGCTCAAGGAATGGCAGATACCTAACTAAACTAATTAAAAAGGCTTGCTGTATTGCATGGCTGATGTGAACTGATGAGAGACAGCTTCCAAAACGAAGATGATGATAAAATGTTAATTAACGCTGCCATTCTCTCCATGATGCATTACCATCAGGAACTTTAAGCCACTTGCTAATTCCACTACTGTGATTAACTTGTACTACTTGGGCTCTTTTTTTGCCCATGGCAATTAAAATGTGTAACCTTATTTCGTCCATTCTCTCCCTAGCCCATTGTAACAGATATGCTGGCACAGATAAATATGCATTAGTGACATTTACACATTTCATGTACAGTGAGCATATTGTATTTATAATTCTGGGCCTAATACTTATTTCATAATCTGCACCTTGATTTTAAAGTTTATGATATGACTTTATGTTCTGTGTCACTGCTGGAGAAAGCCAAGTATCCCTCTGAGAATTAATAAAGTTCATTCTATATAACTGTTTGTTTATCCGTAGGTTTCACCTAAATACAGTATACAATAATATAAAGCTGGGGGTTATGTGATCAATATTTCTGTACATTAAAGTGATGAACGTGGACATTCTAAATCTTTACAAACCTGGCAATTACCTTCACAAGTAGGTAAATGAGCAGAGTCCTGTTCTTCCTCTTTCACCACTGTGTGAATATTTAAAGAGTCGTATACTCTTTGCTCCATTGCAGTTAGGTATAAAGCTGATGATGGGCTTGATTTTGACATGTGACACCGTGCATCTTCAACCTTCTGCTTAGTTCTGCGTTTTAAGTCTTGCCACCTCCTCTTTATCTCACTTACTGTGCGTTGCATTCCAGATGCTGCGTACAACCGGTGAGCTATTTCGACCCATATTTTATTCTTCTCATATGTCGTCATGCAGTTGCCTTGTAAGCCAAACAAAATGTCTTCTTTCTGGGTGACTTCTTCAATTAGTATATCTAGCTCTGCTTCTGTAAATTTATGTTTGCGCATCCGTTCTCTGGGCTGCATATCCTCACTGGTTTCCCCGTACCTGTTAACACACATTAAAGAAATAAATGCAGATTAGAAAATGTTCCCTACTAATAAATAACTTTAACAAGTTTTCTGTAAATGACTAAAACACTTATGCAGCTGCACTTTAAAGTGCCTTAATATGCCAAGAACAGAGTATTTCTGCTAGCTTCCTTAAGTGCAGCTAATGTAATTTAAATAGCATCTCTTCATTCCATTAGTGTTTTATTGCTTATTAGCAAACTGCACTTCTCTTTTAATGTAAATTATTACTTTTAGGAAATTCACTTTACTGTATGATGTGAACTTCTGAAGCAGTGACATGTTGCAGCATTATTTTCTTACTCCCGCCAATTTAATATTCTTTCTTATGAAGGCTATGTACCATAAGTACTGGACATGTTTTGCTGTTGTGTTTTTGTTCCGCTATTTCAAATTGCACTTTTTACTTTTCTTCATATACAGTACCTGTCATCAGTGTTCATCCATTTTGTCAATGATTGTCTATGAATTTACTACTTGTTTTTTCTTAATGAATAACATTCCTCTTTATCTTTTGGCTTGGGGGGGGGGGGGGTCATTTAATTATATGCAGTAGTTACAAAAAAAGATACAATGTTCAGTTTCATTATAAGACTTTGGAATACTAATCAAGGAACATGATTCTAAAACACTATAATGCAGAACAGAAACAAACTGCATTTGTGGTAAAAGGAACCTATGACAGACTAAGGGAATTAGATTTTATTAGTCTTGAAACAAATAACACTTCACAGAACATACTCCAGTCCAAGGTTATTATAGTTTTGCCTTTTAATATTAGTTTTTATTTCTATATTTTTTTTCTGACCTTATTTAGAAATTCAGTTTAACTTTAGTTTTCCTTCATTGTGTATTTTTAGTTTTAATTTTACAAAGACATTTCCGTTTTATTTTTATATATATATTAGTTTCAGTAATTATGGTACGGTTAAAGAGCTATTATGGAGTTTAGTTTTTGTGTCACAATGAGACAGAACTGTACACTTAACGGGTTTGGATATAATATGAGTTTAATGTTAATGTTAAGGTTTAAGATTTCTTTATTTAGTCATTTTTACACAAGAAAACATGAAATTTGCCTTCTCAATTGCATCTAATAACAGACAGAATGAAATAAAACAGACAAATAGAAACAAGAAAGGTTAAGGTAAGGCAGTTAGATAATACATATTTACACCAAAAAAAAAAAGTTACAGGATATATATCAAAACCTTAATCATTATCTCCGATATTTCTTATTGAAAAGTGTTAGTGGAAGCTTACTACACTACACAACACAGTTTACTATTTGGTTTTGTTTTTGTCTGATAAAAACAAGCATAATCAAAACCAGGTACTGAATATGAACAATTTTAGATAGATAGATAGATAGATAGATAGATAGATAGATAGATAGATAGATAGATAGATAGATAGATAGATAGATAGATACTTTATTAATCCCAAGGGGAAATTCACATACTCCAGCAGCAGCATTCTGATACAAAAAACAATATTAAATTAAAGAGTAATAAAAATGCAGGAAAAATTTTACACAATTTTACACAATGGCCTTCTGCTTTTATACACCTAAAATCTGGAATATTTACCAGTAGAAATTCACCAGGTGAATACTGTGGAACTGAAAACTGCTAAAAACCCATTATTTTAATTTGGCTTTCTCATAGCCACATTTTGGTTGTATTCAAAATAAACTATATGGGTGCAGAATTATCATATTCTTCAGGGATCTGCAATCTGTACTAATCCCCACTATTCTCTGCTGTTTTTTTTCCATTTCTTCCATGGTGGCTATCTGTGCCACCACCACCTGATTAACGCACCATGCAGCCCTCTGAGATTATGGAATGAAGGCAGGTGTCTCGGCTGTCCATGAGACCAACTTCATCAAATCCTATCATGTGAAGCCTGAAAACTTAATGGTTTGATTTAGGAGCATCTATGTTAGGTAGAATGCTCATTGGGGGCTGGGCGGTCTTTTGGCCTTGGAACTCCTGCAGATTTAGTTTTTTTTTCTGCTGCCCTAACTGATTTTTTTTTTTTGTTTTTCAGTCCACCCGGTGATCTGATCTTACCTTTTTTTTGTTTTTACTTTATTCTTTAATATTATTGCCTAATCTTAATTGTTTTTCTTTTCTTGTAACTTTCACTTTGTCGTCTTCTAAAGCACTTTGAGCTACATTATTGTATGAAAATGTGCTATAGAGATAAATATATAAATAAATGTTGTCGTTGAAGTATAATTCTTTAGGGAAAGTGCACTCAAGGAATCTAAGAACTGCATCTTCACATACATGGTCATGGGAACCTAAAAGAATCATCCAACTCAAAATGTTAAACAGAAACCTTGACCGGTAACACAATAACACCGCTAGTAGTTAACTGAATGAGTCAGATAGACTGGATTATATCCTTGCATTTGTCAATAGTTTGCAATTCCACTGTGTGCCAGAAGAAGCTGGTGTGAAAAGTGATCATTTGCTGAATTCACGTCACTCATCTGCAAGGGCAAAAATAACTTGTCAGTATACAAAATTTAAAGAGTCATATTAGTCTGATGCAAATTATAAAGTCATAGCTCACTTTTCACTCACATTTCTTATTTCTGATAGTTTAACAAGATTAATCCAGCCAGTCTGCACTTCTTCCACTTGTTTCAGGACACTGGTAAAAGTATGTGTACATACAAAAAAATAAAAAGGTTATGTTGGTTCTGGTGAATTTCAAACCATAAAGCTCAAACTTTATATCCAACTCTTAGGCTCATTATTTGATCTACATCTATTTTTTGATTCAAATGTTAGGATTAGAATTGTAGGGGAACTACTATATATAAGAAAGGACAGAACAGACTTTTTTTCTTAGGAGACTGCATTGCTTTAATGTCAGTAGTGACATCCTTCACATCTTCTATTACTCTGTGATGGCCGGTGCAATTTTCTATGCTGTGGTGTGCTGGGCTGGTAACATCACTTCAAGAGAGGCCATCTGAATCAACAAGCTAATTAAATTGACAGGATCAGTTATGTGACACACTCTGGACCCCCTGGAGGTCGTATAAGAGGAGAGAATTAAAACAAAACTGAGCGTCATTACGAACAGTGCTGCACATCCTCTCTGACACACCAACACTTTCAGACAACAAAGTGTGCCAAGGAATGCTACTGGGGCTCCTTTATATCAACAGCAATATGCCAGCATAACGCCTCACTGTGACTGCCAAGGAAGAAATTTTCTTTATTTTTAGTATTCCTCCTGTTTAGTCATTCTGGTGTGCATTAAGACCACAGGGTGTGTATTTATGTAAAGAGCCTCTGAAAAAAGCAAAATATCCCCCTGGAGCCAATTAAAATTCTATCTATGCATATTTCTGCAAGTGATGCAGCAAATTGAACACATTCTTGGTATTGCTTGTATATTATTTTACTTAGTTTTATCAGAAACAGCATACAAGCCACAAATGAATAATGTAATTGTTTTCACACTTCTACCCTGACAGCCCTGGTAGGTGAAGTGATTCAATCAGGATGGCACAAAGCATGAGGGGAAGCGATTAAGTCTGTGGCTTTACAATTTTTTGTAGTGTCTCTCATTTTGAATGGCATTCAAGGTGAAAATTCTTTTTTTATTGTTGTCATAAACTGGGGAATTAAAACAGGAGTAAGTTGTACATTGGGTAAACTGATTTTGTTTTCTGTAAAGATAAACGAATAAATAATTAAAGTTACGTATCTTAGAACATTCTTGTGTATCATGGCGCTAGAGAGTGGCAATGTATTGCATGTTAGTCAGGCATGCAAGCAAGAATTTCACTGTACTCTGTAAATGTGACAATAGTGTTACTACTACTACTACTATCATTTTAGACATTCTGTATAACTATTACCATTTTTCTACATATCCATACATCCCTTGTAGTTGAAATGATTTGTTTATGAACATACAAAGAGCTAATGCTGTGGAATGAAGCAGCAACCTTGTCACTTCTGGTTCATCGCTTCATCTACCAGAAGCCATGCATGACGAGAGTGTCGGACATTTTCTGAACTGGGAGGCATGGTGCTACCTGCTGGTGCTAGGTTAGACCTGCTACACGAAAGCTCATTAATCCTGGCTGACATCCCTGCCTAGGCACTCTCCAGACAATATTGTTTTCTTCTGCATCTCAAAGACATGTAGGTTTGATTGGCTGATGACTCTAAACTGGCCAGATGAAGTTTAGATGTCTACGTGAGTGTGCCCTACAATACGCTGGCACCATCTCCATGGATAGTTCCTGATTTGCATATGTTGCTGCTACACTAAATTATGGCATCCTGCAGGCTCAGAAAATAAACTGATAAATGGATGGATTTTCTGAATGGAATCTGGGACAGGGCCAGTGAAAGCTGCTTCTTAGCTCAGGAACAATGGGGTCGTGACTATAAAAATTCTCTGGATGATATACGGGGACAACTTAGCTAATAGCTGACCAAATTAGCCCAATTAACCAAATGGCCTCCACTTATCTGTCAAGTATATTATGTTCCTGGTCAGCATGCCAGTCCACTGCAGGCAGGGCCACCGCCACCACTAAGGTGAATCAGGCATTCTCCTAGGGCACAGATTATGGGAGGGGGGCGGGACTCCTCAGCCTAGGCCTAGGGTGCAAAATAACAACACTGGCACTGACTGCAGTGTAAACACACAACACACATACAATATGTTAACAATTGGCATCCGCCTGATTTCTCTCCTTTTAATATTTTAGTACATCCTCCTAATTTATATGTAAACCATATCACAACTGGTTCAAACTGCATAAGATCATACAATAAATAATGTGTAATCGTTATTAATTTAATCTCTGTATCTAACATGTTATGCACTGATTGACTAATTAATAAACAATAATTGCTTTAAACCACACATTGTGGTAAGAAGTTCATGCAGAATTGTAATATGTTCCAAAGGCCGTCCATATGTCGAGCTTTGTGGTTCTCACAAAACATTCAGTAACTTTTGTGATTTCTATCGCGTTGAACTGGAATGCGAAATTAAAGTATACAGTACAAGAACAGAAGAAGTGATTATAAAATTGCGTCGAAATGCCCCAAATATTTCAAACCAATTTCGTGACACGAGAAGCACACTTTTCATGGTAAAGGAGAAACACTAGTGATTTGTGCAAGCGCGCATACAATTTATTAAATGCTGTAATTAGAAAAAAAACTTGCGCCACTCCCACTTTCAGAAACGAATGTAACTGTAGCAAAATGGTGTTCAAGGAAATCGTCTATAATTTGCACAGTTCGATCATAAATAGAGAAACAGTTCCCCGCACCTCTAATATTTCGATATATTCTGAAAAAGAACCACCTTGACTTTCCAATAAAGGTAAACGCGGCCAATGTTTTCTACGCCACGCCTTTGGCTGTAGATAATCAGTACACTGCAACGCTGGACCGACCAATAAGGGAGTCGCTTTTTCGCATATGCCGCACCTCCTCTGTCAAAACACCACATCCGCCACGCCTACTTTAAGAAACAAACGTGGTTTTACATGTTGATGTTTTTTTGCAATCGATGGTGCAGAAATGAGCAATGTGCTCCGCCGTGCTTACTTTTAACTCATCTCGCTATTTTTAACGCACAAACGGTGCAATTTTCAGGTGCTCTGCGTCTCTCCTCTCCTTTAACTGACAGGAGCGTGACTGTAGCTGCAATTGCAGTGCTTCCTGTCGTAAAGGCCCTTTCCTCGATCCCTGTGAAAACTTACTCTTTTTAAAGCAAACTTTACCGTGCCTTCCTAACAAACGCTGCTCTTACAATGCTGGACCCTGCAGTTTGTATCCGCTCTTTCCATAATTAACAGGCGTGGACATTGGCGCGGCAGGTATTCATGTTGTTTATCTTTAACGTCATGTTTGTCTACGTGTTTCCCAAAAAAATAAAATTACGCAAACATAAGCACCAAAATAGAGTGCTTCGTCCTCTGTCAAATTCTGCGGCACTGTGATGCGCCTTTGCGGGTGCGCAATTAGCGCCTGGGATTAGCGGCGACGGCGAAGCGCGCGGATACAAAGCTCCTCATATAGTCGAAGCCTTACTGGAGAGACACACGCAAGTCCCCCAGCCCGCCGTCGTCCGTGCAGCGCCTTACCCCTGGTCCCCGCAGTGTCTTATTTTCTGCTGTAAAGCACGGTGCAGCTCTGCGTCACGTTAAGGCAATCCTGAACCTTCGCCTCCCATTTACCGCGCAGCAGCGCAATCTGGTCTTCCTGTACAGGTCACCATAGCAACGCTAAAAGTGCGCGCTCGCTCGCAGCGGAACATATCGGCTGCACTCTGATGTACACAAACAGGTCAAGAGGACTGGAAAAGCTGCGAGTACCGCTCGAGCAATTGCATTGCCCCTACTGACAGGCTGCACATTTGCACGAGTGTACACATGGTAAAGAGAATTGATGAGGGAAAGTCAGTGGGGCTGGAGTGCAGCAGGAACAATTTGCTTTAGCATTACCTAAACTGACTAGACCAGGGGTGGTGAACTCCAGGCCTGGAGGCAAGCAGTGGCTGCAGGTTTTCATTCTTACCATCTTCTTAATTAGTGACCAATTTTTGCTGCTGATTACTTAATTAACTTGACTCAGGCCCCATAGTTGTTTCTTTTTCTTTAATTAGCAGTCAAATAAATAATGAGACACAAAACAAGCCAATACATGACCAGCTCCCCTGTGCCCATCACACAATATCTGAAATTAAAGAGAAGTGATGGTCTTGGAAAGGTTGATGTCTCAGGTCACCAAAACATTTTGATGGTGCTCTTAGAAAGAACAGAAAAACAACAGTTTTGTGGCAGAATGAGAACAGCAAGAAGCCCTGGAATTAAATAACGGGTTTAATTAACAGCAAGAATTGGCTTCTCATTAAGAAAGTCATTGGAGTGAAATTGGTTGGAGTTTGAAACCTCAGTTTAGCTGGTCATCTGTTGGCTCGTTTCATATCTCATTTCTGCTTGGCTTTCATTTAATGAAGAAAG
The DNA here is from genome assembly GCF_900747795.2 of Erpetoichthys calabaricus. Taxonomy (NCBI): domain Eukaryota; kingdom Metazoa; phylum Chordata; class Cladistia; order Polypteriformes; family Polypteridae; genus Erpetoichthys; species Erpetoichthys calabaricus. The sequence continues at coordinate 321,907,743 of NC_041395.2, forward strand.
GAATCAATTCAGAGGGCTGAACTCTTCTAACAGGGCTATTAAAGTGATGGGGAAAAAGTTAATTAGCAGTGAAAACTGGTCACTGATTAGGAAAAGGGTTAGAATGAAAACCTGTAGCCACTGCGGCACTCCAGGCCTGGAGTTCGCCACCCCTGGAGTAGACTGAGCTACTCATTGAACACTGAGGCACTTAAGTGGGTGTCTCTTTGGGATTAAACGGAATGCCTTTGCTAATTCAGGCATAGATAGAAACAGTTTAGTTTTGTTTTTAATTATGGAGGGACACAAAAGTGCATGACTGTCCTGTGTGACAAATGAGGTGAACATGAAATGAGAGTGCCCCCATGGTTGAAGTAGGTTGGTACTCACCAATACCCACACTTTTTACAGTTTCAACATAGAGTACCAACAACTTTTTAGCGTAGTTCAGTGAGTACTAGCACCTCTTCAGGAATCTTCATGGGCGGGATGCCGACAGTTTTCATTAAATGTCACTGTATTGCCATAAATAGAACACGGCCAGTAATCTGGTTCCACTTCAAACACTGCAGCATTCTGACATACAGAGAGGGCCAGACGAATTGGCTTTGAGTTCTAACATATCAAAAGGATGGAACAAATACCTGTTAATGGATTAAAAGGAGCCAGTACACCCCATGCATAAGAATACAGGACAGCTGTCTAGATGTGCAATGGGACTCACTAACTGAAGCTTGATATGCAAAAGGACATGACTGTAGAGACCTGAGACACAACAAGCATAGGATTATGGAGGCCTAAACTGAATGAGAGGGATCACCATTGAGCTGATACACAAAGCAGGATATAAAGTTTCTATACGATAATGGGACGTGCCAGTCTGCCCCAAAGTTGTAAAAGACAAGACTATCAGGGGAAGACACAGGACTACAAAGGGAGATTCCATTAGGTCCTGATTCTAACAAAGTCAAACATACATACATTTTATCAGATTTACAAGTCTGATACTTCTGAAAAATACAACCCATGTAATTCATACAGTGTATTTGTGCAGCAGCCCAGAATCCCTGTGGGTAGTACTGTATTTTTAAATTAAGGAGCACAGTTCTGGGTGAAATCTTGCAAATTAAAATAGCTGTTTTAAAGTAATTTTTGGGTAGCCAGTGCTGCTACTTTCTCATTGTAGCAGACTGAGTTCAAATCCGAGACTGTGATTGCTGTCTACATAGAGTTTGCATGTTCCCTCTTTGTTGTCTGCATGGTGATTTCTTAGGGTACTCTTTTAATTTTTCCATATGCAAGAGACATGCATCTGTGGGATTTTAGCAACTCTAAATTATCCCATTGAGTGTTTGGGCATGTGACAGAGATTGATTGATGTACTGTCCAGAGTTGACTCTTGCCTCGCAACCAGGTACCATTGTAATGTGCCTAGTCCTCATATCCTCAAACTGTAGAAAGCAAGTAGAGAAAATGGCTAGGTAGGCACAATTTCAAATTGTATTCTGTCTAGTCATTTCCGAGAACCACATTTAGTCAGTCAGTCATTACCCAACCCGCTATATCCTAACACAGGGCCACGGGGTTCTGCTGGAGCCAATCCCAGCCAGCACAGGGCACAAGGCAGGAACAAATCACGGGCAGGGTGCTTGCCCACCGCAGGACACACATACACACCAAGCACACACTAGGGACAATTTAGAATCGCCAATGCACCTAACCTGCATGTCTTTGGACTGTGGGAGGAAACCAGAGCACCCGGAGGAAATCCACGCAGACACGGGGAGAACATGCAAACTTCACGCAGGGAGGAGCCGGGAAGCGAACCCAGGTCTCCTTACTGCGAGGCAGCAGTGCTACCTCTGTGCCACGAACCACATTTATCTCCTAGAAATTAGATTGTTCTAGTTTTGGTATCCTATTTAAGATCAAGCCGTGGCTCTCAAAATCATCTGAACTTTGTTCTAGCTAAAAGCAATTACCTATTGGTGAGGAAAAGGTAGTTTCTCTGGTTATTAATATAAAGTTAGCTTGTGTTTTTTTTTATCTTTGCCTGTTAAGCAGTTTCTTGAGTTTGCCCAACCCTTTCGTTCACAATATTTTCTCTGCTGCTTCTGCCTTTTGATCCTTGTTTTATACGAGGGGTAGTCAAGCTAAAAGTTAGAAAATGGAATTTATCAGAAAATGGAACGAACCTTAACAAATTGATGCTGTCATTTCTCAATGTGGTCTCCCCCCTTCTCAATGCACTTGCGCCACCTGCCTGGAAGTGGCAGCAGAATAAAAGGTTTTGTCTCGTCCTCTCAGCCACTCGTGCACCGCTTTCTTCATGTCGTCATCTGTCTTGAATCGACGACCACCTAAATGTTTCTTTAGCGGTCCATAAAGGTAGAAATCACATGGTGCCAAATCTGGCAAATAAGGAGGATGTGGCAATACCTCAAACTTCAGTTTCTCCAGACAAGCCTTGATGTTCTTAGTAGTGTGTGTCATTGTCATGCAGCAAAAGGACTCCATGAAACAGCAGTCCCCACCGTTTGGATCTAATAGCAGGCTTCACATTGGTCTCCAGAAAGTCACAGTAACTGGCAGTAGTGACTGTAGTACCTCTCAGGATGGAGTGTTTGACAATAACTCGGGTGCACGAGTGGCTGTGAGGGCAAGAAAAAAAACTTTTATTCTGCTGGCACTTCAGGCAGGTGGCGAAGGGCATTGAGAAGGGTGGATTCTACATTGAGAAATGACATGATCAGTTTTGTTAAGGTTCATTCCATTTTCTAATAAATCCCATTTTCTAATTTAGCTCGACTCCCCCTCATATCTTGAACTGTCTCTGCCATTATCCCTTAACATAATCTCTACCACTCACTATGCACTATACACTGTTTTTATTGAAGGAAAAGTTTAGAGTTTTCAAAACTAGAAACTGGAGCCTGCTTCAGAAGCTTTAGACACAAAACAGAGATTATCCTTGAATGGAGCACAAGTCTGTCATAAAGGCACACTCTTTATCCCAGGCCAATTTTGTGAGAAGAACTTGGAGTACATTTCCAAAACCTGCGTGGGGTTTGGAATTGTGTGTGTGGCAAAAGGAAAAATGCCATGTCCCCAAAAAAATTGCTAGAGTGAAGCTTAATAACAAATTGCCAAAAAAAGAAACCATTCAAGTTATTACACAAACAGGCAGATCAACTAAGAAGCAAAACATTCAACAAGGACAAATGCCAAGCAAAGTTAAAGGGCAGGATATTTATTAAAAAGAGAAGGCCAAGCAAAATAAAAAGCCCAAAATACAATTCAGTTTGATCAGGGTAGGAAATACAATACCCTTGTTCAGGTGGCAGACCCATGAAGTGCCACCACTTTTTACTCAACATAAACAAAGAAATGTAAGAAAAGGAAACAAAAAGAGAACAATTACAAAACCAATAAAACATTACAAAATGATTATCAGAAAGAGAAATTTAAAAATAAATATATATTTAAAGACGTTGCTTTAACAAAAATAGCAACGTAATTTATAAAAAAAAACAAAAGAAAAAGACATACATAAACAGGAAGATGATGTGTTAAGTGAAATTTTACAGCTCAAATACACTAATTTCATTTTTACATCAGAGTATGTTTGAGCCAGTCTGATAACCAACTGTGACACTGCTCTATGTATCAGGTAAGGTCAAGCTAGGGTCATCCTCAATAGGATATGTGAGCACTAGCTCACCTACCAGCGACCAAAGCAGTCTGGTTTTATGTCTAAGAAGTCTACCATTGACTGCACCCTGGCACTAAGGTGTTCTCATGGAGTGTAAACATGAATATCAGCAGAGTTTCTTTGCAGCCTTTGTCAGTTTTCATACAGTGTTCGATTGAGCTGCCCTGTGGGACATCCTGAGATTTCGCAGGATCCCCTTAAAGTTGCTGGATATCATGGCCGGCCTGTACACAGGTACTGTGAGTGCTGTACAGATTGGAGGCAGACCCTCTGCGTTTTTCTCAGTTGATTCTGGGGTACATCAGGGAGGTTTTCTTGCTCCTACTCTGTTCAGTGCTTGCATGGACTGGGTGTTGGGCAGGGCCGTGGGGTCCAGCGGCTGTGGGGCATCTGTTGGTGAAGGAAGATTCACTGATCTTGACTTTACTGACGATGCTGTGAACTTCACAGAATCAACAGAGTCTCTGATCGGACTCTCGAGAGACTGAGTGAGGTGTCAGAGTGTCTGGGCTTGCGAGTGTCCTGATAAAAACCAAGAGCAAGGCCTTTAATGACCTCATGGGCACAGCCAGTGGCAGTGTGTCTGTCTGCAGAGAGAGTGTGGACCTTGTCGAGAGATTTACTTACCTTGGCAGTGACATTCATGTGTCGGGAGTCTCTTCTCTGAAGTCAGTAGACAGATTGGGAGAGCATGGGATGTCATGAGGTCACTGGAAAGGGGTGTGTGATGCTCCTGATATCTCTGCAAAAGGACGGAAGTCCAAGTCTTCAGAGTCCTGGTGCTTCCTGGTTGCGAGATATACATGGACGCTATCCAGTGATCCCAGATGAAGTCTGGACTCCTTTGGTACTGTGTCTCTCCGGAAAATCCTTGGGTACTGCTGGCTTGACTTTGTGTTGAATGAGCTGTTGCTCACAGAGTCCCGAATGAGGCATTACCTGCATTGTGAGGGAGCATCAGTTACGGCACTATGGCCATGTGGTGCAATTCTCTGAGGGTGATCCGGCTCACAGGATCCACATTGTCGAGGACCAAGCCGAGGGGACACCCGCATAATACCTGGCCACAGCAGATAGATGGTCATTTCCAGAAGGTGTGACTGGTGTGCCTAGGGGGTTGCTAACAAGGATCCTGAGCTGTTTTGTTGTGTGTTGGGTGTGGCAACATGCTGTACCAGTGCATGGTCTCCAACCTGACCTGACCTGTAACTAGGTTGAGGCACTAAAAAGAAAGAATCATTCAGCTGTTCTTTTAAGTTCAGTAACTCAATTTAATAAATTTTTCACAAAGAAAGATTTTTTCTTGTTATGTATGCTATTACTTGCTGTTGTACAAAATGGGGTGCCTATTGGATGCATTACTTTTATTGCTTTTGTTTTTTTATCGTCACAAAAACATAGGATGTAGACAACTGAAGCACAATAGGGTACGGCTGTGGGGCCTGAAGCAAAGAAACAAGAATCTGTGCAGCATTCACAATATGGGAAAACCCACTGTGAACCTGGCATGTGGCAGGATTAATGGTAGCTAGTAAGTAATGACAGAGGCCAGGATGGACAAACACAACATCACTGGGTTATGAGGTTATCACATAAAGACAGGATTGTGTTGATTTGGCACATCATGAGAACCATCAATGGGAAACTGGCATGTAATTGGACAGAGCTGAAAGTGCCAAAAACACAAAAAAGAGCACTAGACTTTGTGAACCTGATGCACAATGGGAAACCTCATTTGGGCCGGACATGTAACAGTACAATACAGAGGCCTATATATGTCTGATGATCAAAGTGAGACCTCTGCATGAACCTGGCACTTAAGACTATACTGTAGACAACAACAGGTGGATGCCACCTTGCAAGAGGCCAGATATGAAGGGTCACAAACTGCAGTGAGATCAGCAAATGTGACTCTGAAACAGAAAGTAACACAACTATGATAGTCATCAATTCTAGAGGAATCTGGACTTAAAATAAAAGCAGCAGACTGAGAAGGGCTTGATGTATAATCATAAACACTTTGAAGTCCCTGACTTGTAGTAATGGAGGCGAATTTGGACCTGAAACACAAGAGGACAGAATTACGGAGGCCTGACAAGTGGGGGTGTCCACCCATATCAAAATATTATTAATGTTATGTTAATTTGCAACTCAGTATGTATGTTAGTGGGACTGTGATAGACTGGGGTGACATCCATGGCTGGTTCCTGCTTTGCACTGAATGCTGCTGTCATGATCCTGAATAAGGAGAAAAATAAATGAACTGTAGCTATAATGTACTGCATAACTATAACATAATGCAATAAGACTTGATTAAACTTTACTTATAATAACACACAGAATAAAGAAAACATATATATAATTCACCAGTACCTCATTACTTAAGCAATTATTAACATTACATCTTACAAAAATGCAAGTACTTATACTGTTAAATAAAGGACTTTTTTAAAATAATGTACATTCTGCTTTTACCAACCACCACAATCTTCAGGCAGTAATCCTGCAGCCTCCATGCTAGTCGTGATACTTTCTTCTTTATGGCTTATTTCAATTAACTATAAACAAAAATGACATATAATGATTAATCAACTCTCGCATGATTACAATTTCAATAAGTTATTACTCAATAAAATAATAAATTTTGGCTGAACAATTGAAGAGTATATCTGAAGTAAATGGAACAAATGCTCCATACAATTTGGCCTCATCAGCACCTTCATTGAGAATGAGGAGTAAAGAGATCCCCCAGTGCGCTTACATAAGCATACATCATTAATATAATTTCATCATTAATTGAGTCAATCAAATGTGCAATGACAGACTAAACATATTTTTTGACATTCAGCAACTTTGCAATGGAAAAACAAAGTTCAGAAAATGGATTTATGAATTTGTCTATTCAATCCTTGAGTCCCAAAGAGGAACTTTTGCAGAATTAACAGGGTGGTTTAAAACTACAAACCACCATTGTTTTATATAGTATGTGGACCACCAGGGGGCGGGCTGCTCCCCAAACCCCAACACAGACAGGCTGGGACACAAGTCTTTCCCAATAGCACACCTTTATTTAAGTGGGGAAGCGTTTTTCTTTTGCTTCTAACTATACAGCACAGTATAAAGCACCAAAGATGTAACGGTCCTTTCTTCTTCTTTCTCCTCTTCTCTCTTCCTCTGTCACCTCCACTCCACCTCGCAAGTTTTGTCGTCGACCTCCCTACTCTGGCTCCCTGACTGGTAGTGAGATGGCTCCTTATATAGTGTACACGGAAGTGCTCCAGGTGTTTCTCCACCTTCTTCCAGCTGCACTTCTGGGTGTGGCAGAAGAGGTTCCCACAATTAACCTGCAGAACCCCCTGGCGGCACCCACGGAGCCCAACAGGGCTGTTCCAAACTACAACTCCTGATATGTCCTGTGGGGATCAGTGGTGCTGTATAACCCTGGTGGGCTTCCCCCTACTGTCTTGGGAATATAGTGACTCCAATATGGTCTCTCCCTTGGTCCTTCCACCCAGCTGGCGTCAATGGCCCTGGCCATCTGTCACAAGTGCTTAACATCCACCCAAAGAGATATATTACTACATGACTGTAAGAAATGTGTCTACATAAATTTAAAGTAATGAATGTTTAGATTACACAGTCTTTGTCATTTGACTCACCTACTGTATAGTACAGTATGTACTGAGTAGTATATGCAAATAAGTACACATTAAAGTAAATGACAACAGAAACGTGTTAAACCACTGGAGGGCAGTGTTGTTTGATGGTCTAATTACAACAAACCGATTCTCTCAAGTTGTTTTTTCTCAATGGCATTTCTCAAAACAGTGCCTCAGAAGTTCATAGCATTTGTGGACGCTAGGGGTGCTGTTACCCCGTTGAACCCACCAGACAGACATCCAAGACACACGTTTAAAACACCAAGAAGATTCTTTAATAATAATTCTTCGATAAAATGGACAAAGCACCACACACTCCACAATTCCCAATAACAATAATCACCAATTACCTATGCGGTTGGGGTGGGGGTTGTTCACCCTGTTCAGGGTATTGCTCCTGCCTTGTGCCCTATGCTCCTTGTGACTGGCTCCAAATCTGCATGATTCTACCCTGATTTAAGTGGGCTTACAAAATAGCATAGTAAAACATGTTAGCCTTGGTGTTTTCTGTCATTGTAGTATTTGAGTTTCTGGTGTTGTTTTCCAGTCCAAAGTGTGTTTTCTTCATATTATGTATTGTTATATTGAAAGAAGAATGGTCTTTGTTTCTTTTTGTTACAGTCCTGTAATGCGAATTTGTTACAATTTCCCACTTGCTTTCATTTTCACTGTATTCAGATATACAAATACTGCTACACAATAAACATTTTATTCTGATTTGTGTGTGTTGAACAATATTTTGCATTCTCAGGAACATTACACAGTTTGTCCATTTATAATTCAAGTGCTTATCATTTTTTGTTTTAGTGTCTATTAACAAAGCGTGCTCTCCATTTGGTAACAGTGTAATGGCAGCTGAGTGGCTTTGTGTGCTTTGACATAAAGTGGTTATGTTTGGAGTGCCAGTCCATCACGCTAACACCTGCTTAATTTAGGTTCTCTTTCAAGCAAAAGCACATCTCTTTGGAAGAGCTGTAATACCAAAGGGAAGTCCACAAAGACAAAGAGAACTTGCAAAATCTCCACAGACAATGGATTAAAACATTATCTGCTGGTGCACTAACCACTGCACTACGTTGGTGTCCTACATTTTGATTGTCTTATATTAAATGCAAGTACAAAAACACTTCTGATGGATGTATTTCATTCTGGTTTGTATGCAGTATTATTTTGCACTATAGGCATAAAAACACAGCACCTTACAAAATAATTATGAAAAACAGTATTAAACAAACAGGAGCACAGTTTCGTAACAATAAATAAATGAAAGGCAGAAAATACCAAATAAGTCAGTCTAGCAGTCCAAGGCATTTATTCAAGTGAGCCTTTTCTCCAATAAGAAATACAAATTAAAGTGTTGAAAGCACTGGATAATTATATTGTGCCTTTACACAGCTACCATTATACTAAATAATTTACAGGCATGTGACTTTTTCCATATTCTGACAATATAAGCTTAAACTCAGGGCTGCATAAGCAGCAGGTGGTAAATTGATTTTAAACATTGCTTTTAGACAGTAATCGATATCCTGGGTTGTGTTACAGGTAGGCTGTTTCTATATTCTTATGATGAGAGTCCTGGCAAACTAAGTGAAACCCCCAGAGCCGCACAAGGACTATGTGGCTGGAGTGCACCTTTACATACTAGCCACCCTCCTAAAGCCCCTCACAAATAAAGTACAATTCTTTCTATATTGTTATGAAATCACTGCACGGGAAAGTAAGTTACTTCATCCTGACTGACTCAGCAACATCTGTACCAACATGTTTTTGATGAATCATTCTTTCCAAACCATACATTTTTATGTGCATTGGGTTAGGGGGTTGGGTTTTAGTTTGGTTTTATTATATTTATTTTATTGTTTTTTTGGAGTTTCAGTAACATTTTAAATTTCTCCTTGGGGACAAATAAAGCATCTATGTATCTATCTATCTATCTCTCCATCCTCATCCCTGACTCGCTATATGACTCACTGGAGGAGCCCACTAGGGCTACAGCTGTAGAGATATAAAATCAATTGTCATTTGCTTGTGAAAAGCTGTTTTTTAACTGGTTTTGGCCTGCTGCACTTCACAGTTAAATATTAAAGATGGTGCAAAGCTCTGAGGAATGAAAATGTACTGAAATTGGATGATACAACTGAGTGAAAATGGTACCACAAACTGGAAGTCTTTCTTTCACTGCTGTTTTTCCGTTGTCTGTGCCTTGTACAGCGCAGTGCCCACCTAGCTTTGAACTTCTGCTGGCTTCACTGAGTGTCATTGTGTCACTTGTTGAGTTTGGTGATTACACACTACAGGTGGTGGACTGTTCAGTACAGGTATTTAATAATAAAAACAACACATTTGCAAAGTGAGTAGTGCTACTGTCTCAAAGACTGAACATCGTGGGTCCCATCTCGCCCATCCCTGTAAAGAGATTGTGTGTTCCCTCTGTGTCTATGTAGGTTTTGTATTTTACCCCCCATTTCCCTCTTTGAGTTTTCTTCCCAGGAAGTGGATTGGAGCCTCTAAATTGCCCCCCATGTGTGAATGTGCCCTGTGATGTGCTGGTGTCTGTTCTGGCCCCTCACACCCCCGAGTTAGGTTAAAAGGTTTTGGGAGTGTTGCTGTGTATGGTTTTCATGAACTGAATGCAGTGCCAAGTGCTTTAAAACTGTTAAGGGAAATAGCGTTAAGAACAACATAATTATAAAACAAACTGCTTGTAAAATACAGTTTGCTACTAAAAATGTATATAATGAGTTCAGAAAGTCTTCAGGCTCCTCCAATTTTTGCACACTTTATTGTGTTATAGATTGAATTTTAAATGGATTAATTTGCCATTTTCTGCCCTTCAATCTACATTCAACACCCACTATTATATAGTCCCTTTCCTATCTATGTATTATATAATGCCTTTCCTATCCATCTATGGTCATATGAAAAAGTATGGGAACCCCTGTTAATTCTCTGGATTTTTGTTTATCATTGGCTGAGCTTTCAAAGTAGCAACTTCCTTTTAATATCTGACATGCCTTATGGAAACAGTAGTGTTTCAGCAGTGACATTAAGTTTATTGTATAAACAGAAAATATGCATCATAACAAAATGAGACAGGTGCATAAATTTGGGCACCCCAACAGAGATATTCCATCAATACTTTGTTGAGCCTCCTTTTGCTAATATAACAGCTTCTAGACGCCTCCTATAGCCTTTGATAAGTGTCTGGATTCTGGATGGAGGTATTTCTGACCATTCTTCCATACAAAATCTCTCCAGTTCAGTTAAATTTGATGGCTGCCGAGCATGGACAGCCTGCTTCAAATCATCCCATAGATTTTCGATGATATTCAAGTCAGGGGACTGTGACGGCCATTCCAGAACATTGTACTTCTCCCTCTGCATGAATGCCTTTGTAGATTTCAAACTGTGTTTTGGGTCATTGTCTTGTTGGAATATCCAACCGCTGCGTACCTTCAACTTTGTGACTGATGCTTGAACATTATCCTGAAGAATTTGTTGATATTGGGTTGAATTCATCCAACTCTCGACTTTAACAAGGGCCCCAGTCCCTGAACTAGCCACACAGCCCCACAGCATGATGGAACCTCCACCAATTTTGACAGTAGGTAGCAGGTGTTTTTCTTGGAATGCGGTGTTCTTCTTCTGCCATGCAAAGCGATTTTTGTCATGACCAAATAACTCCAATTTTTATCTCATTAGTCCAAAGCACTTTGTTTCAAAATGAATCTGGCTCGTCTAAATGAGCATTTGCATACAACAAGCGACTCTGTTTGTGGAGTGAGTGTAGAAAGGGCTTCTTTCTCATCACCCTGCCATACAGATGTTCTTTGTGCTAATTGCACTGAATTGTAGAACGATGTACAGATACACCATCTGCAGCAAGATGTTCTTGCAGGTCTTTGGAGTTGATCTGTGGGTTGTCTGTAACCGTTCTCACAATCCTGCTCATATGCCGCTCCTGTATTTTTCTTGACTGACAGACCTGCTGGGTTTAACAGCAACTGTGCCTGTGGCCTTCCATTTCCTGATTCCATTCCTTACAATTGAAACTGACAGTTTAAACCTCTGAGATGGCTTTTTGTAGCCATCCCCTAAACCAGGAGACTCAACAATCTTTGTTTTCAGATCTTTGGAGAGTTGCTTTGAGGATCCCATGCTGTCACTCTTCAGAGAAGAGTCAAAGGGAAGGAAGCACAACTTGCAATTGACCACCTTAAATACCTTTATATCTCATGATTGGACACACCTGTCTATGAAGTTCAAGGCTTATCGAGCTAATCCAACCAATGTGGTGTTGCAAGTAATCAGCATTGAGCAGTGACAGGCATGCAAATCAGCAAAATTACAAGGGGACCCACATTTTTGCACAGCCAATTTTTCACATTTGATTTAATTTCATACAACTAAATACTGCTTCACTAAAAATCTTTGTTCGGAAAAAACACCCCAGTACTCAGATGAAAATGAAAGACATACCACTGTTATCTTTTTTGTTGAAAGGAGAGTCAATTGTTATGCAGGCAGAGAGGGGCTCCCAAACTTTTTCATATGATTGTCTATCTATCTGAAACCAGGCAGTCTAAGTGGCCCTTTTTTGGAGTTATACAAGGGATCAGTGAGTGTTCTGAAATTGAAGGCTTGTGATTGTATAGCACCTTTACGCAGTGATCACCATTCTAAAGTACTTTTTAGATATAGTGCAATTGTCTCCATATTCTTGCAGTCTGAGACCTTGTAGTATTTAAAACAATTCCATCAAAATTACTCTGGGCAAGAGAGTGCAGGGACAAGAGTCTTGTCTCCAGTGTTAATGGTTCATTAATTCACTTCTTAATCAGACTAAAAGACAAATACATCAGATACCAGATACTTCCAAATAGTGTGCATAACCAATATGCTGTACTTATTCACTCCACATTCTGACATCAACTTGAATCCCAACTCAGAAGTAGGCAATAATAAAAATTATGACTCCTCTTCCTCATTAATAAAAGACCACAATATAGAATAAAAGCAGGAAAATTATGAAAAGACCAAAAATCAATAAAAGAAAAAAAAAACAGTTTAGAAGGAAGCACAATGCTGCCGTAGTTAATATTGCCAACACAGACATGCATGAACTAGATTCAGCTTGTGAATTGTCACGGTGGAGTGGGCATAATTTCTGTATGCTGATTTTCTTCAGGTACTCCCGATTTTCAACCACATCCCAAAGACGCCCTAATTAAATTAGTTGGTAATTTTAAATCCAGCCTGTTGGCATGCCCTGCAAAGAAATGGTATCCAATCCATAGATTGTTCCTATCTTGATCTCGATGCTGCAGTAATACGTTTCACATTTGCAAATGCAAGTCAGCAATGAATAAAATGTAGATTCATATAATGAATGAAAGGCATTGTGAAAGTTCAAAGTCCTTAAACAGTAGCTGTTACTAGTAACATTATTTTTATTTATCCACTAGAGGACAATGTTGTTTTGAAAATACTGGTTATGACAAAGACCTTTTTCTTAAGTAACAAAATATTGTTTAAACGTGTCACAAATGAATGGGTACATAAAGTTAATTTTACATTGACAACAGCTAATTCTGACAATGTCACCAATTTACAGATTTTGTGCACAGGCAGATGCTATGATCTGTCCAAAGGAAACTGTGGAACCCTGTGGCATGAAGTCCAACTCCTTATGTGTAGACCATGCTGGCTAATGCAGAGTTAAATGTATTGTTTCAATCTTTTGTTTTTTTTGGTTTCTCACACATCTCAAAAATGTCAATTAATCTGATTTGTCTGCAAACAATAATTTTTTTCATAATACATAACACTGTGTAGTAACACATAAGCACAACCAATCTTTTATAAATCAAGCTTTATAACAAGGACCATGACAAACTATTAATAAGAGATATTTTTATATTTAAAAAGAGATATTCTGTTCCTTACAACCACATCCATTCAATTCACCTTTTTATGCAGTAGAGGAGTGTAAGTAGCTACAGCCTGCAAATACCAACATTGGAAGGAATGAAAGTCCACAACCAGACAATCCCACACCAGCCAATATTTAATTATTGATCAATCTGTCTATCTTTACACCTTAAGAGGAAACTGACGTAAAACTGAGGAGGATATGCAACGTAAACTAACATGCCAGGCAATCATTAATCCAACTAAGTGCCATGAGGTACCTCCTGAGCAACTGTGCCACACACAGGCAATATTAACCATTCCTTCAGTTTTTCACCATCACTTCATCATGGTGTGGAGGAGAGATGAAGTTGGTGCTGCCTGAGCCAGCTACATAAAGCACAAGGTAGGGGGACCTTGGTTGATGGGAGAATATCTTCTTCTTCTTTCAGCTGCTCCCGTTAGGGGTCGCCACAGTGGATCATCTTCTTCCATATCTTCCTGTCCTCTACATCTTGTCACACTCATCACCTACATGTCCTCTCTCACCACATCCATAAACCTTCTCTTAGGCCTTCCTCTTCTCCTCTTGCCTGGCAGCTCTATCTTTAACATCCTTTTCCCAATATACACAGCATCTCTCCTCTGCACATGCCCATTGATGGTAGAATATGTTTACTAAATAAATTTTCCCAAAACTTTATTAAAAAAACTGAATCTTGAAGTGAGAAAAAAAATACAGCACAACAACAATACAGCAATGATTTCATAAACCTGATTAATCCAATTCAGGGTCATGGCGGGCTGGAGTCTATCCTGACAACAACATCAGGTGTGGGAAAACGTGTAAAATTTGTTATAAAATGCTAAATAAAAAACATGACCTTAATCATGTTTTTAGACAATTGATGACCAAATTAACACAAAGAAAGAAAATTTCACACATTCAGCTACACAAAAGATTAGAAAGTGAAAAGTAGTTAAACAAGAGATTTATTTATTTACACCAACAGAAAAGAATGCTATTGCACCTGTGCTATTTTTTATAGTAGAATCTTTCTTAGAAAGAATCCTTGCAGGGTCCTTGACACAAGCAGTACATCATAACTATGATGTTTTACCAACGCCAGCTTGGACTTGCTCCAACTTGATCCTTTAAGTCATTTTCATACTAGAGCTCCGAGAGGGCTGTAACCTTCTGCCACATGAAAGCACGCACTCACTCACGCTGGCATGGGCTCTCTTCTACATCTTCATACATTTTATTTTTGTGTTTTTCTGATTGCATGTTTCACAAAGATGACCACAAGAAGACATCACAACATATACTAATGACAGTAGTGTAGCGTGGGTGTCAACCGCCCGGGGCGGAGAAAAATTCCTCCGCCCCCTTATTTAGGTATGGTTCAAATTTTTACAAGCTATTATTATTATTTATTGTGAAATTTTGCCGCCCCCTAAAAGTGCCGCCAGGGGCAGGCCGCCCCTGCCGCCCCCACTACGCTACGCCACTGACTAATGAGCAATGAAATTAATGTTTTATTCCTAACAGAAGGTCATTTCTCTGGTGGTAGACACCCCTTGAGCTAATTCCATACATTTAACCCCAGAAACAAAAAGCAAATGGCTGCCCAACTTCGCATGCACCTGCTTGTAAACACCTACAAATTACATCTTGACCCATATAAAGGCACAACTATCTGGATCTGAACCATCATTAACACCACTAACCTGGGTCTGCACTTCTAAAGCTTTTCTGTTAATTCTCCTGGTGGTTGCCATGTAATCACAATGGCTGCTTGAAAGTATAACCTCACATGAATGTGGCTGTGGCTCTTCAGACAGCACATCACTCTTGGAAGCCCCAGGATACTTTCTCACACTCAACAGTATACTAGCTCAATGAAAGTGGTAACACAGAAGACAGATGGAGAGACAGATAGATATGAAAGGACAGATTTAACTGGTGACTCTAAATTATAACTGTAAATTGCATATAAGTGCATAGATAAGTGTGTCCAGTGATGGACTGATGTTTTGCCTGCATAGGATATGGCTCCTCATAAATCTATAACGGACAAACATAATGAGAAGGTGTGCAAATGGTTAAAAGATAAATATTTAAAGGACAGTAGCCTGCTTTGTGTTGAAGTGGATCAGTAGTTAGAACAAAATCAAGCCCCCTGAATGACAACCTGTGAAAGTACTCCAGAATGGTGTGTTTCGTGAAAAGTCTTATATAACGTGTGCTGGTGTAAAAATTTCTCCTTAAAACTGAAAGAGATTACAGAAATGGTCAAGTTGTTTGGTGAGCAAAGAAAAAATCATCTGCAGCTTAGTCACTATTTGACTATTTGCTGTCCATCAAATGTGTTCAGAGAGTTAAGCTGTAGCAAAAATAAAAAAAAACTTCTAGTTTACTCAGATTAACAATGACATGTAATTCATCTACCCTGTGACAGACTGGTGGCACTTCCAGGTATTACTCCTGCCTTGGATCTATGGTTGCTGGGATAGGCTATAGCCTCCCTGTGACTCTGCTCTGGGTAAAACAAGTTTAGAAGATGGATGAGTGGATGAACATAATTAATCAATTTATTAAACACACTGGGACTTATACCAGGAGTCACAAGCAAAAGTAAGATTTAAGCCTGGAAGTAGCAGCAGTCCGTTGCAACACATACTCACCCCTACTCTTCTAACGTACTCACACTTGGATTAATTTGCAACCCTAAATCAATCAACCTTTATTTATTAGAACACTCTTCACATTCTTAATTCTATTGTATTAAAAAACCCATAGATAATAAACCCTGCACCCCCTAAAATATGCCCTCAATGCGTAAACTATCCTTTTCCAACGAGCACAAATTAACAGTGCAGCCAATCATAAACCCCCTGAACACACCTCACTTTGAACGCTCTAATTAGGCATCCAAGCATAAATCCGGGTAAAGTGGGCACCGTAAAGAGACTGACTCCGTTTCCCTGTAACTCGGGCAGGGCGTCAGGGCAGATGTGTGGTTGAGATACAACCTCCTGGGTATGCGTCTCGTGCCAAGAACGCAGAGGTGTGCTAGGATGTATAGGTTTCTCGGGAATTGGGCGGAGCCTAAATGCCCGCACGGTATAAATGTGTCACTTGCACATCCCCTTCCAGACTAACGCTCGTACACTTGCTACCTGGATTAAAACCACACGAAGACTTTTTTTTTTTTTTTGCCATTTCTAACTTGAGCTTTTCTGGTAAGTGTGGACTTTAAGTTTTATCTTTTAAGGCATCATAAGCAGCTGCGCATGGAGACATCTCATCTTCCTCCGGCTGGTGTACTAAGTTGGTTTTTTTCGACTTTAAAGCATTTTATGCAGTAGGATGTACTTCTACGGTTTTTTCGACACAAGGGAAGGGCAGCGCTACGACTCGCTGAATAATCCTGGACATGTCCGGAAGTTCTGGTGCCCGATTTAATTGGCGCAGCTTTTGGAAAAGTGACACTCAATTCCGGCACTTCATTGTCTGCGATGGTTTGTACCTCCTGATGCCCCGGAAAGCCGAGATACGGTGCCTTGGTCTCCGACGATCATATTTTGCGTGTATATGTGCTTTTTTTAAGCGCAAAGCTCTTCTATTTAGTCCTTGATCTTACGGCTGTGAATATTCCTCCTGTTGTCTTTTCACGGTAACTGACCGAGGCATCTGGACTGAATGTCCTTTTTCCTTTGAAATACGTATTTGTGTTACTCTATGTACGCATTTTCTCTTGTAACTCACCAGTGTGAGCCTTGTGCTTTCATTAAGAGAAGGCTTCATGAATGATTTTTTTATTATCATATTTGCAGGTGTTTCGGGAGTTCTATGGGAAAAACGGAGTGATCAGAGCAGGATGCAGCAAGGGAGACTGCGATTGCGACCCTGGCTAGAAGAGCAGATCAGGTCCAACAAGTACCCGGGACTTCAGTGGGTCGATGAGGTAGGGATGAACAGGAAGGACTTTATTTAGCAGGAAGACGGTGGATCGTGAAAGTTGATAACCAAACTTGGTCTGTGATACATAATTAAAAAATACTATACGTTTTTTTTTTTGAAAGATGGTACAGTGCCAAGAAAAAGTATTACGCTCAAAAGACTTTTTTCCCCCCAAATTTAAGTCTTAGACTAGAAGTTTAATGCGTTACACTGGGAAATGTTACTTATGAGTCACACATTTCTCTTTACAGAGCCTTCCAGTAAAGAAACTGAAACTACCTCTGTCACTATACAGTAGTTTTTAAAATGACTGAATATGATTCTAGTTAAAGGTTTATGGGGTCCACTCCTTATTAAAATATGCTAGGTTATTTGGGTAATGATGTTGGAAACCATTTTGATACCTGACAAGACCACTCAAGAACAATTTTCTTCATTTTGGCTACTGAAGGGCTGCTTTAGTTGTGTACCTTAATAATATCACATTTTATTTATAAAGTATCTTTCCCATGCTCTGGATTACTATCCTGTTAAAACTTAAAAAGCAGTCTGTGTTCATGTTTCTGACAGAAGGACAGAAATTTGTAGCCCATATTTCTTGGATATTTAGTAAAGGGCTGCAACAGAATTCACCCGCAGAGTAGCATTGGAATAGCATCTTTCAAGGAATCCAGGTGTCCGACAGTTCCCGCTTTTGAAAGGGTGTTATTATAGCATTATGCAACAATATGCTAGGAGAGATGGTGTTCTTTGTTAGATTTGCATCTCACAGACCTTCACTTTTATGGCCAAAGAGTTCCCCCACATACTTGCAGCACAGTCTAAGTCAACAGTGTCAAGGTCAAGTCCATGAGGGGGGCTACGGTGACAGCAAATTTTTGTTACAAACCAATTGTGTAATTACACACCAATCCTTGACAATAACCTTTTATTCAATTTCATGGCTTGTTAGTGTTTTTGTTCTGCCATGTCAGGTCATTCTTATATTGCTGATTTTTTTCCCTTTAATTCCAGTGACATCATATAAATGATTTGAAGCCTAAAGCAGAAAAGCAATTCTCAGTCCTTTTTAACAATCAAATATTTTATTAAACCAGACTGTTCATGATAAATACACACAGATGTAACTGAAAACGATTTAGATGAAAAACTGCTAATTCCTTTGTCACTGGCATTTTGTTGCTTACAAGGAGCAAATCACAACAGTAAATGCAGCTGTTGAAGACTACAATAAAAAATTAAGGGTGGGACATCTTAAAAAGTGAGACAACTACAATGAGGCATGAAAATGTTGCTTGAGTAGTAAATGCTTCACCAGTAAAAATTGACTTCTCATTAGCAAAAATCTGCAGCCACTACTTGAGGACCATCTTTGCCCACTCCTGCTCTAAGAGTGTCAAACTCTAATCCCAGAGGGGCCACAGTGGTTGTAGGTTTTCATTCCAGCCACTTTCATAATTAATAACCAATCTTTTGTCTAACTGACTTGCTTTTCAAAATTCAGAACCCTAAATTGTTTCATTTTTTTTCCAGCAGCCAAACAATAATGAGACACAAAGCAAGCTTACTCTGAAGACTCCAACTTCATTTTCTTTCAACCAGTTTCTTAATCACTTTTTTAAATGGGATGTTAGTGCCCTCTTTCTGCTACATCAAACATTTTTAAAAGTGTTGATTTTCATTTTTTCTGAAAGCACTAAAAAATGTTCTCTGCGTCGGAGCAGATCAATATTTTTCACTGATTCATTTTTTCTCTTCACATTTTATTGAAACAGATATGATATAATGGACAAATAATTTAAAATGGGATCAAATAAGGGCAGCATGGTGGCGCAGTGAGTAGTGCTGCTGCCTCGCAGTTAGGAGACCCGGGTTCGCTTCCTTGGTCCACCCTGCGTGGAGTTTGCATGTTCTCCCCGTGTCTGCGTGGATTTCCTCCAGGTACTCCGGTTTCCTCCCACAGTCCAAAGACATGCAGGTTAGGTGCATTGGCGATCCTAAATTGTCCCTAGTGTGTGCTTGGTGTGTGTGTGTGGGTGGTTTGTTTCCTGCCTTGCTCCCTGGGATTGGCTCCAGCAGACCCCTGTGACCCTGTAGTTAGGATATAGTGGGTTGGATAATGGATGGGATCAAATAAGCTGTTGTCCCTCTTTGCATCTCATTATTGTTTAACTGTTGAAGAAAAAACAAACAACGTACGGTTCTGAATCTTAAAAAGCAAAGCAATTAAAATTAAGGCAAAAAAAAAAAGATGTCCCATTAGCATATGCAGCCACTGTGCCCCACCAACATCTGAGTTTGACACTCTTTGTTTGAAGAGTTTTGCCAACATTTAGCATCTAATGATGCATTTTTTTTCCTCCAAATCTCTTTTCTTTCTCAACCACCCTAAAGGTACTAACTGAGGAACAAGTCAAGTTTAGTGGTCTATGGTCATCATCATTTTTAACTGCAGGCACTGACTTCAGGAACTCATGCACAGTCACAGTTGTCCTTGTCACAGCTTCCCCTACACGGGTATTTTCTATCCTACATAGGGACGGCCCAATCTACGCAGTGTGATGGATGCTAGCTTTTTTTTTCCCCAAATTGTTTGAATTGTTTTCTTCCCTTCCCCACACTCATATTTCTCTATAATCTATTGTTTATTTCTAAAATTCTCTGGTATTGTGGAACCTTGCAGAAAGAGGGAATTTTTCTTAAACTTTAATTTAACTGAAGTGATTCACTAATTCCCAGAAAAAAGTGAAGTTTAACAAGAAGTTATGTGACTTGTAAATGTAATATATTGTATATGGGAATAATTTAGCATTACAATTACAAAGGAGACAGATACTTTCTTTTTAATTGGATGATTCCCATTTTTATTTTGTGCATATTTCTTAATGTTTTTTGTCATATTCGATTTCATATGGGATGTTGCCCAAACTGTAGAACATCACAAAATACAGAAACCTGATTTAGTGTATAACATAACATTCTCAAATCCACATAATCCAATTAAGGGTGGCAGAGAGCTTATCTCAGCAACAATGGACACAGGGCTGGGAGCTTCTCTGGACAGGGTTGCAATCCATTCATCCACACACCCACATGCGGGCCTAATTTAGACTTGCCAGGTCAACTGACGTGCATGTGGTTTGGAGTGTGGGTGGAAAAATCAGGAAGGAAAACACTTGCGAAAGAAGGTGAGGATTTGACCTCAAGGACTAGACTTGTGAAGCAGCAGCACTAACCCCTGCACCACTACTTCAAAATCTGAGACAACTAAAGGTGGAAAAAAGTGTTAGCACTAAATACATAGTGCAAGAGTGGCAATCGGTATAGAACAGGGGTTCTCAAACTCAGTCCTGGGGTCCCCCTTGTGGCTGCAGGTTTTCGTTCCAACCAGTTTCTGTTTTTAATTGGACTCCTGGGCTAATTAAGTGAACTGTTATGTCCCAAATTCTGTGTTTTGGGAACAACATAGAAATTAGAAAATTATGTTTGGCAAAAAATAAAAACTTTTGAAATGTGCTAAGCAGTTACTGTATATGGGAATAATGTATTTTTTATTTTATTGAAATCACACAACATTCCATACAAATAAATCAATTTTTACAAAAATAAGATTGAAAACAAATTAACCCCCACCCCTGAGTAAGAGAGCTAAGCCAGCAGAGTAAAACTTAAAGTTAGTAAAAATAAGTACATAGATGAATTAATAAGTGAATAAAGATAAATGAAGAAAAAAAAGGAAAAAAGGGGAGCAAATCTGATTCCTCAGTGCTTTAAAATCTTATTCTAAAATGTTATTGATTAGATCCTGCCAGGTTTTGAAAAAGTTTTGCACAGATCCTCTAAGTGAGAATTTGATTTTTTCCAGTTTCAAATAGTATATAACATCAGTTACCCACCGACTTAGAATAGGAGAGTTAGGATTCTTCCGGTTGAGCAAAATAAGTCTGCGTGCCAACAGTGTAGTGAAGGCGATTACAGTTTGTTTGTCCTTCTCCACTTTAAGCCCACCAAACACAGCCGTTAATGGATTAGGTGGGATTGTGACTCCAAGACTTTTTAACAATATTTTCATCTTGATTTTTATTCTACCTTTCCAGGTGTTCTAATTGTTTAATTAATCTATTATTTACTAATTAGTGGGGCTGACACTAAAGTAGTTGCAGCCTTTCATGATTCAGTGTTGTCTACCTGGGTATCTGTTCTGCTCGTTTTTAATTGTCATTATTAAGATACAGAGAAGGGGGAAAACGGCACAGAGAAAGAGCAAAATAACGAAAGCAACAAAAGTGAGTTAAGCATTTCAATCTATAGCAAAAGCAGAAATATTGGTAAATGTTTTATAAATGTAAATGTCATGCTACTATGCTTTTCTGAATGTAGAATTAGAGAATAGAAAAAAAAAATAGTTAATTAAATGAGATCAGTGTTATCAGTTATTGTCACTGATTATAAATTTGGTTGAAACAAAAACTTGAAGCCACAGTGGGCCCCCAGGACAGAGTCTGAGAACCCCTGGTACAGAAGATAGATAATGAGACCTGTTACCCGAGATAATGCCCTTTAAGATAACTGATTGGCATATGAGACTGGCAATAACAGGTGCCTTTATTTATTGTGACATTATTATATTTTTTTATTTGTGCAGCTTCAAGTAGTTTTGAGTTAAGACAGTTATTTCAAACAAGGAAGACAGAAGTTTTAGAATAATGTAGTTCAACTCATTACTTTGCTTCTTAGTTTGTAATATTACTATTTTACTATTGTATTGTATTTCTGCTGTGGCCATGATAGACTGGCCATCTAGATCTGTGTTTTGTTTGGTGTATTGCATTTATCCCATTTTTTGACACCCATAGCATTCCCATCCTAAAGGGCTCCGTCTCTGAATTGCCTTTCCCAAGACTTCTTCCATTCTTTACTTCACCACACAGGTTTTTTTTGGGGGGGGGGGGGGGGGGGTGTGTTTTTTTCATCTTCTTAGGGAGTCAAGGCTGGGGGGCCGTCAAATAAACAGACTCCATGTGTGATTTTGGGCTATACAAAAAATAAATTGCTGTTGCTGTTGTAATTATGGTTCTAGAGAGTGGCAATGTACTGCATGCTAATTAGCACAAGCAAGTAACCACTGCACTGAACTCTGTACATGTGATAATAAGGACCCCGTAAAGCATATAATGTACAAGATATACAAATCAACTATTTATGATAGATTATGAAAAGCCCTACAGAAAACAGATATAGAGACTATATAAATATATTATATTAGAAAGCCAGCCTTATTTTTAACTTGCCCCCCTTTCCTAGAATTTTGAAGAGGAATATCAAAGTAAAACTAACAGCCACATTATTTTATGCCTTTGAACAAGCTTATTACTTTAAATTAAATGTCTTATTTCTCTGTTGATGCATTTTAAACTCCTAAAGAAATGAAAGTTTGTAATTCTTGGTATATAAACTCATTTGATGCATTTTTGTTTAGTTGGCAGCATTGTATATTGAAATTTGAATGAAAAAAAAAAAAGAGCCAGTTCAACTTTGGATGCATGTCTTAGAAATCGTTTGTAGAAAGAGTGCTAACTGTAGATAGTTGTGGTGGGTAAGAAAACTGACTCACACTAAATGAATAGAAACAGTTGTAATATGGGTCTGTACTTGTAAAGTGTCTTGAGATAGCGTTTGTTTAAAATGAATCATCTTTTCTCTCCTTATAGTCCACTGGCACCTTTCAGATTCCCTGGAAACATGCAGCTCGCCACGGATGGAATATTGACAAAGATGCATCACTTTTCAGAAGCTGGGCACTGCACACAGGTAAGTGTGAGATGAACTGGGAGTGGGAAAGTTAGAACAAAAAAAATCAATCATCTTTATCAATCAAAACCATTTTAGTCTTTGAACTTTCAGAACAAAATGCAATCGCCAAATTCTATAGCAAGTTTACACAATTAAAATCCAGCACAAGAATATACATTTGGTGGGAGTATTAATAGTAAAAAAAACACTTCATGCAGAAGAAGTTGGACTATTAGAAAACATTTTGATCTTCTTTGAAAGTAAAAACCTCCTGTTGTACTCTGTATGTTGAACTGCAGTCATTGATCTGCATGTGACGACATGGCTAACACTGATCACATTTGTTAGACTGACTGGAAGAGACAATTGTTTGTACAAGTATCTCGATGCTTTATGATTACTTCCTTTCCTGAAATTATTGTTTTTTTCTATAGCCAGCTGAATCCTATGTTGTAAATATTCTCAGCTAACTGCACACATGCACATTTTGGGGATAAAGAATAACTCATATAGGAATCCACATGAGAACCAGACAGTCAAAGTTTATGGCACACAGGTACCCCTTCTCTCCTACAAGATCTCATTTGATTGTTCAGTTATCCATGCATATATTTTCAACACCCGCTACTTCAACTGTGCTCTCTTCGTCTTCTTGTTAAGCAATCACTAAATAAATTTTTATAATCTGAAAACAACTTGTACCCTAATGTTAACTTGCTTGTTCTATTCAAAGCATCATATGAGAAAGTTTACAAAATGACCTGAAATGGTTCAGTCTATTTTGATTGTAAGGATTAAAGAGAGATTTAACAGCATGTTCACTGCAACCAGAATGTCATGTCATTTTAGGACATGAACACACAGAAAATATGCACTACAACACATTAAACGGAACTGCTGCAGTCCTAGATGCATAATTCACCAAGTAGAGTGAGGAGTTTAAACAATTAGAATGAAATTTGCAGAGACAACATGAAGTACACAGGAACATAATAACCATGAATGGGATACAAGATTAATGGGATGTCACACTGGCCTCAGCCAATAATCAATTAAAATTATCAGTATAAGTTTTGTTGTCAACATTATTTCCAAAATGCTAGACCAGTATGACAACACAGAATCAAGGAACAGTTTGTGGTTTGCTGGGTAAAATGTCAGTGTATGATGAGTTTCAACCATGAATTCTAGCAAACACAACACTGTAGCAGCATGTGACTCTTGTTCATATTGGATTGAGCAAAGTAAAATATAATACAAGTTTATTTAGCAATCCTAAAGAGCACCAACCAATAAAGTATGCGGTCTCTGAGCTAAAAGGGAAAAAACTCACACTGTGTGTACATCAACCTATTGCTGCGTTGTCAGTTGCACTGTTATTTGAAAATAAAGAACACATTCAACTGAAACATCCTAAAAGCAAAATCCATTACTCTGAATTCATGGCTGCAGTACGCCATGTTTCCATTAAAACTCAGTCAGAAATAACAGATGACTGGAAAAAAAGGTAACTTTAACTAGTCTGTACTCACTTAAGTCAATGAAGTTGGTTGCAATTTATACACATGCAAAATGCAGAAAAGAAAATGGAAATGATAAACATCAGTATTGGTACTGGAATGAACAGATATGGGCATTTTAATGAAACTAATTTACAAACACACTCACACACATATTAGAACTACTAAAATAATATGAACAACCAAACAGAGTAAGTTAAATTCTGAATTTAATGTTAATAAATTTTCTTCTGCGGTGGGTTGGCGCCCTGCCTGGGATTGGTTCCCTTCCTTGCACCCTGTGTTGGCTCGGATTGGCTCCAGCAGACCCCCGTGACCCTGTGTTCGGATTCAGCGGGTTGGAAAATGGATGGATGGATGGATAAATTTTCTTAATTTACATATTATCTAATGCTTTCAGTTCAGTCCATTGGTTCCTTTGCTAAAGGTCAAGCTCTCCACACAAAATAAAGTCCCTTTCACTTTGCAACATCCCACATAACAGTAAAGCAAGAGAGTCAAGGTAAATAAGCATAAGAGGAGAAACAAGACAACACACCCAAGAAGAGGCATAATCCTGCTGGCACCATAAATTAAGCATCACAGTGATGTACTTAAAGACCAAAACATACAATATACGCCACCCAAAACATCCCAAAAAACTACAGTGCACACTGCCCTCTAGGACACTATTGCCCCCTACTTCATTTTGTTTCAACCGCTGCAGCCACTTAGTCACAGACTGTGGGGGGGTGCTTTAGTCCTGTCATGCTGTGCCTATCACTCGACAGTCTATCATTAACACAAATGGTCTTAAAATTGGATGTGCACATTGGAGGATGGAAATGTCAAAAATGATGTATGTTAGTTGATTTACCTTGTGGTATTGCTTATGAAGGATCAACTGAGATAGCAGAGTATTAGCTATTTTGTTATGTCATAGGTAGTATGCAGAGGGGCACCAGCCCTCCAAACCCACCACAGACAGACGCAGACACAAGTTCTCAAGCACAACGCTCGGCTTATCTTAATGTGAGCAACGCTTCCCAACTTTACCACCGGCATAGCACAGATACAGTAAGCACCAGGCACAATAATATATAACACAGCACTTTCCTTCTCTTCTTTCTCTCCTTCAGCCTTCACTCCTCCTCCTGCAAGCTTTGTCTTCTCCCTCCCTACTCTGGCTCTTTGAATGAAGTTAGGCGTTCTCTTTTATGCTGCACCCAGGAGCACTCCAGGTGGCCCATCGGCACCCACGGAACCCAACAGGGCTGGGCCGAAATCCAACTCCCATGAAGCCCTGTGGGAATCCAAGACACAGCTGCAACCCAAGGGGGCTGCCATTTAGCGCACTGAGGGAGGTAGTGCCCTGTGTATGTCCTCTCTCCGAGTCCTTCCACTATGGAGGCATCCTCGGCCGTCCGCCCTACATGGTTCTTGCTTTGGAAAGTCACTATATGGTATAATCCAGTTTTCAAAACTCATTTTAGCCCACTGTGTCGGTTTTCGTTTAACTGTGCTTTTATTTTTAGTAATTTTTTGTATTATTATTTTGGCAATCAATGCAATTTTGTGTTCTGTTTTTTGGATGAGCACCCCTGTTTTGTGGCAATCTTTACATGGCTGCAGTAATGTATATATAGTTTCTATGCTTGTTGATAGTCCTGTAATTTACTGCATCATTTCACCCAGTCTATGCAAAATGGAGGCACAGTACTACAAGCCAACCTTGTTTTAGATCTCTTTATCTTTTTTGTGTATTACTATATACATTATGTTGAGATGTTGTTTCTTTTGACATGTACTATATGAGGATTGATTTCTTGATGTGTACTAGCTAAAAAGCTCAAAGAGTGATTAATTAAAGAAGTATTACTAGGGCAAGCAGAATAAAGCTCCTTTAATATGATATAAGAGACTGATACACTAATATCAAAACAGATTACTTCCAAGTTATTGTTGCAAAAGCTGGTTCTATAAACTACACAGTTATGAGCTGCACTTATTTCTTTGACACATGGCTTCTGTATGTTTTGTTTTTTTGAGCAAAAAAATTTGTTAGTTGAGTAGATCCATTACACTGGTCAACAAGCGTTTTGTTACTGGGATTCTTTCACCAGTACTTTAACAAATTTCACTTGCTGACTCCAAATCTGAAAACCGTTTTCGTCTAGCACGTTCCATTTTTTAGTTATGATGTTCCAGGTCTTGGACAACTAGGGTGACTGGAAAGTAAAGGCAATGCGTTTCAACATTTAAGAAATAAGTTTGGTCTCGAGAAAAGTGAAGCCAAAATTAAGGAAGGTGTTTTTGTTGGCCCTGAAATCTGTGAACTGATGCTTGATGATGAGTTCAAAAGGAAACTGAAGCCCACTGAATCAGCACCCTCATTCGTGCAGGTAGCCCAGAATTTTCTTGACAGTCACAGAGCAGAGAATAATGCTGAGCTTGTGGAGAATATACTGAAAGTACATTAGCTTACGGGAGTTAGAATGTCACTGAAGACGCATTTTTTACATTCTCATCTCGACTTTTTTCCACCAAATCTAAGCGATATCAGAGATAAGCATCGGGAAAGATTTAATCAAGATATAAAGGTGATGGAAAACTGGTATCGGGAAAAATTCACTCCGAGCATGATGGCTGACTACTGTTGGTTCTTGCAAAGAGAGACGGATGTGCAGTACAAGCACAAAAGCGAGTGCCTCCAACATTTCTGGGCATGATGACCTCAATTTTATATTGAGGTAAATTGACATAAATATGCTTTAATGTGTCTCTGGTATCGTCTTCTGGTTTGTTTTCAGAATAAACACATCAAAACAATTTTGGTGGGACATAGTGCAAACTCCAGATATCGTGTTGATATATTATATTGATATTCAAAAGTGTGAAAACATCAATGATGTGTATTTCAAAAACCTGACGTGCTAGCTACTGTACATTCTGATTTCATATATGGAATCAGTGTAAAAAACTTAATAAAGAGCCTATCTTAAGTTCCCAGAAGCAAACTAAAAATATTTTTTTGTAGACCAGTGTTATTTGTCCTTTGCCACTGGATGCCAAATTAAGTTAACTACAGGAAATTGTGAGGGTTAGGTGGCTGATAATCATGTCCTGATATGGAAAACCATTGAATTAAAATATTTAGCATACTGTATGTGTAAAATACATAATGCATGAGTTTTTGTAAATTACTTTTTATTAGTGTATTCAGGTATGTAAAAAAATATCTCCTACAGGCCACCAGGATAAAAGTGGCTAAAAACAGCTTGTAACAATGGTTTTATTTAACAGAGGTAATGGATGATCAAAGTGAGTAACAAAGCATAAGCAGAGATAATGTAGGCTATGTAATTTTTAATATACATTTAGCACCTAACAAACCTAATGGGTGTCTGGTTTGATTCTCCATTACAAAGCAGCAATCCACACCCCCATCTAACTTCCTGGTTGTCTTCTTCTTACTTAGCGTGTTTATTTACACTTTAATAACTTGATTGTTCACAGAAATAGTAGGAGTATAGTCAGTTAGGTGCCGGACTGTACAGAGTCTACTGCATTTGTAGTGCACTGTATTTTGATAACTTGTAAACAAATTCACTCAAAAGCAGAAGAAGAAGGAAGTGAGAGGATGACAATTTGTGATAGCCCTAGTTATTAAAGGTGCTAAGAAAAATAGAACTGTCTGGTGTGCTGGGTGGTAAGGCCTGGCTACACTGCCATTTCTCCCAGGTTCCCCTTCACTTTATGTCAGTTCATTATTTATGTACTTTGCACCAGAGGCAATTGCGTTCCACAACGATAAAAAAAATATCTAAACAAATTAGTAAACTTTTGATTATCTGAATTTCCGCAGGCAACTGTGAATTTAAAGCAAACTTAAGTGTGAATTATGTTTAAAAGGTAAAAAAAAAAAACCCAAAAAACCAAACAAGTTCACCTGTTCTCTGACACCTATCATAACCTACCGTGCTTGTTTCTCTCAGCTTATTTGCATTTTTACATTGTTATAATGAAACTTCCTTGATGAAGTTTGCCTTGCGGCCTTTTCCATTGAAGAAAAGAAAAAAAGAAAAACAAAAAAAAAAAACATTTTTTTCATCTGTAGGGCACAAATCCAAAACTGAGAACAGGTTGGTCTTCTCTATGGCACATACTCGGTTGTTCATTCTTTACACCACATTTTTTTTTTTAAGGGAGCTGAAACAAATTAACGCTCCTTTCACTTGAGGCAAATAGCCTTGAAGGCACCACTTCAGCCCATCAAACAAGAGCTTCTGCTACAGCGGAGACATGGGCAAGTGTCATGGTTCAGAGAAAAGGTCCAGACTGGATGGCTCCATGACTTCCGACATGCAACAAAGACATGACTGATATCAACAACAGTGTGTAGTACCCAGTAGTTCACGTTATTAATATATTATGCTATACATTTGCATATGTAATCAGAATTTTTGGCAACAGCAGCATTTGAAGTATTGTCTTCTAGTGTAATTTTAGATATTTATATTTCTTTATTTATTTATATTTCAAAAGAGCCTCATTCCTCATCTTATCTAGTATATCATATTGCCAGTACAAGCTAAAATGTATTACTTATTATTTGGCAGACACCTTTAATCAAGGCAACTTACAACACTTGAGAGATATAATTGATTACATTTCTTTTGTTGTTTTCTAATTGGAGTGCAGGCAGGTGAAGTGACTTGCACATGGTCACACAGTCTCAGTAGTGGGATCTGAACCCATAACCTCAAGTGTGATGGCACAAGTCGGCTCCAGCTGCCCTTCCTTTCTGGGAGCCTCCAAACCCAACACTGTACTCAGTACTGTAACCGAGATGAGCCGAGCAGACAAGGGCACACTAAGCAAGGGGATGGTGAAAAAGTGCAAAAGTGCTTTTATTAATGATAATAATAATAAAAAATTAAAAAAAAGTATCCCCAGGTGCAATACCAAAATGTCTTCAATAAATATATACAATTCAAGAGTTAAAATTCACTGTAAAAACGGGTTCTTAAAACACAGACAGACGAGCCTAGCACAACTCCATCTTTATCTCTCCGGCTCAACCATTGCTCTCTCAGCTGGCGGAGACATGAATAGCCGTGGTCTATTTCACCCGACCTCCGTCTTAGCTGCCCTTACAGCGCCAGCCGGACCACGTGAGGTCGGCCCTCCTCTCGTCATCTTTCACATATTCACAGTCATACCTCAGATCCCTGGGGAGGCCTACACCATGCTCGCTCGCTCGCTTGCACACACTCTATACAAATAATCAGTGGGGCAAACCAGCCCCTGGAACACCACTCCATCGTTCCTTCGTGGGGCCCAAAATCACACTGCCTTTCTCCCACTAACTGACTGGCCCATTTCATCTCTCCACTGATGCTGCTTTTTCCACCACCTGTTTCTATTCTCTCTGTTACCCCATTTATTTTCTTCCTTTCTCCTTTTTTCTCTCTCTCTCTCTCATACAGACTCTTTTTAAAACTGTTAGGTAATTGGGTACAGGTTCGAGGAACTGCTACCTCTGCGGCAGCATGGACCATCCTGATTGATCTGCCCTCCACAGCACATGAATGCGGTGCAGTCAAACAGTGCCTCCGCTAACTGCAGAGTGAAACGCATTTACACACCTACACAGGGCGCTATTACTGTATTTAAAATCAGCACTGCACCACGGACCACACGTCACACAAAGCCTCAATCACTACACCACACTGCCTGATGTAGGTGTATATATGCAAGCAAGTACAAAATATGGGAAGTGCAGGAAGAATTATATGCATATAATCATTAGTATATCTCTGCTTTAATTATTTTCTGCACACTAGAGTCATCAAGGACTACACAATGCCATAAATACCAATGTGACACATCAGCGATGTGGAACACAAACCCAACAGAGAGTCACCAGGAACAAGTCTTTGCAACACACAAGACTTTATTTCAGTGAGAAACGCTTTTCACCAGTTTCCCATCTGCACCAAGCACCTCTTTTCTTCTTCTTTCCCCACTTTTCTGCCTCCACTCCTCCTCCGGCAAGCTTATCCAACCCACGACTCTGGCTCCTTTTAAGTCACACCTGGGAGCACTTCTGGTGGTCCATTAGCATGTTTTGGAAGTACTACTAGATGTGGCAGACGCCCAGTGTCTTAGGGCTCTGCAGTCTCTGGGTTCCCCCCGGCAAAATCCATGGAACTCAACAGGGTTGCAACGAACTCCCATAAAGCCCTGTGGGAATCCCTGGCACTGCAGCAACCCACTGGGGCTGCCACCTAGCGACAGAGGAGAGTTTTAATGCCCAGACCACTCTGCCCCCCGCCCCGGTCCTTCCACAGTATTGGCATCCCAGTTGGGCATGGCCCCCGGCTGTCCATAATAAATAAGAATTCTTTACATTTATATAGCGTTTTTCTCACTACTCAAAGCGCTTTCCACACAGGGAGGACCTGGGAAGCAAACCCACAGTCTCCTTACTGCAAAGCAGCAGCACTACCACTGCGCCACCTGTGAGGATGTCTATGACAATAAAGAGAGAGAGTGGTTAACCTCACACTGTTCCAATCCATCTGAACTAGTGTGGTGCTGAGGTGTCACCCATTGCATGGCTGCACTCGGGTCCTAATCGGAGATCATGAGCTGGTTTGTCATGAATTGGGTGCAGCAACGCACTGCATCAGTGTGTGCTCCTAATCTAGTGACATTCATAATAAGCACTAAATATTCTACGCACTATTTTATATAGTGCTTACAAAGGACTATCGGAAAACATTAGAAAACAATAAATCTTCTAATACATAAAGCCGAGTGTGTGTTTATTTGATGTGCAAATCCACACCACATAATCTGCCAAATTTTGCAGATTTCCCATTTGTACAGGGGAAGACCATGGCCTAAGTTTCATTCTGAAATTTGACTACACCTAAGCTATAAGAGGGAAGTGCCCTTAGGAAGCATTTTTGGGACTTTGGCACGGGTATGCAAAGTTCTTCCCCATGGTGAATTTAGTCTGTGAAACCCTGGTTTGGGGCCAGAATTTCTCCACCTGGGGAATTTATTATTTAGTGCACCTGCACTTTTTTCTACCCCCGGTCAGGGCTGGCTACACCTGATAGTTACCTTATATAACACTTTTCACCACAAGCTCTACTAGGTTAGGTTAGGTTAGGTTAGGTTTCTTTATTTAGTCATGTTTACACAGGAAAACATGAAATTTGCCTTCTCAGTTGCATCTAATAACAAGTAACAGACAGAATGAAATAAAACATACAAATAGAAATAAGAAAGGTTAAGGTAAGGCAGTTAGATAAAACATATCTATACCAAAAAAAAAAAAAAAAAAAGGTAACAGGATATATATCAAAACCTTAAACATTATCTCCGATATTTCTTATTGAAAAGTCGTATGGCACTAGGAAGAAAGGAGTTTCTGGAGCGATTTGTGTGGGTTTTCAAAGCAACTATCCTTCCTGATTTACTGAAGTTTAGTTCTACATGTAATAGATGTCTGTCATCAGTTGAGATGATTTCCAGTTTCTTTAGCATTGCCCTCTGACACACACTAGTCAAATCATCTACATCAGCCCCAATAACTTTAGCTGCATACTTCGTAATCTGCTGGAGCTTTTTTGAGTTTTGGTTTGTCAGACTATTAAACCAGGCAATGAAACTGAAAGTGATCATGGACTGGATCTTACTACGATAGAAGGACAACATGAGGTCCTTGTCTACTTTAAATAGTTTGAGTTTATGGAGGAGAAATAAGCGCTGGTTGCACTTAGAAAATAATTTTTTTGTATTTGTATTCCAGTTAAGATTGTTATCTAGGTAAGTTCCTAAGTATTTATATTCATTCACTATTTCTACCTCCTCTCCCTCTTTGAGTATTTTACATAATGCCAGTTATTGCCAACATTCATCACAATGAGGGTCTTTACTTGTTATAGTTCCTTTCATCATCAGCAGTGTCATTGCTTTTAAAGAGTTTTGCAATCAGTCAGATAAACTCATTGTTCTCAGTAAGTACTTATTTTATATACATAATTTTACAAAGTGAGTATTCATTGTGGCCACAAAAACATTTACATTGCAAACTAAGAAAATGATTAAAATTTTGAAAAATTAAACCAAAATCTATATATATAATTCACTAAGACCATGGCAAGCAAGACGCACGCAAGACAGAGCCCCGCCCGCCAACTCTTACCCTCCTCCCACGCCATGGGATAAGCACGACTGAGCCCTGCCTGCCAACTCTAACCCTCCTCCCGCATCCACCCTCGCTCATGAGGCATGAGCAGGCAGTGCGCATGGTGTACGCACGACAGAGCCCCGCCCGCCATGAGCAGGCAGTGCGCATGGTGTATGCACGACAGAGCCCCGCCCACCAACTCTAAGACCATGGGGGACACATGATAGAGCCCCGTCCACCAACTCTAACCCTCTTCCCGCGTCATGGGATATGCACGACTGCGTCCACCCTCCCAAACTCTTTTACACGCTGCATACAGCGATTCCCATCCGCAACAAACATGCTTCTTCTTAGATGATTCTGCAGGAACGGCGAAAACCTTTGTCTACAAAAACCTGATTCATACCATACTAAGAGCATAGTGTTTTTGTTGGCTTGCCCACCTGCCCGCCTGCCTAACTGTTACCAGCATTCACCGCAATGTACTGGAGTGTAAAACTATCGCAGCTGCTACCTCACACACTGTCCTTATTCCCCGGATATCCCTGTATAATTCACTAAGCAGCCGACCATGGCACGCAAGACAGACCATGGGATACGCTAAAAGCAGCCGGAACCGAAAAGAACAATGAAAAGTCAACGTGGCTCAGAGGTGCATGTGGACTGTAGCAGATAAGAACAATGAAAAGTCAACGTGGCTCAGAGGTGTATGTGGACTGTAGCAGAGACGAAAGCGACTGAGACGGTGTTTGGTGAGGTGTTGCGTATGGGCACATGAGCATGACGCGGGAGGAGGGCTCTGTCGTGCCTATCCCGTTTTCAGTCACGGACAATTGTATGTTGCTCTCTCCAGAGTTCCATCTTTTCATTCACTCACAGTCGTATCCTCAAACCCACCCCATTTGTACAACTGTGTCTTTTAGGAAGTGTTCACCCATCAATAAATAATTATGCGGCTGGCTAGTGTCCATTAATTTTCCTATTTCCTGGTCCTGCTTTTTGGGAGTACAGAATACTGCAGCCTCCTTCACTGTAGTGAAAAGCAAGTACCAGTCATGTAATAATAATAATAATTCTTTACATTTAAAGGGCAAATGTCCACCTTAAGGCCAAAAGACAGACTTGTTACTTTTGTTAAAAACTTTCACCAACATCAGTGGCTTCTGGTTTCACATAATCCTGGTCATGCAGGGATTAACAGGTTAGGAAGTTTTTGTGCTGATATCTTCTACTGTCCACACATAGACTGCATTCAGAGGTGTAAATACAACCAGTAAAAAACAACAAAAACCTGCTAACCGCATCAGAGGGCAGTGCTACCTGCGGTGCCAGTTATGTCCATCCGTGACATGTTCTCTTCTAAAATGGTTTCTTTTCAGTACTCTTTAGCACATAAAGCATTTCAGTCTCAAGTTGGTTCTACTTTCATACACACCTTGTATGCATTAGCGTAACCCCTGGTAAGCAATTAAGGAAGAATAATAAACAGGTACCCAGTCTATAAGGGCCACCAGTCCGAAAGGGCAGTGTTTTAGCAGTGTTCAGCCCAATTGGTTGTCTTTGAAGCTGCCATACTCAGAAATGGCACATTCTACTTCAAATTGCAGGAATGACCTGAACAGCAAAGGGACTTAATGGTGGCCTGAGAGGTGTACCACTTTGGGGGCATTCTGTTATATATTACTGTTCTTTTTGTTTTGTTCTCAAAAAATGGTGTTCTTTTAGGAAAATATAAACCAGGAACTGATAAGCCAGATCCAAAGACTTGGAAAGCCAACTTCCGATGTGCTCTCAATTCCCTGCCAGATGTAAAGGAACTTCATGACAGAAGCATTAAGAAAGGCAACAATGCCTACAGGGTCTATGTAATGTTGCCCATGCACAAAAGCCAGAGAAGGAGAAAAGGTAATTATTTTTTTATATACTTTTTGTTAATCACCAAGGAGAATGTCCTATAAATTAACTTCTGGACTGTAACACCTCTTCTCTTTACCATCCCCATTACTGTGCCAATTGGTTTTTACAGGTATGAAGGAAGAAAGGCAGGCCGAAGTAAAACATGAAGACATGAACTATGACGCAGTTGTTCCTAAGACAGAAAGCTGGTGTGCATTGGAAGGATTTAATGGTGAGTTTTTCACACTTTTCATCTTTTGCTTTATGCCCAAAGCTGACAAAATTCTGGCCCACCACAAAGCTAAATTTCATTATGTGGATTTACATCTTGCCTGAAGAAGGGGCCCGAGTTGCCTCGAAAGCTTGCATATTGTAATCTTTCTAGTTAGCCAATAAAAGGTGTCATTTTGCTTGACGTTTCACTTCATTCATAATGGCTAACATGGTACAACACCCTTTTACTAGAAATGATAAAACTATTAGGAATAAGGGATCACAATTCAGTGCAAAATCTAATGACTGTGAAAAGGAGTGTGGAAGGACTAATAGGGAACTCGGTATCTGTAAGAAGGAGGAGGTGAAGACATTTTATATCAAAGTACAAATTTAAACTAGTGCATTTGGTCACCCACAACACTCAAAGTTGGAACTTGTGAGTCCTCCACTTTATGTTCATTCATTCATAATGGATAACACCCTAGTATGTGGATATAAAAATAGACGGATAGATTAAACTTATCATCAAAAGTATCACAATGTGTTTTGGTAAGTAGTAGAACAACATTAATTGTACAAAATATTCAAACTTTCAACATCAGCAATGTTACAGTACTTTCTAAAGGGATCCATGCATCATTCCTTATTATATATAAAACCCTTTTGCCAGTACTAATCACAAAACTCTGGAAAGTTATCATCATGATTAGGGTCATCGCCTCAACTGTTCATTTTCCAAATCCCCTTATTTCATTCCAGACTTGCATTGTAGGGTGTCAGCGTCTATCTTAGCTACATTAGGCGTAAGGAGGTAACCAATCCTATTGGGAATGCGAGTCTGCTACAAAGCGCACACACATGCATACATCCACACTCATACCCAATTTGCAATCTTTAGGGTGCAACAGGACAACTTCAAGTACCTACAGAAAAAAACACACAGACGTGGGGAAAACATACAAATTCCACAAAGACAGCAACCAGGCCAAGATTCAAACACAGAGTCTAAAACTGCAGTATCAGCCACTGTAGACCCTCCATACCCCATCTGTGAAAAGTGTAACTTAATTGTATAGTGTATAGGGCTTTTCAGAGTGAGTCGTGTCATACTGAACTATACTGGGCTGCAAATCTTCATGTTTTATATGGAGCTTTTCAAACTGACAAATTTGGCATGGCAAAAAATTCTTTATCACATAGCTGAAAAGAAGCACTCTCGGTTTTATAAAACTGTTTTTAGTTTATAAGCCACTTGTAGCAACTTTTATGTAACATATTTTATCACTTTCACTATCAAACGTAATTGTACATGGCAATCAGTTAATCTGATTTTATTTTTATACTACTGCTCATCATCAGCAATAGCACAAAGAATTACCCAAAGCAAATCAGCCTTTATGTGAATTAGGGCCTGGCTGGGCACCAGTGCCACCCAGATGGCACAGAGTAGGAAAATGACCCACAGAACAATTAATATATACCTTGGCTGTTAGTGAGCACTTCACTGTGAGAAAAGGGGGATGGTTTGGGAGCACAGGACCCCATACCCAAAAATGAAGCAGTGGAGGTAAAAACACCTACAGCAATAGAGTGATTTAGTGTCTTGAGGAAAAATAACACAAAATCCTGCAGAATACTATAGTAATACTTTGTTCCAACCAAAAAATGTGAGTGAGAGAGAGAGGTCTCTGAGATTTGGAAAGAAGCAAGAAGACCTCTACACCACCAAGAATGCAGCAAAGGTTCCCCATAAGAAGCCACTTGGACAATTTACCCTAAAGGCCAGGGAGAACTGTGTTTCCCCATAAAACTTTAACCCATAAGGACTTACATGGAGCTCAAGAGTACATTTGACCACTAAAGGTTACCTAGAGTCAGGTGTCTCTGAGGCCCAAAACTGAGAAGTGGTCCCAGGTAGAGTGTTTAACATTTTCTCACACCACAGGCACCTTTAAGTCTAGTGTTGAGAGAAAAGTTTGGATGATGGCCCGGTCTGTGAGAAAGGGTTTAAGATCAGGTGTTAAGAAGTGGACAAGTGGACATGGTGTTTACCCATGTAGGCATACCACAGAAGTGGATCTTTATTTATAGTTTATAGAGCAATTATTGTTACATGTACAGAGTACAGTGAAATTCTTACCTGCATGTTCTAGTCACAGATTCAGCAGGTTGGAAAATGGATGGATGGATGTTCTAGTCACATTTATTGTCATGTTTACATGTATAAATTCACACTTGTATGTCTGTTCTGAACAGTTGATTAAATAAATTAAAAAAGGATGTGTGGTATTAAGATATGTATACACAATCATATAGTAAATATATTTGCAAGTATTTTTTTATGTATATGTACTGTTATGCTGAAAGTCACATTCTGAATATTTGCTTCAATATTTAAAAGAGTTTGTCAATCACATAATTAATAATTATCATAGGTACATAATTAATAATTATTATAGGTGACTGCCCAAACAGTAGAATTAACAAAATGTTATACAAAAAAACATAGATGTCTGCAAAGAGAAACTCACAACACATCGCCACTCTCCACCACCATGATTATATATTATATATTATATTGTATTATTGTACAAGTACAATATCATGATTTATGTTCTTTGGGTATGCTTTTTAAAAACGAACACAATATTTTGAGATTTTGAATTGTTTGGTGTTATTCTGGGTTAAGACAGACACCAGGAGAGCATTCTCTTGGTAACTTTACTTTTATATAACACCTTTCAGAATCAGCATTGAAAGAAAATTTTAAAAGCAATGTCAGATTTCTCAGCATTGTCACTTAAGGATTTTGCAAAGCAGTAACAGTCATCTTTTTTATATAACAACACTTTTCACAATTAACTTTTACTCAGAACATTTCACTTATGTTCAGTGTGATAAAACTGAATAAATTAACAATGATGCAATTAAATAAAAGTACTGTGAAATGTGACAATAATAAAGAAAAGGAGCATGAAATGTGTCGTGGAATATGTTTTTGTTGCTTATCAAAAACACACTGGAGTCCACCCTCTTAGCTGTGATGCATGAATATTCAATTTTAATTTTTTTAAGTTGTATTTCATGTTGCATTTGGAGGAATGCTATAGACTAAATAAATAAGGAATAAAAAACAAATTCTGTGACACATTTATCAATTTACACTCACATTTCACACACTTTTTCTTTATTTACTGTCACACTTTACAATACATTTTTTATTTGTGCATTTACTTATTTATTTAATGCTGTCTGAAATATTTTTCCTGAATTGCACACCAGGGATGAGTTTAGCACAGGGTTTATAATTCTAACCTTATGGCATGCTATTTCCACTGTGGCATACCAAACACGCAGCCCACTGATATTTTTATTATTATAAAGTGGTGACAATTGGGCCTACTGTGCCAGATGTTAAAACTAAACAATAATAATAAGGAAAATATTTTTATCATTCTGTCAGAGATGTTGCACAGTTGTGTGGAGAGGTAACACATCCAGAACTGGGTTTGAATCCCACGCCTAAACTCTGTCTCTTGTGAAGTTTACACATTCTGCCTGTGCGTCTGTGGGTTTTCTTTCTACATTCTTTAGGATGTTTAGGGTGGGTAATTTTTTGATTCCAAATTGACCCTGTGTAATGTGAGTCAGCCCTGTATTTAATAATGAATCAATGGTCCCGATTAGTGATAAGCGAACCCCACTGAATATGTTTCACCTTGAGGCTGCCAAACACAGTGAAAAGCACAAGACAATGAGTTAGTTTTGAGTGGATTATAATGGTGCAATGGTCTTCTATGAGTCTCTGCGAACCACAGAAGTGTCTTCTAACTTTGTTGGACACATTATAGTAGCCAAAAGTGTGACGTGAGCAGTGAGTCAGCAGTTCTAACCACTGCGTCACTAGGCCACCCTGAGATAAAATGAATAGAACTGAATGTCAGATCAGTACAATTTCTTGCAGGCAATAGCAACAGGAGAAAGAAAGATGAATTCTCTGAGACTTGGCCCCCACAGGTATATCTGATAATATTAGAATCTGTGGACAGACTGACCCTGCCTCCAGGACTAAAAACCTGCTCAGACAGACACAAATGCAGGCCGGTGGCCAGCCTTGTGACCCAGAGTTCCATGGGGTTATCAATGCACTTAGACTTACATGCAGCGATGCATCCCAGATAGTCACTCACCATGTAGTCCAGCTGCTGGCAGTGACTGCTGCTATTTCCGCCCTGTGTCGGACAGGGTTATTGTAGCCGGAAAAAAAAATCACTCCACAGATCCATCAGATTGTGACCACCATGGGTACTGCTGTTGCTGCTACTCACAGCTCTCATATGGGCATTTGGAGAGGTGGCAGTTACTGGTAAGGTTGTAACGTCACATCTAACATCGGTTGCTACAGCTCTGTGATGTCAGGCTCGGCTTGCAAAGCATCATGAGATGCCGAGTTCGCTTAAGAAGGCTGCCTGA
Source organism: Erpetoichthys calabaricus (assembly GCF_900747795.2). NCBI lineage: Eukaryota > Metazoa > Chordata > Cladistia > Polypteriformes > Polypteridae > Erpetoichthys > Erpetoichthys calabaricus. The sequence continues at coordinate 321,947,056 of NC_041395.2, forward strand.
CCAGTTTTTCTGGGGATGATTGGACAAACAAGGTCACTGTCGGATACATAAGTTTGCTGCAGAAACCACATTGGCGAACTCTGCCAATCAACAGTAATCCTGACAAACATACCTGTTGATTTACCAACCAGCCAGACAAACAAACATTACACTCTGAGTTCAAAAAACAAATGGCCCCCCTTTACTAGTAGCCAGTTATTACTCCTTTTCACTTTGGTGCAGGAGTTTCTAATACAAGGAAGAACTACAGTATAGGTGTTACTTTTAAATATGATTACTTAAGTAACTCACCAGAAAGGATGCTGCAGCTGCCGCGGAGCAGTTCCTTTTCTCTGTACCAGTTGGTGCATACCACTACCCTCAGGGACCCCGAAGAGGTTACAAAAAATAAAACAAAAAATACTGGGACGCATACATACTGCTGTCCCGGCTTTCCCTTTGTTCTTCTGTCTCTCTCTGTCGTTTTTTAACATTATTGTCTGTGCTCATCTAAGACCCAACATGCAACTGTCCTCCAAACGCAAAATTCTTCCCGTTTAACATGCAGGCCGCGCTCAAACCTTTCCCCGTGACGTCATCAAAACGGTTGCCGCGCCGTACAGGGCAGAAGAGCGCCGCCCGGAGGGTAATCCCCGTGCTGGCAACTCCCGCCGGTGTCGCACTTCGTTCATATTAACTGAAGGTATCGGCGTATTGCACTTACTCAGATGGTTTATACTTTATAGCGAGGAAATTATTGCAGCAGTTGGTTTACTTTTCCGACTTTCTTGCACTCTTGCTCGCGATTTTTGTCGCCAGGTTCGGCGTTTCAAACACGAGTCACAAAATACTATGTGTTGGAATTCTAGCACCACTACTGGACCGCTTAGTAAATTTATAATAATATATTTTATGTTCGAGGGTCTTTCCTATGCTCGGGAAGATAAAGAAACATTAAAATTGTGTACAGTATGTTTTTCTACACTTTTTTGCAAGTAGTGGGCTCAGAATCAAACAGCGAGTTGGAGACATGGACTGAACTCTATGCTCTTGGCTTAAAATCAAGTGACTTGGAGAGAAATGGTCATCGAAGAAATGACTATATATTAATATAGTGCCTTTAATCACACACTCGTTTCAAAATGTCATTAAACACTGGCATTCGAAGAAAACCAGGATGGGCGGATCGATACTAAAGTAGCGATTTTTCCTATCCTGACCTTTTAATTCAAACATCGATGTTCACATTAAAAGTATCGATAGTACACATCTTTCAATAATATGCGATTTTATTGGAAATTATTTTTTTAAAAGCATTGGATTTTGAGAACATGATTAAATTAAACGTATTATATTGTGTAAAATTGGAGCTGCTTTTCCTTCCGCACTTTTCATCGCTCAGCATTCACACTGGCAGTGCTGCGGTCCACCTGCCAAAGCAGAGGGACAGTGTATGTGAGGTAATGGCAGAAAGAAAGCGAAGAGGTGTTTGGAGTTACAGTAGGCCTGTTTTACTCCACTGAGTGAACAATAATGAAGCAAAATGTGATACGTGCCAGAAGGCCGTACGTTATTGCGGCAACACCACAAACCTGGTAACCCAAATGAATGTCAGCCACGTTGCCGAACACGAGGAATTACAACGAAGGCGACCTGATCAGGCACTCAGGATGCAGTCTACTCTTAAAGAAGCCTTCCAGAAAGGCGGGCAGCACCCAGGTGAATTTCCCATTGGGATTAATAAAGTATCAATCTATCTATCTATCTATCTATCTATCTATCTATCTATCTATCTATCTATCTATCTATCTATCTAGTATGGCAAACTGATGTGAGGTTGTTGTAATTGTTTGAATAGAAAATAATCTGTTTTTTTGGGAGAAGTATATTACAATTACAGCTTGACGAAGTTTTCAAACTTACCATATTATGTCAAATATTTATTTATTGTTACAAAATGACTACTTTATGTACTGTATTATCTTTAAAACCTACTCGCTAGCATTAGAACGGAGTGTAAAAACAACGCTAAAAGTGGTCGTCCCGAGCGTTACTCGGGAAACGGTTTACAAGCGTTACCCGGGCAACGGTATTGGCGCGTCTTCTGGTCTCATCTGTAGGCTTGCCTAGTAATAATGGCAGCTCATAATGAACGGTGTTTAGCAGTCCAAGTGTTACAAGCTCTCGACAGTGACACGAGAAGTGATGTTGAGGAGCAGTGATGAAGTGAATGACTAAGTTAATCTGTGTTCAGGCAGTGAAACTGCAACGGACAGTGAATCCGAAAGTGACGCCCACTCGGTATTTGTATCATACTTTTTACTAATCTGACTGCGTGCTTTTAGTGTTTTGCACATTTTACAGTAAAAATAATAATGTCATTCTTTGAGCAAAAGAATGCAACGCTTTGTACGTGTTTTTTTCTAGAAAAAGTGAAACGCTAACGCTTGTTTGTTGTTCCACAGATCGTTTGCAAGAACTGAACTTGTTTAATAATTTCTATGAATAAACAAGAAAAGAAGTCTGTTTTTTGGCACTCAATGTAATAGTCTATTAATGCAAAGTCTTCAAAAGGTGACTTTTTGATGTCCACACATACTGTTAAGTTAACCATTTTTGCAAGACGACACTGGCTGCATCAGTATTGGCAATACTGGCCTCAGTATCACAACAAGAAGCCAGTGATAAACTGATTCCACCTGGTATCAGTTACACCCATAATGCAAAATTCTGAGGGAAGCACAAAAGTGTATTGTTTTATTTAAATGCAATTGTCATTATATGATTGCAGAATGATTCAGAAAGTGGTTGACTGGACTGTGGATTCAATTATCTATTGTCACCTGAACAAAGCTGGAAGCACTGTGACGATTCTGTTTTTTGATTTCTCCAGTGCTTTCAGTGCCATCCAACCATCCCTGTTAAGGGGCAAACTCAGAGATATGCCGGTGGATGAGTCTATGGTGTCCTGTATAATGGACTATCTGTTTGTGAGACTCAAGGACTTTGTGAGCAACATTGGAGCACCACAAGGAACAGGCCTGAATGAATGTTGAGGTGGTGCAGTGTTACAGGTATTTGGGGGTCCTCATGAATGACAAGTTGGACTTGGTTAGTAATACAAAGGAGCTATATAAGAAAGGCCGAAGTAAGCTCTTCTTCCTTAGGAGATGCCAGTCCTTTAATGTGGGAAGTGATGTTTTTCACACCTTGTACAACTCGGTGATGGCCAGTGTGATTTTTCTATTCTGTGGTCTGCTGAGCTGGTAACATCACTTCAAGAGAGGCTCACCGAATTAACAAGCTTATTAAAAGGGCAGGCTGAGTAATAGGTCACACTCTGGACTCCTAGCAGCAAAGGACAGAATTGAAACAAAACTGAGTGCCATTATGAACTGGGTTTCACATCCTCTTTCTGACACAGTAGCATGAAATTCTATCTACTGTATCTGTCTATCTAAAACCATCTTTACCATCTTGTACATACAGTATACAGTGTATCTCAGTTACATACACACACACAGATAATTAGGGTTCTACTGTGTGTGTGTGTGTGTGTGTGTGTATAATATGAGGCAATATGGACTGATGCTACCTCAAATAACTTAAAACTCAGATAAAACAGAGGGCCGCAGCCATTTCATATTAAACATTACGATATAGATAGATAGATATATATAAAAGATTTTGCTAATTTATATGGCACAGTATCACTTTTAAGCCTCTTATCATACCGTGGTAGTGTTGGATCAGTCCTTAAATTTTGACTATGGCATCTACAGCTTTCAGACCTCATGTTTGGTGTAGAGAAACCCTCCCCATCTTTATCCAGACTCCCTGGTGTGCTGTTTCCCTTTTGATAGGCATGAAGTCCCGATCATGCTGAAGCAATAAATTGAACCCCTAGATCACACCACAGCTGTTTGTGCTCGGTACAGTATTTTCACCAAAGCTTTTATGAATTACTGTAAGACAAGTAATGTACTACACTTACAGATTTTCCTTGAATAAAACAGAACCATAGTAAATCAGGGCACAAATAATCATTCTACTGTATATTGAATGATGAATCTCTGTTAGTGTTTCAACATTATGGTCTGTTGTTATGTTTTACTTGTTTTCCTCCATTACTTATAATTCTTGTATGGTGCGCTGTCTCAATAAAGTGGGATTGCACTTATTAAGAACAAACTGAATTGACTATAGGAATAAAATAATGAAAGATTAAGCCAGCTTCTGTCTACATCTAGATGTTGGAAAAGATTTAATTATTGGGGTGATTTTTGCCTCATTACCTAGAAAGTTTGTAACAAGGTTGCTTCTTGGAAACCTGGGGTCAAGTCTGCTTGGTGGCTGAAGTACACTAACAGGCTCAATTAACCATTCTACTCCAGGCATTCCTCTTAGGCACCACACTTGTTTCTTCAGCCCCAATTGAAATGTCCATTGTTTTAGACTACCTTTAAAGTTGTCTATGTTTTTAATATGCTTGCATTATTTTCAAATCTACAAATACAGTAATATTGTTTTTTTTCCTTTCAGTTGCTTTCTCCAAATACTCATTTGCCTTAGATGCCAAGAACAATTCTTCTGCATGGAATAGCAGGACCAACAGTGGCCAAAACCTGATGAAGAGCACACCCTTTGCTGACCAGAGTGCTTTCTCCTGCCTACCAGATAAAGATGAAGAAGGTGAGGAATGTGTGTGCTGAGGGGCTGGTGGGGTTTGTTGCATAGGTAGTTTTATTGTTTGAAGTGAACTTGTCAGGTTGGTGAAGAGTTGAAATGAGGTGTGAATGCGGCCTTGTCTGCTATGGAAGATTGAATTCAGCTATCACTTTTCATTGGGTGAGCATTTAGCGGCTATGATGTGCTAGGACTTGTTATATCTGCTTGGAGTTAAACTAAGGGACATTACATGGTTCAATTTGATAGCTCAACCCTTACTGCATTTGTGCTTATCCTGATAAGAAATTCACCTTCCGCATAAAAATTCTTGGGGATACTATTCACAGCATAGTGCACATCTCTTGTACATAATGGCGGACCTGTTATGTCTGCTCAGAGTTAACTTAAGGGGCATTACATGGTTCAAGGTGGTAGCTCAGCCCTTACTACATTTGTGAGTAGTGTGACAAGAAATTCACATGTTAAAATTCCTGGTGTACATCTTAGGAACATAATGGTCATCACTGCAAGATCTGCAAAGAAGTGCTTTACAAAGAAAACAAGCAAACTTTATTGTGTACGGTGCCTTTCACTATGACTGTGGTTTGCAAAACTATTTTTACTTTATATTAATTTTTTTTGTCAGCACTGCTGCAAACCATCTCCTTTTGAATATTATTAAACCGCATTTTTCAGAATAGGTGACATTTTCAATAAATAAATTGCTGCATTTATATTACTAGGGTATTATACCGTGTTAGCCATTATAGATGTAATGAGAAGTCAAGCAACATGACACCTTTTATTGGCTAACTAAAAAGATTACAATATGCAAGCTTTCAAGGCAACTCAGGCCACTTCTTCAGGCAAGATGTTATATTATAACTGTCATGGTCATTAATATTATAATTTACTTCATAAAACAAGTATTTTATACCCATTAGCAGCTATAACAAACATTTCACCATGCAAACTTTACCATTTTTAACTGAGATTAGTATTGAAAGCGCCTTACTAACCATTTATCCATTACCTGAACAAGCTCTATCAAAGCAATCTTTGTTTTATTTGTTACCATCTTTCTAAAATGTTTGTTGTTCAAGTATCTTTATTTTATATAGCACCTTTGGCATTACACATTATTCTTTTTTCTTGCATTCTTTCTGAGTGCTTTTTGGAAGCCCTTTACAAGGTAATCATGTGGTCATATTAATCCATGTTTATTTCATACATTGCAATTCACAGAGAATACTAACATAAGATGCTTTACAGAAAAAAAATATAATATAAAGTACAATATCATTCAATGTATGATAAATTCTAGGGAAACACATTTTGGAAGCCCACAGAAGTAAAGAGGAACTGATGGTCAGTGAGAATAGACTATCAGTGTGAGATACCAACACAATAGATTGAGAATTAGCATGGTGGAAAACAAGGAGAGCCTTAGAGAATAAAGTAAAGCCAAGTACAGTAATCCCTCACTTATCGCGGGAGATAGGTTCCAAGGCCGACCGCAATAACTGAATTTCCGCGAAGTAGGGACACCATATTTATTTAAATATTTAACGTGTATTTGGACGTTTTTAAACCCTCCCTGTATTGTTTACTACCCACCCTTTACTCTATTAATAACAGGGACAACTGCTAAGCAATATGAAATTGGTAGATAAGTTTACACTTACTGTATAGCGAAGTACACGTAGCTATATATGACGTGATGATGGTGATGAATATGCTGCGCAGTAAAAATGATGACGATGAAGGTGATAATCCCCTGAATGCAGTAGCAAGAGCACGTTAATGCTGAATGAGTGAGATGAGACTTCCTGGTTAATGCAGCACTCCGTCGCTGAGCCAATCAGCAGCACACAGGAACTTAACTGCGTGCTCTGATTGGGTAGCTTCTCAGCCATCCGCCAATAGCATCTCTTGTATGAAATCAACTGGGCAAACCAACTAAGGAAGCAAATACCAGAAGTAAAAAGACCCATTGTCCGTAGAAACCCGCGAAGCAGCGAAAAATCCACATTATATATTTAGATATGCTTACATATAAAATCCGCGAAGTCGTGAATCCGCGAAAAGTGAACCGCGAAGTAGCGAGGGATTACTGTATAATACATGTAATTTCAATTAAATCTCTACATGACCACATTATAAAGCTGAGATAATCATACAACATATTGAGCTAGTAGGTGCTACAGTTGCAGTAAGTGGCGCTAATGGAGAGTAATTTGAATAGTGAGAAAAGTGCTATATAAATGTAAAGAATTACTAAATGCCAGCTTGCATGATGTTCTTTCCTTGTCTGCATTGCATTTTCTTTTAATGCTCTAACGTTTTACCCACATACCAAAGTTGTGCTTGTTATGTTCATTAACAACTCTAAATTGACCCTGTATGAGTGAATGTGTGCTTCATGAATTTGATTAATCTGGTTTGAATATTAGGTTGTGCGATTGGAGACTAAGTTGACCTCCTCAGAATGCCATTGTATCTCATGGCACATTTATGTAAGCACCCACCCTCGGCCAATGTAGAGTTAACATTTAAACTTAGGCCTTTGTCACATTAGATGACCTTTCCAGCTGTTTGTAGTCACAGCCTTCATTTACATCACCTTTGTGGGTTGCAGGCAGTCAGTGGCATGCTCCCTTGAGGCTGGTCCCTTAGTGTGACATACCCAGTGACTCACTCCAAGTAGTACACAACTCACACCAATAAAATGAAGCAGATGTGTGCATGAGAGCTGGCAACCAAAGAACGCTCACCCGAAAGTAAAATGCATAGAAGGAAGCAACAAGGAATAAGGAATGTGGATGTTTTTTGGACCTCACAAAGAGAAGAGCAATATGTCTGTCTGATGTCTCGTGTTATATGTACGGCGACAGAATAGAAAAACATTTTAAAAAGGCTGATATTGCTGGTAAACTTGACACATCTGTTAACTCTTCATACAGAGCCAACTCTGTCAGGCAGCACGCTATTGGCTGTGAGAAAAAGTGGTGAGCATGACTGTGCTGGGAGGTTGTCACACAGTCACTAAATTTAACACGCCCAGCGTTTTTCAGTCATTTAAATTGATGTGGTCCAGTGACGAGATCAGTATCAGGGACATCTCATGAATGTTTTTCTTTTTCCCTGCTTTGCTTTGGCTGCCCTTTTTTCAAGATAGCTTCACCAGGATTTTTCCAAGTAAGATATATTTTTAGGGATTTCATCATTATTTTGTTTGAGGCAGGCTTAAAGTAATAGAATTATTTATTTTGTATGAAGACTCATTTCTGTGGGGAAGCCTCAGGGGGCCACGTCCATCCAATCAGACTGTTAGGCCCATTAAGTAATAGCTTTTTAATGATGAAAAAAAATACTCTTTCATACAAAGTATTCATATGTACTTGTAGATAATGGTTTTTTGGTTGATACACACCCTTTTAGCAAGTATGATGACATATCATACCCAAGCTAATTAATCAGTGTGGACTATAGCTCAGCATTACCTTCGACAGGACGTTGTGTGGACTTCCAAAGTTACCAATGTGGACTGTTAATAAGTACAAAGCACATTGCATCAATTAAAAAGAATACATTATAGATATTAAAAAATGACAGAAGTTCCCTATCCCCCCCCCGATTAAATAACTACCTTACATTTCACCTTAAGATCCTCATACTGGCAACAGAATTCAGCTATCAAGATTTAGGAGCGGGTTGCTGAACAGAGTTAGCCTGATTAACAACAACAACATTTATTTATATAGCACATTTTCATACAAATAATGTAGCTCAAAGTGCTTTACATGATGAAGAAAGAGAAAAAAAACAAAGTAAGAATTAAAATAAGGACATCACGGTGCTCTGATTAGGTGGTGGTGGCGCAGGTTGCCACCACAGAAAACCGGAAAAAGAACAGAAGAGAGAGTAGTGGTCAGTACGGATTTTAGAGCCACCATGAATAGTAATGATAAATTAATTGAATATGCAGAGCATCAGGATTAAATTAAAATGAAGTTATGAGAAAGCCATGTTAAAGTAATGTGTTTTTAGCAGTTTTTTAAAGTGCTCCACCGTATCAGCCTGGCGAATTCCTATTGGCAGGCTATTCCAGATTTTAGGTGCATAACAGCAGAAGGCCGCCTCACCACTTCTTTTAAGTTTAGCTCTTGGAATTCTAAGCAGACACTCATTTGAAGATCTAAGGTCACAATTTGGAATATAAGATGTCAGACATTCCGATATATAAGATGGAGCGAGATTATTTAAGGCTTTGTAAACCATAAGCAGTATTTTAAAGTCAATTCTGAATGAGACAGGTAACCAGTGTAGTGACATCAAAACTGGAGAAATGTGCTCGGATTTTCTTTTCCTAGTTAGAATTCTAGCAGCTGCATTCTGCACTAGTTGCAATCGATTCATATCTTTTTTTGGGTAATCCTGAGAGGAGTGCGTTACAGTAATCTAGTCGACTGAAAACAAAGCGTGAACTAATTTCTCAGCATCTTTCAATGATATAAGAGGTCTAACTTTTGCTATATTTCTTAAGTGAAAAATGCTGTCCTAGTAATCTGATTAATATGAAATTTAAAATTCAGGTCACAGTCCACAGTTACCCCTAAATTCTTTACTTTGACTTTTAATCCTAATGCATCAAGTTTATTTCTGATAACCTCATTATATCCATTATTGCCAATCACTAAAATTTCAGTTTTCTCTTTATTTAGCTTGAGAAAATTACTACTCATCCACTCAGAAACACAAGTAAGACATTGTGTTAGTGAAACAACAGAGTCGGGGTCATCAGGTGCTATTGATAAATACAGCTGCGTGTCATCAGCATAGCTGTGGTAGCTCATGGCATGCCCCAAGATAATCTGACCTAACGGAAGCATGTAAATCGAAAAGAGCAGCGGACCCAGGATAGAGCCTTGTGGAACACAATATAAAATATCATGTGACTTTGAAGTATAATTACCACAACTAACAAAGAACTTTCTATCTGCCAGGTAGGATTCAAACCAATTTAAGACCCTGCCAGAGAGGCCCACCCACTGACTAAGGCGATTTCTAAGAATATTGTGATCAGTGATATCAAATGCGGCACTCAGATCTAAGAGGATGAGAACAGATAAACGGCCTCTGTCTGCATTTACAGTACCCACAAGTCATGTACTACTTTAACGAGTGCAGTTTCTGTACTGTGATTTGTTCTAAAACCTGACTGAAACTTATCATATATTCCAAGTTCAATCGCTGTGGATGACCTGGGTACTGACAATCCTAACCAAGTTGTACTGAACCAACACTGAGGGAGCTCTATATGGGGCTGTGTTTTGCTGCATGTGGGCGTGTGTCCCATAGCCCCCGGCGTTGTCTCTTTCACTTTATGTGCATATGTGCTGTCTGGCTTGGTGGTGGACTACTTCAATGTCAAATTATTAATATAGGCTGTAGCATTTGATTAATATTCAAAAGCCTACAACGCATTTATTGGCTGGTTTTATTATTATTTTGGTGGCCTCAGCCAAATAATAATAATACTACATTTTATTTATAGAAGGCGCCTTTCTAAGAACTCAAGGACACCAAACAAACAATAAATAAATAAAAAAACACATTATAAACAACTTAAAACATCAGAAAATATAAAAATTAAAACCAAACAAAGCCACTGTAATCATAGAGAAAAAGCCATTTTAAACAGATGGGTTTAAGTTTACATTTGAAGGTTGAAAATGATTCAGTATTTCTAAGCTCAGTAGGTAGTGAGTTCCAGAACGGCTGAATGCTCCGCTCCCCATGGTGGTTAGACGGGCGAGAGGGACAGTCAGATGGATGGAGGAAGAGGATCTAAGGATACCGGAAGGAATGGCAACATAAAGAAGGTTGGACAGATATGGAGGGGCGAGGTTATGAATGGCCTTAAATGTTAACAGCAGAATTTTAAAATGAATTCGAAACTTAATCGGAAGCCAATGAAGCTGCTGCAAGACCTGAATAATATGGTGAATAGACGGGGTTCAAGTAATGATGCACGCTGAAGAATTCTGGACTAGCTGAAGATTATGGAGAGATTTATTATTTGCGATTAATATTACGTAGGTGGAATTAAGCAGACTGGGTGATGTTATTAATATGAAATTGGAAAAATAGAGTACTGTCGAGGATGACACCCAGACTCTTGACCTGAGGTGATGGAAAAACAAAGGAGTTATCAATAGCAAGTGAAAGATTATTGGCTTTGGATAATGATGATTTTGAGCCAATGAGGAGAACCTCAGTTTTGTCACTGTTTAATTTAAGAAAATTTGAAGAAAACCGGGATTTAATTTCAGCAATGCAGTGGTGGAAAAGAAGAGGTGGGTTTACTAGCAAGGTAGAGCTGGGTGTCATCAGCATAGCAGTGGAAATGAATGTTATATTTACAAAAGATATTGCCAAGGGGAAGAAGGTAAATAATAAAAAGAAGATGCCCCAGGACAGAGCCCACCTGAAGTAACAGCGGTGGGTTGGGATGTCAAAGTTTTAAGCTGAATGAACTGAGTGCGGTCTGAGAGGTACTGTTCTTTGGCCAAGTCTGTTGTATGGAGTCTGAGCAAGAGATTTGCTCTGTTGATGACGGTATGTCTCCTGCTCAGAGTGACACAGATTTCCATATCTGCCATTGCTGTATTGTGAAATCAATGCTTGGTTAAAATTGTGCAGTAGGATTCACTTTATTTAAAATTAGAAATTCATACAGACACAGAAATGCAAAGGCCCACCTTAAGATTTGGCCAGAGCAATGGGTCTGCTTGTTTGTAGCATTTGGTGCTTGTTCTCTACAGACGTTATAGAGATTTCATGATATAAATAGTAGTTAAGAGTGAATTCCTGTTCTTGGCATTTTGATCTTGTGTTTCATCTTTGGATTCAGTTTTGGTTATCTTTTTATTGTTTATTTTGTTAAGTTCTTCATTTCTTGTTTGTTAATCCTTTCATTACTTTTTTGAATAATTTTCTTTAGTGCCTGTTTATTTCTGTTGTGTTTCCTAATTATTATACTTTTTAATTAAATATAAACTAATTGGTGTTGGTTTTATTAAAATTAAGTAAACATGAATAGGTCTTGTGTAGTTTTTTAGGACATACACAATCTTTTGACTTCACCCAATTGAGTCATAGCACCCAGAAAAAACCATACACATACCTGGCAGGGCTATAAAACAAACTGGCACCTTGGGAAGGCAGCAGCACTGACCACTGCGCCACCATGTACTGTATGAGTAAAATATAAATGTGTTAAATGAATGCCAAACCGTGGTTATCCAGAAATCTGTTGAATGTTCCTGTAGATTTGCTCTGTGCTTTGTAACTGCAGATGCAAGTGACTGACATGGTAGGTCAGATTGTTTTAAAAATGCCACAGCACAGAATAACGTTTTGTCCTCTTAATTCTGCTGGAATGCCCCTGTGATTGTTATGATGTTCATCAGTAAAAACACAGGGATTTTCTTGAGCAAGGTGGGGGATCTCTCCTGACATTTCCCCAGGTTCAGCCATGTGACCTATATCTATAGCTACAATCCACTGTGCTCGGTATTTCCCTTACTCAGTGAAGGGCTTTTTACAGAGAGTTTCTTGAGAGTGATTCATTTCAAAATGAAATTGTCAGGTCATTAGTTGTGGCAAACGTGACTGATGCAGTGATGGTGGCCATCGGATGCTGCAAAGTCCTTTAATGAGATTCAGGCTGTAGTATTTTTCGTGTCCTTTGCTTATTTAGATTGATACTGTACATAGTGATGCTGCAGATCGTTCTCTTTCATTCCACCGATTACCTACAAGTAGGCCATGCAGAGTGACTTACTGTTAAAAAAAATTTTATATATATTTTCCATCCTTCCTGGAAAACTAATTTTTCTTAGTTAATTTTTAACTTTGCCTTATTTGTCTGTTGTTGGAAGTTTGTTTCCTAAATGCAGTTAGACAGCAAAATTTTTGGAATGTTGTGAATGGCAGATGAAAACCAAGGGGATTACCTGCTGCCAGTCCTTAACTTAACACGTACAGTAAGGTTTAGGCACAGAGTGCATGATGGCATGGCTGCCCTCTATTGGCAGAGTAAGTACACTCCGCTCTACTGGCGGAGTGGTGTCTCTGAGGCTAGGGATCTGTGATGGCAATCGGAAGGTTGCCGGTTCGAATCCTGTAAACTCCAAAAGTGACTCTACTCCGTTGGGCCCTTGAGCAAGACCCTTAACCATAAATTGCTCCGTCCTGGGTAAGACGTTGAATCTGCATCCAGCCCAGCATGTAGGCACTCCAGCCACCATAAAAAACCTCACACTGGTTCCAGTCCATCTGAACTAGTGTGGTGCTGAGGTGTCACCCGTTGCATGGCTGCAATTGGGTCCTAACCTGGGGTCCTGAGTTGGTTTGTCATCTGGTGGGTGCGGCAATGCACTGTACCAGCGTGTGCTCCTAACCTCTCTCTTTATTGGCCATTTACCCAACATTCTCATTCTACCCTACCCTGATATCCAGTTGCCAGCTGGGAAACCATTCACAATAAATATATAAAGAACACATATTAAATGTAATATACTCAAGCCTGTTTAGTCCAGTTCAGTCTCGTTCAGAATTGTTAGTTAAACTAGTACACATGTCTTTTGGATATGAGAGGAAAATCGGGAACATGGATCAAAGTCCTTGGGAGACACCCTTTGAGAATATACAAACTCCACATAGTTGTTGTCCAGATTGTGGATAGCAGGATTTGTCTGGCAATGGCACTTACATTATACCATCATGCCACCTAAGTGCATGTAGTGCGTGAGTGTGAGCTTCAAAGGACTGATGCCACATGAAGAACTGTTTATTTGCCTATTGCTCAATACTTCCAGGTCAGACTGTGGCTCTTGTGACCCTAAAACTAGATTAATCAGGTTAGATAAGGAATTGATGTATATAGAAAATATAACTATTCTTTCCTTGTTTCTTTTTTTCTAACAAAACAGACATCACTAATCGGGATGAACACGCTCAAGCCATTTTGCAGGTAAGCATTTTATGTATTCCACGTGTGGGAATATCATGTCACCATTAAGAGGGGATTAAAATGCAGCCAAATATGACGTAAAGTGTCTTTTCAGAGCAGTCTGCCCTATCTCACTTAATGTCAACTTTCCAAAATGGGCCATTAAGTGACTAAAGTAAGGCATAGCAGTTAGTGAATCAGCACTGGCAAGAACAAAAATAAAATTTAAATAAAATAATAAGAGTGTTGTGCTTTTCCACAGTTTACCATCTTGTGAATTTCTTTATGTAGTCGGGGATGTCCTGGAGCCAGATCAGTGTTGGTAGTGTTGCCTGCTTTTTTGTAGGACAGTCCACAAGACTCCTAACTGTGATTATCCTATTGCAGTGCAATATCAAGGAATAAAAATTACTAAGTGCCTGCAGGTCAGATTAGCTCTAGCGTACAGAAAGTCTGTGTGAAACCTTAGAGATGTTACATCCTCTGTTCTGGTGGCTATTACTTTCCAGCAGGGGACAGTTAATGTGTCTGCAGCAGGTTGCTCTCCATGTGGATTTTAGTCAGAATAAGCTAAAAAAAAATCAGAAAGTGGACCAACCACCATTGAAGTAAAAAATAAGAAAAATGTGGAGAGAAGAGCAACTAATTGCATCCAAGGATTAAAGAGCATGGCTTACTCTGACAGGATAAGGGAATTAAACTTCTTTAGTTTCAAGCAAGAGAAGACTGTATGAGGACCTAAAGCAGGTCTTCAAAATTATCCGAAAAATCAATAAAGTGATTCAGCAGAATTCTTTCTGTCATATTTCAGTCAAACAGTGAATCAGTGTACTCAATGGAACCCAAGGAAATTAAAGGGAATGGCATTTAAGACTGAAACCAGCAGAGATTTCTTTACATAAGAAGTAGTAAGGATCTGGGGCAATCATTTAGCGAAAGAGAAACCTTTGTAAAGTATATGGATGAGATATAGTGACAGCTTAAATACTACTGAACCAAACGTAATGGGCTGATTCATATTGTTTTATTTGTTAAGCTTCTTGCATTCTTATGAGATGAAGAAGTTATTTTGCACCAGTAATACCTAAAAATACTTGTCTTTGTTACAGATAGTAGATCACCTGTCTGGTGTGGACCACTGGAATGAATCATATGGCAGCCATAAGATGTCCAGGTCCTGTGTGTCTGCTCCATGGATACATCTCTACAGTAAGTGGTCTAACATGGACATTAAGATTTTGAAACAAATAGTGCATTGCTGACTGTTAGAACATGGCTGCTATTTGTGACTGGCTTTGCTTTGATGAGGGGTCTATTTCAGCAGTTGCTTATCTTTACTCCTCCAACTCCATGTGTTTTCATCTGTGATATGTAAAACTGAAACACCTGCACAGCTGTAGCTAAAAGCCATGTTGCCTACACACGTGCCTTTTGGTAAGATATTTCTTTATCTTCAAGGCCACTATCTTATCCATGAAGTGCTTCCATAATGATCAGGCTAGTTATGAAAGATCTTCTTATCAGTTTCATTAATAATCTGTTGATTGATCTTTCCTTTATGTGGCATCCTTTTAAGTGACTAACTGACCAGCTTCTTCTCAAGTCCTGTACCAACTAACTAATTGACTTTCATGTTCCATAATAACTGCCTAGTTGACATACTGTGTGGTTCCTGTTTGACTCCATATTGATGACTGCATAATCTCTCAATACAGAGCGACTAGTTAGCAGTATTTTGAGCAGGGCCGTGGAGTCGGTAGATAAATCCTTCAACTCCAACTCCTTAGTTTCTGGTATTTCTGACTCCGACTCCCCGACTCTGAGTCCTCTGTATTTAATATGCTAATATATTTTCCATGTTGATTGAAGGAAGGCAATATACATGTCATTTAACCAACTGGCTAGGAAGCTGACTCTCTACCATATTGGCCAGTTTAAAGAAAAGACAAGAACCCCTGAACACACATCAGGCCATAGCACACACCTACACCTACATCATTACACTTGTTTTCCTTCAAATGAAATTGTTAAACACAATATATCTGAAATAAAATGAAAACACTTTTTGTAATGTATCATAATCCAGATTACAATATGTGAATTTCAAGTTGTATAATAGCTCAGCTGAACTTCACACTAGTAGTAACATAACTATGCACTGGGGTTTGTTCTTACATCAGAGAAGTACTTAATTATGACTGTTGTTTGTGAAATGGGACATTTGACCTTGGCTGTATTTGTTTTTCATTACAATTTAAATTTATTAGGAATCGGAGTCGGTACATTTTTGCCGACTCCGACCCTGACTCCAGGTACCCAAAATTGTCTCCGACTCCTCGACTACGACTCCACAGCCCTGATTTTCAGTGGTCTACTCTTATTATTTTTTATGTCACTAACTCCTTAATTCCAAGGAAAAAAATAAGACCAGTAGTCAGTACTTACAATTGTTTCAATAGTTTTTATGCCATTTTAGCACTTTTGATTTGGATGAATTGCTCATGATCGTACAATGAGTTGCAGGTGAGAAATAAACTGACAGCCTTTTTGTTCAAAGCTAAAGAGTCAGGTGGCACACTATACTGCCTACTACTGCTCTGGATTAGATAAAGTACTTTTTATCGTAAAGTATTTTAAAACATTCCTGTTTATAGTGGTGCCCAAGAGTGTTGCATGTTGGTCAGACATTCAAGTAAGAAGTTTACTGTATTCTGTATGCATGACAATACTGTTACTACTACTAATATACAAATGCTAAATCAGTGCACCTGCTGATTGTGTGGATTCAGCCAGCTGATGCAGTCATTTATTTTACATACCTCACAAGAATTCCCATCTCAAATGCTAGCTGTCAATACTGCTGGAACAGACAACACCCATGAAACCCTTTACTAGAGAACTTGCGCTTGAGGAATGAATAAATGAAACAGTCCTCTTTTATTTTAAATAGTGCCTTCTCTAAATAACAACTTCATACTGCAATGTCTTCTGGCCCTACACTGATGGATCTGCTGACAGTCGTGCTTCATATGCTTCACTCACTAGCTAATATGTTGGCTCTGTTCGGATTGACCAACTGATGTATGGAGGAATGGGCTGGGATCAAAAATTGTCTATGTCTGTCTAGATGGTCCACCACAAATGGCTAGATACCAACTATTCTTGTGCCCCCATTCAGTGCATATACACATAACATTGCTTATTGATTTGTAAGTAAACTGCTATAGTGTGCTGTTTGACATAAAAGCACAGGCTATGCAGTTGCTGCAGTGTATCCCACCCATCTGTCTTATGCTCTTGCAGCTCTACTGTCCTAATGTATCTCATCAAGCTGCTTTGCAGATGCTGTACTTCGCTGATCCTTGACAAAACTTAAGAGATATATACACATTTAGTTGTCAGTCCTTGGCAAACCTTAAGACATATGTACAAATTTAGTTGTCAGTCCTAAGATTCTTTTGACTCTAGCTAATGTTGATTCCATTCCACATACTGTACTTGAAAGTTGGTGTCCTTGTATAGTATGGACAGGTCTCATCATTTTACTGCTACCTATAGCCCTGTTATTGATTGTAGCGGTTCTCTAGTATCTAAGCCAGAAGTTATGTGTGTTTAGGGGTTTGTTGTTTTATTATTTACTAGCTGTCCTCCCGTGTAGTAGTGAAACAGGACAAACTTTAAAAATCAATAAACAAACAGGTGTCACTGGCTAAGTGGAGGCAAGGTATGCTCCAAAACGTGGCCAGAGGTAGACCGATTTGTACGGAGGCTGGTGAGGAGAGCCCTGCCCAGCTCCCCACTCCAAACGTCACGCTTCCCCCTCCCTTTGGACTGCAGCCTCTGTCTCTGATTAGCGCAAATAAATCACTCCAGTAAGCAAACTATGATACTAAGTGCAATGACAGAAGTTGCAAAATCAACTGGAATGTTCAAGCAAATTATAGAAAAAAATCCATCTAAATCCGTTGAGTAGTTCTCTCGTGAGAAGTGGGCAGACAGACAGACAGACGTTGGATTTTATATATAGAGAGAGATGCATATTTCTCTTTCTCTGTCTCTCGAGCGTCTGTAAAGTTCTAATTTCCCCTTGGGGACAAATCTAATCCTATCTATCTATCTATCTATCTATCTATCTATCTATCTATCTATCTATCTATCTATCTATCTATCTATCTATCTATCTATCTATCATATAGTGCCTTTAATCTATCTATCTATCTATCTATCTATCTATCTATCTATCTATCTATCTATCTATCTATCTCTGTTCCCTCTACTGTAATGTAGGATAGAGGGAGAGAAAGTGGAAGAAGCATTTGTAGTAGCATCATCTTGTTTAACACCAAATATTAGCACTATTTTTCTAAACATTAATTTAAAGGTCCCATTAATTTGATTGTTCTGATGAACTGTCATTTATGTGCCATCTATACTGTATGTAGTCATAGTAATCAGGCTGCTGAGCTCAATTATAAATCACTAGTTTTCTTAAGCCTGTGTTACATTATGCAACTTCTAGTCGTGGGGTATGTCAGATATGACATCAGTGGTTGCTGATCTTGTGACTGGACTTTGTCAGTTTACATGACTGAAAATTGCTGTCCATGTCTAATTTGCTAACTGAGCACTTACCTTCCAGGGTGGTCACGATCACTTCTTTTTCTCACAGCCAGTAATATGCTGCCTGATGGAGCTGGTGGTGTATGAAAAGTTAACAGCAAAGTGAGTTCAGCTGCAATCTTGCCTTTTTTTTCTTTTTTTCCATATTGTCATAGAATGTAAAACATGAGACATCAGACAGACGAGCTTCTCTTCTGTTTGTGAGGTTCAGAACACCCACATTCTTTATTCTTCATCGCTACATTGTATGCATTGTACTTGTGAATGAGCATACAGTACTTTGGTTGTCAGCTCTCGTACATACAGAGCTAACCCTGCGACTAAAGACAAGACAAAATCAAACCTCTTTGATTGGTTAGAGCAGCGTTTCTCAACCTTTTAAGTATTTGCGACCCGAGTTTTCATAACAGTTTTAATCGCGCCCCCCTAACATTTTTTTGAAACCCTAATAAAATTTATTCCTATATTTTTTGCTGCCAATACAGCGCTACAAGTTTAAAATTTTCCTACAAGTAGCGAAATCACGCCACATATGGCAACATTCGTGCCCCCTTTTTTGTTAATTCTAGGGGGCGCACCCCACAGTTTGAGAACTGCTGGGTTAGAGGAAGTCACGACTAGCTGCAGAGAGTTGCTGGGCATGTCCCATTACATGACTGACATCATGGGAGTGCACCACCAACTGCCTCTGGCTTGCTAAGATTATGTAAGTGAAGGTTACGACTGAAATCCACTTGACCAGTCACACAGTTGCTGCCTTTTCTTGGGGTGACTTGTATCATCTTTGTCTTAGTTGTCAGCCTCTCCAACTTTCCATTTTTCAAAGACATTTTCTACATCTTTCTTCTGTGCCTCATGCTTTCCTCTTCTTTGCTCTAGTTAAATGGTTATGTTGTAGCTGTGGGGAACACCCTGGGAACTAATAGAACCATGTGATTGGACAAGAACACTGAGGATGCATTGTGTGCCAATCACATCACACCTTTCTTGCTTGCTCTGTCGGCCCCACAGACCATCCACAGAGAGGAGCCCTACAAGTGAATGTCCTGATAGTCCTGGATGCAAGGTTTAGAATCTATAGCCAGCTGATAAGCCACTCTCCCAAATGCCACACTACTGGTATATAAGCATTGTGAAGTGTGTCCAGTAGGGTGCAATTACCTCCACGAATGGAGTAGGTTCACTGTTGGGAAGTATGCTTGTGGAAGGGTAATACCACTTACAGTACTACATAAAAGCCAACAAAATAACAACAAGAAACAATCAAAATAATTTTATTTTCCACTTCTAGTGAATAATCATTCACTATACAATCCTTGTCAGGCTATGCAAGGAAAACCCCATTGGAATTGAGCAGGATTGCTGCAGTTGCAACAGTAAGGCTGTTCCCTCTATCTCTCTGTAAGCTGAGGTGCTCTCAGTGCTCCTGTTGTTGTGTTCTCCGTGTGCTATCAGAGTGTGCAGATGTCTCTTACTGAAGGCCACAATTCAGTGGATGGGGTGCTCCAGTATGTCTGAGTTGCAGTAGATGTGCAGTATTTAAATGTCATGGTGTGGTAATGCTTTTTAGAACTATAAGAAACTGTTGCTTTGGTACAATATAGCAATCAGTGTTTATTTACGGGCTCTGCCGACTTTTGCTAGAAAGCTCTAGAAATAAAGAAAATTCTTGGCATTTCTTCTAGCAGAGTCCAAGAAATACTTTTCTTACAGACCAGTCAGTCTTTTTCTAACCCGCTTAGTCCTGAACAGGGTCATGGGGGTCTGCTGTGGCCTATCCCAGCTAGCATAGGGCGCAAGGCAGGAACAAATACTGGACAGAGCGCCAGTCCATCACAGGGCACACATACACCCACACACAGGACAGGTCAGGTCAGGTTGGGGAGCCTGCACTGGTATAGCGTGTTGCCGCACCCACCACATGACAAAACATCTCCGGATCCTAGTTGGCAACCCCCCAGGCAGACATGCGGTCCAGTCCCACCCCCCAGAAAAGACCCTATATCTGCTGCAGCCAGGTGTTACGTGGGCGTCCCCTTGGCCTGGTCCAGCCACTCGGGTCTTGAACAATGAGGATCCTATGAGCTGGATCACCCTCAGGGATTTGTGCCACATGGCCATAGTGCTGTAACTGACGCACCCTCACAATGCAGCTAATGTGCCACTTTCATGACTCCGTGAGCAACCACTCATTCGACACAAAGTCAAACCAACGGTACCCAAGGATTCTCCATAGAAACACAGTACCAAAAGAGTCCAGTCTTTATCTCTTGCTTTATAGTTGCAAGATATGGGTACTATCGAGTGATCTGAGATGAAGTCCCAGGACTCTAAAGACTTGGACCTTCGTCCTTTTGCATAGATATCGGGAGCGCCACACACCCCTTTCCAGCGACCTCATGACCACCCATGCTCTCCCAATCCATCTACTGACTTCATAGGAAGAATCACCAGAGACATGAATGTCACTGCCGAGGTAAGTAAACCTCTCGACGAGGTCGACACTCTCTCCTCAAACAGACACACTGCTGATGGCTGTGCCCAAGAGGTCATTAAAGGCCTGGATGTTGGTTTTTATCAGGAAACTCACAAGCCCAGACACTCAGACTCCTCACTCAGCCCCAACCAGAGCCTCCCGTGTAGATCACAGCATCATCGGCAAAGTCAAGATCAGTGAATCTTTCTTCGCCAACAGATGCCCCACAGCTGCTGGACCCCTCAACCTTACCCAACACCCAGTCCATGAAAGCATTGAAGAGAGTAGAAACAAGAACACAGCCCTGCTGAACCCCAGAATCATCTAGGAAAAACACACAGGTTCTACCCACACACACTAGGGGCACTATACTGTCACCAATTCACCTAACCAGCATGTCTTTGGACTATGGGAAGAACCCGGTGAACCAGAGGAAACCCACACAGACACGGATGGAACATGCAAACTCCATGCAGGCAGAAGCCAGGAAGTGAGCCCTGGTCTCCTTACTGTGTGGCAGGTCGCTATCACTGTGCTACCCTGTAACCAGGTCATGTACACGAGTGCAAAGCTTATTGAATAGGCAGACCTCAGTGATGTAGTGCTTGAATGAACTTTGTTGCTGCCTGAATGGAGCCTGCACATTGGTCTCTTACTGTAGTATGGCTTCACTATTAATACAAAGTATATATGGATGATCAGTGTGCTTTTTAAAGTTAAGCCTGATAGGGGGTTCTATATAACATAAGCAGTAATTAATATAGTACTAATACATCTCCAAAATTAATATTAGGCATTTGTCACTATAATACTGATGTATTAACTATTCAGGCCACTTGCACATGATAGCCAGCCAGTTTGGAGTATGTGGATCAGCTTTTCAGCAGGTTGGGAGCTTCTTGGTCATTAAGCTTAAAGCCCTTCTTTGTTATTCAGTGCATGGCTTGTGCTTCAGGTGGTTAGTGTCCACTGGACCCAGTAAATGAAAAGGCCAGACATTTTGTGCAATAATGTACTGTATATCAACAGATCAGTCATTATAATTGTTGATTTATTTGATGGTCAGCAAGTACAGAACTTGCCGTTTTTATTGGTTAGTCACTTCTTGTATATTAGTATTAGTTGCAGAGTCAATAAGGTCAGTAAGTAAAGAACCAGGACGTCATGTTGAACATTCAGGGCAGAGGGCTAACATCAGTTGTCCAACTTTAATATGGAGGTGGGAAATGAACTGGTCACTCACTATCTTGACTGAACAGTACAATTCTTTTTTTTTTTTTTGACTGACCAGCTGATGCTCCAAGTCCACAATAATTGACCAGCATTAACACAGGGCCTTTCTATTAATCTGGTTCCAGTCAGCCAGTGCATTGACTCGGACTCTGTCCCGTTTTGGTGGACTTGTTTAGCTGTGTCACTGCGTGAGCTCTGATTTTGTCAAACAGAGTGCACCATCTACATAGTTGGAAAAATTCCAGTGAAGACAACTTGAATTCACATTCTGCAGGGTGGGAACAACAAGATTCTTTAGTGATAAGCAGGCAGTTCTTGTGAACTGCAGGCTCGGGGCTGTGCTCACACCCAAGATTTCTTCAAGGTCCTGGACTACTGCCCAGTAATGCTTGCTGGAGTGCTATGCGAGATGGAATGTAAGATGCAGCTTGAAGCCGCTGCTTGTTTTCCGGAATTTCTCATCTTTCTGAGTGGGGAAGCGGAGCTGTTCCTGGATTGAGACACGGTCGCCAAGCCAAAGAAATGCAATTCTTGCAAAAGATACCTTCATAAACTCTTCTTAGAGCAGTCGGTAATCTTGCCTGCCTCAGCGGGTTCATTTGAACCGTGACTAACTTTGGCTTTTTTTGTTGTTTTTTTTTTCTTCTCTGCACAGATGAAGGGCTTGAGCACAATGAACACCCACCCTTTGTAGACCACAGCTTGGAAAATGAGCAGCAAGGACCCGTCTTTTCTGATTTTATATGTTCACATTTAACCATGATCCCCAGCTAGTGAGGGGGATGCCAGGAACTGATGGACAGAGCATCAGTCAGCAGTTACATGAAACTGGGACAATAGTGAAGGTGCTCTTACTGGTCTAGGAAGAAGGACTAGGCCATTTCACCAGGTACCACTGAAGTACCACAGTGCAAGTGTCACTTGCAACATCAGCAGAGTAAAGTGAAGTGTGTCGATTCAAGGGACCAGTGCCTGCAGAGAAAAGAAAGACAGCAGATGCCTTCACCTGCTTTGTTATATTGTTACTTTATCTGCAACATTATTTTCTGATATAAAAAAGTTTTTGTTAAAAGCATATGTGGAGTATATTCATCTCTACTTGTCTAATTTTTAAAGTCATTATGACAAGCAGTTCATTTACCAAGCTGCTGTTTTGAGGATGTTCACCACGAGGCCTGAACTTTTCTGTTAACAAGTTGGATCTCGGCCAAAGGATCAAGAAGGCGCCGTCTCCGTTTAGGTAGAAGAGATGCTCCAGCACAGGAGAAGATGGGTTTGCACTTCTTCTGCACAACTTGCCAGTGTGCCTCTGTGATTGAATTTCATTTTGAATTCAATTCTGTCAGCTGACCTCCAGTGTAAGCTTATCAATTTAGTCAGAAGAATTCCACCAGACTTCATTTTTGTCAATGCCTATACATTTTCAAAAGTGTATGAGAAGATTTCCGTGAATGTAAGCTTGCCTTTGGGCTCCAGGGGAGTTTTATTTCCTCTGTATAGCCGCTCTTTTGACTGCAGTACTTTTTTTATTTTCCATTGGCACTTCCTTAACTAATTCTATTTGTTTTACTTTAATGTTAAGAATTTTGTAAAAGGTTGGAATTCTGCTTCTGGTCATTGTCCGTGTAGAATCTCCCTGTCTCTGAGAAAGATCACATCAAAGATGTGTTTTAGAATCAGGGGGTCGCCAATCCGGTGCTGGAGGACCACCGTGGCTGCAGGTTTTCATTCTAACCCTTTTCTTAATGAGTGCCCTGTTTGTGCTGTTAACTCTTTTTAGGGCTGATTTTTTTTTTCCCCTTTTGTCCCAGTGTTGAATATTTTTCTAAAAAACTAAATTTTCTGAAAAGTATACAAGTCATTATATCAAAGTAAAATGTCTGTTGCTGTATGCAGTGCCTTATTTCAGCATGTTAGCCATCTCTTGGTGCCATGACAGTGTCAGCACCTGCATGGGGTTGTTGTTGGCAGATCAGCTGGGGGCCGATGCCTGTAACCCCACTTTCGTTTTAGATCTCGATCACCTGCACCAAGACTGGAGTCCGACAAGTCAGAGTCCAATTCAAAATAATAAAAAATACGTAAAACATCATCCACTGAGTATTTTGCTTTGTGCATTCACTTTGCTCTCTCGCCAGATGTTGAGGCCATCCTAGGCAATGTTTGCCCTACTCACGCACATGCAGGGATTCGATGTTCCTCCTAGCAAGGACGGCCTACCTATAAAGTCCTGGTGAGTTTTATCAACGTTTACAGCTGATTATCACCCTCAGGATATCGACTTCAGTCATCATCTGCCCTCAACCCTGTTGTCGACAAAAGTCGACATCCGCCCTAAAAGAGTTAATTAACTTCTTGTGAATTCATTTTAATGGAATTGCTTTTTTAAGATTTGTTTTCCTGAATTTCCTCATCGTTCCTCTGAATTGTTTCATTTCTTTCCTTAAACGGCACCCAAACAGAAATGATGTGAAGTGAGGGAGCCAACAGAAGACCAACTAAGTCAGGGCCTCAAACTCCAACCAGCTGCTTAATGAGGTGCCAATTCCTGTTAATTAATTTTGTGGTTTGTTGCTGCTCTCGTTGTGCATTAGCAGACATTTCCGACATTGTTGATTTTCTCTTTTCTAAGAGTGCTGGTCAAAAGTTTTGAGGCCCTGAGCAGATCGACATTTCTGAGACCTTCACCTTTCTTTATTTTCAGATATTGTATGATGGACACCAGTTATTTTGGCTCATTTTGTATCTCATTATTGTTTGGCTGCTAATTAAGGAAAAAAAGAAATAATTAAGGGGTCTGAGTCTTCAAGAACAAATCAATTCAAATTAGTTCAAAAGAAGTTAATTAGCAGCAAAAACAGGTCACTCATTCAGAAAAGGGTTAGAAAGAAAACCTGCAGCCACTGCGGCCCTCCAGGATCGGAGTTGTCGCCCCCTCTTTTAGATTGATTGATGAATCTAAAGCGGCGTATTCACAGCATATGTGTATTTCATTGGCTCAGTCCAGGTAGGCTGTGACAACAACCATTCATACCACCTTCCTGAATGCCAAACTGGGGAATGTTAATGCTGTGCATGTGAGATTCCTTTCGACTTCTGGTGTGCACCAGTTACTGAAAGTGTACATTAAACCACAAGTGGAGTATTAATAATGCCCTGGATATATTCATGAGAACACCCTTTCCTTCATATTTTTACAGCTTTAATATTTTTACTCAATTGTTTTGCATTATCAGGATGATCATGTGATCATCATAAACCATTCAATGCGTTTCAGAATTCAATTCCTATATTTCCACAAGTAACACGGTCAGTGTGTTTAAGCTTGCATGGCTTGAACAGGCCTTTGCCATCACATCATTTTTATGGGGGTGCCTTACACATTTAAAACGTGTCTTCCAAAGCTTAACACAATAATTGATTGAAAAATGGTGTTCAATGACGGGCTGGTGTCCTGTTCAGGGTGTTTCTTAAGTTGCATCAAATGATGCTGGGTGGCTTCAGCCTCCTGCAGAACTGATTAAGTGGCTTTGATAATGCACATCCGATTCCATATGAAATAAAATGGTGAATTACACACCGAGGACTAAACCAAGTAAAGAACATGAGCACACAGAAGATTTGACAAACGAGAGGAGACCAAAAAGGCCATCAAGCTTATTTGTTTAGCTAATCGCTAAGCCGTCCCCATATCTCATCCAGATACTTCTTAAAGTTGGTCAAGGTTTCTGCTTTCAAGTACGTCTTGGTAGTTTGTTCCAGATTCCCACAACTCCTTCCCTAAAGGAGTTCTTCATCACTTCAGGCCTGAGTGCAGTTTTGCTTCATTTCCACTGGTGTCCTCGACTACGTGATTCACCCTTAAGTTGAAAGAGTTTTGTTGGATGTGCTTTATCAATGTCTTTGAGAACTTTGAAGACATGAATCAGGACCTTCCCATGTGGTTTCGTCTGCTTGAGACTTCTTCTTCTTCCTCTTTATCTTTTCCCACATCTATCTTCTCCAAGCAGCTCGGTCCTGCATCTCCTCACCAGTCAGGCTCTTTTCTTTCAGATCTTCTTTTAATTTATCCATCCACCTCTGCTTTGCCCTCCCTTACTTTCTCATCCCCTTACTTCAATTCCCTTTACTTCTTTGCCCACATGTTCATTGTCTCTTCTCCTCACATATCCATGCCATATCAACCAATTTTCCTGTACTTTCTAAGACACTTTTATGGAAGCTCCAATTGTCTCATTCTGTTCGTTTTTGTAACTCCACACATCCATCCATTTTCCTACCCGCTGAATCCGAACACAGGGTCACGGGGGTCTGCCGGAGCCAATTCCAGCCAACACAGGGCACAAGGCAGGGAACCAATCCCGGGCAGGGCACCAACCCACCGCAGAACTCCACACATCCATCTCAAGATTCTCATTTCTGCCACATCCAACCTCTTCTCCTGCACTCCCTTTACAGCCCATGTCGCAACTCCATATACATCATTGCTGGCCTTATAAACCTTACTTTTAACCTTCGTCGTAATTATTGGATCACATAATACAGTCATATGAAAAAGTTTGGGAACCCCTCTTAATTCTTTGGATTTTTGTTTATCATTGGCTGAGCTTTCACAGTAGCAACTTCCTTTTAATATCTGACATGCCTTATGGAGACCATAGTATTTCAGCAGTGACATTATGTTTATTGGACTTATTTGTTGAGCCTCCTTTTGCTAATCTAACAGCCTCTAGATGCCTCCTATAGTCTTTGATGAGTGTCTGGATTCTGGATGGAGGTATTTCTGACCATTCTTCATACAAAATCTCTCCAGTTCAGTTAAATTTGATGGCTGCCGAGCATGGACAGCCTGCTTCAAATCATCCCATAGATTTTCGATGATATTCAAGTCAGGGGACTGTGACGGCCATTCCAGAACATTGTACTTCTCCCTCTGCATGAATGCCTTTGTAGATTTCAAACTGTGTTTTGGGTCATTGTCTTGTAGTACTATCCAACCCCTGCGTAACTTCAACTTTGTGACTGATGCTTGAACATCATCCTGAAGAATTTGTTGATATTGGGTTGAATTCATCCGACCCTCGACTTTAACAAGGGCCCCAGTCCCTGAACTAGCCACACAGCCCCACAGCATGATGGAACCTCCACCAAATTTGACAGCAGGTCGCAGGTGTTTTTCTTGGAATGCGGTGTTCTTCTTCCACCATGCAAAGCGCTTTTTGTTTTGACCAAATAACTCAATTTTTGTCTCATCAGTCCAAAGCACTTTGTTCCAAAATGAATCTGGCTTGTCTAAATGAGCATTGGCATACAACAAGCAACACTGTTTGTGGTGTGAGTGCAGAAAGGGCTTCTTTCTCATCACCCTGCCATACAGATGTTCTTTGTGCAAATTGTGCTGAATTGTAGAACGATGTCCAGATACACCATCTGCAGCAAGATGTTCTTGCAGGTCCTTGGAGGTGATCTGTGGGTTGTCTGTAACCATTCTCACAATCCTGCTCATATGCCGCTCTTGTATTTTTCTTGGCCTGACAGACCTGCTGGGTTTAACAGCAACTGTGCCTGTGGCCTTCCATTTCCTGATTCCATTCCTTACTGACAGTTTAAACCTCTGAGATAGCTTTTTGTAGCCTTCCCCTAAACCATGAGACTCAACAATCTTTGTTTTCAGATCTTTTGAGAGTTGCTTTGAGGATCCCATGCTGTCACTCTTCAGAGGAGAGTCAAAGGGAAGCACAACTTGCAACTGACCACCTTAAATACCTTTATATCTCAAGATTGGACTCACCTGTCTATGAAGTTCAAGGCTTAACAAGCTCATCACACCAATTTGGTGTTGTAAGTAATCAGCATTGAGCAGTGACAGGCATTCAAAGCAGCACAATGACAAGGGGACCCACATTTTTGCACAGCCAGTTTTTCACATTTGATTTAGTTTCATACAACTAAATACTGCTTCACTAAAAATCTTTGTTCGGAAAACACCGCAGTACTCAGATGTTCCTAGGAAATGAAAGACATACCACTGTTATCTTTATTGTTGAAAGTAGAGTCAATTATTATGCAGGCTGAGAGGGGCTCCCAAACTTCACAGACTGTAGATATATACGGCACTATATAATACATAGATAGATAGATATATATATATAGCACAACATATAAAAGATAGAGTGAAAGGCACTATGTAATAGATAGAATGATAGATATATAAGGCACTAGATAGATAGATAGATATATAGTGCCTTACATATCTATCTGTCTCAGATCTTCTTTTGTCTGCGCTTGTATTTTTGAGCTCTGGTGGGTTAGGTGGCCTCCTCAGAGTTAGACAGGCAGGTGGCGGTGTGTGTTTTGGGGGTGTCGTGTGACTCTTTTCAATCCTCATGTGCCTGACAATCCAGTGTGTTAACTGTGAGGCCACACTGCCTGGCAGTGGGTTCAGTCGGCCTGGCGGCTGGCAGCAGTGCCAAGTGAGTTAAAAGGGATTTCCATGCCGTGCCGTGGCATCTGTCAAAGTCTGATGTTTCTATCAATGCAAATGAGTTCCAAATCTTTCCGGCTGAGCGACACTCGGAGCTCATTTGCATAGCACAAGCTCAGGCAGGCACATTCTTGGATTTTATTTTTAGCCCAGATATTGCGTAACATCAAAAGCTTTAAAAAGACAAATCAGAGCAGATGGTGTTCGTCAGGTGACATGGCCGTTGAAATGCCACTGTGGGGTGGTGGTGGTGGTTAGCGCTGCTGCCTTATAGCTTCAAACTCCTAGGCTGAAATTTGGGCTTGGTGGATCTTGCATGTCCCCCCCTTACTCCCACCACCCCCGACTGACCCCCTCGTCTCCATGCATGTGGGTGGTTTTCTTCATTTGTCCCAGAGATATGCACATAATAAGTGGCACATGCCCCAGGATGAATAAGTGCGCGTCCCTAAAACTGGAGAAACTGGTTGGAAAACAAATGAATGCCTGAATACTGAAGAAGAGGAGGCCAGCAGGGGGCAGCACTTCCATGTTCTTTCCACCCTTTTCAGTTCCTAGCAGAGGAGCGGTCTGATGGCAGCTCCATGCTGCTGCTCCTGCTTGCCGTTGAATTTACCAAACTCATTTTTAATTTTACTTGGTCAGGATTTCAAGTTTATTGAGTAAGGCCCTTAACCTGTAATCGCTTTGTCCTGGGTATGACTTTACCCAGCATCCATTCCCATGTTGGTGGCAGGATTGGCACTCCAGTCACTGTAAAAATCTCACACAGTTTCAGTGTGGTACTGAGATGCCACCCATTGCACGGCTGCACTCGGGTCCCAATCCGGGTGTTCATCATTTGGTGGGTGCGGCGAGGCGCTATAATCGGCGTGTGCTCCCACCCTCTCTCTCTCTATTTCATGTTTTTGCATCTATTGCATGGCAAGGCTGCCTACTCTCCACGCTTCTATTCCTCTTCATTGTGTAGTTATCACCAGCTGAGACACGGGATGACACCCAGTGGTCTCCTAAGCAGCCTGATGATTGTGACTTTGCTGATGACCTGGCCCTCCTGTCATCGTCAGCTGATCCAAGGACTTGGCAGCCATCTCTTCTCAGCATGGCCTTTAAATTAACAAAGTAAAGATGGAAGTCATGAAGGCCGACACGATCAACACTCAGCCTTTAGAAGAGGTGGAAGCCTTCAGCTACCTGGCAGTGTCATCAACAACCAGAGCCCCACAGATGCCAGTGTTAGGGCTAAAACTGGCAAGGCTAGGGCAGCAGCTTTGCAGCTGGAAAACATCTGGAGTACCAAGGAGCTGATGTTACAGACCAAGGTCTGGATGTTTAATACCAACATCAAGTCATTCCTTCATTATGGAGCCGAGACCAGGAAGAGGACAGTTAGAACTAGGATTGAAGTTCAGACCTTCATGCCTACCAAGGATCCTTCCGATACGCTGGTCCAGCTCCACCAGCAACAAAGACTTTCGGCAGAGATCAAACCAGATGCCTGCAAAAGCCTTAAGAAGAAATGAGGAACGATTGGACACACCATCAGTATCAACCAAGAGTCCCTGATCTGGAATCCTCCCAAGACAAAAGGAAGACAGGCAGACCAAGAAACACATCGTGGTAGACACCATGAGGATGGACCTCACTTGGAGTCAACTTCAAAGAAAGGTGCGGGACAGAGAGGACAGAAACATTTTCACAGGTTTTCCTTCCCATCACCACCACCTTCCAGTGACCAGTGTCCCCACTAGGCCAACTACATCAACAGCTCCTTCCATGTTAGCTGGAATGGCCACCTCTGATCATCAGTGAGTGCTGTCCATAACTGTGAGGAGACAACTGAGGAAGCTATACACAGGAAAAGCTGCAGGACCAGATGGGGTTCAGTCCTCGAGTTCTTAAGGCCTCTGCTGACCAACTTTCTGGGGTGGCTGCCCTGCAGAGGAGGGCTCAGCGATTCCTCATGCGCCCCCTGTTGGTGGCCACAGGCCCCAGCAGAGGTTGAGCTTCCGTGGCACCATAACAAGCCAGGGGGGCACTGCCCTCTCTGTTGTCCCCGTGCAATCCTTCCATCACAGAGGCATCCCGGCCGGGTAAGACCCCCAGTCCAATCTGCTGATTTAACACACAAGCAATCGTCACCTTTCATGTCTTTATTGAGCACACCATCAGACATTCACAGTGGGCAAAAGTGAACCCTTGGGCTTCCTGACCGGTCGAACCTCCGTTGGCAGCACTCGCCTCCAGTTACATGCACAGCGTCCACGAGGCATTCTGGGCCATTCTTCATTACAGAGCCGTTTCAGCTCTGCCATCTTCTTAGGATGTGTGGTGTCGATGGCTCTCTTGAGGTCATTCCACTAAGTTAAGGTCTCAGCTCTGACCGGACCACTCCAAAAGGCTTCTGTGTTTAGAGTTCACTTCTTCTGAGCCCTCAGCCAGTCTGACATCATCCAGTAGGACACCTGGATAAACTCGGGGAATTCATTTTCCCAGGTGGCACGGTGGCGCAGTGGTGAGGAGACCTGGGTTCACTTCCCAGGTCCTCCCTGCGTGGAGTTTGCATGTTCTCCCCATGTCTTCGTGGGTTTCCTCCCACAGTCCAAAGACATGCAGGTTAGGTGCATTGCTGGTCCTAAATTGTCCCTAGTGTGTGTGCTTGGTGTGTGTGCCCTGCGGTGAGCTGGCATTCTGCTCAGGATTTGTTCCTGCCTTGCGCCCTGTGTTGGCTGGGATTGGCTCCAGCAGACCCCCGTGACCCCTGTAGTTAGGATATAGCGGGTTGGAGAATTGATGGATGGATGGATGGAATTCATTTTAGAATTAGCCACGCAGCCCCGAGTCCTGATGGTCCTTCCAGTGTCGGGTTGATGACTTCACGTTGGTATGTGGTGCCTTTTTTTGCGCCATACCTACTGCCGCTGAAGTATTCAGCCTTTGTCTCATCAGTCAGCAAAACGTTTTCCCACGGTGGCGTGGAAGTTACGAGGGTAAATCCAAAAGTAAAGGCACAATCCTTGCTTACTCCACGTCAGGGCACTGTCAAACATCAAGCCTTGAAACAGTGATACCTGCGCTTATAACGTCTCGTCTGGATTACTGCAACGCGCTTCTTTTTGGAATTAGCCAGGCCTCCATCGCTCACCTACAGCAGGTACAAAAAGCCGCTGCTCGCTTTTTAACTGAGCACAATGACCCCAATTTTGGCTTCCCTTAACTGGTTTCCAGTTCATTTTCGAATCCATTTTAAGATCCTTGCATTTGTTTTTAAATCCGTTAAAGGTTGTGCCCCATTTTATCTGTTGGAACTGCTGCACCCTTATGTCTCGATCTCCCAGCTCAGCAGACCAGACGCTTTTACGTGTTCCTAAGACACGATGCAAACTCCGAGGTGATCGGGCTTCTTCAGTCACAGCTCCAAAACTCTGGAATGATTTGCTGTTGCACGTTAGGTGGGCTCCTTCACTTCTTCTTCTTCTTCTTTCGGCTGCTCCCGTTAGGGGTCGCCACAGCGGATCATCTTCTTCCATATCGTCCTGTCCTCTCCATCTTGTTACATCTGTCACACTCATCACCTGCATGTCCTCTCTCAGCACATCTATAAACCTTCTCTTAGGTCCTTCTCTTCTCCTCTTCCCTGGCAGCTCTATCCTTAGCATCCTTCTCCCAATATACCCCTCATCTCTCCTCTGCACATGTCCAAACCAACACAATCTCACCTCTCTGACTTTGTCTCCCAACCGTCCCACCTGAGCTGACCCTCTAATGTCCTCATTTCTAATCCTGTCCATCCTCATCACACCCAATGCAAATCTTAGCATCTTTAACTCTGCCACCTCCAGCTCTGTCTCCTGTGCCACCATCTCCAACCCATAACACATAGCTGGTCTCACTGCCGTCCTGTAGACCTTCCCTATCACTCTTGCTGATACCCGGCTGTCACAAATCACTCCTTCAATTGCTGTCTTTAAATCCGATTTAATAACACACTTTTACTCCCTGGCCTTTGACCCAGTAGGATATGTTGACACTCTGTGTACTTTTCATTATGAATTTCTTCAGCTCTTAAGTGTTTCTGTTTCTTTTATCCTTCTGGGGCCTCATGTATAAACGGTGCGTATGCACAGAAATGTTGCGTACGAACCTTTCCACGCTCAAATCGCGATGTATAAAACCTAAACTTGGCGTAAAGCCACGCACATTTCCACGGTAACTCATTCCTTGGCGTACGCAATTTATCCGCCCGGTTTTGCAGACTGGCGGCACCCAGCGTCAAAGCAGTGCTACTGTTCCTGTGTGATCACTCTTTCTTTCTTAAATCCACATTCCTGGCGTGGCTTTATAAATACACTGAAATTAACTGCATATTGTTTATTAGTGTAATGCATCTGATTGTAATTAACCTGCAGCAATATAATGGTCCAGGGAATAGCCATAGTATCCCAAATACCATAACTGCTTTAGCGTTGTAACTCTCACTGCATCTTCTTTCAGCTGCTCTCGTTAAGGGTTGCCACAGCAGATCATCTTTTTCCACATTACTCTCACTGCACCACTCAGAGTATTTATATTACTGTATCTGAGTGGGAAATCACAGCAGCAGCTGATTGGAAAGAGAATTATCGGTACACAGCATGAAGCAGATGCTGCCTGAGCCACAGCAAACGCTTTAGTCCCTGTACGGACTTCGCGGTTTAGAAACAGTTTCATCCCAAGAACTCTAAACACACTAAATCAGTCCATCAACTGCTCCTTATATAATTGTTTACTTATAAGTACAATCACCTCACTGTAAACTTGCACTACAGTTATAATATTGCACAACCTGCGCCACTTTATAAAGCGCGTATTTACATGTGATGACGGTATTCATTTCTAAGACGAAATGCAGCAAAACATGTTGATTATATTATACAGATAAAACTTTAACTTCATTTAAATAATCTGTATTGTTAATAATTAAACATGTGAGGACACGGTGCCGCAGCGCTAGCTAGTTCAGTAATTGTTCCTGCCTTGCGCTGTATTATTGCTGGTGCTGACGCGACACTGGAAAGATAGACGGATATAATAATTAAACACGTACTACTAAGATATTTCAGTGTTCCTTAAAAGTTTTGAAGAATCGAAGTTCTAAGCTTACAGATGGCTTCACGTCTATTACATAGCTTATTGTGTGGCGATTGAGTTTTTGGAGAAAGAAAAGTAAGGACAGGAATTGGAGGTTAGTACGTTTGAAAGAGACAGTACTGCTGTGATAAATTATTTAACTGAAGGTCGCGCATGGCGCAGCAAGCCTCTTGCGTGAGACATGAACAAGCACTGTGCCACTGTGTTCCCATGTTTAATAACATGCTTTCATTCCTATCATCATGAAAAAGATATCACGTATACATCTCAGTATTTTAATTATTCAGAGAGCTGTAATATCAAGAATGTAATGGATTATGTGTCCTGTCGGAGAAAGAGAAAGCCCGTTTAAAAAGCAGGTAGTGATTCATACACATAGAGCACATAGAAGATCAAATACAGAACAAAGCATTTAACATGCCACTTTAGTTACAATAGGATTTGAGAAACTAGTAAATTAAACGATTTTAAGATGAAGTTTAAGATGTTCTACTTTAATGGCAAAATAAACTACGTGATTAAAGTGGAAATTTCGAGATTAAAGTTGACATTTCGTGCTTTTTTCCCCACTGTGTGCCTTTTTTTTTGTCTGTACCCTAATAAGCTTTCATATGACACTCAGACGGTGGGCTACGACTCGCTTTTTCACGGCGACTTTGATATGTGATTTCTTTTTTATTTCGGGCACTGTGCGACTTTGTGAACTTGAGCCTTCGAGTTTCTCCGACACTCTGTCACTCGATCAGCTTTCTTTTGTTGATTATATCACTGTTTAAACCAACAAATAGTACGTTTTTCCTTTGCCTCCACTTGGTATTCGCTGAAATTCTTATATTTTCTCCCGTGCTTTTCCCATTGTCTTTTCACAGAAGGCTATTTATATTGATTTGCATATTCAAAGAGGCGTAATTCTGGGAGGAGTTGGGGCGGGACAGAAGGCGCGTGCACGTGCGTTACTTTTCACGCAAATCGGGATTTATGTAGTAGAAGAACGTGAAAGTATGCGTGCGCACAGATTCCTGCATCTGGATTTTTCTGTGCGTACGCACAATCCCGCTTTTGTGCTTACGCCATGTTATAGTGTGAGTTCTACGCACGGCGTTATACATGAGGCCCCTGGTTACTGTGTGTCTGATATGTTGGGTTTTATTGTACAGTCCAGCAGTTTGGTCAGCCTTGATGTTGTTTTTAAAGTGCTTTATAAATCGCTCTATTAAAATAAAAAAATCTTGGAAGGTGACGAGATGCGACTTTCTCAGAGAGACACTTTCACATCCCGCGAGACGACATTTTGTGCCAAGAGATTTAACTACGCCTGGACCTGGAAATAAAAGACAAAGAGTAGATGACAAAGTAGAACGTCGTAAAGAATTCAAAAACGTTGGTGCGATACACATGCAGAGCAGGTTAGAGATGATGGAAGTACGAAAATTCGAAAGTCTCAAAAAAACGATAGTAAAGATCACATTAGCGCAAACAAACGGAAATTCTTACTCAGTGAAATAACAGAACAGCAAAAAGAGATCGAATATATTGTTCGGATTTAAACTTTAAGTCGGAGACTTGTAGATCGTCTAATTAGTGTTGCCATCAGTGAAAATTCTCAATGAAGAGCCGTATCTGCGAGAATGAAAAGATTTGTTGTTTGGTGAAAGTGAAATCCCGCAAGAGAGAATTTCAAGCCCCGCGAGACAAGACTTTATGCAAAGAGATTTGGAAAAGTCCCGGCGACATCTAAAACATTTCCAACCACACACACGGTCCTATCATTTCTCATTTGTGTGAATGCTATTGTCAGACACAGTTCGTGTAGAGAGAAAGAAACGATATTCACTCACGGGCAGTTATACGTTGAGTTGTCACGATGGAATTCCAAACACGGAATCAAAATTCAATGTGATATTAATGAAAAGGTAGAAGCGACAAGAGATCTAATACATGGACACACAGTAGGTGAGATGACAGAAGTGTGCCATGTGAGATGAAGATCATGCAGCAGCAACAAGCCAGCAGCTCATCGAGCAAAGAGGAGATAAAAAAAACTATTTGCTTCCCACTGTATCATGCTTTAAGGGGGGTTTCGGAGGAGCGACCGCGTCTCCTTGGGGTGCGTTCAGCCCCCCTCTTCACAACACGAGCGGCAGAGATGTGAAGTGGCAGGGGGTTGGCAAGCGAAGTGAGCCTCCTAGTAAATAAATAAATAGATCTGAAAATCACGCGATTATCACAATGGATAGAAGATGACGCAATGCAACACATTTGCAATGGCTTGTGGGTAATTAAAATGTGCAGCGTTCTACTGGTAGGTCACATGAACGCGGACGCTCTTGCTGCACCATTGCTGAACGACACGTCATGGTGAGATCTCTCTGGGCAGAGGGAGTGAATCCTGCTGAAATGTTTTCCGTTCTGTTGTGGTATGTAAAGCATGAGCCATCAGACGGGTGGGCTTCTCTGGCGTTCGCGAGGTCCTTATGCTCCATCGCTGTGTTCTGTGTATTGCACTTGCAGGTATGCGCCCCTCTACGACTGATAGACAAAACGTATTTTGTGAGGGTGTGTCGCAGACCAGTCAGATCGAGTCACTGGGGACGCCAAAGTACACGACTAAACAGGTCACAGGAGCCCACCATGACGGCCCCGACTCGCTAAGATGATTAAACTGAAGTCTGTCACTCAAAATGGCTGGAAGAGTCGTGTAGTGAGACAGGACCTTCACTTACCCGGTGCAGATTCACTGGCATAGGCCACTGATGTGATGCTGTGTGTCAAGCGACTCAGCTGGCATGTCACACTATTTGACAACAACATCTTGGCAAGTCAGGGGCTGTCACCCTGGAGCAGATCCTGTAGAACGTCGATCAGATCTGATCTGTAATCCTGTACCGTTAGAAGTTTCAGGGTCTTGCATCAAAAGTAAGCTGCACTCAGCGGCCACTTTATTAGGTACACCTTGCTAGTACCCCCTTTTGCCTTCAGAACTGCCATAGTTCTTCAGAGCATAGATTCAACAAGGTGCTGGAAACATTCCCGTTGGATTTTGGTTGACATTGACCTGATAGCATCACACAGTTGTTGCAGATTTGTCAGCTGCACGTCCATGGAGCAAATCTCCCGTTCCATCACATCTCTATTGAATTGAGGTCTTGTGACTATGGAGGCCATTTGAGTCCAGTGAACTCATCGTCATGTTCAAGAAACCAGTTTGAGATGATCTGAGCTATGTGACATGGCATGTTATCCTGCTGGAAAGTGGCCATCAGTTGCTGGGGACACTGTGATCATAAAGGGATGGACATGGTCAGCAGTAATACTCAGGTAGGCTGTGGTATTTAAACAATGCTCAGTTGGTACAAAGGGGTCCAAAGTGGGCCAAGAAAAATTTCCCCCACACCATTACACCACCACCACCAGCAAAAACTGTTGATAACAAGGCAGGATGGATCCCTGCTTTCATGTTCTTGACACCAAATTCTGACCCAACCATCAGAATATCACAGCAGAAATTGAGTCTCATCAGACCAGGAAACATTTTCCCAATCTTCTGTTGTCCAATTTTGGTGACCCCATGTGAACTGGAGCCTCAGTTGCCTGTTCTTAGCGGACAGGAGTGGCACCCGCTGTGGTCTCCTGCTGCTGTAGCCCACCTGCTTCAAGGTTCGACGTGTTGTGTATTCAGAGATGATCTTCTGCACACCTCAGTTGTAACGAGTGCTTATTTGAGTTAAGTTATTTGAGTTGCCTTTCTATCGGTTCTGACCAGTCTGGCCATTCTCCTCTGGCATCAACAAGGCATTTTCACCCAGAGAACTGCCACTCACTGGATGTTTTCCCTTTTCTGACCATTCTCTGTAAACCCTAAAGATGGTTGTGTGTGAAAATCCCAGTAGATTAGCAGTTTCTCAAATCCGCAGACCAACCTGTCACGCACCAACAACCAGGCCACGTTCAAAGTCACTTCCAACTTTCTTCTCCATCTTGATGCTCAGTTTGAACTTCAGCAGGTCGTCTTCACAATCTCTACAGGCTGAAATGCCTCGGGATGCTGCCGTGTGATTGGCTGATTAATATTTGCATTAACAAGCAGTTGAACAGGCGTACCTAATAAAGTGGCCGGTGTGTGTGCGCTGAATCATGGTTTGCTTTAACTTTTTTACGTACAGCATTGACATTTACAGTACGTGTCCCATGTAATAATCTGACCGTTTTAAGCACCGCACAGATAAGAACAGGTGAAAAAGAAATATTGTGAGCTGTGCACAATGTCCACCTTCTCTGTTCTGTGCGTGGAGCAGCCTTACACTGAGCTGTGCCAGGCCTGCTGTTGCTCCATAAAAGTGGGAGCGTAGTGGCAGTTCTCCACAATACTGCATGTATTTTACCACCATAGAACTCCCCCCCACCAATTTTTTTTTTTTTTTTAGAAGTTTACCTATATGAGTGCTCAATAATCCAGTCCCCCTTGAATTTTTATGTATTTTAATGTATACCACATTGTGAGGAGTAAGAAGCAGCTGACAGAACAAGAGGAGGTCACTTGCTACTACGGTGTCACATCTCATTCTCCATTGCAGCTCGCCTTCTCTGTTTTTTTTTTTGCCCCTGTGCAGGGCAGCCGTCCTTCTGGGCATAGTTATCTGCGTGATTACAGTGCCAGCTTGGTCAGTGGTGCCCGGTCTCCTTGCCTGAACAGCACACCCCATTTCTGCACGTGTGCACTTGTCGGCGCTCGGCAGAGCAATGGAAAGGACAAGCCCATTCACTACAGCATTGCTGCCAACCAATAGAGAAATTAAAGACACGGGTCGGCTAGTTTTCTTATCACTTTAGTGTCACCAGATTTCAATGACATCAGTCAATGTGTTTTCAAGATTTGGGGTTTTTTGTTTCTCTAGTGTAGGGTTCACCCCTAAATATTGATATATCAGTGTCCTGAATTTGTGTATACTTGCTGCCCTAGATGTGGAATCCTGCCAAATTGCTTCTTTTTAACTAAATAGGACAGAGCGTTTTTGTTGATGTGATCGCGAGTCAACTACGCATTACACATGTAGATCAGCTGTGCTGCCCACCTAAGACGAGCTGAAATTTAAGTGATCCACATAGACCTCAGCGTTAATGTCTGCAGTGCACCGTGCAATTCATGCCTCTCGGTATGGGATTAGTAAAAGCCGTGTTAATGTTTGTGATACACCATCTGTTGGAATGACAAATGCAATGCATACGACTGTTATTGCCATTTGGTATGGGATTTGTAAAAGCAGTGAATGCTTGTGATGCGCCATCTATTGAAATGCCACATGTAATGAATTTTATTATTAGAAATGCTTGTGATGCACCATCTGTTGAAATGCCACATGTAATGAATTTTATTATTAGAAATGCTTGTAATGCACCATCTGGCCACATGTAATGAATTTTATTATTAGAAATGCTTGTGATGCACCATCTGTTGAAATGCCACATGTAATGAATTTTATTATTAGAAATGCTTGTGATGCACCATCTGTTGAGATGACAAATACAACACATGCAACTCTTATTGGCCATTTGGTATGAAATTGGTAAAAGCAGTGCTAATTGCGATTCACCATCTGTTGAAATGACAGCTGGTCTCTGTTACAGGCCATTTTGTATGGGATTTGTAAAAGCAGTCTTCATGATCGCAGTGTGCCATCTGTTGAAATGTCACATGTAATGCATTTTATTATTAGAAATGCTTGTGATGCCCCTTCTGTTGGATTGTAAAATGCAATGCAATTTTATTACTAAAATGTTTGTGATGCCCAACCTGTTAGAATGACACATGCAATGCATTTTTTGTTTCAAATGTTTGCAATGCACCATCTGTTGGAATGAAAAATTCAATGCAAATGTCTGTTACAGGGCATTTGGTATGGGTATTGCAAAAGCAGTGTTGATATTCCTGATGCACCATCTATCTGAATGCCAAAAGTAATGCATTTTATTATTGGAAATATTTGTGATGCACCATATGTTGGAATGGCAAATGCAATGCATTTCATTACTAAAGTTACATAGCATTAGTGTCTGTGAGTCCTCTCAATTCCTTTTATGTTAGATTTTGTTAAAGAAAATATGAACCATCAATGTATGCAAATTAAAATCCTCCACATTCATCTAAAACTTCACATATGCTTCCTAATGGCTTTCTCCTCTGATCTATTTTGCCATTTTCTTCCCCAGGCACCACTGCCTTGAGTTTTTTCCTTTTGGGTACAGATCTGTCCCTTTCATTCCTTTCTGAGAAACCTACTCTAAGACCCCAAACAAGAGGAGACCATTCCGTTGTCTAACAAGCCCATTTGTTTAGCTAATAGCTGCTACACTGTCCTGATATCCCACCCAGATACAGGACTTATCAAAGGTTGTTGAGGTTTCTTCTCCAATTCCCAACATTTTCTTTTGGAGAATCCCCTCTATTTCTCTCTAACTCTCTCTCATGTCTTAACAGCGCCCTTTGCTGTCTGTTGGCACTTTAGCAGCCAAATTACTTCATGCCACTTGTGGAAATCC
Source organism: Erpetoichthys calabaricus (assembly GCF_900747795.2). NCBI lineage: Eukaryota > Metazoa > Chordata > Cladistia > Polypteriformes > Polypteridae > Erpetoichthys > Erpetoichthys calabaricus. Next base: position 321,987,202 of record NC_041395.2, read on the forward strand.
CCGGACATTGTCACTTTTAACAATTTGACTTTTTAAAAATTTTTCTAGTTAATTTACTTCAGGCTAACTAAAGAGTGAAACAATTTGCATAAAACTAAATTCACAGGAAAACGTGCTTTGATTTGCAAAACAAAAAAAAAAATACATAAAAATTGTCTTTTGATTTCAGCAAAATTGGTGCCAGAGACACAAAGAAAGGCCTTTAGTTCTGCGTAGAATAGTTTACACATTTTAATTGCACAGATAACTTCATTTAAATACTAAATGACGGAAGACATCTAATAAATTAGAAAATAAAGAATCTGACTCATTTCCTGTCACGTGTAGACTTTCTGTTGAATCGCCAAAGGTGTTGTTATGATGACAATTTTGGCGATCACAATATTAAAAACTCATCCGAAACAGAAAAAAACAAAAAAACCTGGAAGCTTTGCAGGATGAACCCTAATTTACAGGAATCAAGGAACAAGAATTAGAGGTAAGCCAGGGACCAGCAGGGGGCAGCTTCCCAGCTAGTGAGATTCCCCTGTAGAGAACACCCAGCAAGCCACACAATGTGTGTGTCTTCATGTGGCAAATATTCAGTCAGTCACATTTAAAAAATTGCACTGCATTCCTCCGTGGCGATGTGAACGAGTGACAAACTTGAATGTGACAGAATACATGCAGCTATATTTAAAAAAAACTCGCTTTTTTCATGTTTTGCAAAATCACTTGCAAAACTATTTTTTTTGAGTTAGTTTACTGAAACCGTATGCAAACCAAAACTTGTGGGTTTTGCTTGTCAATGTTGATGAATGAGCAGGTGAATGCAGCCCACCACTTTCACCTGACCAGAGTCTGCCGTCAGTTCTCGAGTGACCTCAGCAGCGTAGCAGAAGAGTCCTCGCTATGTAGAAAAGCGCACAGAGATGGTTACCCCAGTTTGGGGGCTACCTGCCAAATCTTTGAAGGAGATAACGTTGCACCTAAACTGCCGAGCCACACCAAGCACTTCTCCACCTGCTCTCACTAGCTGCTCCTCCTTCATTACAGAATCAAATCAACTTCATTAGTACTGTGAGGTTTCTGAACACTTTTTGGAGACACTTGATATTTTATATGCTGTACCACAAGAATCTATTCTGGGCCGCCTTACTTTTCAAGCAACATGCTTCCATTAGGTCAGATTATCTCAAAGCACAAGGTGAGCTACCACAGCAATGCAGATCACACACAGCTGTAATTATTGATCACACCTGATGACCCCGACGCTCTTGGCTCTCTGATCCTGTGTCTTAGCAGTATTTCTGATTGGATTAGCAGTAACTTTCTCAAACTAAATATGGAGAAAACAGAAATTTTAGTTATTGGCAAACATGGATATAGTGAGGGTATAGAAATAAACTTGATCCCTTAGGCTTAAATGTCAAGCAGGAGGTCAAGAATTTAGGGGTAACTAATGACTGACCTAAATTTTAAATCACATATTAATCAGATTACTGGGACTGCATTTTTTCACTTAAGGAACACAGCTGAAGTTAGACATCTTATAACTTTGCAAGATGCTAAAGATGACTGGATTACTGTAATGCGCTCCTAATAGGACTACCCAAGACAGACATCAACTGGTTACAGGCAGAACCTTAAACAGAAAAAAAAAATCTTGAGCACATCACACCAGTCTTCACATCATTACATTGGTGACCCGTGTCATTCAGAATTGTCTTTAAAATACTTCTAATGGTTTATAAAGCTTTAAATCTCACCTCATCCTGTATTTTGGAATGTCTGTCCACTTACACTCCAAGTCATAACCTCAGATCTTCAAATGGGGGTCCTGCTTATCATTCCAAGAGCCAACCTGAAAAGAAGTGGTGAGGTGGCCTTTTGCTGTTATGCACCTACAATCTGAAATATTTACCAACAGGAAATCGTCAGGCCAATATTGGGGAACAATTTTTAAAAACTGCTATACACCTATTTGAAAAAGGCTTTTCTGTAGCTACATTTTAGTTGTATCCCTATTAGTCTATATAGGCTTTGAATCATTTTCCTCTGGGTTCTGCAATTCCCTACTTGTCTGTATTTCTCTCTGCTGTCTTTTCTGGTTCTTCTGTGGCGACATCTGCACCACCACCACCTGACCGAGGTACCATGCTGCCCCTTGTGTTTATGGACTGAATGGCGGGTGTCCCAGATGTCCACATGATCGTCATCATCAAATTCTTCCATGTGAAGCCTGAAAACCATAAGAACTGATATAGACCACTCATGTTAGGTAAAATGCCCAGTGGGGGGGCTCTGTGGTCTTCAAACCCTTGCAGATGTTTTTTCCTCCCGCCTAACTGGAGCTCACCTCTCCCCCACACCCCAACCACTGGAGCTCACCTTTTTCTTTGTTACTTACTATAGATGATTATTGCCTAATCTTGTTTGTTTTATACAAACTTGCTTTTTATTTCATCTTGTAAAGCACTTTGGACTACATTGTATGAAATTTTGCTATAGAAATAATTGCTGTTGTATTTACAAGACGTTTCTATCTTTATCTAAGCAAAGGTTTGAGCACCCAACATGTTTAGTACTTAGTAAGACCCCCCTTTGGCAAGTATTACAGCTTCTAAATGCTTTTTTTGTAGCCAACTAAGAGTTTCAATTCTTGCCACATTTTCGTCCATTCATCCTTGCAAAAGGCTTCTTATTCTGGAAGATTCTTGGGCTGTTTTGCCAGCACTGATTTTTTGAGGTATCTCCTCAGATTTTCAAAGATGTTTAGGTCAGGGGACTGTGAGGGCCACAGCAATACCACCAGCTTGCGCCACTTGAGATATTCCATTGTAGATTTTGAGGTGTGTTTCAGATCATTATCTTGTTGTAGGACCCATCCTCTTTTTAACTTTTTTTTTTTTTTTTTTTTTTACACACAGATGCTATGAGGTTTGCTTCCAGAATTTGCTGGTATTCATTTGAATTCATTCCGCCCTCTGCCACTGACATATTCCCTGTACCACTGCCACACACGCCCAAAGCTGATCATTCCACCACCATGATTAATAGCTGGAGATGTGCTTTTTTTCCCCCCTGGAATTCAGCACCCTTATTTCTCCTAGCATACCTTGGCACATAATGGCTAAAAAATTCTATTTTGACATCATCAGTCCACAGGAGTTGTTTCCAAAATGCATCAGGCTTGTTTAGATGTTCACTTGCAAACTTATAACACTGAATTTTGTGGCTAGGATGTAGAAAAGGTTTTTTTCTGCAGATTCTACCTTGAAGGTCATACTTGTTCAGGGGTCGCTGCACAGTAGAACAATGCACCACCACTCCAGAATATTTTTTTATTTGCCTTCCTAGCAATCCAATGAGCAGTGGATTCAAAAAGTTTTTTTTTGGTCTTCCAGACTTCAACTTGACCTCCACCATTCTTGTTAACTAAAATTTCGTAGTAACATTACGAACTGAGGAAACAGCTTCTAGTTGCCCTCCCCTGCTCTGTGAGCATCAACACCGCCCGGCCAGGACAATGGTCAACTGAAAGCTAAATGGCCAATTAACTTATCCTGCATACCTCTGGGAATTCAGTAGGAAATGTGGAGTAACCAGAGGAATAAGCAATCAAATACAGAAACAACACTCCAACTTCACACAGACAACTTAAACTGATTAAACCTCCAGACTCAAAACTCCCTCAAAGTCAGCACTGTAAAGGTGTAAGAATTTGTGTTAAGACTGGCTACAAGTTCAACGCAGTAAGCTCAGGACTTGCCTTTATTTGGCTCATATTTAAGTCACCCCAACAGCTGATGTTTTAAAACATCTTTAATGAGGTTTCTCATTCCAGTGAATGGGCCTATACATTATAATGCACAATCGCAATGCAATTGTCATAGTTTCTTCAGATCCCTTATGTTTTACAAAGTGAGGATTTATGAGACTATGGTGAAAGAGCTGACCATGCTGATATTGGAAGGATGCTGAAGATGAAAGACAAAAGTTCCAAATAGAGTCTTGACACCTCAGTAGGCAAAAGCTCTGCCAAAGCTTCTCTTCTGTTGTCCTCTGTTGTTATTAAACCGGTCATTTCTCTTTCCACCACCATAGAAAGATCTCTTGCCGAAACCGGATGAAGCTCTGTCTCCACTACGCTTCACTTCTTCTAGTTCAGGAAGCTCAGTTGCAACACACAGCTGCCAACGCCTCGAGTCTTTCCAAGATTCCTGTTAAAACAGACCAAATATATTGAAGTACAAAAAAAAAGTAAACAAAATCTGAACAGACAAGTATCCAGGGCTCCAAAAATGTGGCTATTCCAGGTCGACAGCCAAGCATCACTTCTGCTTTTAACTTTGCACATGTAATGCTGGGTTTCATTTCTCACTCTGCTCCCCCCCCCAATATACAGACACATAAGAAAGACCTTACGCTAAGTTCAACAATTAGAAAAACAAACACTGTAGGTTATGTCACCTCAGATTACATTCAAGATTACTTTAATATGCTGACATCTGCTAAAAAGCAGAGTGCACACAGAAATGGTTATTTCAGACATTTCAAAATAGACGAGTGTACACAATTCAAAGGGTGGAGATCACACAAGACCACTCACAGCTAAAGATATTTTCTTAAACAAAAGGGCAAGCACAGAATTTTATCACAGACACTGTAAAAAGCACATGTGAATGGTGTGACTGTGAACAGAAAATAAAAAACTGGTGATTTGAATACAGCAATGGATCTCCTGAGCTCTTTATTCCACTAGTCCACTAATTAAGGGGTTGAACTGCAAATGAAAACTGCCATTCAATAGTCTGGCAAGCTCAAGTAATTTCTATATAACAAAGAAATATTTTCTGTTGTCTCACAAAAAAACAAAAAGCCAAAGCATTCACGTGTCTTTTTTGTTGAGTGGGGTGATAGAGCAACTGTAGTCCTCTCCAATTAATTCATAAATGCATAAGGAAATTGTATAAAAACATTGATTAGCTAAAACTGAAAAAAAAAAACGCAGAGTTGGCAAACACTGCAGCAGAACATGGAGATAAGATACTTCAAGTTTTAAAGGTGTTCAAAATGGCCCAATTTTTATTTCGGATTTTTTTGGGGAACCAGACATTAAAATTTGATGGCTTTCCTACTCTACACATAGAACATTATATCAACCTGGAAACAAATGTAAAGAGAATTCAACATTCTCAAATACAGGAGACACCACCATGATTACACTTTTAGGTTCAAGTTCAGATTTTGGCAGCGTGTACCAAGGCAAAGTATTACATAAGGAAATGGATTATACTGCCTGACAGGCACAATTGTAACGTGGATTACCTTAAAAGTTTTCACTTCATATTCTCTCACGACTGTAGGCAGTTAGCTATGGTATAGCTCGGGGATGAGGCTACAAAGTTCATTTTGAAGCACTGCAAAATTAAATTTCTCACAAGTACAATACAGAAAACTGTTTGTGCTTTGCATCAAGGAAACCTGACTGATACCATCCTCAAGTGTCAGGCTGTTCAAACTGTTCTACTACTGCATTACAGTGACTTCAAACTACTGAAGCAATAATCAGAACTATAAAAATGCCAGACCTTAAATCACTGTATTGGTTTCAAGTTCAGAGAGGAAGTTCCTCCTTTTAATGCAAGAAAAATGTGAACAGCCGTTATACTTTCTTACTAAACTTAAATATTCATAACCAGTAAAGGTGTACTGCATGATAACGTGCAGTGAATACACTTGACTTTTAGTTTTCCTACTCTCTCTGTACATTTAGCATTCGTTTGCTCAGAGGTTGATGCGCTTGCTGATTCCTCAGCAGCTCGTTTTCTCCACTCTAGTGGCCCGCTTCTTCTCTTCTTCATTCAGTATCTTTTTGTGTTAAAACCGATTTAAGTCAATTTTTGTGTTGCAATTACTTAGTACATCCATCCATCCATTTTCCAACCCGCTAAATCCAAACACAGGGTCACGGGGGTCTGCTAGAGCCAATCCCAGCCAACACAGGGCACAAGGCAGGAACCAATCCCAAGCAGGGTGCCAACCCACCACAGGACACACACAAACACACCCACACACTAGGGCCGATGTAGAATCTCCAATCCACCTAACCTGCATGTCTTTGCACTGTGGGAGGAAACCGGAGCGCCCGGAGGAAACCCACGCAGACACGGGGAGAACATGCAAACTCCACGCATGGAGGCAAACCTGGGTCTCCTAACTGCGAGGCAGCAGCGCTACCACTGCGCCATCGTGCCGCCCTACTTAGTACATTTTTCTTAATTTTTCACTTAAGCTAGCACTTAAATCATGATTTTTCTTGAGGCAGATTGAAGACTTAAGATATGAAGAGGTAGGGGAAGTGACGGCGAAGGTGGTAGGGATGAGAACAGCCGAGAATTGATTCTATAATAAAATAAAATGAGTAATAAAAATCATCTCCCCAAAAGCGGACAGTAGACGTCACGTAGTATATGTGTACCAAATTTCAGGTCAATAGGTCAAACAGTTTGTGAGCTACAGGTGATTTAAAATTCTGGACAGACAAACGGACAGCCACGGTAAAGTATTATATAAGAACATACCTTGGGTACAATGCAAACACAAGAAGCAGACCATCTTTTAAATCAAACGAAAAATAAAACTACTGAAGATGGAGCTTCTCAACTATGGAATGATGTACAGTACATATAAATGTTAGTGATAACTCTTTCAAGAATCTGCAAGCAAGGCTGATGAACCCATCGTTTTAGCAGGTGATACTGCTCATATTGTATTTTAATAAATGCTAAAACAGCTCTGATCATTCTTTAGTATCACACTATTCCTACTCACCTCTAACTGTTGTCCTTTGCTAGTGCTTGGCAGCAAATCTGAACAGAGCCCAGCAGTTGCATAACCGGGGACGTGCATAACAAGAGCCAACTGCCAGATTCCATGGAATTTATGCATAGCAGCATTTACAGAACACTACCCAAGGAGGTAAAGGACCATCAGTTTAATTGGGCCAGACAAACCTTGACTTGCCTTTACTTAACTCTGTGGCAAAGAGATTTGCATTCAATGGAATTTGGCAGGAATGTAAAATAAATTTGTAGTGGGCTTTAAAAAACTGACTTGTAATGTTGAAATGCAATTTTCCTAAATATCTACTATGAAAAAAGTAACATTTTTATCCAATGTAATAACTGTCTTCAAGTGCATATCCTAGTAGTTCACTGAGAAAACCTATGAGAAAACAGTTTTACAAAAAGTCTAAAAGGAAGTTAAAGACACAAGAAAATGGGTACAAAAAGGGCATACAAAATAAAAAACAAAACACCCTATTCACATTTAAAGGCTATAATATTTTCTTGTGCACAGTCAGCCTCTCTCTTTTTAAACATATGACAAAATACATGCTAAATGAAAAACTGAGATACACATCAGCACACTTATTAAAACCTACATATGTTAAGTATTTGAAGTCAGAGCAAATTTTATCACCAGTCTGATCTAATGAAATATTTATTGGAATACCTGAATGGTCTTCACACTGGCAGCTGGAACATCAAAGCAAACTCCCTGCACCCAAAAGAGAAAGACAGTTGTGAGTGAAGTGTTCATAAATAAACAGGTTTTATACACAGTATGAAAAAAATGCTTTAATAGAAAAGTCCAGTAGTACATTCTACAATCCAGAGCTAGATTCTACTGTACATTGAGTTCAACGTATAGTATACAGTAGATTAAATAGCGACTCTAACAAGTGTTAGTTCAAGTTTGTGACAGTGAGTGCATGACTGTGCTCTTCAATGCCCTAGTGCGACCACCAAGGTTAATTCTTGTCTTGTACCAATGCTATTAGTTTATATTTCATGTAATGCAATCACTGCATCTTGAAGTAAACGCAGTTTGTTATTAAACAAGACTGAGTTATCTTATTTAATTGATTCCATCTATAAAATGTGAAATGCACAGACAAAATATCATGAAAGATCAATGTTAAAAAAGACATTTTTATACATGCATCTCTACATGTTTCAACAAACTTTCACTCTGGCACAGCAGGATTACTGTACTTCATTAGAAAGTGATTTTGTTTTCATTAGAATTGTGATGAGGACACACCTTGTAATCCTATTCATATAAATTTCTCTAAAATAAAGTTTTGAAGGTTTATAAATTTCTACAGTGTACTACACAAATTTTTACCTAATTTTGTGCGTCTACAGTTTCCTGTGTGAAGAAAAATGTAAATGGCTGTGCTACATTTACACTTGAAATTTCCGTCTGTGATCCTGTGTTCTTGTTATAGAACTCATTTTAAAATGACAGCTGTGGACACATCCTCTACACTTCAGTGTGCCTAGGATGCTGCTACTCCAGAAAACAGCAGCAAACACCACTTAATGTTACGCCTTCCTCAATTTTTCAACTGGTTATTACTGGCAAGTGTCTGGTAATTAAGGTATTTAAACAGGTTTGATTTTTGCTGAAGGGATGGACTCTGTGTGACAGAGCTGACAATCAATGAGTACTAACAATTGTGCAATGTACAACTGCACATAATGTAGCAATGAAGAATAAGGAACACAGGTGCTTGGATATAGAAAAAACAGAAAAATAAACAGGTCATAAATCATGTTTGTGTTGCACACTCTCTCTGTTAAGTATTTTTGATGCTAAGCCACATACATCAGACTTTATCAGCTCCAAAACTGCACGTCTGTACAGAAATTGATCACCAAGCCTCGAGATAAATTAAGTGGTAGCTCTTTCAGTTGTGATAACCCGTGTCAAGTTCTTTTTGGGGCAGTGACGGAATATGTGACCTTAACTGCACCACCTCACTGAGCTGCTACCTTTGTGGGATCCTTATGTACATCTCTTGTAGAGTTGACTGGAGAGCACAATTCACTTTCCAAATGCACCGACTCACTAATAGTATGCTTATGCTAAAAAGAATGGATAAGGTGTTATAGCCAGCACAACAATGGCAAGATATTGTAACACTAGCTGCACAACACTTTGACACATATATATTTTCAAAATCTCATGCCTTTTCTTTCATCTTTCTTTTTGGTCTCTTGCAATAATAGTAACATGTGAACAACACATGTGGTAACTGACGTTATCGAACATTTAGTCTTCCCTTAATATGCCATAGACAGCTTCTTCTGTGGGCATTCATGATCAGTAAAAATGTAAAGTGTACTAAACGGTGAGCCTATCATTCCAAAACAAGCTGTTAGATTACTAGTTTGCATTTTGGGAGAGAAAATGTAATTGGATTTGTATCTTTCTGATAAAGAAGCATTTACAGTTTCTACTGTAGTACTAGGGTGTTGTACCGTGTTAGCCATTATGAATGTAGAGAAAAGCCAAGCAAAATGACACCTTTTATTGGCTAACTAGAAGGATTACAATATGCAAGCTTTCGAGGCAACTCAGGCCCCTTCTTCAGGCAAGATGGCTTTTCTCCAGTTTCTACTGCAAATGCAATGTGTGAAAAACATGTTTACAATCTACCCGTATACAATTAGGATACAAATGCCTAGTAAAAACTGTATTTACAACGTGCTTAATCATGTGGTTCAGATAACTGGCAATGGAACATTAATCGGTGATGTAAACAATCAATTGTCTACTGCCAAAGGTACTGCCTGTTGGCACAAACCTTGTCCTAACAAAATCACACTCAGCATACATTTTTCATATTGCGAAAAAACTGTTGCTTTTCCCCATGATAAAAGTTAAGAAATCTTTGTGCAAGGAAGTGTTCAGGAGCAACTGGAAGTTTTAAACAAAAACCAACCACAGAAAGGTACTGATCTGTCACAAAAGCTCACAATTGGGTTTTAGCAAAGAACACTGATTTTTATATTTATACTGATGCATAATACTCACAGTCTTGCCCTTTAAGAACTTCATTCTATGAATATTTGAATCAACGTCTTCACCCAGCTGTTCCCTAAGGCCCCTCCAAGCATACCCAATGCTGTGCATTTCCACTGAACACATCAGAGTCATTGTTACAAAGCCCTGGAAAGAGAAGAAATCTATCAAAATAGTAGCTACAAGTGCTTGCAAAGGTTAAAGAAAAGATATTTTCAGTCCTACCATTTGACACATTAGAAAAATACATTTTAAAAAATTCTTACATTCTTAAGTGTCAAAAATTTCCATTTTCCTCATCATCTGGAACAAGACTGAAAACCAAAACGTTTCAGTCACTGCTTGCTAGTGTGGTGATGCTTGGTGCTGCATTTGCTTTATGTTTACCATTAAAATTAAGAACAGAACATTTGTCTTTAAATATATTCCATTAAAGCTGCTAACTGACCTTTGGCTGATTGTACAAAACATGACCTTAAAATAGATAAGAGGCATTAGTTGTTTTTGGATGCCAAGCCCACACTATTGAGCATCTGCTTATTGAGTTTCGTCTGTGCATTGCTTACCAGCAGGCCTATTTATGTCTGTAAAGAATTGTGGGAACCCAGGGACCATTTTTGCTACATCTCTATAATGCTAAAAGTTTGTCTCCCTGCTTTTAAGTTATTAATCTTGCACTATGTCCTCACTTGTTAACAGCTTGTGGATGGTGCTGTAAGCTACTGTGTAAAAGCCACATAAAAAGTAATTTTTATAATTAACATTTAACATTATAAAATCCCACTTTATTAAATTTCAGAATATTTAAATATAATGGAAAACAATTAAAGCCAAGACAGCTAGAGTGGAAAACAAAACACACAGACACCTCAAGTCAGACTAAGCAATTATTTTGGGAAAGAAAGGTAACATTTTTTGAGTTAAGTGTTTTTTTGGGGCAAAATGTGTGGGAAACTACATTACTTAGACTGGATAATGCTTATACTTTAATGCCTACAATTCATTAAAATTCTCATTTTTTTAAAACATAAAATTCTTGTCAAACTGTTAGAACCACTAGTATAGCAACATGTAAACAAGACTGAACAAAAACGTGAATGTGATTAACACACCTTAACATTCACAAGTTTGGAATCTTACAGGAAAATATCACTTTTTGATAGAAATTTTATCATCACCATACAATTAATCCGATTATAAAATACAGCCAGGACTGTAAATGGCTATTACTGCTTGAAATGACATTTATTTTTCATATATGATTGCAAAGCCCTATGTGTTGTTTTGCAAAATGAGGGCTATTCAATGCAACAGCTTACCAAAAAACTAAAGATTTCATGCAAAGGTGTCTACTACTATTGAGAAAATGTGCCCTCGGTCACCTTTGTTGTCAGCAGTTTAGACCTTAATGGCTGTGTGTTGAGTTATTTTGAGGGGACAGCAAATCTACACTGTTTTACAAGCTGTACATTACATTGTGTCATATCTTCAGTGTTGTCCCATGAAAAGATATAATAAAATATTTACAAAAATGTGAGGGGTGTACTCACTTTTGTGAGATACTGTATATATAATTTTTTTTTTTTTTTTAAAACCAAACTTAGTTTTCTAATTTCTATATTTTTCCCAAAACACAGAACTTGGGAAATAACACATCACTTAAATATCCCAGAAGTCCCATTAAAAACAGAAGCTGGTTGGAACAAAAACCTGCAGCAACAGGAAGGCCACAGGACCGAGGTTGGAAAATACGGATTTAAAGCATTTAAACATGGTTAAAAATGAGCTAAGAGAGTTTATCATTAAGACACTAGAATAATAGATGGCTTAAAATAGGGCTTTACAGTCATCTACATATTATAAATGAAATTATTTCAAGCAGCAACAGTCATTTCCAACATTAGTACATCTTGACTATATTTTTAAACCAATTTAAAAGTACCTTGATAAAATAATATCAATTTAACTTTTGGGTGAATTTAAACTTCTCAACAGTAGTGTACAATGCTTTCTACTACCACTTACACACAATTGTTGCTCAGAGTTAGAAAAGGAAAGGTAAAATGTTTAGAAGCAGTAAATATAATTGAAATGTAAACTAAATGCCACAACTTTACTGGTAATATATATTTCTAGAAGCTAAAATGAATACATACCACATCAGAACTAAGCAAAGAACGCTGTTCAATAGATTTAGCCCCAGAAATGTGTGCTAGAGCAGCTGCTAAGGCTTCAACAGCTCCTCTCTCCTCTATCAATTTTTCAGCTGCTGATCGAAAATAACCAACTGCAGAGGGGGGAACAGCATCTAGAAATCTGAGGAAACAGATGGAAAATTAATAAAAAATATTTCACTGAAAAATAAACAAATAGTATGATAAATCTACAGTTGATTCCACTGAGAACAGAATCAACTCAGTGAGTAAAGGAGAAGACCAATGAACTAAGTTTTGTACATTCAAATTTCTCCACTGTGCACGGAGATGTAATGCTACTTTGCTTGATTTGCCTCCATGCAAAGAGTAGGAAAAGCTATTTCTAAAGACTATACACACATATACATATATATACACATATATACACATACATACACATTTTTTTTTGTTCTTTATTTCGCCTTATACAATTTTTTGTATTAGGAATTTGTATAAGTTTTCGCATACCCCTTGGGGTCAGAGCGCAGGGTCAGCCACTGTACAGCACCCCTGGAGCAATTACAGGTTAAGGGTCTTGCTCAAGGGCCCACCAGAGTAGGATCTCTTTTGGCAGTGACGGGGTTTCGAACCAGCAACCTTCGGGATACCAGCACAGATCCTTAGCCTCAGAGCCACCACTCCGTCCAAACATTTTTTTTTTTGTCAGGAATCGATTTTTATTTAGACTGTATAAAGAAAACCTTCCAGTATTTATTTCACAAGAAACCACTCCCTCAAGCATACAAGACGACGAAACAAGAAAATACTAACAAAGCCAAATTATACAATAAGCTAATTAGGCTGGTAATTACTAGCTTTCTGTCTACTCGGCTGGACAAGGGAAATGGGACTAGTCAATGCCAATCTTGACTAACATTCATCTGCTGGTCCCTGCAAAAGACTGGCTATGGTTAAGGAGTAAACCATTTTGAGATTTATACAATTAAATCAAATCCCTGATAAGACACAACATGGGACAAAGTATTACTATGGGATTACCAAAAACATACAAACCTTGGAAACATAACAAAAAAAAAAAAAAAAAAGAATACAACCATTCAGTCAATCAAGCTTTGTTGCGTCATATTTTGTCTTCAAAAACCAAACAAATGACAAAATGAATGTTTGTATATTTGAATTCAGCAATAAAGTACGTTTTTATTTACCTGCTGACTTTGTGTTTGTGTCTCCATTATTACATATTTTTGTTAACAAGGTGTTGTGTTGTATTTAGTAGGGAGATGTTATTGCTTTGCGCCTTTCCCCACCATAACCTATTGTCTGTAGGGCAGGAGCAAAAGCATTAGATTTGTGAAAAATTTTGATCTCTGGTTTTTGACGGATCTCAACGTTTGAGGGTGCCCCGATACTGAAAAAAAATCGATATCTTGATGATGGGTTTGTCTTAGGATGTCTTCAGGATGGTCCAGAGTTAAAATGGTTGGACGGAAAAATACCAAACTCGAAACTAAAACATGTTATGAGATGACGATGTGCTGATTAGTTTTTGAGCTAATTGTGCAAGAAAAAGAGGCACTCTAGAGGAACTCACAAATACCGCAATTCTGCAATTAATTGTGAATTCTTCTTGTCAACTGTTAAGGTAACGACCTATTTTATGATCCGAAAGATCAGCAGAGTGGTAAATGATTAATGAAATGTTATAGAATAGTTCAGTGCAACTTAGTTCCTACCGTGCAAAGCCCATTTAAAAAATAAATAAATAAATAAAAATATATTGCCAGAATAGACAAACCAAATATAACCCCTGGCCAAAATTATGGAATCAATACTCTTGGAGGATGTTCAATCAGCTGTTTTACTTTGTTGCAAAAACAACTCGCAGATACAACACAAAACTATTTTATTTAACAGCTGAACATTTTGGCATTTTGAAATGCCTCAAAAAATTTAATTACCAATTGTTGTAATTAATGGCACATTTTTTATGTTCAGACCAAGTAGAGAAAAAAATTATGGAATCACCCAACAAATTATAATTAGTACTTTGTTGTACCTCCTCTGGCTTTTATGACAGCTTGAATTCTTTGAGGCATGGACTTCACTAATGAAAACAATACAGGGTGGTCCAGATCTAACTATGCAACATAAAATTAAATCTGGACCACCCTATATTCTTCATCAATCAGGCTCCAGCTTTCTTGTATAGCAGTTGACAGATGAGCTTTGCCGAGTGGGGCCTTATCATGGACCATTTTGTTTCAATCTGCACAATAAATTTTCAGTCGGATTGAGATATGGACTGTTTAATGTCTTTGAAGTGGATGTCTTTTCTGAAGTAAAGTTTTAGCTCTCTTTGCTCTGTGGCAAGATGCATTATCATCCTGATAAATGACTTCATCATCACCACACCTACTTTTGATTGATGGAATGAGAAAAGTGTCCAAAGTTGCAATGTACACCTGTGCATTTACTGTAGTGGTAATAATTGCCATCTCCCCAATTTTTTTTTTTACTTGACATGCAACCACATATCAGCAATGAGTGTGGAAATTTTCTTGTTTTGTTCAGGCAGTCATCTTTACATGTTTCACTGGAACGGCACCAAACAAAGGTTCAGCACCATCTCCTTGGCCAATGTAGATCTGTGATTCATCACTGAATATTACTTTCATCCAATCATCCACAGTCCATGACAATTTCTCTATAGCCCAATACAACCTTGTTTTCTTCTGTTTAGGTGTTAATGCCAGTTTATGTTTGCCTTTTGTGTATGTAAACCCCATTTCCTTAAACAATTTCTTACAGTTTGGTCACAAACACCGACTCCTGTTTCTGCCCATTTGTTTTTCATTTGTTGTGCATTTTCTATTTTCCAGGCATATCACTTTAAGTTTTTTGTCCTGATGCTCTGACTTCTACCTTCGTCTACCTGTAGGTTTCCCTTTTCCAGCTTTCCTATTTTGTATGTACTTGTTCCAAATTTTAGACACAGCTGACTGGGAACAACCAACATCTTTTGCCACATTCCAAGCTGAATTACCTTCTTGAAGGAGTTTTGTAATCCTTTCCATTGTTTCAACTGACAGCGCTCTTATTTCTTGTCAGTCAGCCTCGGTAAGGTCTGCAAGCACTCTCTTAAGTGCACACTAATTGGCCTATCTAGACTTGTGCAGGTATTTGTTTTAGAAATGCAAATTACCAGGTGACTGCGTAATGTTTTCCTCATTGTTGATTCCATAATTATTTTCCCTGTACTTGGTCTGAACAAAAAAAATGTGCCATTAATTATATCAAAAAATTAAATGAAATTGTTGTATGTGTTGCAATGTTTAGCTGTCAAATAAAATAGTTTTGTGTCATATCTGTGAATTACTCCAGAAGTACTCCATAATTTTTGCCAGGGGTTGTAGTCACTGCCAGTATGTAGTTTACTCCCATAGTCCTATATGCGTAATTGTGGATGTGTATACCTAGAAGAACTGATGCTGTTTTAAAGGCAAAGAGTGGTCACACCAAATATTGATTTGATTTAGATTTCTCTTCTGTTCATTCAGTTTGCAATGTTAATTGATAAAAATAAACTATTAATACTTATGTAAACATTGTTAAGTTTACAGCATTTTTTTTCACATCTGCCTAAAACAATTGTACAGTACTGAAGTTCATCTGACATTCAAGCATGAGTGCAGTACTTTTGTTCAGTACTACCAATACTATGAAAAAGCTAATACTGTTACATTTTTGGAATTTTGGTATTTACGTCGTGCCAAAATATTGGTCCTTGTGATATCTCCATTTGCCTATGCATTTCAAATCACAGGCAAATGGGTACTGTGATTTAGTAGATCTTGTTTCTTTGGAACAGAAATCTCCCAACCTCCCCCCACCACTATCACCTGCTTTTACTGAATTATACTGTTTAATACAAATATGTTCACATTTCATTTTGGATTAAAAAAAACTGTCATTTTGAAACTCTCAATTAGACTACTTTGTTCGCCCTAAATTTTGGTTTGCGATAACACAACTGATCAGCTAGTCAGTAGAAATGGCAGATTTCCATTCCTAACATGCATGGTCTATCTTTACAGATTGATCTTCTTACGGTTAAAATCAAGTTATTAAAGCATACATTGTTTCTATGACAGATACAATCACAATATCAAACTGACTAAGTCACTCCATATCTCATCAGCTTGATTGTTGACTGAATGCGCAGATAGCTTTTACTGTTTTTTGTTCATTGAAGGTTAACATTCCTACAGTAGCTTGTACATGTAATGCTAAAAAAACAACTGCACCCACAATCCTGAATGCATTTAATACTTGAAAACAACTTGCGTAATCTAACCAAGGATGACAGGGAGCAAGAATCAATCTTGTTAGCACTGACACTGCCACAGAGGGGTATGTGGCGAGTTAGGCTGCATAAACCCACAATCAGTGCATTTACTCCCAATTTCGACTCACAAATCAAACTTAACTGCATGTCTCTTGGTTACGGAAAGAAAACTGGAGTACCTGCATACACAGGTAGAATATGAACATTTGAAAACAAACGTGACCAGGTCGGAATATGAACCCAATTTCCTGATACTGTAAAATTACAAAACTCACTGGTTCAATCCCCAGGAGAATTCCACTGTAAAGTGAACAAAACTGAACAGGGAAAAACAGGTAATGTAAGTGGGCAAATTGGATTTGTAACTGGTTCTGAGGGTTGGGGGGGCTCGAGAGAGAGAACTGAACAAATGCAACAATGTCTAGCATATTGCTTTAGAAAAAGCTACGAAAATGGATACCTGACAGCATCTTTGCTGGAAGCTCTGATAATATCATTTGCAGTTGGGACACCCACTCGCTTGAATGTTATTCCCTATATGAGAGACAAAATTAAAAATTTTATTAAAAATAGTACATGTGGAATATTACATGAAATGCAAGAAGTTTAGGAAAAAAAGCAGGAAACCAACTGTATACTTGTACATAAACACAAAAAGATCAACAAACAAAAGAAAAAAAAATACAGCCAATAATAAAGAGTAGCACTACTATGTCAAAACTGTATGGCTCTCTAATTAATATTGTTTTTATCAGTATGCTGCTGCTGGAGTATGTGAATTTCCCATTGGGGATTAATAAAGTATCTATCTATACATACGAAGACTTACTGAATATAACATTACTTGAAAATGAAGATATTAAACTCTGCTTTACTGTCTAATTTGAAATACCTAATACTGACTAAGTTAAACTATTACAGACAAGAAGAAGTCAGACACAGCTTTAAGAAATATAAGGAACATAAGGCTAAAATGAAATATAAATTTGCATATTCTTGTAGTATCAACAAACAACTTTTTTTAGCAACATCAAAAATTTAAATTTGTGCTTTTTTTTTCCTCTAGTCTAACTGGAGCTTTTTATTTTTCTTTATGTAACCCTGGCCATCAGACCGTACCTTGTTCTTTGTTAAGTATTATATAATATTATTACTTAATCTTATGTTTTATATTGCTTTTATTTCATTTTGTAAAGCACTTTGATCTACATTGTTTATATGAAAATGTACTATATAAATAAATGCCGTTTACTTTCTAAACATCAACAGTATCTGAAAGTAAAGATATAGTAGGTCAGCTCACTGAAACTTAGTGATTAGCTTTTGTTAGTTAGTAATGTGCAAGAAGCTTCCAAAGATGAACATACAGCTCTTGTCTCCACAAATCGCAGCTGGTCTTCCTCCTTGCGCTGGTAAAAGCAGATACAGACTCCGGTGCGTCCAGCTCTGCCTGTGCGACCAGATCGGTGAATGTATGACTCAACATCCTAAAACAAAAGGATACAATCATTATGAAACAGAAGGAGATTAATTTTAACAAACACTCAAGGACAACCTTCATAGTACAAAGATATAGAAACACATTTACTTTGCATGACTAAGTAGTCTTGTGAAATTCATTTGTTATAAAATTCATCAATACGCTTAATTTAGAAAAAGTACATACAGGTCAAGTACTTGGTTGGTAAATTATGACATGTGTGAATAAATCTAGCAACTAACTTATTTCAAATGTTTTAATGGTATGGGCAGCTTAACAAAAGCACTTACCACAAATTTTGCAACTTACCGTATATACTCTAATATAAGCAGAGTTTTTCAGCACCCAAAATGTGCTGAAAAACGTCACCCTCGGCTTATATTCGAGTCAGGTCCCGCTGCCCGACAGAAAGCTGGAGTGTACAGTACACACAGGCAGGCATGCATGTGCGCCAGAGAGACACACATAGGCAGACGCGCGCCAGAGAGACACACACACACAGGAGCAAGAGAGAGATACCATATTGTTTTTGTTGACCCTCTTCTCCACTTACAGAGCTAGTTTACTGTTTGTTTTTTTAAATAAATACTCAAATATTTAACCTCCTGATGCCTCAATTAATGAACGGGAATTTTATTGGTATTTATTTTGATTATTGAAACTTACCAGTAGCTGCTGCATTTCCCATCCTAGGCTTATACTCGAGTCAATAAGTTTTTCCAGTTTTTTTTAGGTAAAATTAGGTACCTCGGCTTATATTCGGGTTGGCTTATACTCGAGTATATATGGTACAAGAAAAACTTTCTACAATAAGAAGTCCAATTCGATACAGCAAGTGTGGAAAAAAAACAGCACAATAAATCACTGTGGCAGTTGAGCAATCACCAGAAATGTGAAATATTACAGAGCATGTGTCACATTATGCAAAACAAAAGAAAAAAAGGGTGCAAATTTGGCTAGTAGGATTATTGACTTTTTGGTGTGTTGCACAAGGAGCTTATCTTAAAACATATCTCAGCAGGGTTTCCTCAGTGTAATACAGATTAAAAAAAAAAGATTTCAATACTGTGAATTGATTTCTTTCATTAGTGACAACTCCCATGAAAATACACCCCACCTGACCCCAATACACAAAAGGGCAATCACGACAAAGAGGAGAATCAAGTAAGGAAATGTGGCATTAGCATGACTGACATTTTAATTCAGCCTGTTTCTCCAAAATACATTCAAGACAATTCCAGTTTGCACTTACAGAACCCTGCATTTCAGAGTAATAAACTTTGCTTCTTTTGCAGGGCTCAAGTCTAAATAATTCTATTAAGGAAGTCAGTTAAAAATATGTATTGTGCAATTTTACTGACTCATAACAAGTTGGAGAACATCTGAATGATCTCATGCAAGACGGCATGGTTGCAACCCTCAGGTGACACCCACTCTAACTAGGCACTGAATTAGAATCAATCTTCAATATCTAAATGCATCAATCATTTCTAGACACACTATGAGAACACCATGAACACAAAAGTCACTCAGAATTATGGTTATTGCTTACCTTGGGTGGTGAGCACTGAATGACTAAATCAACCTCTGGAATGTCTAGCCCACGAGCTGCCACATTTGTAGCAACCAGGACCTCAAAAGAGCCATTTCTGAATCCCTTTAGTGTAATTTCTCTCTGCTTCTGTGGAATGTCTCCATGCAAAGACTGGGTATCCTATAGTGGTAAAAGGGGAGAAGTCATAATAAAAGTTGTCATATAACATGCACTATTTCTACTTTGATATTTATTACTACTGTGACAGATACAAAAAACAAGGTCCAGAAAGAACAGCAAAAGTAGTTTTAACATAACACCTTTGTTGAAATTTGTATTTTTTTAGGTAAAACTTAAAATAAACAAATCACATCCACATTTTTTTCACAATTAATAATGCCTAATAAAAAAGTTCTACACAAAAACATGAATCACATTATCCCAATTTTTATTTATACAATCACCCCAACCAACAGGGGAAGTTTCCCTATAGTGATAGTCACACAAATACTTGAAATAACAAAAGCAGAAAAATGTTAGCTAAAAATATGGATACACAAAGACTCATTAATACATTTGCCTATGTGTTTATAATGTGTTTATAATGTGTACAGAAGGCACATACATTAATAAACTGAAAAGTGCTACTGATTTAAATTCTGTTAATTGTATTCATTTAAATAGGTGTCTTAATGACCTTCTACTGTTGTAGCACAAACAAAGAAAACCATGAGAGTTTGTGGACTGGGATGCATTAGTACCCTTTAATCCTATGTTTTTTTTCTTGCTTTCTAAATATTTTATTAACTCTTTTAGGGCTAATTTTTTTTTTTTGTTTTTCTCCCAGGGCTGAATATTTTTCCAAAAACCAACTTTAAAAAAATAAAAAAATAAAAAAAAGAACACAAAGCAATGGTTTAACATATCAAATCAACAAAAAAATATTTATTTTTGACAAATGTTACTGTCTTGCATGTTGTATGAGCCTGCATACTATATGATTTCGCATACATGTTACACAGTAAAGTCCTGAAAAGTATGGTATCTCTCAAAGTAGCCAATTGCATGCACTGCCACATTACACTGCTTACAATATGTGTTGCACTGGTGCCTCCTTTTCAATTGTCTGTTGCTGCACACAACACAGTCAGGTTTGTATTTTTTGTCCTCGTATGTTGCAGGAAAGTGGCGCTCAGTCAGCCTGTCTGGCACTGCTCTTTGTGATGGCCTTCCTCGCTTTGCCAAAGGCACTGCAACATACTGCCAGCAGGCTTTCAACCACCTTCTTGCGGAAATCTGCTGCAGTCATAGTGCTGTCACTGTTTACCTGCTTGAACAATATATAGCCATTTGTAACTGCAATCTCACGCATGCAATGGTACACAGTGTAGTACCACTTAGTGGACTTAAGGCCGTAAATGTATGACCACAGCATCTGATCCAGTCGATCAACTCCAGTCATTTTACAGTTATACTCCTCAAGTGCAACTGGCTTGTCCAGCTTTCTACCTTCTGGGTTTCCCTTTTGACAAATAACTTTCTCACATATATTGCTAGTGTGTACTGTAATAATAATACATTTATTTATATAGCACCTTTCCCATGCTCAAGGCACTTCACACAGTTTAAGATAGAACGGCAGGGTATACAGTATATAGCATTATACAAACCAGATAAAGAAAATTAAGACAGTAAATTCAGAGAAAAAAAAGCCTAACAGACAACATAATTGATGGTCTAACACACACACACACGTTACATGAGCATCTTGACAAAGTTAAACTGAGAGAAGGGTAGTAAAGTCAAGTAGAGCTAAAAGCCTTCCTGAACAGATGAGTTTTTAGTTGTTTTTTTAAAAGAATTCATGGAGTCAGCTGACCTGATTAATTTCAGTAGGTCATTCCAGAGTCTGGGCGCTATATAGCTGAAGGCCCCGTCACTCATGGAGTGTAGATTAGTGTGGGGCATAACAAGATTGCCAGAATCAGGGACCTTATTGGGCGGACAGGCACATAGTGATGGAGAAGGTCAATGATGTAGTTTGGCGCAAAGTCGTTTAAGGCTTTGTAGGTTATTAGTGGGATTTTATATTCGATTCTGTAAGACACAGGGAGTCAGTGAAGGCGGAGCAGGATGGGTGTGATGTGCTCGCTGCTGCTGGTCCGTGAAAGGAGTCTTGCAGCCGAATTTTGAATAAGCTGGAGCTGTGATATAAAAGATTAGAAGGGACACCTGCCAGCAGCGAGTTACAATAATCGATGCAGGATGTGATAAAAGCATGGACAAGTTTCTCAGCATTAGAAAAGGAGAGGAAGGAGCGAACAAGGGATATGTTACGGAGGTGAACGTAAGAAAGTTTCTTAATGTGGTTTATGTGGACGGAATAAGAAAGGGAGGAATCAAAAATGACACTAAGATTCTTTGCAGTAGAGGCAGGTCTGATGAGATCACCGCCAAGATGGACTGGGAAGGAGCTCATTTTATTAAGCTGCACTTTAGTCCCAATTTGCAGGAGGCCAGTTTTATTGCAATTTAATTTTAAAGAGTTCTACTCCATCCAGGTATCAATTTCACTGAGGCAGGTTGTGAGCTGAGAAAGCACTGATGAAGTTCCACTTTTAACATTGAAATAAAGTTGAGTATCAAATGATAACCCAGTCCATAGCTACAAATAATATGGCCAAGGGGAAGCATGTAAATACAGAAGAGAAGAGGGCCAAGGACAGAGCCCTGAGGAACTCCTTGTGTGACTGGTGCTGAGCTGGATCTGCTGTTGCCAAGACTAACAAACTCTTGCCTATCAGTCAGATAGGACTTGAACCACTGGAGGGCAGTGCCAGAGATACCCTGCATGTTCTCCATTCTGGACAGTTTAAGATGTCATGTCTGACAGTGTCAAATGCTGCACTGCGGTCTAATAGAATTAATATGCTGGTTTGTCCAGAGTCTGCTGCCATAAAGCAAATCATTGGTTACCCGTAGCAGAGCCCGCATGAAAACCGGATTGTCACCTCTTTTCATCTTCAGCCTGTCTGGCTTCAACTGTGAAGGCATGTGTCTCCTGTTCACCCTCACTGTGCCACAAGCTCCAATTTCCCTGCTCTGTAGCTCCATGAACAATTCTGGTGATGTATAAAAATTGTCCATGTACACAACATGACCAAAATGTTCATAGCCCTGAAGCAGCTCCTGCACAACCTGATTTGTCAAGGGACAGTTCTCTCTCTTTTAAAGGAATACATTCCTGTATGTCAAGGGACAGTTCTCTCTTTGAAAGGAATACTTTCCTGTATATGTAATTACTTTCAGGCAGAAACCAGTGTTTGCTTCTGCCAGTACAAAATCCTTTATGCCATACTTTGTGGGCTTGTCTGGCATATACTGGCGGAAAAAAAGGTGTCCCTTATATTTTATCATAGATTCATCCACAGACAAATCGCTGCCAGGCTGATAAAATTGTTTATAAGTTGGTTCCACAATGTCAAGCAGGGTCTGAACTTTATACATGGGGTTATAGCCTGGCTCACCCCTTGGGATTTGCTTCTGGTTATCACAGAAGTGAATAAAACTTTGCAGCAGCAAGTACCTATCACGTGGCATAGCCTGTCCAAAGCCACCAGGGGACAAAGCACGTTTGGACCAATGCTCCCTGAAGTTATATCACCAGTCTAGTGCCATCTCTATGTGTAATGCCACAAAGCCCTTCATCTTGTCTTTTGTTGTGGGTTTCCACTTTGAAAAACGAGAATGCGGTGCAAGTGCACCCGGCAATTCAAAAAAATTGCTCTGCATACCCGTTTGTCTCATCTGACAGTAGCTGAAAGGCAGCCTCAGGAAAGAACAGATTAAAGTAGTCCAGTGGCTGGTAATCTGTCATATCCAACAGCAAGCAATGCTGTCTTGTCTCTATTGTCTAGCCAGTTTGGCTCCCACGGATCAATGTCTGGGTATTCCTCCCACACAAACCTTACCGTAGGTGCATCGGCTGCACGAATGCGTTCAGCTGGCAGCCAATCAGCTGGGGTGGCATCGGCTGGTGTTTGATCAGCTGATGCCAGTTCCTCACTCTCTTGCTCGATCTCCTGATCACTCTCAACAAAATCACATTCTGAAAAATCAGAGTCCGACTCAGCGATAATGCACAAAACATTGTTGAGTATTTTCTTTTCTGCACTCACTTCGCTTCCTCATGAGAGGTCGATGCCATCTTGCCTTTGTTTACATTTCGTAATTCACACACACGCAAGGATTAGATGCCGAGCCAATTAGTCTAACGTTCCTCCAAGCAGATAGGGAATGACTGTGACATAACATTGAGTTTTGTCACCATTAACAGCCGATTGTTGCCCTCTACCCTTGGATGTCGACTTTTATCAACATGCGCCCTCAACCCCTCCTGTCGACAAAAGTCGACATCCACCCTAAAAGAGTTAAACCAGGCTTGTTAAGTGCTACAAATAGTCCACAACTAATTTACATACGTGGTACTATGATCTTATAAGACATTAAATGAATTCATTCTTAAGAAATAAGGGAAGCGAAATAAAACAAAAGACGCTTGAGACTGAATCAAATCCCATTCTTTAAAGTTTAACAAAAAATACACAACATTAAATACATAATTTAATGTCAAAAAAAAAAAAAAAAAATTAACAGCTGCACTAAAAGTAGTTTAACAAAAAAAAAAAAAAAATACTGACCAGTCAACAACATATACATTCTATTCAAAATTGTCTGGAAACTACCAGAATTTTTTTTAGGTTTTTTTTTTTTTTTTTTTTTTAAATATAAACTTGGAGCGTAAGGTTATTCCCAGTTTGGTCAGGAATTCTAATGTGTCACTTAAAAAAAAAATCATCTTAAATGCTATAGGCAGCTAACAGTTTTTATAAACAAGTACACTGAGGCATCAACAAAAGAAGCTGGCATACCTGCTTAATTGAGGCGTTGATGGCCAATTCATTTGCTTCTTTCTTTGTCTCACAGAAGATAATGGTACGCCCGTGGCTTCCACTGTATACTTGAATGACATCCCCAATTACTGCTGCTCGTTGAGACCAATGACATTCAATTGCAAGGTGCTACATAAGAAATGGTAAGAAATGCTAGAATTAGAACACTGGGTTGAATGTAGCCTCAGTTGCCTTCTGTTGATGACTTAGCCCATCTGCATATCTGAGTGCCATTTATACTTTACAAAAGGAAAAAAGAAGTCAATCTGCTGCCACAGTGGTTACCATGGATTAGAGTTGCATTGTGTGTGTGTGTAGTTTACATATTTGCTCTGTGATGCTTGAAATTTTCTCTGAATACTCTTGTTTACCTACTCTGCTCTAAAGATGCACAGTTAGGACATTAACAGACTCTAAACAAACACAGTACCAGTTTCTGTAGCAGTATGTCAATGTCTGCACATTTGTGTATTCGTCTACAACTAAAACTTTACCTGACCAGTTTCATTTCTTTCTAATTTTACATGTAGATTGTTTTTAGTTATGCAATCAATCGAATGCAATTTTACAGGAGTGGAAGAAAATAATTTTGGTAATCATTAACCAAATACAAAAATATGCATTGGAAAAATGTGTTTCTGAACCAAGAGATGTATGAAACAAGAGTTGAAGTATTAACATTGCAGTAAAATAAAGCATATGAACTGTACTAGGACGCTGCACATCAATGCAAGGCCAGCATTGCACACTTGAAGTATATTTCCTTTGGAAATTTGAATTGAAACTAAGTTTAGTACCTCTTTCATATTCCCTGCACCAAACAGTCATACAGATGATACAGTAAGCACCGAGTGCTACTTGCACAGAGCCAACAATATGGAGAGAGTGCTTTGACAATATGTTATGACAAAATTTAGAAGACAACTTTGGTATATCTGACATTAATGTTGATTTATTACTCGTAAAAGTATTTATTTACGTTATACACTTGCTTTGATGGGTCAAGCTCTAGTTAAACTTTAGTAAAACATATCGTTTCTCACTAGTAAAAGCTAACACTGTTAACACCAGATTTCCTGTTGTTACTAAATCGCATTCAGCTGAGCAGCCTATTTCTCCTTTGACTAACAAAATTAAAAGTAAATATAGCCACACTTCTTACATAATCATTTACTCTTCAAGAGCGACAACAAAAGACAAAGCACACTTCTATCATACTTCATACACAGCAACTCAATATAGGCAAGTCAAAGGTAGTGAAGCATCTTGCCTATTAAGTGTAGAAACTACATGGTAAACTATTTCTTTTGAGGTTTTTGTAACTTTTTATAAAGGCAAAAGAGAACATGATAAAACCAGTAACAATCACAAAACTTCGCCTTAACTAGAGTACGTTTTTGTATATACACTATAAGGCTCTCCTCTGGAGACAAAGACTCTCTTATAGGCAGAGTGCCTTCAAATTACCTAAGGTGAAATTACACTTAGTCTACAACCAGGAATTGACAAGTCAATGTTTTTTGTAATTAGGTCAGATTGCAGAAATAGTTGCAGTAGACCATTTTTTTTTGTGCAAAATTTCACAAACCCATTTTGACCAAGTTACAGTTTAAAGACAACAAAAGTACAGGCAGTCCCCGGGTTATGTACAAGATAGGGACTGTAGGTTGTACTTAAGTTGAATTTGTATGTAAGTCGGAACAGGTACATTATTTTAATAAATGCTATTGTTCACCGACTGTAATAAGTGCTCTGCCAATGAATGATGGAGTTTCACCTCTATTATTTCTACTTTATTTTCAATGGTGATGGTTTTTCTCTTCTTTACTGTATCACCAGCACTTGCATCAGATTTGTGTTTCAGAGACATTCTTGAAGGGTGAAGACAAAAGGTTAAGATGAGCTCTTCTGCACAGCACTGTACAGCTATCACAGCAGGCAGGCATCCCTCGTCAGCACGTCTGGTGTACTGACAAGAGACAACTTCCTGCTATGTACGTAACAGTACAAGCAGGCTTGCTATTGAGAATGAATGGGAGTAGCAAGGGGCGGTTCACCACCCACCTACCACACAGTCACCTCCACTACAGTATGCAGCGTGCATCCGCCCACCAAGAATGAACACGGTGCGGCCAAAGGCGTGTAGTGAACCGCACACCACCGCCCCCATTCAACAGGCAGCCACCTGAAGCACACTACAATGCTACCCCCCGCCGCCCCGTTCACCCTCAATGGCCTCCGTTCAGCCACAACCGAGTCACCGCTTGCAGCATTACCAGCCAGCCACCCATCCTACACCCAAATGCCCTACACCGCTCCATCCAGTCAGGAGCAGTAACTGCGGTGGCGTAGTGGGCGGACAGCGAACCGCCCCATTAAGCCTCCGTCCTGCACACGAGCGATAGCTGTGGCCCCAGTGACTATGGACCACGGGTCACTGCTCGTTTGCCGCCAGGAGCCGCCCGAGGAACACAGGGACACTACACTGCACGAGCAGCAAAATCGCACCCCTCCAGCCACTAATTGCAGCGTCCTCCAGCCAAAGATGACGGAGCAGCAGTTAATGAGGCGCATGCGTCACAGCTGCGGCCTCGTTCGTAAGTCGTAGGTCGGATGTCTGTAACCTGGGGACTACCTGTATTATGAACATATAGAAAACCAAATGGATAAAGCAAAAGAGAAGCAAAAGTGGACAGGTACTTGCACTGAAAAAAATTAACCTAAACAGATGGAATTTACTTGAAGAGTTGAACTGATACTAGAACTATGCCAAGCCAATTTATTTTTCTTATCATGCTCTTTAATAAAATGAAAAAAACTACAAATTTTACACATCACATGATTAACAGAACAACAAATACAAATTAGGATAAACAGGGAATAAACTTCCAGCATTCATCCTACCATTAAAGTAAAGCAAACACAGGGATGGTATCATTAGGATTTAAATTGATACTAATATCGGTACCGATACTTACTGATACTCTTATCGATACTACTCTCCATAATATGGGGGATAATGTGTCACTTGAAGGGGGGGGTGGTAACTGGGGGTAAGGGGTGTTCATCTCCCTACAGTTGTTTTTTTTTATGTATGAAGCATAAATATCAAAATTCAAACACTCATGTAGGGGAATAATTTGGTCAAATAATAGAGTGTAAGAAAGGAGAAAAAAAAACTACAGATTACAGTGACAGTCCAGCATCATTTGATCTACAATACAAACACAGCTTTCATAACTTGTAAACGCCTAATATTGCTCCAAACGTTTGGTTTGACATAACCGACAGGGTGGCCCAGCCTCCAATCAATCCCATGACGTCGCATAGTGTACATGAACTTCCTGAAACGGGCACAGCGATGTATTGACCAACAAGGAGATAATTTTCAGCATCTTCTGTAAATGCGAGTACCAAATCTGATTATCTTTCTCTTCACCACATAATACAGTCATCTCAGTGGAGGCAGGCCACTTTTTCATAGGCCACCCTGTATTTAATGAAAAGTGGTTCTTCAAGTAGCCCTTCATGTCTGACAAACCTGTCCTGTTACTATTCAGTAAGGAATGAAGTTGTGCCCTGACAAAAACTAAAGGAAAAAAAAATCTAAGAAGAGGCCAATTAAGATATTTCTTTAGAAGCGGTTCTAGAAAAAAAGAAAAAAAAAAAAAAACATCTGTAAAATATACTACTCCTCCCACTTCTTTGGAGACTGGTTAAATGGATCAATTAGAGAAACACCAGCAGATGTTTAACTGCCAATTACTCAGTTTACTGGATTGATTAATGCTTACCTCAGTCACTTTTCAACTTATTAAAACACATTTCTTAGGAATTTTGGGCAGTTCAAATGTCATTTTTCATTACCAGAAGGTATTTAACAGACAAAAGTAAATTAAAAATAGAATTACAATGACGTTTATAGAATAAAATAAACTGAATACAACAGGTTCAAAACAAAAATACGTTATTAAATGGACTCAGTTAAAATTAAATACAGCACTAGGTCTTCAACATACACTTCCAGTCAAAAGTTTTAGAACATCTCACTTTCTCCAGTTTTTCTTTAAATGTAATCAGTTGAAATGCAATGAATGACCTAAAATGTTGAAAAGGTAAGCAGTAAACTGCCAGAGGATTACATTTAAAATTTAGGTTAGCAAAAACTGAAAAAAAAAAAAATTCACAATATTACAAACAATATAATACAAATGGACCTTTTCAGGGAACAACTAATAGGTTACAACCTTCAAATGTTCTGCAGCAATTAAAGCAAACTAAGCCTTGCATGTTGAAGCAAACAATTTGAACAGGTGTCCCAACTGCTGTTGATTACTTTAAAACCCTCCAACTGTCTGAAAGCAGAGTTGGAACAGACTGTGTTACTACACCTTCTGAAGTACATGGACAATACTACACTGCAGAAAGTTGTAAATTCCAGTGATAATTGCAAGAAAACAGCAATTAAATGAAATGAGAGAGCAGTATTACCCTCAGAAGTGTAGGCCTTTCATTGAGAGAAATTGCAAAAAAAAAGAAAAAAAAAAAAAAAAAAAGACAGTGAGTCCTGTGTCCTACACAATCCAAAGGCAACTGAAAACTGGAAGGAACTCTGATAGTAAGAGATCTGGCAGACCCAAAGTTACAACCCAATCAGAAGACAAGTTTCTGAGGGTCACCAGCTCACGTGATAGGCACCTCAAAGCACAACAGTTTCCAGCATAGCTTAACAGTGGGTGAAAAAAGCAAGTCTCAGTTTCTACTGTGAAGAGGAGACTTTGTGCTGCAGATTTGACAGGAAGAGTGGCAGTAAGAAAGCCATTCCTTAAAGGACAAAATAGGCATTTGAAATACCAGCTGTGGACTACTGCAGACTGGAAGAAAGTCTTATGGACCGATGAATCAAAATCTGAAATCTTTTGTTCATCATGTAGGGTGTTTGTACGCCATCAAGTTGGTGAAAGGGTGGTTCCTCAGTGTGCGACACCAACTGTCAAACATAAAGGAGGAAGTGTGATGGTCTGGGGTTCTTTTGCTATAGGCAGTGTTAGTGACTCCTGGAGCGTGACTGGCATTCTGATTCAAAAGTGTTACCACAGTTTGGCTGTCATATCAGCATTAGATGGCTACATTAATGAATCAAAAATTTGAATAAAATTTTGTACTCAATGATTCCTTGATATATTTTTTTTTATTGCCATTGTTTACTTATTTTATGCCAATGTAATATTGTCCATGTAGTACTTCAGAGGGTGTAGTAACACAGTCTGTTCCAACTCTGCTTTAAGACAGGCAGAGGGTTTTTGAGTAATCAACACAAGCTGGGACTCCTGTGCAAATTGCTTGCTTCAACTTGCAAGGCTTAATTTACTTTAATTGCTACAGAACATCTATAGGTTAAAATCAATTAGTTGTTACCGGAGAAAGGTCCATTTGTAACATTGTGAAATTTGCTTTATTCAGATTTTGATAACCTAAACTTAAATTTAAACCGCTGGTAGTTTACTGCTTACCTTTTCACTATTTTAGGTCATTCATTACATTTCAACTGATTTAATCTGAAGAAAAAACTGGTAGAACTGAGGTGTTACAATACTTGACAAATGTTTTACAACTTTCATGATAAATCATACAAAGTACAACCCCTGTGAAAAATTATAGAATCACTACTCTTGGAGGACATTCATTCAGCTATTTTACTTTGTTACAAAAAAGCAAAATCACAGATAAGACAAAAAACTATTTTATTTAATAGCTGAATATTCTGGCATTGTAAAAATACACCTCAAAAAATTAAATGATACTATTGTAATTAAAATTTTTTGCTCAGACCAAACTGAGGAAATAATTACAAAATCATTCAATGATGAAGAAAAAATTATGGACTCACCTGGTAATTTGCATTTCTAAAACAAATACCTGCACAATTCTAAACAAGCCAATTGAGTGCTTGCAGATCTAAATGAGCTGTTTGGTTGACTGACAGGAAATAAGGAAGCTGTCAGCTGAAACAACGGAAAGGACTTTAAAACTACTTCTAGGAGGTAATTCAGCATGGAATGTGGAAAAAGATGTTTCACCTCTTTTTGTTGTTCCCTGACAGCTGTGTCTAAAATTTAGAGCAAGTACATAAACAGGAAAGTTGGAAAATGGAAACACAAATAGAAGAAGGAAGAAGTCAGAGCATCAGGACAGAAAACTCAAAGCAATATACCTGAAAAATAGAAAATGCAAAACAAAAGAAATGAAAAACAAATCATCAGACGTAGAACTCAATGTTTGTGACCGAATTGTAAGAAATCGGCTGAAGGAAAAGGGATTTACATACAGAAAAAAGTCAAATGTAAACCATTGGCCAAGAAGCTGATGCTGGAACTTTTGTTTGGTGCAGTTTCAATGAAACATATAAAGATGACTGCCTGGACAAAACAAATAAATTTCCATAATCATTGTTGATACAGGGTTGCATGTCAGGTAAAGGACTAGGTGAGATGGCAATCATTACCTCTACAGTAAATGCACAGATGTACATTGGTATTTTGGACACTTCTCATTCCATCAATCGAAAGTAGGTTTGGTGATCAAGACATTTTTCAGAATAATACATCTTGCCACAGAGCAAAGAGCGTTATATCAACTGAATGACACAACCACCAAACCGTCCAGATCTCAATCTGATTAAAAATTTATGGTGAAAATTAAAAAAAGGCAATAAAGCTCCTTCCTGCAAAGCTGATCTATCAATTGCTATTCAAGAAAATTGGAACCTGATTGATGAATATATATTTTTATTAGTTAAGTCCATGCCTCAAAGAATTCAAGCTATCATAAAGGCCAGGAGAAGTACCAACTGTAACTTTTGGGTTAATGATTCCGTATTTTTTTCCTCATCGTTGAGTGACTCCATAATTTTTTCCTCTACTTGGTCCGATCAAAAAATGTCAAAATGGTCAGCTGCTGAAATAGTTTTGTGTCATATCTGTGATTTGTTTTTATGCAACAAAGTAAAATGGCTGAATGACCATCCACGAGTAAGGATTCCTAATTTTTGTCAGGGGTTGTAATAATGTCTGCAAGTTATAAATTAATAAACCTGTAGCCTTCTGTTTGCAGCCAAGGCACAGTTAATATGCTTTAAAAGTATTATCATGTAGTGCCATTTGAAAATTGTTACTTACGCTAGTATTGCTTTGAAAGACACTCGCGACATTAACTTTCCACGAAAAATTTCCTGATACACTTTTTTTTTTTTTATTAAACAGAAGTGATGCACACTTATATTAACTAGCAGCAATACAAGAATTTCTAAGAATGACTGCAGCTCTCACCCCTATAAACCAAAAAATAGAACTCTAAAGTACTTAAGACAAGGATTTAAAATACATGAAAAAATGCATTTTTACTGTTCCAGTAAATACACAAATCAAAGCATTCCCTTTAATGGTGCAAAAAAGCGTTTTTTGAAGCACATAGAGGGTATGTGACCACTACTGGTAGTAACCCGACTTAATGACTTCCATTCCAACAGTTTCCATAACTGGAAGTACATCCCTTACTTTAAATAATAAAAAAAAAAAATTTCCAAAAGGATAGGTTTAAAACACTCTTAAAACCATTATGTAAATTGCCATGTTGGTCTAGCTTTATTCTTGATTTGGGTGCAAGATGTTTCAGGGTTTAAATCAAAGCCAAGTCGGTCTCACTGTAGTTTGCAGTGTTTTAAAACATGTCTTCAATTTGCCATGAAGTTACCGTTTGTCTAAATGGAAGAAATGCGCTGCTTTTTCTTCTCACATTGTCAACTTTTTACATACGTATAAGGGGAAGTGTTTTTAAGACAGAAAGCTATGCAAAGATTCATAGGAATTTGAAATAAAGTACCTAATCAAATAGTTCCAAGTAGAAATATCTTTTAAAATCTTTTAAAAAATGCCTAGATAACACATTAAGGAAAATGAGCTATTAGTCAAGTTCCTTAGTGTTACACCCAATCATTTACACGGACTGTAAGAACAGTGCTAAAAGTGTTAGTCCTGTGTGTCACTCTGGCAACTGTATACACGCATCTCTCGCAAGCATTAGACCCAAGAATTGCTCAGGCTGTAAAAGTGCCAACAGCGTTAGTGCCGAATGCTGCACAGGAAACAGTATAGGCGTGTCATGCATACGGTGACAAGCTTGAGTGTTACTCGGGCAATGGTGCAGTTACTCGGGCAACGGTGCAGACACAGCCTCTCCTAGCCTCATAATGGCGTCTCGTAAGAAACATTTTTCAGCAACCCAGGTGTTACATGCTCTTGACAGTGATACAAGCAGTGATGATGAAGTCTGTGTCTTCAGGCAGTGAAACTGAAATGGACAGTGAAATCAAAAGTAAATCTAATGAATCCAAAAGTGACGCTTGTGTCAATCACACATATACAGTGTGCTGTTCAAAAGCTGATCAGTCTGGAAAGAAAATCCACAAGCAATCACGTTGTCGTTATCCCGACTGTGACATTGGATAGGTACTTCACTGTGCTTCAAGATAGGAGTATATATGTTCATTCACAATTTGATAGTATATATGGTATTAGTATTACCTTTACTATGATTATTATTCATTATTATTATTTGTACTTTTAGTATTTTGTATATTTTACAGTAGAAAGATCAGATCGAATATGTAATTTTTCAAGACAAAAAATGCAAAGCTTTTTACATGTTTTTTCGAGAAGAAATGCAACGCTAAAGAGATTAACCAAACAAGCTTAGTGGACTGAATGGTCTAATTTCATCTGCCAAACTTATTAGTCACACACTTTTATATATTAACAACTAAATCTCAGGATGACAGATTTACTCATTAACATTAATAAATCAGGTTATTTTAGCAATTTTTCTTCATGAAACATCAATTTTATGGATGTACCTGCAAAAAGAAATATCCAGAGAATTCTTAGGAATTATAAGGTCTTGATTTGGGAAATTAGCAGCATTAGCAAAAGGTTTAAGGAAAACTTGAAAACTAATGTATATAAAGTAAGCTCATATAATGTCTCAGAACTCAAAAAAAAAATTATTCATTTCTGCAACATGGTATTTTGTTCATGTGATTACCCTTGTACTTCATTTACAGTGTATTAGCTTTCACAATTTGAGGTGTTTTCTGGTTGTGAAGCAGCTGTTTTGATTTTAATCAATTTACAACAAACACTTACTTCCACAGTTGTTGCAGTCTTTTTAGTCTTCTTACCAATAAGATCCACTTGCTCAAATTTTGGCCTCATGTATTTCTTAGCAACATCATATACCCAGCTAGGGCATGTAGCTGAGAAGAGCAGGGTCTGTGGATTGTCATCAGAACCTTAAACAAATAATACAATAACATTACATCACATTGTCATGCCACATACAGTGCATCCGGGAAGTATTCACAGCGCATCACTTTTTCCACATTTTGTTACATTACAGCCTTATTCCAAAATGGATTAAATTCATTTTTTTCCTCAGAATTCTACACACAACACCCCATAATGACAACGTGAAAAAAATTTACTTGAGGTTTTTGCAAATTTATTAAAAATAAAAAAACTGAGAAAGCACATGTACATAAGTATTCACAGCCTTTGCCATGAAGCTCGAAATTGAGCTCAGGTGCATCCTGTTTCCCCTGATCATCCTTGATGTTTCTGCAGCTTCATTGGAGTCCACCTGTGGTAAATTCAGTTGATTGGACATGATTTGGAAAGGCACACACCTGTCTATATAAGGTCCCACAGTTGACAGTTCATGTCAGAGCACAAACCAAGCATGAAGTCAAAGGAATTGTCTGTAGACCTCCGAGACAGGATTGTCTCGAGGCACAAATCTGGGGAAGGTTACAAAAAAATTTCTGCTGCTTTGAAGGTCCCAATGAGCACAGTGACCTCCATCATCTGTAAGTGGAAGAAGTTCGAAACCACCAGGACTCTTCCTAGAGCTGGCCGGCCATTTAAATTGTGAGATCGGGGGAGAAGGGCCTTAGTCAGGGAGGTGACCAAGAACCCGATGGTCACTCTGTCAGAGCTCCAGAGGTCCTCTGTGGAGAGAGGAGAACCTTCCAAAAGGACAACCATCTCTGCAGCGATCCACCAATCAGGCCTGTATGGTAGAGTGGCCAGACAGAAGCCAATCCTTAGTAAAAGGCACATGGCAGCCCGCCTGGAGTTTGCCAAAAGGCACCTGAAGGACTCTCAGTCCATGAGAAAGAAAATTCTCTGGTCTGATGAGACAAAGATTGAACTCTTTGATGTGAATGCCTGGTATCACGTTTGGAGGAAACCAGGCACCGCTCATCACCAAGCCAATACCATCCCTACAGTGAAGCATGGTGGTGGCAGCGTCATGCTGTGGGGATGTTTTTCAGCGGCAGGAACTGGGAGACTAGTCAGGATAAAGGGAAAGATGACTGCAGCAATGTACAGAGACAGCCTGGATGAAAACCTGCTCCAGAGCGCTCTTGACCTCAGACTGGGGTGACGGTTCATCTTTCAGCAGGACAACGACCCTAAGCACACAGCCAAGATATCAAAGGAGTGGCTTCAGGACAAAACTGTGAATGTCCTTGAGTGGCCCAGCCAGAGCCCAGACTTGAATCCGATTGAACATCTCTGGAGAGATCTTAAAATGGCTGTGCACCGACGCTTCCCATCCAACCTGATGGAGCTTGAGAGGTGCTGCAAAGAGGAATGGGCGAAACTGGTCAAGGATAGGTGTGCCAAGCTTGTGGCACCATATTCAAAAAGACTTCAGGCTGTAATTGCTGCCAAAGGTGCATCGACAAAGTATTGAGCAAAGGCTGTGAATACTTATGTACATGGGATTTCTCAGTTTGTTTATTTTTAATAAATTTGCAAAAACCTCAAGTAAACTTTTTTCACGTTGTCATTATGGGGTGTTGTGTGTAGAATTCTGAGGAAAAAAATGAATTTAATCCATTTTGGAATAAGGCATAACATAACAAAATGTGGAAAAAGTGATGCGCTGTCAATACTTTCCGGATGCACTGTAAGTTTAATTCAAGCCACTTTATGTAAGCTTCAGACAAAATGAATGAAAACCCTCTGGAAATGCAGGCCTGAAGCATAAAATCTAAATATATAAAATTCTTTTCGCATTTGAAACGGAAATTACGTATGAGCGTTTGAAACGGAAATTATGTATGACCACAGAACATATCGTGTTTGAAAAGGAAATTACGTATGACCACTGAACATATTATAATACACTTTTTTAAATTTCACATACCCACAATGCCACCAAAAAAAAAAATTATTGGGGAACTTGGGAAACCGCCAACATCGACGAAGAGTCAGGTTACACAGAGAAAGTGAGACAGAAGCAGATTGAGAGAGACGGCTCGCTGATCAATGTATACGACAATCACAATTGAGGGCCTCACAAACACCTGAACAACGTGCTGAACAGAATCGAATTCGACAGATACAGTATTCACAGGCTACCACGTCACACAGGCAACAGGGTCTGTATATGGAGGGATTCAATTATAACACTGAAAAAGATTATTGCCTACATCCAAAAGTTACAATAGGAGAAATGGACATCGTGTGTGAGTACTGCCAAGCAAAGAAGTTTAAATTTGAATCACGTGGGATGTGTTGTTCAGATGGCAAGGTGAAATTAACACCTTTAAGCCATCCACCTGAACCGTCGTTGTCTCTTATTTCTGGCACAAATCCACATTCAACTCATTTTCTACAGAACATTAGGAAATACAATTCGTGTTTTCAGATAACATCGTTTCGCACCGCGGCTGCTACCTAAGAGTCTGGGTAATGTATTTTTACTTCTTAAATGTTATATTTTACTATTTAATAATTTATATTTATATGCAATGTGCTTCTTATATATTACTTCACATTCTCATATGATAATGATGTTAATAATGTTTATATTGATTTCTGTGTTATTGTAAATGCTCTTTATTTGTTGAAAAATAAAACTGGTAATTAAACTTATTTTATAAATACTGCATTTTATTTTTTCCCTTGCACTCAGTGAGCGAAGCCACTGGGTAATCAGCTAGTTATATATAAATATAACACATAACTAGGGGGGGGCTTTGCTCTTGGCACAAAGTCTTGTCTCACAGGATATTAAAGTATCTTTCTGAAAAAGTCAGGTCTTGTCCCAGGATTTTTTTTATTATAATAGAGAGATCTATATATATGGGCATTACTGGTCCCCATCCCCCCCCCCCCCCCCCAAAAAAACACACCACTTAATGATACTTAAGTTTTTTCTTTCTCTACTTATATAACGATAGTGCTACAACTTGATTTTGACTTACCTTTTTTGTAGGCAGACAGCAAAATCTCCTCAACCTGCTCAGCAAAGCCCATGTCCAGCATCTGATCAACTTCATCCAGCACCACATGCTTTAACTTTGCCAGGTCTAATTTGTTATTCTGAAGGTGGTCTTTAATACGACCAGGAGTGCCCACTAAGATATCAATTCCACTCCGTATAGCGTCAACTGAAAAAAGAGGTTGAAATAATGCAATAAGTCCATAAACAGTAAAGCAGATAATATTAACAAAATTGTGGGCTTTATATCTAACGTAGGGCTGGGCGGTATGACCAAAATTCTATATCACAGTATTTTTCAAAATTATACCAATTTCACAGTATTCAACTGTATTATTTTCCCCCATGCATGAGTGGATGTTAACCACATTTTCCACTGCAATTACTGCAGTAGACTGGTTAAGAATAACCTATTCCACTGTCATGAGAACTGTACATTGTACAAAAAAACATTTTAATGTGCACACAAGTATTAATACAGGTTTGCATGGCCCCATAAAGTGATAGTTTTCAAGGGGGTGGCACTAATGAAGAGAAGGAATCACACTGCATTACAGTTGGGAGTCAAAATATAGAACCATTTTATTGAACAAATGTTGCAAACAACTTAAAACTATAATTTTGACAACATATTTTCAACCATTCAAATAGGCATTTAGACTTAGTAAAATATCCAGAGGTGCTTGTCAAAAGTTGTATTGCACTGAACATGTCTTAGAAAAGGAATAAAGAGTAAACCTTTTTTGTAAACCAACTACACTTTCTGTTAATGTTAACAATCTCTGTCCACTGACACGTTAGCTATATGGATTGTAATGGTGTTGGTTATCTCGATCCACTGCTTGCTTTTTTTGTCGTAGGCAGTCCTCTTGCAAATGCATCTACAAGTGAAGTCTGACTTGAATGTCCTCTAGCTTTTTCAGTTTTACCTGAGGACGTGGAGGGTGCCAATCTTAGTTCCATACATTCATGGTACTCCAAAGCATGTTTGCAGCTAAGGTGGTCCAGCAAATTGCTCGTGTTACCGCCTCCAGCGACAACTTTAGCTCAAAAGCATTTGCAGTAAATAGTTGTTTGGTCCACATCCGACCTTTTAAAACCAAAATCTCCAGACAACAAACGTGGCTCCTTTTTTCGGCAAAAGTTCTTCTGTCACATCATGTTCAACTTTATCGTCTGCTACAGCTTCAGTTTCAGAATGTTCTCTGTCAATTTTCACCACTCAATACCTCCACTAACTAGCGGTGTAGCAGTGAAAAAAGTCCCCCCTTAACACTAGAATTACCAGAGCCTACGAAAAAACTCGTAAATCCGTCCCACCTTAAATCGCGTCTTAAATCCGTTTGCACCTCTCCGCCAGAATCCTTTGTCATCTAAATGTGCTGATAAAGCTACTAGCAGCCAGCTATTCCATCCCCCCACCGACTTAGAATGAACTTCTCTCCTAGCTCAAGCCTTGCCTTGATTTGATTACCTGGGATTGAAGTGGAGTTTTACAGTGGAAATAATTCTAGCGTTATTTGGAATACACGCATTTCATGTGTGTTCCATTTCTATAGTTGGCTGCGCAAACACATTTTTAAAACAGAAACGTTTTTCATATTCTAATAGTAAATGACAAAATGTAGGCATAAACTATATAACGTATGAAGCCTGAAGTCCATATATCAAAGAAACACTTTCACAAAAGGTACAAATAAAAGAACACGTGCGCCTTCATGCAAAAAAAAAAAAAAAAAAAAAAAGCCGCGTTAGCATGCCACATTGACTTTCTTACTACAACCGCAGCGGTGGCGTAATGGTATCAGCCCCTGACTGGGAATCACAGGGTGGCGAGTTCGATTCCGCACGGCTCCACTTCGAAATATTAACTGCTCTTATTCTTACAATTTTAGAATAACAATATAAATTTGATTTCAGTCTGTAACAGGCGGTGTAACTTATGATACTGGTAAAGGTTAGCTTTTTTTTTTTTTTTTTTTTAATTCACTTTTCATTCTCGCAGTCACATTCAGAATCAATCCATACAACCCCATCTGACACAGCTGGTTTCACATAAATAAAAGTGCACTTTTATTCAAGACTATAACCGAAGAATAAAGAAAGCAAGTTACAGTTGGTGGTTGATACAACAGCTTGCGTGGTGCAATGTTAAGAACTGCTGATTTCCGATCCGTGCTATATAAAATCATCACATTCAAATATTAACAGTTCCCACACACCCAAGGTCCGCCATTCCTACATTTACAACATGTGTACTTGTTGCAGTGTACACACCTCTCTGTGCTATGGTTCCTATTACAGTGAATGAGCACCTGACACTGTACTTTCTTCCCTGGGGGAAGCTGAGG
Source organism: Erpetoichthys calabaricus (assembly GCF_900747795.2). Lineage (NCBI taxonomy): Eukaryota > Metazoa > Chordata > Cladistia > Polypteriformes > Polypteridae > Erpetoichthys > Erpetoichthys calabaricus. The sequence continues at coordinate 322,026,226 of NC_041395.2, forward strand.
TCTTAGAACGGAAGTTTGTTGACGCTGTATCATCTTTTCTTTTTCCATCGCCTTTTCCTGTAAGAAGCGACGACGAAGTTCCTCTGCAAGGTGAGCCATGAACACTCTTCTTTTCTCAGCAGACCCCGTGCATGCCTTATACAGTACGTGTGCGTTCATCGCTGCTAGGTCAAGGATGTTGTACAACACAGCAACCGGCCACCTGCGTGTTCCTGTGCGCACTGAACAAGCACGCGCCGTCTGGTCCATGATGTCAACGCCACGCTGGGGAAAAAAGAAAGACAAATATATGTGACATTTTGAAGAAATCATTTTATCACCAGAAGAGCACCAGAATACTTCGTCACACTAATATTTTTTTCATTAGCATACCTTCATGTGGTTGTAGTCTGTGACCGTGTTTGTTTTTTTTTTTTTTTTATCTTGCCCAATCTCCACATCATGGTGCATTGTGCTGAGAATGCAGACAGACTTCATCTTTTTGGGCACATACACTGTCAGCATGGCACTGGGAGATCTAAACACCAGCGTGGAGAATTGTTCGTGTACTGAACTGACTTTAGCTGCAGGTGGAAGTTCCCGTCGCACTTTATTCATGGTGCCAAGCAGAGCTGTATTGCGGTGCAGCAGTCTATTAGCCAGCGAAAGTGACGTGAAGAAGTTGTCTGTTGTTGCGGTTCTGCCTTTTTGGATTGCGGCAGATTTGGAGACAAAGTACATGTGCAATGCCACTCCTTATTTAGGAAAAGATCCCAGTCGTCCCACGGGAGAAAGACTTTCCGAGTCTGTGGTCATAAAGCTTATGGAGCCATTTCTGGACAAAGGCAGAACCGTAACAACAGACAACTTCTTCACGTCACTTTCGCTGGCTAATAGACTGCTGCACCGCAATACAGCTCTGCTTGGCACCATGAATAAAGTGCGACGGGAACTTCCACCTGCAGCTAAAGTCAGTTCAGTACACGAACAATTCTCCACGCTGGTGTTTAGATCTCCCAGTGCCATGCTGACAGTGTATGTGCCCAAAAAGATGAAGTCTGTCTGCATTCTCAGCACAATGCACCATGATGTGGAGATTGGGCAAGATAAAAAAAAAAAAAAAAACAAACACGGTCACAGACTACAACCACATGAAGGTATGCTAATGAAAAAAATATTAGTGTGACGAAGTATTCTGGTGCTCTTCTGGTGATAAAATGATTTCTTCAAAATGTCACATATATTTGTCTTTCTTTTTTCCCCAGCGTGGCGTTGACATCATGGACCAGACGGCGCGTGCTTGTTCAGTGCGCACAGGAACACGCAGGTGGCCGGTTGCTGTGTTGTACAACATCCTTGACCTAGCAGCGATGAACGCACACGTACTGTATAAGGCATGCACGGGGTCCGCTGAGAAAAGAAGAGTGTTCATGGCTCACCTTGCAGAGGAACTTCGTCGTCGCTTCTTACAGGAAAAGGCGATGGAAAAAGAAAAGATGATACAGCGTCAACAAACTTCCGTTCTAAGACCTCAGCTTCCCCCAGGGAAGAAAGTACAGTGTCAGGTGCTCATTCACTGTAATAGGAACCATAGCACAGAGAGGTGTGTACACTGCAACAAGTACACATGTTGTAAATGTAGGAATGGCGGACCTTGGGTGTGTGGGAACTGTTAATATTTGAATGTGATGATTTTATATAGCACGGATCGGAAATCAGCAGTTCTTAACATTGCACCACGCAAGCTGTTGTATCAACCACCAACTGTAACTTGCTTTCTTTATTCTTCGGTTATAGTCTTGAATAAAAGTGCACTTTTATTTATGTGAAACCAGCTGTGTCAGATGGGGTTGTATGGATTGATTCTGAATGTGACTGCGAGAATGAAAAGTGAATTAAAAAAAAAAAAAAAAAAAAAGCTAACCTTTACCAGTATCATAAGTTACACCGCCTGTTACAGACTGAAATCAAATTTATATTGTTATTCTAAAATTGTAAGAATAAGAGCAGTTAATATTTCGAAGTGGAGCCGTGCGGAATCGAACTCGCCACCCTATGATTCCCAGTCAGGGGCTGATACCATTACGCCACCGCTGCGGTTGTAGTAAGAAAGTCAATGTGGCATGCTAACGCGGCTTTTTTTTTTTTTTTTTTTTTTTGCATGAAGGCGCACGTGTTCTTTTATTTGTACCTTTTGTGAAAGTGTTTCTTTGATATATGGACTTCAGGCTTCATACGTTATATAGTTTATGCCTACATTTTGTCATTTACTATTAGAATATGAAAAACGTTTCTGTTTTAAAAATGTGTTTGCGCAGCCAACTATAGAAATGGAACACACATGAAATGCGTGTATTCCAAATAACGCTAGAATTATTTCCACTGTAAAACTCCACTTCAATCCCAGGTAATCAAATCAAGGCAAGGCTTGAGCTAGGAGAGAAGTTCATTCTAAGTCGGTGGGGGGATGGAATAGCTGGCTGCTAGTAGCTTTATCAGCACATTTAGATGACAAAGGATTCTGGCGGAGAGGTGCAAACGGATTTAAGACGCGATTTAAGGTGGGACGGATTTACGAGTTTTTTCGTAGGCTCTGGTAATTCTAGTGTTAAAACAGTTTCCCGCTGCACCACATTCTGAACGTTATTTAGGCTATTTAAACCGGTATTGCAGTATAAGAAAAATACATAACAAAAATTAAACGGTTTTCGGTATGAACTGGTATACCTCCCAGCACTAATCTAACGTAGAAGAAAACCTAACTATAAAGATAGTTAACATTTACATTTTTTTTAATTACTTCAGTTTTCCATCTCACCATAATGATTTGCCCTGTTAATACAGCATGTTCACTTCCATTTCTGAGTACAGAATGTAATGCCTTATTACTTGTGCAGTTTTGCTTTTAAAGCTCCTTCCAAAGTGATTTCACAATAAGGTACATAGGAGATGGAGCAATAGCTTTTGCCAATATTCTTTGCAGAAAATGTCCCTTTAATGAAACCAGTTTCACCCAAACATGTTAAGAGTTTACAGTGCAAATAAACAAAGACTTTCCATCTTAAATTAAATTAGCATTACCAATAAAAAGGATTGATACTAAAGAAAATATGTTTGGTTGAATTCCATTTGTAATTGAGAAAAAAAAAGAATGCAAAACCCATCAAAGAATTATAGTGAATAAACAAATCAGTGCTGGATTAATGTTTGGGAAGCTAGGGGATTTTTAAAAAAAATAAAATAAATAAATAAATAAATAAAAACCTCCCTTAGCTGGCGCTTGGTTGGGGGGAGGGGAGAGGGAGAAACTACCTTTTTTTCCCCGTCTTTCAGCAGACTGCACATTTGATGCATTAATAGCTCCATCTGGTGGTCAATTTAAACAAACCTTACATTAAAAGGTAAGGGACCCATTTATTTAAAAAAAAATTTAAAAAATTAAGGTACGAGGACTTATAACTTAATATCAACATCTCTCTATATATTTAGCTATCTATATTATTATTCTATATATCTATACACACACAAAATATCCAACGTTTGTCTGTCTGCTTTTCACAAGAGAACTACTTAAAGGATTTAGATTGGTTTTTTTCTATAATTTGCTTGAACATTCCGGTTGATTTTGCGACATCTCTCATTGCTCTATGTATCGTAGTTTGCTTGTGGTACAAATTTATTTGCACTAACTCGAGACAAGCAGTAGGCCAAGGGGAGTAGGGCTGGGCCCTACTCACTCACTTGCCAGCCTCAGGATGTACCTTACCTCCACTTAGCTAGCGAACAAGAGAACTACTTAACGGACTTAGATCTGGTTTTTTTCTATAACTTGCTTGAACATTGCAGTTGATTTTACGACTTCTCTCATCGCGCCAAAAATCATAGTTCACTTCCAGGAGGGATATATTTTTGCCAATCCAAGACAGAGGCTGCAGGGGTGGGGTTTGAAGCATGATGTCAGGAGTGGCGAGCTGGGCAGGGCCCTCACTGTCCTGATTCACTACTATGTGGGCAGAGCCACGGGGGACGGCTAGTATAGTCTAAAATTAAAAAAAAATAAAAAAAAATTGTGTGGTAATATATTAACCAATTAGTAATTGTCAAACAGCCATAGTAATAAACTAATATGCATATTTTACACTACACAGTGACAATCTTTTTTTGTGGTTATGAGTGCTTCTTCCATTTTTGTGCAAGTTTCCTTTGCTATATTTATTCACAAAATATTTTTTGTTGCCCTACAAGCAGTGTCAAACACACCAAGGGGTCCCCTTGAAAGGCCATGTTTTTGAGTTTGGGTTGGGAAGGTGACAGACTCCATTCGATAAGTGTTTCCACCTGAAGTGGATAAGAAGGCATAAGGTGACAAGCAATGATATCATCTAGGCAATGTCAGGGGCAATTAATTAATTGGTGGAGTTTCCACTTAATCTAAATAATGTGAATTCATAGAAAAAAGAAAACAGTAGAAAAACAATACTATGTAAATAAGTTACAATGTGCTCAATGCACCAAGTGTCTGTACATAAGGAGGAGCGGGGACAAAGTACATGTTCTAACAGGGGCAAGAAATTTAATTAAACACAATGGATGTGGTAATTGTGTTGAAAAAATAAAAAAATTAATAAACACAGCAAAGCAGTACATAGAGAAACTGAAAAAAAAAAATAAAGGTAGGAAGCACAGCAGGCACAAAAAATAAAAAATAAAAAGGTACTTTGCGAGACAAAATATAACATTGACTGTTGATGCAGATAGCTTAGATATAATTGAATGTGTAAAACAACTATTCTACTGTAAACTTTATAACCAGCTTTATCCAGATAAATTTAAAATAAGGGCAATACAATCCTAATCCTTTCAAAAGCTGTTTATACATGTCAGGATCACTAAACTTGAGTGCAGGTTACATGCCTCGTCCTTTATACAGAATTGGGGAAACTCGTCTAGCTGTCCATGTGATAAGTGCTCCATGGCCCAATGCAGATTTAAAAAAAACAAAAAAAAAATCATACACAATCCCGCCAACCCTCACCATCACCGTCCTTATGAGAGACAGTATATAGCTCTACACTGGCACAGGAGGAGACTGCAGTCCGAGAAAGGTGGGTCATGGCCAGATACAAGTGAGAAGCAAAAATTTACACATTAGCAAAGGGCATCATTTCCAGAATCTGAGAAGTCCAGTGGTGCTTAGATTTTATTAAGGTGATCTCATCTTAATTGGTCCAAAAGACCTCTCTTCAATTCCATAACTCAATCTAAAGAGATTCGCATTTCCTGTTTAAATGCTTCCGGAATAATTGGCATGCATCATAACAATACGTTAGCAAAAAATGTGTTGTCTGCACACTAAGCAAATGGGCATGGATTATACACCACGGTTAATGAGTAAAGTCCACCCCAGATGTTTTTCTTTTTTTTTTTTTTTGTAATTGTACAGTATTGGTTGCCATCATATCATCCACAGTATCTTTTAAAAAAAAACAAAAAAAAAAAACAAGTTTTCTCAGTTATCAATACAAAACACATGGGATAAATAAAATATTTTCAGGTGAAGTATTTCTTTAAAGAAAAATATTTAGTAAGGTCTAACATTTAACAGGTTTTATTGAGTACTAGTGACTTATCTTAGAGTACTTAAGGAAGAACTTGATAACATACAGTATGTTAAAAAAAGATGGGGGGAATTATGTTGTACAATGAAGAAAATCAGTAAAAACTGAGAAAAAAGGTTACATTTTAAACTGGCTTATTAAATAAATGATAAAATCAATACATGTTAAAAGTACATTAGTACAGTACTTTTCATCTGTTTTCTTTAAAAGTTTGACTTAATGATATTATAGGATGAATAAGAATCTATGAAAAAATGCAAAAAGAAAAGGCAGTTGTGTAAACGTGTACAGACAAAGCTGGATAAGAGTAAATTTCTCATATTAGATGGGTTTTTATTCACACAAAAGCCAACAGATATGGGAAACAAATTAACATGTAGTACGACAGATAATCATAGACCAACATTCTTTTAAAAAAAAAAAAAAAGTGAATAAGACTGATAAGTTTTGATGAGAACATAACTCAAGTTCAAAATAAAACACATTTGTAAATACAAACACTCACTTTGAGGGTTGTAAGCAGTTCCACCATAAAAGCATGCTATTGCCAGTTTTCTGGTTACATCTTTGAAATCTTTTGCCACTTGAATAGCCAGCTCTCTTGTTGGGGTGAGAACCAAAACCTAAAAAAAGCAAACAACATATGGCAAATTTGAAATAAAACATTAAAATAATTCAAATGCATTGTAGAATTTTACAATATAAAACAATTGTTTTCCTGGTTGATAATATGTAGGTTTGCAACCTGCTTGGAGTACACGTTTATGGAACAAAATTACATTCAATTGTAATTAAACATTTCAAACTTATGCCTTACTGTTTTATTCATTCAGTTATTTGCATGAATGAATTCTGCAACTAGGCTCTTCATTGTGGCATATGAAAGACTGGTCTTAGTACATGATAAATAGGTAAGAATGACTCTACAAAGGCATAATCTTCTCCATAAATTAGAAATTCAATGAAAGTACATTTCTGCACATCTCAGGAGAATTTAACATGCATCACCTCAACTACATGTGGCCAGCACATTTTCAAACTTACAAAAATAACTTGGCTTTAATAAAATGAATTCAGCAGTACTTGCATAAATACCTAGAGCTTTTAATTGTAGTACAGTAAAGCATAACATTTTTGATTAATCTAGAATTAAAACGGCTCCAAAAAAGTAAATGACATTTATATTAATGTGTAAGAGAATAAAACAGTCATTCTACCTTTGGGGCCCTCCCCCTTTTTCTTTCCAAGGCATCAGACTGGAGTTTTTCAATCAGAGGAATAGCAAAGGAAAAGGTTTTCCCAGTTCCTGTGCGAGCTTGAGCAATCACATCACTCCCGTCATACACATAGTTAAAGGTTTTGGCTTGAATATCAAACAAATATGTAACGCCCCTCTCTGAAAAACAAAATGCAAACAGTATTTAATAATGGCACTTTCCTCCTGCCTCTTCTTAACTTTTTATTAAAACAACTGGGCAAAAATAAAAATCAGCTGTTTTACAAATTCATATACATCAAGTACGTCCCATAAACAAAAAAGGCTTCCTGGCCAGGTAAAGAACTACCCATGCAGGCTGGGATGCCAGCCAACCCGTTATCGCCTGTGACAATATTGATAATTAATAAAAATTTAAACATTAAAAATGAGCACTAATGTAGTGTTACTGTAGAAACACATAGTACAGTATTTAATGCAGTTATTTTTGTTTATGGCTCAGCCTCTTTAATACAACTTATGTTCTTACATTTGGGGAACATGACCAGGACACAGACAGGCAGACACGTTTAAACCACCCCGTACACGTTTATTATACATATCCATATTTACAGAAAGTGCTCACAAGCCCAAAGTCCTGGCCACAACACACAATGCCTTCTCTCCTTCAGGCCGCCTCCTTGCCTCCTCCCAGACCTCGTCCTGCTTCCACCCAACTCAAGTCCTGAATGAAGGGAGGCGGCCCCTTTTATAATCACCCGGATGTGCTCCAAGTGCTTACCGGCAATCTTCTGCCGGCACTCCCCAGTGTGGCGGAAGTGCCGTCTGTGTACCCAGAAGCACTCCGGGTGTCCCCGATCCTCTTCTCCCCAGCACTTCTGGGTGTGGCAGAAGTGCTGAGGTCCAGGGCTCCCAAGGCATTGGGGCGCCCCCTGCCGATGACCACGGGCCCCTACAGGGATGAGCTTCCAAGCTCTGTACCCGTGGTTCCCATAGCCGCCAGGGCGGTCGCTCCCACGTGGTCTGGGGAAGGCGGATGCCTGTTATCTGCTTAAGATAAACTTCGTACTTGGTATAAATAGCACAATATCAATCTGTAGATATTGGCATGAACTCAATGAAAAGTTTAAATGCTCCTATAAAGTGACTGCAGTAGACTAAGGCTTGGGATTATCAAACCAATGTATAGCCTGTAAAAGCATGTCCCAGAGGAAGTTAACAATAACTAGTAAAAAGAGTTTTTTTAAAAATCAGCAGATAATGAGAGATGCTTAGAGGAAATGCCAGAAACACTGCAACAAAACAAACAGTTTTACAGGAAAGTTAATGAACACAAAATAATCATCTAACCAGTCACATGGAAAAAATGCCTTCTCAAATCAATTTCAGTACCTTTCAAAAGATTTACAGTTTCTTGAGAAATCCTAAAATTAGAAAAAGCACCCTCTTTTTGTTCTGGAGTTTCTTCCTGAAAATGAAGAAGAAAAAAAAAAAGAATAATTATGCTTGAATTTTCATAAACACCACAGATATTTTGATCTAAACACCACTCCACTAACCAAAAAAATAATACTGCATTGAAATATTAAGACTAAGTTCTACACAAAGATTATAAATGAAAAAATTGGAAGTTGATTTCAAAGTACAAGGAGGACTTATTTAATCTCATTAGTTTTTAAGTTTACACTCAAATTATAAATTCACCATCTTCAATTTAAGATTAGGCATCAGCACAAGAAAGTGGCTGGGCAATAAATATCAGACTTTCTAATATTCAAGTATGACAGTGATTAGGTCACAAGTAGGTATACTAGTTTTACTGTAGTTTGCATTTTAGGATATTCATTTACAATATATTGTAAAATGAATTATATAAAAAAGCTAACTAGTAAAAAAATTACTCCAGAATACAGCAATATTTGTGTCAATGAAAGTAGCTGAAAGGTAAAGAGATCCACTCCTTCATGCAGACAATGTGTGGTCTAACAACCTAGGAGCTTAGGAATCATTCAGTAATGTCAGAAAACAGCACCCCATACACAGTATACTTACAGTGCATCCGGAAAGTATTCACAGCGCATCACTTTTTCCACATTTTGTTATGTTACAGCCTTCTTCCAAAATGGATTAAATTCATTTTTTTCCCTCAGAATTCTACACACAATACCCCATAATGGCAACGTCAAAAAAGTTTACTTGAGGTTTTTGCAAATTTATTAAAAATAAAAAAACTGAGAAATCTCATGTACATAAGTATTCACAGCCTTTGCTCAATACTTTGTCGATGCACCTTTGGCAGCAATTACAGCCTCAAGTCTTTTTGAATATGATGCCACAAGCTCGGCACACCTATCCTTGGCCAGTTTCGCCCATTCCTCTTTGCAGCACCTCTCAAGCTCCATCAGGTTGGATGGGAAGCGTCAGTGCACATCAATTTTAAGATCTCTCAAGAGATGTTCAATCTGATTCAAGTCTGTGCTCTGGCTGGGCCACTCAAGGACATTCACAGATGTCGCCCCAGTCTGAGGTCAAGAGTGCTCTGGAGCAGGTTTTCATCCAAGATGTCTCTGTACATTGCTGCAGTCATCTTTCCCTTTATCCTGACTAGTCATGCTTGGTTTGTGCTCTGAGATGAACTGTCAACTGTGGGACCTTATATAAACAGGTGTGTGCCTTTCCAAATCATGTCCAATCAAATGAATTTACCACAGGTGGACTCCAATTAAACTGCAGAAACATCTCAAGGATGATCATGGGAAACAGGATGCACTTGAGCTTAATTTTGAGCTTCATGGCAAAGGCTGTGAATACTTATGTACATGTACTTTCTCAATTTTTTTATTTTTAATAAATTTGCAAAAACCTCAAGTAAATTTTTTTCACGTTGTCATTATGGGGTGTTGTGTATAGAATTCTGAGGAAAAAATGAATTTAACTCTTTTAGGGCGGATGTCGACTTTTGTCGACAGGAGGGGTTGAAGGCGAATGTCGACAAAAGTCGACATCCAGGGATAGGGGGCGACAATCAGCTGTTAATGGCGACAAATCTCACTGTCACGTCACAGGCATTCCCTCTGTGCTTGGAGGAATGCTAGACTCGTTGATTCGGCAAATAAACATTGCGTGTGCGTGAGTTGCGAAATGTAAACAAAGGCAAGATGGCACCGACATGTGAAAAGGAAACGAAGCAAGTGCAGAAAAGAAAACACTTGGCAGACGATGTTTTGCGCATTATCGCGGCGTCGGACTCTTGAATTTTCAGAATCGGACTTTATTGGCAGTGATCAGGAGATCGAGCAAGAGAGCTAGAAGCAGGCATCAGCTGATCAGACACCAGCCGATGCCGCGCCAGCGGATCTGCTGCCAGTTGAGTGCCTTCGCGCAGCCGATGCATCTACGGCAAGGTTCGCATGGGATAAATACACAGACATTGATCCGTTGAGAGCTGATCTGGCTACCGGAGTTTACAAGACAGCATGGCTTGCTGTTGGACACGACAGATCACCAGCTGCTGTACTTCAGGCTGCTCTCTCCTGATGCTGCTTTTCAGCTACTGTCAGACGAGACAAACAGGTAGGCAGAGATTTTTTTTGAATCGCGGGCTGCGTTTGCATCGCATTCTCGTTTTTCAAAGTGGAAACCCACAACGAAAGACGAGATGAAGCGCGCTGTGGCATTACAAATAGAGATGGGACAGAACTGGTGATATAACTTCAGGGAGCATTGGTCCAAACGTGTTTTGTCCCCTGGTGGCTTAGGTACATGCTGCTGCAAAGTTTTATTCACTTCTGTAATAAACAGAAGCAAATCCCATGGGGTGAGCCAGGCTATAATGCCATACATAAAGTTCATAAAGTTTCAGAAGATGAAAAGAGGTGACAATACGGTTTTCATGCAGGCAGAAAACTTGGTGGCAGTGGCATGGCACGATGGCAAATGGGTGACTTGTCTCTCTACAGTACACACTGACAATATATGTGAGAAAGTGCAGCAACAGACAATTGAAAAATAGGCACCAAAGCAACACATATTGTAAGGAGTGCAATGTGGCAATGACTGAAATTGGCTGCTTTGAGCGAGATCAGACTTTGCTGTGTAAAATGTATGTGATATGTATGTGAAATCATAGAGTATGCAGGCTCATACAACATGCAAGACAGTAACATTTGTCAAAAGTAAATATTTTTTGTTGATTTGATATGTTAAACAATTGCTTTGTGTTCTTTTTTAAAAAATGTTAGTTTTTGGAAAAATATTCAGCCCTGGGAGAAAAGAAACAAAAAAAAAATTAGCCCTAAAAGAGTTAATCCATTTTGGAATAAGGCTAACATAACAAAATGTGGAAAAAGTGATGCGCTGTGAATACTTTCCGGAAGCACTGTATGTGTATCAGAATTATTTCATTGCAGTCAATTCAGGTATCACTGCACACTATCAAATTAAAATTGTTAGTGGCAGGTATATTATACTGTGGGCACCATTTACATCATCACACTTGTGTCTAGCAGCTTAATCACAGAATATTTTGTAAAAGCACAGGGGAAACACAGAAGAGGAGTACAGTGTGGCAGGCTACAACAGTGGACAACTCACAAGTTCCAGTAGTGACCATTCAAAAGAATTGCTTACTGTACAGAGACTTTATACACTTTATCATTAGTATGCAATCTGCGATTAACTGTCAAAAGTTCTGCAAACTGTGGCCACCAGTTTCCAACCCACAGTGCAAAAAAAAAACAAAAAATAACCACTAACTGAAGAATATATGCAGCAGGTGCAAGTCTTATGTCCCATTTTGCAAATAAATTTTAAACTGTTGTGAGTCCCAAACAATTTGCTTATTTTGAAAGATGCCCCTTTGCTTTCAACAGCAGTGCTTTATACTACCAAGTTAAAGTGCGCAGGAGACCCCAGAATGTTCAACTCCGGCAAAGTCTTACATTAAGGCAACATGCCCCCCTTCAAATATGTTGTGCAGCTCCATGACATCAAAGTATGGCTTCTTATGTATCCTATTGTCAAACTGAATCTACTAAATGCTTTTTTTTTTTTTTTTTTTCTCATTTAGTCCAGCAATTGAATAAGGAAATATAATGCATGCTTGTAATAAGAAAACTAGCAAGTTCTCTGTACTAAATACAAAGCTTACAATTCACTATAGGAGTCACACCTATTATAAAAATACGTTTTAATATCAAATCCTGGAAGGCAAAAAAAGGTTTTGTTATTATCATTTAAATAAATTCACATTTACCCTCTGAATTTACTAGGCATGGTTGCAGTTGTCAATCCTAACACAAATCATTTTCTCACCAGCTTATCCTATTCGCTTTAAGGGGATCAGGTGCTTACCCCAGATGGACTGAGCAACAAGAAGGTAACAATTTTGGCCAGGTCCCCAGACTAAACTACACACATACTCTTACTCAACTGGGGTTATCAGATAATATAACCTGTATGTTTTAATATGTGGGAAAAAACAGAGTATCCAGAGTAAACTTAACACAGGTAGTATCACCTACAGTTGTACTTAAAGAAGTAAAAATCCAGGCAAGGTTTAAACCAAGTGGCTCTTTCTGTACACTTCGTCTGCAATGACAACAAAATATTTTGTTTATTTTCCAAAATAAACTTGTGTTTTAGAAGTGCCACAATGGCTGGATATATATGTGGCTCAAGTATAAACTCGCAGAGATGGTTAAAACATGAACAATTAACCAAAAAAAAAAAAAAAACATGCTAACTCTGTAATAGCTGTTAGGTTTTTAAAGCCAAAGTAATGTTATACATAAAATGGTGAAAGTACATTTAGAAAGAATCATACACAAAGGTCTCCAGTTAGTGGTCTCCAATTACGGCAATTCTGCAGATAAAAATAAGCAAATAAAACCAAAATGTTTTTCTTTTCTACTTAATTGTCAACTAGCAACTTACAAATGAAATAAACTAATATTGAAGCAGAAAGCACAGTAGATAATGGCATGTGCTTTGTCACCATTTTCAATCATTTTGGACTTTTGTTTGCAAACATCACCTAATGTAACCAGCAAGGCACACAGTTACACAATAAGATCTGTCAGAGGTAAACAGGTGAATCAACAGTTTACATTTTAATACCCAAGGTAACAAATGACATTTATGATACAATTGCTTACATCTCTTTTAGTTTTCCAATTGGAGCACGGGCATGTTAAGTCACTTAGCTCATGGTTACACAGTGTCATGAGGCCTCCAGGACTAAAGCCACGGGTAAGGGGAAGCAACACAATGAGCAGATCCTTAACGATGACAGCACAGCTCACAAGTGTGAGCCAGTTGTGGATTTTCATGCTATTATTATATAGTTTCAATTTCCATGAGGTAATGTGTCATTATTTAACTAGGAAAAGAAAATCCGAGCACATTTCTCCAGTTTTGATGTCACTACACTGGTTACCTGTGTCATTCAGAAATTACTTTAAAATTCTGCTTATGGTTTATAAAGCCTTAAATAATCTTGCCCCATCTTATATATCGGAATGTCTGACATCTTATATTCCAAATCGCAACCTTAGATCCTCAAATGAGTGTCTCCTTACAATTGCAACAGCAAAACTTAAAAGTGGTGGTGAGGCAGCCTTCTGCTGTTATGCACCTAAGATCTGGAATAGCCTGCCAATAGGAATTCGCCAGGCTAATACAGTGGAGCATTTTAAAAAAACTGCTAAACACACATTTTAACATGGCTTTCTCATAACTTCACTTTAATTTAATCCTGATACTCTGTATATCCAATTCATTATAACTACTATTCATGGTGGCTCTAAAATCCGTATTATCCCCTACTCTCTCTTCTGTTTCTTCTTCCGGTTTCTTTGTGGACCACCATCTACTCAAAGCACCGTGATGTTCCAACATTGATGGATTAAAAGCCAGAAGTCTGCATGACCATCATCATCATCAAGTCCTTCCATGAGAACCTTAAATACAAAGAGGACTATTTCATTTTTGTTAGGTAGAATGCCCAGAGGGGACTGAGCGGTCTTGTGGCCTGGAACACCTGCAGATTTTATTTTTTCTCCAGCCGTCTGGAGTTTTGTTTTTTCCATCCTCCCTGGCCATCGGACCTTACTCTTATTCTATGTTAACTAATGTTGTCTTATTTTAATTTCTTACTTTGTCTTTTATTTTTATTTTCTTCATTATGTAAAGCACTTTGAGCTACTTTTTTTGTATGAAAATGTGCTATATAAATAAATGTTATTGTTATTAAAATTAAAAACTAAACTATTATTAAAAATTATAGGATGTTCATGCATAAAGTCAATACACTGTACACACCCATGATTCAAAAGCTTACTTTTTTTTTTATTTATTTAAAAGTTCTGTAATATTACTGTCATTTTTAAGTTTGACATTTTTTAGTGCTAAGTCCAATTTCATACATAAATTGGGTTACAAACGTCTGCAGGAAAAGAATTTGTTCACAACCCAAAATCTCCATGCTTTTGAATTTTACATGAGCAAGCAGAATGCAGTCTCCAGCTTTAAGTAATTGCTGCAATTAAGAGCAGTCCAGTTTAGTGTATACAGGGACAAGCAATAATAAATTCTGATCTCTTATATGATACAAGACAACAAAGGCTGCTTTGCAGGAGTTTTTAAATATTGGATTACTCTTAAGTTGAAAATTTTATTTCACAAAGCTAGCCTCATTTATACTTCACGCTCAGAACACGTACGTGCACGCATCGTGGCTGCCGTGCGTTCCCAGCGTTCATTTGACATGTCCTCTGAGAAGGTCCTCAGAAATTAACGCAATACATGCGCAAGTTACAGTACCAGTAAAAAGTCGTGGGGCGCAGTGTGATAAAAGTTGGAATGTGACGTCAGAGTTTCTGTTTACTATCTACATGTGACAGGAAGCCACTATGCGTATTCTACGGGATCGATCTGCACGTTTCGATGTTTGATGAATAGTTCGATGTGGTGAAGCAAAATGCCAACATACAGATGCATTCGTGGTGCTTTTATATTCAAGCGTCGCATATTCCCCGATCGTAATGGCATAATGCATTTTAAAAGTCTCACATACCTCAACTAATAGTGGATTAGTCACATCCACTGCACCCTTAAAGAATAATGAATCACACATTTTTATTTCTCACCTAATTCTATAATGATATAAAAAAAAAGACAATAATTAATGTCTTTTTTGCCTTAAAAATCAAAGCAGGATTTCTTTACTAAGGTAAACCATGGTGGGATACCTACAATTCTGTGCTGACATTTAAACCCTGTATTGAAAATCAGTTCTTACTATAAGGTTTGTGTAAGATTCATTGGATCTGGCTGGGGGATTTGGACATTTATCCTGTCAACATCTAATGGCAAATAGCAAATAACTGGCATGTTTCTAAATAAAATAACTTTGGAATAATCAAGTGCAACTAAATGTGCTACATAAAGGCAAAACTGCCATTTAGTTGCAAACTCTGCATTTAGCATTTAAAATTTACAGCCGATACCAATAACTTGTCTATAACTGGAATTGCACCCAATGAGCAAAGCACGATGAAGTTTTCCTCCTGTTAAATGTATAAAAAGATGTTTTTAGAAATACCTTGATTTCTGCATCACTGTCACCTTCGGGGCCTGATTCTTCACTGGAATGAGAAACTAACTTCATTTTTGATGTTCCATTACTAATAGGGTCACAAACCACTTTACTATTTGTTGGTTCCTGGAGTTTTTGAGTGGACCCCACATCTCCATTGATAGCTTCGGGGTCTCGCTTTTTCTTTTTGGGTTTTGGTGGCTCACACTCTTCATCGGGATCTTGTTTTTTCAATTTCTTTTCATCCTTAGACTTTTTTTCCTTTTTTGGTTTCTACAAAAACAAACAAAAAAAATAAAGGAACTTATTAAAAAATGTCTGCATGGAGCATTCTTTTATATTACAGGAACTGAAGAGAATATTAAAAAATCATAATGGGTAAAGAAAACTTTACAAAAATTTGAAATGTTTATAAACATTGCAAAAATTCATAAAGGATATTTACTAGACTGTGGAGCCAACATGGAAGACTGCAAGGATAAGTTACATGAGGGCGAAATTGCCTAAGTAGACACGTGGATCGAGTAACAGTATTGTGATCATACTGAAAGTATTTTAGAGACTTCTTCACAGTTAAAGGAAAAGAAAACATAGTATGAATCAGATAATGCACTTCAACAAGAGGATTACAGTTTATTAGGGTGGAAGGATCAAGACAGGAAAGAAGGAAGGATAGTGCAGGGCAAAACTTCCCTACTGTTCAGACCATGGAAATCGCCTTTACCAAGCTGTGCTGGCTGCTGCTAGTTTGCGTTAGAAGGACCGTTATTATATTGTGGACAAAACGGAGTGCCTTTCACCACTGCTTTCTAAGCCTTTTCTCTGATCCAAAAGACACGTTTTCCACTTCTGTTTCTCTTGCCAACTTTTGGTGAAGACACTCCACTCTACCACAATTCTGTTTCAAGTTCATCACCCAATTTCTAGGTGACCTCCTGCCTTCCTCACTAGTTCATGCAAGCTGCTCATATTAAAACATTGCTCCTGTCGGCGGTCATCATTTGTATAGCCAGCTCACACTGTCAGATCCCTACCCAGTCTTAGCACTATGCTGCCAAATTCATGGTACTTTATTGCCGAGTTGCTACATTATTAAAGCAAGTCATACATTAACAGTGCTGTGGAAGGTTACTTTAAAAAGCAACTTAGCTACATTACTCATTACTAGTGCTGGGAGGTATACCGGTTCATACCGAAAACCATTTTTTATTTTTGTTATGATATGGATTTTCCTTATACCGGTTTAAATAGCCTAAACAATGTTCGGAATGTGGCGCAGCGGGAAACTGTTTAAGGGGGACTTTTTTCACTGCTACACTGTTAAACACGCATGCAACGGAGTACATGCGTTAGTGGAGGTATTGAGCGGTGAAAAAGAACGGAGAACATTCCGAAACTGAAGCAGTTGCAGACGATAAAGTTGAACATGATGTCACAGAAGAACTTTTGCCAAAAAAAGGAGCCACGTCTGTTGTCTGGAGATTTTGGTTTTAAAAGGTCGGATGTGGACCAAACAACTATTTACTGCAAATGGTGTTGAGCTAAAGTTGTCGCCAGAGGCGGCAACACAAGCAATTTGCTGCACCACCTTAGCCACAAACATGCTTTGGAGTACCATGAATGTATGGAACAAAGATTGGCACCCTCCATGTACTCAGATAAAACTGAAAAAGCTAGAGGACACTCGAGTCAGATGTCACTTGTAGACGCATTTGCTAGAGGACTGCTTACGACAAAAAAAGCAAGTGGTGGATCGAGATAACCAACGCCATTACAATCCATATAGCTAATGTGTCAGTGGACAGAGATTGTTAACATTAACAGAAAGTGTAGTTGGTTTACAAAAAATATTTACTATTAATTCCTTTTATAAGACATGTTCAATGCAATACAACTTTTGACAAGCACCTTTGAATATTTTACTAAGTCTAAATGCCTCTTTGGATAGTTGAAAATATGTTGTTTGCAAAATTTGTTCAATAAAATGGTTCTATAATTTGACTGCAACTGTAATACAATGTGATTCCTTCTCTTCATTAATGCCACCCCCTTGAAAACTATCAGTTTATGGGGCCATGCAAACCTGTATAAATACTTATATGCACATTAAAATGTTTTCTTGTACAATTCTCATGACAGTGGGATAGGCTATTCTTAGCCAGTCTACTGTAGTAATTGCAGTGGAAAATGTGGTTAACATCCACTCATGCATGGGGAAAAAAATACCATTGAATACTGTGAAACGTATTATTTTGAACAATACCGCGATATAGAATTTTGGTCATACCGCCCAGCCCTCCTGTTTACTTACAAAAAAAATATGCTATTGAGTTATATATTACAAAATGCAATAAGTTACAGTGTGTTACTTTTGCTTTAGTTCTTCTTTTGTATGAAAACGAACATTTCACTGACCAGCATGTTACTGAATTCTAAATCCATATAGGAACCTTCATGAATTTTGCTGTGTTTTATAAATATTGCTGAGCTACCAGACCACACTGTTTCAAAATGTCTATAGCTGGATTAAAACCTAACTGCCACTTTATTTTTTTTTTTTGTACAATTTTTGGAAATGTGGGAAAGGTACTACTCAGTTGCTCGCATGTTTGCTCAGACTGCACAAGCACAACGGGCTCAATTGACAAACCATAACATGGGTGGTCAGACTATACATGTACAGTGGTGTGAAAAACTATTTGCCCCCTTCCTGATTTCTTATTCTTTTGCATGTTTGTCACAAAAAATGTTTCTGATCATCAAACACATTTAACCATTAGTCAAATATAACACAAGTAAACACAAAATGCAGTTTGTAAATGGTGGTTTTTATTATTTAGGGAGAAAAAAAAATCCAAACCTACATGGCCCTGTGTGAAAAAGTAATTGCCCCCTGAACCTAATAACTGGTTGGGCCACCCTTAGCAGCAATAACTGCAATCAAGCGTTTGCGATAACTTGCAATGAGTCTTTTACAGCGCTCTGGAGGAATTTTGGCCCACTCATCTTTGCAAAATTGTTGTAATTCAGCTTTATTTGAGGGTTTTCTAGCATGAACCGCCTTTTTAAGGTCATGCCATGGCATCTCAATTGGATTCAGGTCAGGACTTTGACTAGGCCACTCCAAAGTCTTCATTTTGTTTTTCTTCAGCCATTCAGAGGTGGATTTGCTGGTGTGTGTTGGGTCATTGTCCTGTTGCAGTACCCAACATCGCTTCAGCTTGAGTTGACGAACAGATGGCCGGACATTCTCCTTCAGGATTTTTTGGTAGACAGTAGAATTCATGGTTCCATCTATCACAGCAAGCCTTCCAGGTCCTGAAGCAGCAAAACAACCCCAGACCATCACACTACCACCACCATATTTTACTGTTGGTATGATGTTCTCTTTCTGAAATGCTGTGTTCCTTTTACGCCAGATGTAACGGGACATTTGCCTTCCAAAAAGTTCAACTTTTGTCTCATCAGTCCACAAGGTATTTTCCCAAAAGTCTTGGCAATCATTGAAATGTTTCTTAGCAAAATTGAGACGAGCCCTAATGTTCTTTTTGCTTAACAGTGGTTTGCGTCTTGGAAATCTGCCATGCAGGCCGTTTTTGCCCAGTCTCTTTCTTATGGTGGAGTCGTGAACACTGACCTTAATTGAGGCAAGTGAGGCCTGCAGTTCTTTAGACATTGTCCTGGGGTCTTTTGTGACCTCTTGGATGAGTTGTCTCTGCGCTCTTGGGGTAATTTTGGTCGGCCGGCCACTCCTGGGAAGGTTCACCACTGTTCCATATTTTTGCCATTTATGGATAATGGCTCTCACTGTGGTTCGCTGGAGTCCCAAAGCTTTAGAAATGGCTTTATAACCTTTACCAGACTGATAGATCTCAATTACTTCTGTTCTCATTTGTTCCTGAATTTCTTTGGATCTTGGCATGATGTCTAGCTTTTGAGGTGCTTTTGGTCTACTTCTCTGTGTCAGGCAGCTCCTATTTAAGTGATTTCTTGATTGAAACAGGTGTGGCAGTAATCAGGCCTGGGGGTGGCTACGGAAATTGAACTCAGGTGTGATACACCACAGTTAGGTTATTTTTTAACAAGGGGGCAATTACTTTTTCACACAGGGCCATGTAGGTTTGGATTTTTTTTCTCCCTAAATAATAAAAACCATCATTTAAAAACTGCATTTTGTGTTTACTTGTGTTATATTTGACTAATGGTTAAATGTGTTTGATGATCAGAAACATTTTGTGTGACAAACATGCAAAAGAATAAGAAATCAGGAAGAGGGCAAATAGTTTTTCACACCACTGTACATGGCCTCCATGGCCAGTCAAAAAAACACGATGGCCACAGACTTCTCAAAATGTCAAAGAGCTACATTCCTGGATCATGCCATACTGTGCTCTAAAAGTACAAAAACAAAAAAGGAAACAAACATAGTTGGGCACACGAATGTTCAGAGTGTGGACATGAGATCTGTCTATTTTACAGAGAGGTTTAGAGGTACACAGTCTATGCAAGTTACCGGTGTGTATGTTTATTTCAGGTTCTTCCAGTACAGGTTTCCTAAGATTCTTCTTTCATTGGCCATTTAGTTGTATACATGTATGCTGCTACGTGATACTTAGTTTCAAAAATGAGAAAATATGCATAGAGCAGCAATACCAAAAGTACAACATATTGCAATGAATACACAATGAAATTTTACTGTAACATCAAAATCAGTTTGCAAGACTACTCTTACTACAAGACAGTTGACTGAAATTCTAGACATGACAAATTCTTCAAATTGTGTAACAGCACAATTGTAAAAAGCAGTCAGGCATCACAACCCCTCTTACAATGCACATAAAACAACAGCCGATGAAGCTGAAATTCAGGTCACTGTAGAAAAAACAGATGGCGACTGCAAATCATGTTTAAAATACTGACAAACTTGAGCAACAGTGTATGTCCAGCATTAGTGTACAGTAATCCCTCCTCCATCGCGGGGGTTGCGTTCCAGAGCCACCCGCGAAATAGTAAAATCCGCGAAGTAGAAACCATATGTTTATATGGTTATTTTTAGAATGTCATGCTTGGGTCACAGATTTGCGCAGAAACACAGGAGGTTGTAGAGAGACAGGAACGTTATTCAAACACTGCAAACAAACATTTGTCTCTTTTTCAAAAGTTTAAACTGTGCTCCATGACAAGACAGAGATGACAGTTCTGTCTCACAATTAAAAGAATGCAAACATATCTTCCTTTTCAAAGGAGTGCAAAGCAAGCAGTCAAAAAAAAAATCAATAGGGCTTTTTGGCTTTTAAGTATGCGAAGCACCGCCGGTACAAAGCTGTTGAAGGCGGCAGCTCACACCCCCTCTGTCAGGAGCAGGAAGAGACAGAGAGAGAGCCACAGAAAAACAAAGTCAAAAATCAATACGTGCCCTTTGAGCTTTTAAGTATGCGAAGCACTGTGCAGCATGTCCTTCAGAAAGCAGCTGCACACAGTCCCCCTGCTCACACCCCCCTACGTCAGCGCAAGAGAGAGAGAGAGAGAGAGAGAAAGTAAGTTGGGTAGCTTCTCAGCCATCTGCCAATAGCGTCCCTTGTATGAAATCAACTGGGCAAACCAACTGAGGAAGCATGTGCCAGAAATTAAAAGACCCATTGTCCGCAGAAACCCGCGAAGCAGCGAAAAATCCGCGATATATATTTAAATATGCTTACAT
The DNA here is from genome assembly GCF_900747795.2 of Erpetoichthys calabaricus. Classification (NCBI taxonomy): domain Eukaryota; kingdom Metazoa; phylum Chordata; class Cladistia; order Polypteriformes; family Polypteridae; genus Erpetoichthys; species Erpetoichthys calabaricus. The sequence continues at coordinate 322,047,336 of NC_041395.2, forward strand.
ATAAAATCCGCGATGGAGTGAAGCCGCGAAAGGCGAAGCGCGATATAGCGAGGGATCACTGTACTGCACACAGCATTCTCTCTCCTGGCTGACTCTGCAATTGTGCCCTTCATAGCATACCACATTTGTTTCTTGCCTTACACTCAGCTAATGCACAATTAAATGTATACCTATGTCTTTTACTTGATTGCACACTACAAAAGAATTTAACTTCTTCCTCTCTAGCTGTCAAAATGAATGAAAGTGCATGCTCAATCTTACATAGCAGCAGGCAACATGTTAAAAAGGAAATACTTCTGCAAAATAAAATGCATTTTTAAAATAGGCTCTCATAGTAAGGCAGTAACACTTTAATAATTTACTCTTTTAAAATACATGTTCACTTCAATAAAATAACTTCTATACTGCATTATTTTTCTTCAGTAATGAGTAATGTTATATCTTGCAGAACCGATTTTGTTTTAAATTTTGTGTTTACCTTATCTGAATGCAATGCAATGTTCATGGTATTTTTGATTAAAAATGAGAGTCTGCCTGTCTGCGAATACACTTATCCATAAGTATATATCATAGTCAGAATCATAAAAAGCAAATAAAATAAATAAAATGTATAAAGCACAGAAGTCACTTCAAAAATTACCTAGAAAATGAACAAATCTTGACTCATTAAAACAGAAAAGTTAGAAACTTAAGTAATCTGTTAAATTATGACAGTTAAAAATGGAATATGACCTATGTTTATTGAACTGACTTAAGTAAATACTCAATGACTTGGAAGCAAGTATAATTGACTATAAATACTTTGGTCACCATCCACTAGATTTTAGGGCAGTTTATATCTATCTATCTATCTATCTATTCACGAGTCATAAGGCTACTCCAGAGGCACTTATACTGCCAACTGCATCACTGATTCTTTCACAAACACAGTCTGATGTTGCATTAATTGATGTTGAAAGAATACTACGTTCTCAATTTGTGGAAAACATGCAAGTACAGTATATATATGTTACAGTACTGTGTTCCTGGGACAATACATTTGAACTTGAACAACAGCCGTCTAGTCTGCTTACCCTCTTCTATGTATTTGAGGAACACGTGTAATGTTCCATCTACATTATTTCTAGGTGTTGTTCAATCTACCTACACAATACACAGGCGAGATTACCCAACGATTTAATGACTGTTTTTTGTGTGATAATGTTAACATAATTCACTGTTCAAAATAACACTTGCAGTATTCAAAATAACTCATATGTATACGGAACTACAGTATAAGAACGGCCATTTGCGCAGACGTCCACGTACATCTGTGTTATTTGTAATTTATAATAATAAGCTATTATAGCACCTCAAATGACATCATTGCCTGGGTATACTCCACTACAGTATACAGCCAGCCTATAGCTATATAATTATGTTACCAAACTATACCATACCATATAGTATTGAAACCGTTTGGCCACTTTCTAAAGTGTTGACCTTATATTGACCCCTAATGTTCCTGAAGACGTTTTACTATAATGAAATTGCAATATGAATTAGATGCTGTGGATCCAACATAACGGGTCGAAAAGATCATTCAAGGTATCAGAGAGATGTTCAAGACTTTTTTTTCCATTCGTGCGACCTGATAGAACCCAGATGTCCATATTTATTCCAAAGTCCAACAGCCACCTTTTTAAGAGAAAAGCAATACAACTTTACATCATAGAATTTCCGCTGAGAAATTACTCCTCCGTGTACATTAACGAAATCCTTATACCAAATTATTTCAGAAAAAATATTTAAATCAAAAGGATAAATACAAATGAACTGGATATTGAACAGAATAAATCTAGCAACGACTGCTAACAACCCCACCAGACACATGTCACTCTTTTAAAAGCCTTCTGGCGTCCCATGTGCTCAGCCGCCATATTCCTCTGTTTGTTTACGTGGAGGAAAATGTAAAGCGAAAACGGGACGACAAAACACAAAACTGACGACTCCCTTACCTTCTGTTGGTTCTGTTCTGAGCTGTTAACTTCCAAAGTTTCTTCCGTGTCCATGTTGTCACTGTCAAAGAAGATCTTTCCTGGCATTTTACCCGATGAGAGCAACCCAAAGGCGGACAAGAGACCCTTCAGTCTCCGCCACAAAATTAGAAAGGAAGTTGCTTTTTCGGACGACGTGCTTACATCCGGGAAAACGACGACAGTCGTCTCTTCATATTGCGCATGCTCTGTGCCCCTGAACTGTATATGTAGAAGCGCGCACCACCTGCAGGACGGAGGTGCAAATAATAAGGAAGAATGTTCATCTGGTAAGAATTTAAGACCCATTAGGTTGTAACTAGCATGTGGCTGAAAACAATGGCACAGACAGAGACACCACGAGGGATGTGCAGGTTTGAGCCCTCGGACAGCCGGTTGCATTTATTTTTAACGTCCCAACACAAATCAGGTAGCTTACGAAACAGCTGCGCTTTAGGGAGGACGCAGCGAACTCTACCGAAGCAAACATATATGGTGTAAAACACAGTGACAAGTCGCGCTTCATCTCGCCTAGTCCGCTCTTTACAAATAATTGCGATGGTCTCTAACCGCACTCCATCGCGCACCAGGCCGGCTCTTCGCGATCCCTTTTGCCCAGCTGTAAATCGGGGCTACTGACTCATGATATACTCACGCAGGACTTAGACTCCTTCATCAAGCTCATACAACACAGGCTGCTCTTTACGGTCACCTCCGTCGGAAACGCCAGACCTCCGGACCCCTGCGGCGTTCCTGTTTAAACAGCCACACCTCGGGTTGTACAGAACCTGGACAGCGCGTCCTAGAAAGCCATGGAACAGACAGGATGGGAGAGACAGGGGTTCTGGCACGATTGTGTCAAACGGAAAATCCATTTTATACGTATTAATATAAGTTTTATTAATATTTCATTTTATAAGTTGTGCGTGTGCAGGTCACATTAATCGGTTAAGTGGTTGCCAGTGCTACTTCACAGCTGCAGAAGATAGTGTTAACATTTTAGAGCTATCATATTGTCTCCTTGTCCAAATCAGATTGTCTTCAGGGTTGTTTGTACCTTTGCACCAGTTGCTGCCAGAATAGGCTCCCTTCACCCCACTCAAGCTGAATTGATTTAAATGTTTAAAAATGTGTTAATGGATGGAACTGTCTTTACTTTATTGGTAGACTAGCTGGCCCCCGCGGCTCCGCCTGCGAAGTAAATAAACAAGACAGTGAGGAGGGCCCTATCCAGGTTACAACTTCTGATGTCACGCTTCCCCCTCCCCTCGGCCTGCAGCCTCTGTCTTGGATTAGCGCGAATCTATTGATCCTGCAAGCGAACTATGATTTTTAGCACAATGAGAGAAGTTGCAAAATAAACTGGAATGCAAATTATAGAAAAAACCCAGTACTTTTCTAGTATCGTGACGCAAATCGTATTATCGTGACACAAATCGGTGTTCCACCGCGTGAACAATCTTTCATCTATTTCAACTCCTAGGCCCTGGCCTCCAATTTGTGTCGTCTCGTGATGACTGACATTCCACGTGCAAACTTCCCGCATATAATTGTTCCAGTCAACTATTGTTCCCTTTACCATGTCTAACTGGTTTTCGCACCATTTTACTGACATTAGCTTCTCAGACAATGAATAAATGAACCGAACCACAGTCATGAATGGTAATCGGGAAGAATACCTCTGTCTTGAAGAAAGGACATGGATGTCTCCTCGCTGGTTGGTAGTTCCCAAATTTTCATTGTTCCGGGGTACACTGCACTATCAAAGAGAACACGAAAAGATTAGTGGCAAGGAATTAACTGTCAACATGGCATGTTGCACAAGTGTGACTTGCAGTGGAAGACAATGGGGGCGGCAGCCCTACAGATTTCCGTCACAATAATAGAAACCCAATATAAATCCGTTAAGTAGTTCTCTTGTGAAAAGCGGACAGACATACAGACAGACGTTGGATTTATATACAGTGGTGTGAAAAACTATTTGCCCCCTTCCTGATTTCTTATTCTTTTGCATGTTTGTCACACAAAATGTTTCTGATCATCAAACACATTTAACCATTAGTCAAATATAACACAAGTAAACACAAAATGCAGTTTGTAAATGGTGGTTTTTATTATTTAGGGAGAAAAAAAAATCCAAACCTACATGGCCCTGTGTGAAAAAGTAATTGCCCCCTGAACCTAATAACTGGTTGGGCCACCCTTAGCAGCAATAACTGCAATCAAGCGTTTGCGATAACTTGCAATGAGTCTTTCACAGCGCTCTGGAGGAATTTTGGCCCACTCATCTTTGCAAAATTGTTGTAATTCAGCTTTATTTGAGGGTTTTCTAGCATGAACCGCCTTTTTAAGGTCATGCCATAGCATCTCAATTGGATTCAGGTCAGGCCTTTGACTAGGCCACTCCAAAGTCTTCATTTTGTTTTTCTTCAGCCATTCAGAGGTGGATTTGCTGGTGTGTTTTGGGTCATTGTCCTGTTGCAGCACCCAAGATCGCTTCAGCTTGAGTTGACGAACAGATGGCCGGACATTCTCCTTCAGGATTTTTTGGTAGACAGTAGAATTCATGGTTCCATCTATCACAGCAAGCCTTCCAGGTCCTGAAGCAGCAAAACAACCCCAGACCATCACACTACCACCACCATATTTTACTGTTGGTATGATGTTCTTTTTCTGAAATGCTGTGTTCCTTTTACGCCAGATGTAACGGGACATTTGCCTTCCAAAAAGTTCAACTTTTGTCTCATCAGTCCACAAGGTATTTTCCCAAAAGTCTTGGCAATCATTGAGATGTTTCTTAGCAAAATTGAGACGAGCCCTAATGTTCTTTTTGCTTAACAGTGGTTTGCGTCTTGGAAATCTGCCATGCAGGCCGTTTTTGCCCAGTCTCTTTCTTATGGTGGAGTCGTGAACACTGACCTTAATTGAGGCAAGTGAGGCCTGCAGTTCTTTAGACGTTGTCCTGGGGTCTTTTGTGACCTCTCGGATGAGTCGTCTCTGCGCTCTTGGGGTAATTTTGGTCGGCCGGCCACTCCTGGGAAGGTTCACCACTGTTCCATGTTTTTGCCATTTGTGGATAATGGCTCTCACTGTGGTTCGCTGGAGTCCCAAAGCTTTAGAAATGGCTTTATAACCTTTACCAGACTGATAGATCTCAATTACTTCTGTTCTCATTTGTTCCTGAATTTCTTTGGATCTTGGCATGATGTCTAGCTTTTGAGGTGCTTTTGGTCTACTTCTCTGTGTCAGGCAGCTCCTATTTAAGTGATTTCTTGATTGAAACAGGTGTGGCAGTAATCAGGCCTGGGGGTGGCTACGGAAATTGAACTCAGGTGTGATACACCACAGTTAGGTTATTTTTTAACAAGGGGGCAATTACTTTTTCACACAGGGCCATGTAGGTTTGGATTTTTTTTCTCCCTAAATAATAAAAACCATCATTTAAAAACTGCATTTTGTGTTTACTTGTGTTATATTTGACTAATGGTTAAATGTGTTTGATGATCAGAAACATTTTGTGTGACAAACATGCAAAAGAATAAGAAATCAGGAAGGGGGCAAATAGTTTTTCACACCACTGTATGTGTATATATATATATATATACATATATATATATATATATGACTAGTTTGAAACTAAACATTTCTGAGCTAATAATTCAATGCACAATGCTTGTCTTGGTTTTTAGCTATTTTTTAAACATTTTTTTAGCATCAAAAGCTCTTGTTCTTGAACTATGGTTATACAGTGCCCTCCATAAGTGTATCTTTGTCTGTCCAGGATTTTAAATCACCTGTAGCTCACAAACCGTTTGACCTATTGACCTGAAATTTGGTACACATATACTACGTGACGTCTACTATTCGTTGTCAGGGTGTTGATTGACCTCCAAGGTTATTCCTCTTTTTATTTTTTTATTTTACTGCAGAAACAACTCTCGGCAGCAGGCAGCAGGGCGGCCGTGTGGCACATGCGTACGGGCGCCATTCTCATCCCTACCACCTTCACTGTCACTTCCCCTACCTCTTCATATGTTAAATCATTCTTGAGGCAGAGTGAAGACTTAAGTGAAAAATTAAAGAAAACATACTAATTAATTGCAACACAAACACTGACTTAATCAGTTTTAACCGAAAAGATGCTGACAAAAGAAGAGAAGAAGTGGGCTGCTAAGGTGGAGAAAAGAAGAGCTGCTCAGGAAGCAGCAAGCACATCAACCTCTGAGCAAATGAATGCTAAACGTACAGAGAAAGAGGATGAAAACAATGAATGCTCAAGTCAAGGTGCAGTGCGCCATTACTGGTCTTCCTTTATTTTGGTTACAGCATGTAGAAATGACAACACTTTTTCTACATGGTCCCCACAATTCAGGGCACCATAATCAGGTTAGGTCAGTTTAGGGAGCATGAACTGGTACAGCACATTGCTGCACCCACCACACAATGAAACAGCTTGAGATCCCGTTTGATAACCCCTAGGCAGACACACGGTCCAGTCCTTCTCTCAGGAAATGACCATCTATCTGCCACAGCCAGGTATTACATTTGTGTCCCCTTGGCCTGGTCTAGGCACTTGGATCCTGAGAGCCAGATCATATTATTGGTGTCAGAGGTGTTTGTGATCACTCGGGTGTGTTTCATTGCTTCATGAGACACCTCAGCTTGCTTCTACACTTTGGACTCTGGAGTTGCCACTGTTCAAAATGAGGACAAGAGCTGTACCAGTGAATGTCAAGGAAGCCATTATGATGCTGAAAAATAAGAATAAAGCCATTAAGGACATCATTAAAACTTTAGGAAGACCTGAACCAACTATCTGGAATATCATGAAGATGAAAGAACACACTGGTGAGCTCCGTAATCACACAGGGACTGGTAGGCCATGGAAGACCACCACTGCTGATGACAGAAGAATCCTTACTATGGTAAAGAAAAAATCCAAAAGCCTGTGCGAAAGATCAGCAACAGTCTTCAGGGGGCAAATACAGTGCATCCAGAAAGTATTCACAGCGCATTACTTTTTCCACATTTTGTTACATTACAGCCTTATTCCAAAATGGATTAAATTCATTTTTTTCCTCAGAATTCTACACACAACACCCCATAATGACAACGTGAAAAAAGTTTACTTGAGGTTTTTGGAAATTTACTAAAAATAAAAAAATTGAGAAAGCACATGTACATAAGTATTCACAGCCTTTGCCATGAAGCTCAAAATTGAGCTCAGGTGCATCCTGTTTCCCCTGATCATCCTTGAGATGTTTCTGCAGCTTCATTGGAGTCCACCTGTGGTAAATTCAGTTGTCTGGACATGATTTGGAAAGGCACTCACCTGTCTATATAAGGTCCCACAGTTGACAGTTCATGTCAGAGCACAAACCAAGCATGAAGTCAAAGGAATTGTCCGTAGACCTCCGAGACAGGATTGTGTCGAGGCACAAATCTGGGGAAGGTTACAGAAAAATTTCTGCTGCTTTGAAGGTCCCAATGAGCACAGTGGCCTCCATCATCCGTAAGTGGAAGAAGTTCGAAACCACCAGGACTCTTCCTAGAGCTGGCTGGCCTTCTAAACTGAGCGATGGGGGGAGAGGGGCCTTAGTCAGGGAGGTGACCAAGAACCAGATGGTCACTCTGTCAAAGCTCCAGAGGTCCTCTGTGGAGAGAGGAGAACCTTCCAGAAGGACAACCATCTCTGCAGCAATCCACCAATCAGGCCTGAATGGTAGAGTGGCCAGACGAAAGCCACTCCTTAGTAAAAGGCACATGGCAGCCCGCCTGGAGTTTGCCAAAAGGCACCTGAAGGACTCTCAGACCATGAGAAAGAAAATTCTCTGGTGTGATGAGACAAAGATTGAACTCTTTGGTGTGAATGCCAGGCGTCACGTTTGGAGGAAACCAGGCACCGCTCATCACCAGGCCAATACCATCCCTACAGTGAAGCATGGTGGTAGCAGCATCATGATGTGGGGATGTTTTTCAGCGGCAGGGACCGGGAGACTAGTCAGGATAAAGGGAAAGATGACTGCACCAATGTACAGAGGCATCCTGGATGAAAATCTGCTCCAGAGCGCTCTTGACCTCAGACTGGGGCGATGGTTCATCTTTCAGCAGGACAACGACCCTAAGCACGCAGCCAAGATATCAAAGGAGTGGCTTCAGGACAACTCTGTGAATATCCTTGAGTGGCCAGCCAGAGCCCAGACTTGAATCCGATTGAACATCTCTGGAGAGATCTTAAAATGGCTGTGCACCGACGCTTCCCATCCAACCTGATGGAGCTTGAGAGGTGCTGCAAAGAGGAATGGGCGAAACTGGCCAAGGATAGATGTGCCAAGCTTGTGGCATCATATTCAAAAAGACTTGAGGCTGTAATTGCTGCCAAAGGTGCATCGACAAAGTATTGAGCAAAGGCTGTGAATACTTATGTACATGTGCTTTCTCAATTTTTTAATTTTTATTAAATTTGCAAAAATCTCAAACTTTTTTCACTTTGTCATTATGGGGTGTTGTGTGTAGAATTCTGAGGAAAAAAATGAATTTAATCCATTTTGGAATAAGGCATAACATAACAAAATGTGGAAAAAGTGATGCGCTGTGAATGCTTTCCGGATGCACTCTATCTATCTATCTATCTATCTATCTATCTATCTATCTATCTATCTATCTATCTATCTATCTATCTATCTATCTATCTATAATATAGTGCCTTTCACAGCTCTCTATCTGTCTGTTGTATATTGTCTTTCACATCTATCTATCTATCTATCTATCTATCTATCTATCTATCTATCTATCTATCTATCTATCTATTATATAGTGCCTTTCTATCTATCTATCTATCTATCTATCTATCTATCTATCTATCTATCTATCTATCTATCTATCTATCTATCTATCTATCTATCTATCTATCTATCTATCTATCTATCTATCTATCTATTGAGAGGAAGGGGCACACAGAGACTGCTTATGTATAGGGCCCAGAGTTCTATACTACACCCCTGATTGAAGGGCATTGGGAGATGGCAGGTTTTGGAAAAGAAGTCTTACAAAGAGTAGGTAGCAGCAGGGAGAGCTGGATGGAATGGCAGTTGACTACAGAACTGTACACCCTTATGAACTTACCAAGCTAGGATTGTTTAAAGTGTTCATTTAACCAATAGTGCGTGTCTTTGTGATGTGGCAGAAAAATCAGAATACCCAGAGACACCTTCACACGTACATATGTGGATCAAGTGCTAACTTGACACAGACAGTGACCATACAGGGATTTCATTCTATTCTTTCAGAGCTTTGAAGGAGTGTCAGCACACCACCACACCCTGCCTCCTCCCCAGCCAGACAAGTATTATTTGCAGTTTTGCAACATTTGAAAATGCTTGAAGGATCTGAATATTTTTTGCAGTTTGCTGTAAATGTCATCACATGCGTGCGCACAGGAGGCGGTTTAAGACGCTTTTGTCTTTTTTCCCCTCTCTGCAGGAAGGCAGACTGACAGCTCTCCTCCTCTGATGATGTCACTCCTGGGCCCGCCTCTTCTTGCCAGTACACATCATAAGCATAGGAGCCACCATGATAGTCAGTCACCTGAGAGGACATTGTTGGTTTTAGAAGGCTCGACTTTTTTTTTATTTTCTTTACTCAAATTATTGACCTATTAACACTGTCTTGTCTTATTGTTATGGTGTGGAGGGCAGATTTGGGTGTGTAGGGCACACAGGAGTATTAAAAACTACTGCAACAATAGTATGGGCAGCTTCAGGACAGAAGAACTCAGGGGTAAATACTGTTCGGTATTTTCAGATCAGTTAGGCACAAATGGGCTTTGCCTATTCATGCAGAGATGAGGTGAGCAGCATCAAGAAGGACAAGCACACTTTTAGATTAGCTAACGCAAGTGGACAGATTCCTGTTTGTAGGGCTGAGGCAGACAGCACCTCCAGCTACAGCATCAATGTGAATTTCTTTTCCATTCAGAATTCACTTACTCCGACTTCCAGACTTCTTTTTGACTCCTTTTTTTATTTACCACTCACAGATGTATAATTAAGACCCAAAGCATCTTTACTTAAGTACATCTTTTATTATTAAAAAGTCCTCCCACCCCCAGTTATAACAGGAGCAGGTTTTATCAGGTACATTGTATGTGCTGCACAGAGAGTGTAACAGTGCTATTTCTAAACAACTGATGCAAGTGACTTTACAAAATACAAATGAAAGGACTTCTTAAAGTAGAGGTTTACCAAGCAGAGCTTTTTAATTTCAGAAAAAAAAAGTGTATGAGAATTTACAGCATGCATGAAAAGCAGCACACCTTTTCAAGATGTAAACCGGAGAGATGAGTTGAGCAGCAGACATCCTTTATAAAAAATGTTTCCAGCATAATACATAAAACAAATATATAATCTATATATGAGTGGACCTGATAGAAAAAAGAAGATAAATCCAAAGTACACTGTATCATATTTTACATTTAAATACTAGATAAATATTGAGCACAGGGCATTTTCTACAGTCTTCTCACTTCCCACCCACAGAGGGCGCCAGAGACTGTCTTTAGGCAGCCATATTTTGTTGGACTTGCAGATTGTGTAGCTTCTTTTCTACTTCACCCTACTCAACAGTCTGATGGTGGTAAGAAAATACTTCAGTTTATTTTTGTACCACCCCACAAAACGAGCCTTCCCACCCTGCCATTCAATCACAAGGAGACCCCCCCCCACCCCCCACCCCTTGTCATTCCTTGTCTTTTGTTTCAACACCACTTTGGACTTCCTGCCTTGTATTTCATATCAGCAGCTCATGTAATGTCCTCTTCCTCACCAAGAACTCTTCATTTTATCTGAAAGGAAACAAAAGCACATGGGGTTCAAAACTGGGCACGTGTGACAACAAAAACCTGAAGAATTACTTATTTAAGCTTTGCAAATCATTGGCTGGATGACAAAAATGGCCCAGTAGATAACACTGCTGCCTCTAATAGCAGGGTGTACTGCTTGATTCCTAACCAGGTCACTTGTGAGAGCGGAGTCCATGCTGTATTCTCATTTACATGGTGTCCTTTGGAAGTTCCGGTTTCCTTTTGTGTCTCAAAGACATACATGTTGAGCTATTTTGTGATTCTAAGCAGACCTTACATACATTAATATGGCACCTATCTGTGCTACTGAGACAGAAAGCAACATCCTGCTAGCCTGAAATGTAAAGAGCCAGTTTGAAAAATGGATGATGGATAAAATCGACAAGAGATTTTGAGTCATTATGATGGATTCTGATTCATTGGGACTGAAAGAGCTGCAGTCTGCAGCAAAAATTTGAAAATCTTTTAATATTCATTGGGCCTGTTGGTTGACTTTTAATTATTCCCACTTATTTTGTTTAGGTGCACTGTGTGGGCATTTACTTTTAACTAAATTGATGGAGCCTACTTTCACATTTCATTAAGTGGATGGCACCCCGATTCGCTATTTATTAAGTGCAAAAAGCTGCTCTGGGTAAAAACCCGAAGGAGAGAGGAGCAGGTAGAGCACAAGTCCTCAAAGTCTGCCTTTGTAAAGCCGGAGACAATTCAGCACACAGCGCCAAGAGGAGAGCTCTTAGAAATCGAAATCGACTTAGAAGGCAGTCATCATCATCATCTATAAATACGCGCTCTCTTCTAATTCTTCCATGTGCGATGTCTTCTAACAACGCTACAGCAGCCATGGTAGTTGGAATAGTTTGGCCATTCTTTGCACCATTCTATTGTTACAGAATTACAATCAAGTGAATTATATTTGTAAATGATATGCAATTAATTTCAGTGCATTTGACAAATCTCGTGTCATTGATGTGAATTTAAAAAAGAAAGGGAAACGGCACAGAAATAAGAGGACTGCTTTGACGCTGAGTGCCACCCATTTGCAAAACTGAGCAGGAACATGCGTACACAAGGTAGGGTGCTACCGTGAAAATGTGAGTAGCGTAACACCGAGTTTACCTTTTATACATCTCGATGTGTGAGTGGAACGGATTATGCAACATTTTTGTGTGAATACACCGTTTATTAATGAGGTCCAAGAAATGATACTTTCTTCAAATAAAATAAAATAATAAAGAAATAAAAAGAAAATGTATATAATGTCATAGTGCAAATCTATCACAAAAAATAACTGAGTAATTGAAATCTTTATATACAGAAAAATGGAAAAAGGTTAGAGAAGTTGACAAAGATAAATCATACAACATGATTTTCTTAACTTTCAAAAAGCCTTTGACTCTCACCCACGTTGAAGATGAATTCTATCTATCTATCTATCTATCTATCTATTGTGGCAAGCGGCTGGGGGTGGCACCCAGCCGGGATGCCCGGGAGGGGGCTGGGGGGAAGAAGACCAGGGACACCCAGAGTGCTTCTGGGTACGCAGCCGGTACTTCCACCACACTGGGGAGTGCCGGCAGATGCTAATTGGGAGGCACCTGGAGCACGTCCCGATGTGTATAAAAGGGGCCGCCTCCCTCCATTCAATGGCTGGAGTCGGGAGGACGAGAGACAAGGTCTTGGAGGAGAGGAGAGGAGGCGGACCAGAGAAGGAGAGGCATTGGCAAGAAGGGCTGGACTCTGGGGGAGTTTTGGGGGTTGTGTGCACTTGTGTAAATATTAGTATTGTAAATAAACGTGTGGTGGTGCTTTTAAACATGTCTACCTGTCTGTGTCCGGGCTGCTTTCCACACTATCATTTATATAGTGCCTTTCATATCTATCTATCCATCTATCTATCTATTATATAGTGCCTTTCATATCTATCCATCTATCTATCTATTATATAGTGCCTTTAATATCTATCCATCTATCTGTCTATTATATAGTGCCTTTCATTATCTATCTATCTATCTATCTATCTATCTATCTATCTATCTATCTATCTATCTATCTATCTATCTATCTATCTATCTATTATATAGTGCCTTCATATCTATCTATTATATAGTGCCTTTCACAGCTATCTATCCAACCTGTTATATAGTGCCTTTCATATCTATCTAATGTATCTATATATTATATAGTGCATTTCATATCTATCTATCTGTTATATAGTGCCTTACACAGCTATCTATATATCTATCTAACTATTATATAGTGCTTTTCACATCTATATATCTATTATATAGTGCCTTTCACATCTATCTAACTATTATATAGTGCCTTTCACATCTATCTATCTATCTATCTATCTATCTATCTATCTATCTATCTATCTATCTATCTATCTATCTACAATAGCCCCAAAATACAGTTTTGCCCATATTCTTTATTTAAAAAGCCGTTTCTGCCTACTTTCATTTACCAGTTTGGCAATGCCAGTATTCCTTTGCCACTCTTAAGCATACTTACCAGCTGACGTTAGTGGGGCCAAAGGTACTCCTGTCTCACATTGTGCCCCAGTGCAATCATGGAATTCCTGTCCCTTTTTGGAAGGTCATATGATCCTAAATCTGGTCTGTGGTAGGAAGAAAAATGGTCTCATTAGATGCAGAATTTACACTTGGATCACATGAAAGAAATGCTGAATGGGTTCATCTTTGCATGCCCAAGAGACAGAGGGAAGAAGAGGTTGGAAGAGAATGGGTATACCAGTCTAATGCACCTCTCATTTTATGCCCTTTACCTGCATTGTACTATGCTGCTGATGCTGTTATCATATAAACACATTAAATTGTCTAAACTGACCTCTACCAAAGCTCAGAAAGCCTTTGATAAGGTGCTACATACTGTAAGATGTTGGGCATCAAACTAAAAGAAGTAGGAGTTTGGGGTGTTTGTAGAGGGGTGCAAAATTTGCTCAGATACAGGAAGCAGAGGGTGATGGTGAGAGGAACCTCATAAGAATTGGATGATGTTAAGTGGTGTCCAGCAGGGGTCAGTGCTGGGGCCGCTGCTATTTTCATTTACTACACTATTAAAAAATGAAGGGAACACATAAATCACACATTGGATCTCAATTAATGAAATATTCAAGTGGATAATCTTTACTAAGTAATATTGTGTAATTCATTGAGAACAAAATGCTGTAACAAAAGTCAATGGAAACCAAAATCCCCAACCCACTAAGTGCTGATTCAACATCACACTGAAATTCAATCACGGGCTGATCCAACTTGTGTGAATTTCATCACAGCAACTCCTAATGTATGTGGCCTCCCTCATGCGTATATGCACTCCTAACACCGTCTGGACCTGCTCCGGATGGTGTCCTGGAGGATTTTCTCCCAGACCTGGATCAGGGCATCAGTGAGTCCTGGACAGTCTGTGGCACAACTTGGCAGTGTCAGATGCACTGATACATAACACTAGAGATTCTCAATAGGATTCAGGTCTGGGGAAGATGCAGGCCATTCACTTGCATCAGTGCCTTCATCACTGATGAAGTGCCTACACACTCTGGCCACATGAGGCCAGGCATTGTCCTGCACCAGGAGGAACCCCAGGGCCCACTGCACCAGCGTGAGGTCTGACGGTGGCTCTGAGGATTTAACCCCGTGTACCTAACAGCAGTCAGGGTACATTTGTGTAGCACATGGACCCTCCAAGAGCATGCTTCCCCAGACCATCACTGACCCACCGCCAATTCGTCATGCTGATGATGTTGCACACTGCAAAACATTCACAGTGGCATCTCCAGACTCTTTGACATCTGTCACATGTGCTCTGTTTGAACCTCCTGTCAATTGTAAAGAGAAAGGGTCACCAGTGATAGAGTTGCCAGTTGTGGTATTCTCTAGTGAATGCCATCTGAGCTGCACAGTGATGGGCTGTTAGCACAGGTCCCACTAGAGGAAGCAAGGCCCTCATGTCACCCTCATGGAGTCTGATTTAGGCAGTTTGGAGTAGCCAGCCAGAGGTCATTTTGTAGGGCTCTGGCACTGCCCCTCCTGTTCCTCCTCACACAAAGGAGCAGATACCAGTCCTGCTGCTGGGCTGATGCTCTTCTAAGGCCCTGTGCAGCCCTCCTCGTGTAATGGCCTGTCTTATGGAGACACAGTAAAGCTTTTTGCGATGGCACATATGGATGTGCCATCCTGGAGAAGCTGGACTCCCTGTGCAACCTGAATCGGCTGCAGGTATACCAGTACTGACAAGGACACTAGCAAAATGAAAAAATCAGTCAGGAAGGATAAGGAGAGAGCAATTGTCTGTGACCGCCATTCCCTTTTTGGGGTTGTCTTGCTGTTGCCTCTACAAATCACCTGCTGTCATTTTCATTTGCACCAAAGCAGGTGAAGTTGATTCACAATCACTTCTGCTTCCTAACTGGACACATTGATATCCCTGAAGTTTAACTGACTTGGTGTTAGACTGGGATGATTAAGTGTTCCATTCATTTTTTGAGCAGTATATATAAATGAGTTGGATAGGAATATAAGTAACAAGCTTGTTAAGTGTGCAGATGATACCAAGAGAGCTGGATTAGCAGATAATTTGGAATCCACTGAATCATCACAGAGGGTCTTGGACAGCATACAGGCTTGGGCAGATTTGTGGACGATGAAATTTAATGTCAGTAAATGTAAAATATATATTTGAAGTAAAAATGTGAGGTTTGAATACACAATAGGGGGTCGGAAAATCAAGAGTACACCTTATGAGAAGGATTTAGGAGTCGTAGTGGACACTAAGCTATCAACTTTCAGACAGAATTCAGAAGCCATTGAGAAGGCTAACAGAATGTCAGGTTATATAGCACCTTGATGTGTGGAGTACAAGTCACAGGAGGTTCTGCTCAAGCTTTATAACACACTGGTGAGGCCTCATCTGGAGTACTGGGTGCAGTTTTGGTCTCCATGCTACAAAAAGAACATAGCAGCACTAGAAAAGGTCCAGAGAAGAGCAACTAGGCTGATTCCAGGGCTACAGGGGATGAGTTATGATGAAAGATTAAAAGAGCTGAGCCTTAAGAAGATTAAGAGGAGACATGACTGAAGTGTTTAAAATTATGAAGGGAATCAGTCCAGTGGATCGAGACGGTGACTTTAAAATGAGTTCATCAAGAACACAGGGACACAGTTGGAAACTTGTTAAGGGGAAATGGTGCACAAACATTAGGAAGTTTTCCTTCACACATAACCATAGACACATGGAATAAATGACCAAGTAGTGTGGTAGACAATAAGACTTTACGGACGTTTAAAACTCAACTTGATGTTATTTTAGAGGAATTAAGTGGATAAGCCTGGCAAGCTTTGTTGGGCTGAATGGCCTGTTCTCATCCAGATTGTTCTAATGTTCTAAAGAAGTGTGCTTTCTCTTATAACGTTCCCACTATAAGCACCTTGAAGCTTTCATTTCTAGCTGTTAACTTTAGTTTAACAACTTAAGAGACATCTTCAAGTATGCCAGTCAAATCTAACAGTTACATAATGACTTGTGACAGCTTACATGTAATATATTGGCTGGCCCGTTGATAATGTAATACAACTGGAGTCTTCTGTTTGTGTACATTTTGTAGTTTGCCCGAGTTGTTGAACTAAAGACTTTTGCACAAGTGATAGCCGGACTGCAATACAGTGGCCAAGCATTACAGGTGATAGGGGACTATGCATGTAATGCTCTACGTTTGATACTTCCAAGCAGCTGAGCTTAAAATTTGTCATTATGCCACCATTTTTATATTTATCTTTTAAATGTTCAGCTATGAAGAATTATTTAAAGAAAGTTGAACATCATTATAGTGTTTTGAAAGAGACAATTTAATAATGAACCAATCAAAATGTTTGAGATTGAAAAAGAGCTCTACCAATATGCGTGTAGGTGTGTCTTTGTCCCCTGTTCTGGACTGGTGCTTCCTTCAGGGTTACTTCCTGCCTAGTACACAATGCTGCTGGGATAGATAGATAGATAGATAGATAGATAGATAGATAGATAGATAGATAGATAGATAGATAGATAGATAGATAGATAGATAGATAGATAGATAGATAGATAGATAGATAGATAGATAGATAGATAGATAGACAAACCAGTGTGTTGGGAGGGTTATGTCAGGAAGGGCATCTGGCGTAAAATTTTGCCAAATCAATATGCGGACAACAATACAAATTTCCATACTGGATTGGTCGAGCCACGGGTTAACAACGACCACCACCAGTACTGTTAGCCAACAGGGTGCTGGCGGAAATTGGGCTACCGTTGGCCGAAGAAGAAGGAGAAGAAGAGGATAGAGACGTGTCCGGAGGCAGGAGGACAGGAGGAAGGTAAAGAGAGTGGAACTGAGGGTAGGAATTTTGAATGCTGGCAGTATGACTGGTAAGGGGAAAGAGTTAGCTGATATGATGGAGAGAAGGAAGGTTGATATATTGTGCGTGCAAGAGACTAAATGGAAGGGGAGTAAGGCCAGGTGGATTGGAGGTGGATTCAAATTGTTCTATCATGGTGTGGATGGGAGGAGAAATGGGGTAGGGGTTATTCTGAAGGAACAGTATGTCAAGAGTGTTTTGGAGGTGAAAAGAGTGTCAGACAGAGTAATGATTATGAAGCTGGAAATTGGAGGTGTGATGATGAATGTTGTTAGTGCATATGCACTGCAAGTTGGGTGTGCAATGGATGAGAAAGAAGATTTTTGGAGTGAGTTGGATGAAGTGATGAACAGTGCACCCAAGGGACAGAAAGTGGTGATTGCAGCGGATTTCAATGGACATGTTGGTGAAGGCAACAGTGGAGATGAGGAGGTGATGGGTAGGTATGGTGTCAAGGAGAGGAATGAAGAAGGTCAGAGGATAGTGAATTTTACCAAAAAGATAGACATGGCTGTAGTGAATACGTATTTTAAGAAGAGGGAGGAACATAGGGTTATGTACAAGAGTGGAGGAAGATGCACACAAGTAGATTACATCCTATGCAGAAGAGTTCATCTGAAGGAGATTGAAGACTGCAAAGTGGTGGCAGGGGAAAGTGTAGTTAAGCAGCATAGGATGGTGGTCTGTTGAAGATCAAGGAGAGGAAGAGTGTGAGGGTAGAACCAAGGATCAAATGGTGGAAGGTGAAAAAGGAAGACTGCAAGGTTGAGTTTAGGGAGAAGGTGAGACAGGCACTGGGTGGCAGTGAAGATTTACCAGACAGTTGGGAAACTACAGCAAATGTAGAAAGGGTGACAGCAAGAAGGGTGCCTGGCGTGACATCTGGACTGAGGAAGGAGGAAAAGGAAACCTGGTGGTGGAATGGGGAAGTACAGGAGAGTATACAGAGGAAGAGGATGACAAAGAAGAAGTGGGATAGTCAGAGAGATGCAGAAAGTAGACAAGTGTACAAGGAGATAAGACACAAGGTGAAGAGAGAGGTGGCGAAGGCTAAAGAAAAGGCGTATGATGAGTTGTATGAGAGGTTGGACACTAATGAGAGAGAAAAGGACGCACTGACCAGAAAGCAGGAGACAGAGCTGGAGGTAGCAGAGTTAAAGATGCTAAGATTTGCATTGGGTGTGACGAGGATGGACAGGATTAGAAATGAGGACATTAGAGGGTCAGCTCAGGTGGGACGGTTGGGAGACAAAGTCAGAGAGGCGAGATTGCATTGGTTTGGACATGTGCAGAGTAGAGATGGTGAGTATATTGGGAGAAGGATAATAATGATAGCGCTGCCAGGCAAGAGGAGAAGAGGAAGGCCTAAGAGGAGGTTTATGGATGGGTGAGAGAGGACATGCAGGTTATGGGTGTGACTGAACAAGATGTAGAGGACAGAAAGATATGGAAGAAGATGATCCGCTGTGGGAGTAGCCGAAAGTAGAAGAAGGAAGATAGATAGATAGATAGATAGATAGATAGATAGATAGATAGATAGATAGATAGATAGATAGATAGATAGATAGATAGATAGATAGATAGATAGATAGATAGATAGATAGATAGATAGACAAGGACTTTATCTTATACGTGTACAGTGCCAAGCAAGGGGGCAGGTTTGTGTAGAGTGTTGCCTGCATGCTGCCAGGTTCTCCATAGGAACTGCTAATCTTTCTGCTTGCTTGGTGATGGATTAACTCATAGGAGAAAGGCTTACCTGTATAGTTGTGGGCATGAACTTTTTAGTGCGCTGGATGACAGACCGAGACGGCTCTGGTTTCTCAGACGTGTCTTCTTCACCAGGTCCTTCACTTTTCCCCATGGGTGGTTTTCAATCTGCAAATACAATAAAGCAGACTGGCTGAGTTGGTTATTGCTGACTCTTCTCCCTGTTGCTGTAGGTTGGAGGATGGAATGGAGGTGACCGATGACCCCTATCTGCCTGTTTTTTTATTAGATTCTATATATTCACAGCAAATTCAAGCAAATCACAAAGAAGACACTCTCATTTGAAGTGTCCCACCACTAGCACCATTGACTGACAAGTGTGCAAAGCTGTCATGGTCATTTGATCTAGAGAGGAAAGATGGAGATGGACATGAAATGTGAGCAGCAGAGAATCCAGGATAAACTCATTCAAAGGACAAAACTAAACTTGCTTAAAAAAACTTAAAACATCCTGGATCAAGGAGAAGGAGACCCCTATGATCCTCTTATCAAATGGTGGAAGGTGAAAAAGGAAGACTGCAAGGTTGAGTTTAGGGAGATGGTGAGACAGGCACTGGGTGGCAATGAAGAATTACCAGACAGTCCTCACTACGTGCTGCAGGATCTTGTGTTCATGGGCTTTGCTGTTCCCAAACCACACAGTGATGCAGTTTGTCAGGAGGTTCTCTACAGTTCCTCTGTAAAAGGTGATAAGAATGGATTGTGGTAAGCTGAAAAAGGTATTGTTGCCCCTTCTTGACAACAGAGTTGGTGCTGATTGTCCAGGTGAGGTCATCAGAGATATACACACCAAGAATCTTCTTGCTGCTGACTCTCTCCACGGCAGAGCCACTGATGAGCAGTGGGGAATAGTCAGCTGATGTTCTCCTGAAGTTGACAGTCATCTTGTTTGTTGTATCGACATTTAAAGGCAGATTATTTTCACTACATCACCTCTGCAGATGTTCAACCTCCTCTCTGTAGGATGTGTTATCATCATTGCTAATGAGGCACACTCTGGTTGTTCCATCTGCAAACTTGACGATGACATTAGACTCTGACTGGACGGTGAACAGCGTGAATAATAGTGGGCTCAATGAATCAATGAAGACATAGGGAGAACATGCAAACTCCACACAAACGACAACCGTCAAAGATGCTGGATCCACAAAGCAGCAGTGCTAATTATAATGCGCAACAATATTTTTTCAAAAGTTTTGCATTCTGATTTTGATAGACAGCTTCAAGATGAACACAAATATAATTTCCGACTGACTTGACATAGAAATGTGAAAAAAATATGAAATTAACTTTTACTGAATCTAGGATGTTTAGTCTTTTAATGGTGCTGACACTTTGCATTAGTTCAGCTAAAAATGTTTTGCTGCTGATTTTCATTTCTGCTCGGCATCTGATAACTTCTCATTTCAAGGGTCAGCCATTTGCCAGCTGGCACTCATTGATTCCTCTTGCCCCAATTCTTCTTTTCCATCAATACAATATCCTGGTAAAGCCAGTGAGGAACCTTTCACCATGTTTGTCAATGACTGCACCAACATTAGCAGGGAAGAAGTCCCAGTGTGAAAGCAGCAAATGAATCTTTAGCAACATGTTGCACATCATAGTTTTGTATTCCTGAAGCATGTTGTCAACTTGCGGGACATGGTTTAGGCGCCAAGTAGTTGAAAAGAAAATTCTCAACAACTTACTTGAATGCCTTCCATGCAATTTCCTCTAGCAGATCTTCAAACTGCTTGTCCCTGATGACATGTCTGAATTGTGCTCCAACAAAAATGCCTTCCTTAATCTTGGTCCATGTCGGCTTGCCTTCTTCTTATAGTTCCATCCCCACGTAAATGATGCACACGCACCCAGCCATCCTCACAATCTAAAAGAAAACTTGATTCATCAGAACAGGCCACCTTGTTTCATTGCTCCATGTTTACGTGCCCGTGGTAAGGACTTCCAGCAGTGGACAGGGGTCAGCATGAGCACTCTGACTGGTCTGAGTCTATGCGGCTCCATATTCAACGAGCTGTGATGCACAGTGGGTTCTGACTTCTTTCTCTCATGGCCAGCCTTACGTTTTTCAGCAATTTGTGCTACAGTAGTTCTTCAGTGGACCAGCCTTCGCTCCCTACACATACCAATGAGTCTTGGGTGCCCATGACCCTGTCACCATTTCACTGGTTGTTCTTCCTGGGACCACTGTTGATAGATACTAACCACTGCATACCGCAAACACCCCACATGAGGTGCCATTTTTGAGATGCTTTGACCCAGTCGTCTAGTCATCACAATCTAGACCTTATCAGATCCTTACACTTAGCCATTTTTCCTGCTTCCAAAACATCACCTTCATGAACTGACTGTTCACTTTACTGCCTCGTTTATCAAGTTAAAATTTATTAAAAAATTTTAACTCGTCTTGCACAACACTCACAGACCAAGTAACTCGCAATCCAAGATTTTACAGTATCTCTCTTCTACCTCTCTCTACAGAAAGAATGATTGATGGATTGGCCTCTGGCGATGTCACTTCCGGTACCCGGTCTACTGCACCCACCTCTTCTATGAGTGTCCTATTTAAACCGCCATTTTGGTAGAGTATGGAGCAAACCACCTGAAGAAGTTGTTAGTTTTCAAACCTTTTTCTATCATAATATACGGGGATCTGTTTGCTGCCCCAAACCTTTATGATCTCACTATTTATTATTTCACAGGTATTATTAAAAAAATATTATTTTAAATATTAAGTGCTTACAGAGCACTTGGTTTAAGATAACTAAATCATGTTTAATCGGAGAATTTACCAATGTAGAGGCACTTAGCATTAAGTTTTTTATTCTAAGTGTATTTTAAAAATATGAGGTACTGCCAGATGTTTCAGTTATTCAACTTCCAGGCTTTTGTCCGTCTTTATTTTAATCTTTCTGTAGCCTTTCTTCTAACATTGAAGACCTCCTTTGGATCAGTGAAACCCCCACAACCTTCCTAACCCCTCCCAAATGTACACTGGGCCTCTTACTTTTTTGCTCACTCATGATGCGCCGGTGACAACAAAGGCTTATTCTGTTATCTCAGGCATGTCAGCACTTCCTTATCGCCTTTGCCTGAAAGTCTTTTTCCATTGCTGCAGGAATCACTCACCCGTCTCAGCATCTGAGGCTGAAAAGAGGAAGCCAGGCCTTCCATGCTGTCCCCAAGGAATCGCCCAGTGCCCTCCACGCAGCTTCGGCGGTTCAAACTCTTCCTGAGGAGGGGAGGTAGAAGACCACTTCCCTGCTCTCCGTATTCATTAGTTCCTGCGGAAGAGAAAGTGTCGCCAGCAGTGAAGCCCAATTCCACAGGAACAGGAACACAATGGAATCTTATCTGTGGGATTCCACCAGCTTCAGATTTCTACCCAAACCAAACTGTCCCAAGGGCTGAACACTCCAAGAGACATTTTCTACTAACATATGAAAGTTTACATCAGGGCATTCTACAGCTTGTTTTAAGTCAAAAAGTTACCACATAAAAACATATAAAAACAAATAAAATGAAGCAATGTATACGGAGGCAACCTCCTTTCTAGGACTGTTAACTCATTTAATAGATGTAACCGAAAGGGGGCGCCACTGAGCCTCTAACCCCAGGCCCAATAATGCCCAGCACTGTCACAGATTAAAATAATGGATTTTAAATCCACCAAACACTTAGACACAACCAATAATCACACAAAACAATGAATCTCTTTCCTCTCCTTCGGCCTCCAGCTGAGTGACCCTGCTGCCTCCCAACTCTGACTTCTCGAGGTAAGACAGCGGGCTCACTTTTTTTTTTTTTTTGTTCTTTATTTCACCTTATACAATTTCTTGTATTAGGAATTTGTAAGTTTTCACATACCCCTTGGGGTCAGAGTGCAGGGTCAGCCATTGCACAGCACCCCTGGAGCAATTACAGGTTAAGAGTCTTGCTCAAGGGCCCAGCAGAGTAGGATCTCTTTTGGCAGTGGCGGGGATTCAAACCTTTTATGCTGGACCCTGGTGACCCAGCATGACTTGTGAGGAGCATTTATGTGTTGTTTGGGAACCATGGACACCAACAGGGCTGCATTTTCAGACTCCACTTCCCATCAGCCACTGCAGGTACCCAGGCTGGGACACCTCCAGTGGACCACTGCCACCTAACGTATAGGGTATAGAACTGCTCCTGGCCTCCATCCCCTGGCACCTTTCATCTTGGTAGGAGGTCAGGCTGTCAACCAGTCAGGATGCCCATCTGTCCTCTATGGCACTCACAAAGATTAGCTACATCCATCCATCCATCATTTAACCAACCTAATGCAGTTTAGAGTCCCAGGAACTTCAGCCAATGGTGGCAGAACTGAGCTGACAGTGTAGCACAGGGCACATTTACACTCACATGGGGCCAATATAGAGTCACATTTACACTTTATTTTACAGACTGCCTTTAATAAGACATATTTATAAAAAAGAGATAGATAGATAGATAGATAGATAGATAGATAGATAGATAGATAGATAGATAGATAGATAGATAGATAGATAGATAGATAGATAGATAGATGAAAGGCACTATACTGTATGATAGATAGATAGATAGATAGATAGATAGATAGATAGATAGATAGATAGATAGATAGATAGATAGATAGATGAAAGGCACTATATGATAGATAGATAGATAGATAGATAGATAGATAGATAGATAGATAGATAGATAGATAGATAGATAATGAAAGGCACTATATAATAGATAGATAGATAGATAGATAGATAGATAGATAGATAGATAGATAGATAGATAGATAGATAGATAGATAGATAGATAGATATGTAAAGCACTATATAATAGATAGATAAGGCACTATTAGATAGATAGATAGATAGATAGATAGATAGATAGATAGATAGATAGATAGATAGATAGATAGATAGATAGATAGATAGATAGATGAAAGGCACTATACTGTATGATAGATAGATAGATAGATAGATAGATAGATAGATAGATAGATAGATAGATAGATAGATAGATAGATAGATAGATAGATGAAAGGCACTATATGATAGATAGATAGATAGATAGATAGATAGATAGATAGATAGATAGATAGATAGATAGATAGATAGATAGATAGATAATGAAAGGCACTATATAATAGATAGATAGATAGATAGATAGATAGATAGATAGATAGATAGATAGATAGATAGATAGATAGATAGATAGATAGATAGATAGATAGATAGATAGATAGATCTATTTGAAGTTTTTCTTCTTCAGTTAAATATCTACAGACAATTGTTGACTTTGGACTTTGGGAATGTAGTGTTACAGCATAGCAGTTGACATTAAAAAGACTGAATGGATCAATTCTGTATGTGTACAAATCTTTTGTCATGCAGAACATTATGATGACTTTTAATGAGATTGAATACTTTTGCACACCATTTTAAAATAATTGCTAATTTCTTTGTGTTAAGGCTTATGAAGAATATAATAAAAATTAAAAGTGATTGCTCATTAATCTGTATGATCTCCATTGTAAGGACCAAATACTAATAATTCTAAAGATGAAAGTGCTATGTGACCAGATTTGTTTTAGATCTCCATGCTAAAGATGCTAAAACATTACTGGAGAATTATTTTGTTGGGTGACATATTAAATAATACCTGCCAACAATAAGCATGGTGTCTGCAGAGAACAATTCTTATCACTGCTTCAGGATGAAGGCCAACAAAGGAACAGAAAAATAAAACCATCTTTCAGTTAGACATAGAAATGAGCAAATTCCATTTCCAAACCTTTCCTCCTTCTGGTAACTTCAGGAATTGTGGAGAGGTCCGAGGGGGTGCTCTCACTCCGCTGTGCCAGCTGCCACTTGGATTCAGTGTATGCCAGGCCGGCAGCCCCACACTTGCAGTGCTGCATGAAGTACTCCTGAATGAGAAGAGACAGCAAAGAGGTTAGTGAGAACGTTTAGATAAAAGACATCAAAGGCTCCCCACCAGATGAGTGCTACAACATGACAGTTTTCATTAAAAGCGTTCCTCGTCAAAGAGGCACTTCATTCTGAGTCAAGAATCTCTTCTAGCTAATCCTAGACAGGAAAAATACTGTATACATAACCTCCACCTTCTGCAAAGGGCAACAATAACCTAGCAAAACGTTTATATCTACAATGTTAAGAAGAATTCTTTGAAAGCTGCTTTGTCTTAAGCTGGCTGTGAGAGATTCTGCCAAGTTAAAGTTGGTAGACACTTTCAAAAAATGACTACTGGCAATTATGACAGACAAGGAAACATCCATAAGTTTTTCCTTGAGTGTTGTAAAAGTTCAACAGTCCACGGAGAAATACCCTCAGGGATCAATGAGACCACCATATTAGAAATATTTGTTATGAACTGGGATCTCCAAAAGCACATAAGCCCCAATAAGTTCCAAACACACTTCCAAAAAGACCCACTAGAGGGCGATATCACCATTAAACTCCAGCTGGTAATAAAGGCAAATGCGGGTTCTTTATAAAATAAAAAGACTTAACTGTTAACACAGTGCTCAGTAGCAAAAGCAGACTCCATAGAGCACAAAAGGAAAAAGGAACTGCCTGAAGCAAAGCCAATCCAAGTCGAATAAAGTCCCAATACAGAAATCCAAAGCAAGGTGAAAAACGCTGCAAACAGGTCAAAAATCCGATAATTCACAAAAAAGCACAGAAAAGGGCACAAGAACTGCGGTAGACCACCTGGACCCACTGCAATGCCTATCAGACAAAGCCTGGAGTGGAAGATGTGATTGTCTATCTGCTCCACAAGGCTTACAGTATCTCACTTGGACAAAGCTGGCAGCACGGTGAGGATTCTGTTTGTTGATTTCTCCAGTGCCTTCAGTACCATCCAGCCGGCAAGCCACATTATGTGAGACTCAAGGTTTGTAAGAGCAACACTGGAGCACCACAAGGGACAGGCCTGTCTGCTTCTGTCTTCAATAACAACAAAAACTTATTTCTTGTAAAGCCCAAAATCACCCAAGGAATGAAGCAATAGGCTTTAACAGACCCTGTTTATTGACAGCCCCACCTCGGCTTTGACTCCCTAGGAAGGCAAGAAAAAAGACTTCACTCTGTACAGCTCTGACCACAAATACAACAGCAGATCATGACACTTGCAGAAGTTCTCTGATGATTCTGCACTCATGGGGTGCATTGATAAGGGGATGAGACAGGAGAGGAGTCAGCTGGAGAACTTTGTTTCTTGGTGCAGAAAGGACTGTCTGCTGCTAAACATCACAAAATCCAAGAAACTGGTTATTGACTTTCACCGCACCAAAGAGCCTCTGTGTCAGGTCAAGGAGTGGATGTAGAGGTCATCCAGTCCTACAAGTACTTGGGTGTCCACATTAATGACAGGTTGGAATGGTCTCAGAACTCTGAGGAACTAGAGAAGGAAGGGCAGGGAAGGCTCTTATTCTTTAGGAAACTGCTTTCCTTTAATGTGGGAAGTGACATCCTTCACATCTTCTACAACTCTGTGATGGCCATTGGGATTAAAATGGCAGGCTCAGTTATGGGACACACTCTGGACTCCTGGATGTCATAGCAAAGGAGGGAATTAAAACAAAACTAAGTGCCATTATGAACAAGAGGATGAGGAGAGAGAAATGGTGCACAACCTCTGTATGACACATTAACACTGAGGACTTTCAGACAATAAAGTGTGTCCAGAAACACAGATGGGGGGGTCCTTTATGCTAACAGCGATAATCCTGAATAATGCCTCACTGGGGATGGAACTGCCAAGTCAGAAGTTTTCTTTCTTTAAAATTTTCATTCATTTTATTCATTCTGGAGTGTGTTCAGACCATAGTGTGTGTGTGTGCGCGTGTGTGTGTGTGTGTGTGTGTGTGTGTATTTATTTATTTATTTATGAACTTATTTACCTATCAATGTATATACTTATTTAGAGACCGTCTGTAAAAAGGCAGATGTCACACTGGGGACAAATAAAGATCAATCTGTGAATCTATCTGTTATATAGTGCCTTTCATATCTATCTATCTATCTATCTATCTATCTATCTATCTATCTATCTATCTATCTATCTATCTATCTATCTATCTATCTATCATATAGTGCCTTTCATATCTATCTATCTATCTATCTATCTATCTATCTATCTATCTATCTATCTATCTATCTATCTATCTATCTATCTATCTATCTATCTATCTATCTATCTATCTATCTATCTATCTATCTATCTATGTATCTGTGGTATACAGTGCCTTTCATATCTATCTATCTAAGTGGTATAACCCCAGTAATATCACCACTCTTTCACACTCCTGCTCACCTCACCCTCATCACCTAACAATCATGTGCCACCCATTCCACCTGCCCAGACAAGTGGAAGCTCCTCTTTATGCCAGTGTGGGTAGATGGCCTTACTATCTAAGACATTCAACTCCAATACTGAGGGTGCTGCTGCACAAGCAACTAGTCCAAAAGCGTCAGGCTAACTGAGTCATGTAGAACTGACCGAGACCCACCCTGACCAGACACACGCCAAGTGAACACAGCCAGACCCTAGCAACTTGCAAGCACAGAAAGAACCTTGACACCAAAGGCGCAGGAGCGGGTCACTGTCAGCAGGACGGGGTTGAGACTGTGATGCTTTCCCTCTTGTCCTACCACAAAGTACTAACAACTCCACAATAACAAATTTTTCCATTCTAATTACTCCATTCATCCATTGTTCAAGTTAAATTTCTCGGTTGCTTGGTTGGCTAGGGTGCTTCTACCAGTTGCAATTGGGGTAAAGTGACAGTCCAAGGCAAGGCATACTCAAAGTCATGGAGCCAGTTTAGAGTTGTCAATTAGCCTAACTTGCTTGTTTTTGGGATATCTTCTTATATAATACGCTACCGTGGCTGTCCGTTTGTCTGTCCTGAATTTTAAATTACCTGTAGCTCGCAAACCGTTTGAACTATTGACCTGAAATGTGGTACATATATACTACGTGATGTCTACTATCCACTTTCGGGGGGTGATGATTGACCTCCAAGGTTATTCCGTTTTTTTATTTTTTTTTATTGTAGAATCAACTCTCGGCAGTGGCCAACAGGGCGGCAGTGCAGCACATGTGTACTAAGTAATTGCAACACAAACACTGACTTTATCAGTTTGAACACGAAAAGATGCAGACGAAAGAAGAGAAGAAGCGGGCCTCTAGGGTGGAGAAAAGAAGCAGCAAGCACATCAACCTCTGAGCAGACGAATGCTAAATGTACAGAGAAAGAGAATGAAAACTAGGAATGCTCAAGTCAAGTGTATTCACTGAACGATAACGTGGTGAGAATATATGAGGAAAAACTGATGTAGGTGAGTAGAGAATGCGTAAGCTCCATATGGGCAGGACTTGAAGGCAGGCTTCAGGAGCTGTGAGGCAGCAGCACTGCCAGCAGATCCAAAACCTCTGTGTTTGGTATTGGTGTAACTATATGGTGTTGTCTTGTTCTATCGATTAATGAAATGTGAGGATGCCAATGCTCTTCTGGGAATTCTGTTGCATAAATAACAGGATGCTGATCCATGCCTTTAACATCTCATTTGGCCTGGAATTTTCTCTGAGGCCTGCAGCCCACCTCCTCAAGGTTGAACCCCTGAGACATGGATTAGCAACGTATGGCCACGGGCCACCTCCCAGATGCAGATTAACTTTCTCCATCTGCTTCTCATTGTGCCTTCACAGCGCCGTTCTGAGAGAGGAGGAGAGAAAGAGAGACGCTGTTGGCTTTTGTTTTGAAAAAAATATTTCCATCAGCATTCTTTCTCTGCAGGAGCTCCAAGTTTGAGTGGGCATTTGGCTTTCTAAAAGTAGCATTTCTATTTTGTGACTCGAATCTCAAGATGAAAGTCAGATATCAAAGATAAAAAAAAAAATCCTGGCTGCCCACTTGGAGCTTTTACACAAACTGTCTTTCAGAGCAATTCAGCTTCTGGGAAGTCAGAGCCTGGGCATTCATCTGAATGTTAGTGTGCCCCCAAAGTGGCCTCCCTGAACAGAACCAGTCAGGCGTAAGGTGGGTACAGCAGTGGGCTTGTGCTGATTTAAGGCATGGAGCAAGATGAAGTGCTTGACCCATCCAGGTATCCCTGTATCTACCTGTAGGGGGTCCTCTCGATGCCCCGAGCATTGTCATATGTACTCTCTGCAGATCCCAATGCTTCTATTTCTTGAACTTGGAAATTCTAATTTTAGCTTTCCTGGGTTCTGGATTTGTGGGTTATCGTTATTCTGAGATAGTTGCTAATAGGGTATTGCACACCTATATGAGATGAAGCATCCAAATCTGCTCTTGAGCTCAATCAATTTGTATCTGCTATAGTGTCATTCATGGAGAGCTTCATCCTATCAGCCCCAGCACACCCTACAGTCTGACATGGAGGATATCACATGATAGGCTCAGGCCTCCTGAGATGATGCTGCAGATGTGGAAGAGGATTACATGTTGGGCTACATCTTGTGACCGATGGCTGGGACCCATGCCTGGCCGGGACGCCCCTTCCCCACATCTGCCAGTATCTCCCCCTGGACACTAGATGGCAGCATCCCTGGGTTGCAGCAGTGCCCCAGACTCCCCCAGGGCTTCATGGGGGTTGGAGTTTTGTGCAGCTCTGTGGGGTTCCGCAGGCGCTGCCAGGGGGTGCTGCAACAGGAGCGGCTGGCCCCTTTTGGGCACTGGTTTCGCCTTACCTGGAAGTGCAGCCGGATGACAGCAATCAACCACCTGGAGCACTTCCGGGTGCCTGATAAAAGGGAGCTAGCAACCACCACTCAGCGGCCAGAGTCGGGAGGAGGAGGACGAAGCTTGCTGAGGAGGAGTGGTGGAGGAAGAGATAGAGGATAGTGGTTGTGTGTTTATTTGTGCTTGGGACTTTGTTGTGGCTGGAGGGATTACGGGGAAGACGTGCCATCCAGCAGAAGAAAAATAAAAGATTGTTTGTTTTTACACGTGCCTCCCGTGTCCAATCTGTGTCAGGTCGGGCACAATATAGCGCCTTTCTTACAATCAACACTACTTTGTTTTTGTACACTACTCTGTTTTCACCTTTTGTCCACTCTACCCTTTTAAAAATGCTCAACAGAACTGTAGATTTCGGAAAACACCTGCTCAGTGTTTCAGTGTGGATGGGTGAAAAAGTAGACTTTTGAAAATGCAATCTCTAAATTTGCTCTCTGATTCGTTTCAGCTTATTACATAGCCCTTCCCTGATTGGATGCTTCTCGTTATATCTCCTCAGGCTCTTTGCTTTGGACCACTGCATACGGGGAATACCCCACAAGACCTGCCATTTTGGAGATGTTCTGACCCAGACGTCTAGCCATCACGAGTTGGCTCTTGTCAAAGTCACTCAGATCGTCACACTTGGCCATTTTTGCTGTTTCCAACACATCGCCTTCAAGAACTGACTTTTCTCTTGCTGCCTAATATATCCTACCCCACAACAGGTACCATTGTGACGAGATAATCGATGTTACGCACTTTAACTGTCAGTGTGGTTTTAATGTTGTGGCTGATTGGTGTCAGTAATTATTGTTGTTATTCTATGAACTGCTTGTCACTGATGACATATCATAACTTGGGGACAAACAAAAATGCCTTGCTTAATGTTGCCCTTCTTCCCATAGTGCATCCTGCTGCCTTCTCTTCCCAATGTAAATGATGCACACGTACCAGTAACCCACATGATCTAAAAAAAAATGAGATTCATCAGACCAGGCCACCTTCTTCCATTGCTCTATGCTATAGTTTTGACACTCACATCATGCCCATCATAGGTGACGGACAGGGGTCAGCATGAGCACTCTGACCAGTCTGTAGCTACCCAGCAGGCTGTGATGCACTGTGTGTTCTGACACCTTTCACTCATGGCCGGCATTCATTTTTTTTGTCAATTTGTGCTACAGTCAAGAGCGGCATTAGGGGGTGGCAAGTGGGGTCCCCCGCCTAAAGGGGCCACGCTTTTGAGGTCCGTTTGTACCGTTTGAGCGGATTTGTCAAGTTATATTCTCCAATATATATATATATATATATTTGAGATGCTTTTAAGAGGAACCCTTTTAAAATCCCTCTTCCAGGCCAAATTCCATACATGTATGCCTTTGAAAATATTCCACGGTCCGTCTTCATCACCCAAAAAGGGTCACCAGTATAATCCCTTCGTAAAATAGGTATAGCCCAATTGTTGCTGGATTGGCTTCTCTTATCTATAGAAACATACATTGTACCCAGAGATTAGACAACGAAGATGTCATCAACGACTTTTCCTATCGGAAGGCAAGAAAAGTGGATTTTCGTCTCAGAACCTGGAAACCGGCAAAAGATTTCATGATGATACCTCTACGTTAATTTCATACTTCCTGTCGAAACACTGAAACTCACATTTTATTTGTAGGCCATAAACATGTCCGAATATTAATGCACAATAATGGTGGATTTTAAGATGCCCAGACCCCTCATGGACCCCGTGATCATCAGAGGTGACTGTGTGCAGAGGGTGCAGACCTATAAATACCTGGGAGTGCAGCTGGATGATAAATTAGACTGGACTGCCAATATACTGATGCTCTGTGCAATAGAGGACAGAGCCGACTGTACTTCCTTAGAAGGCTAGCCTCCTTCGTCATCTGCAATAAGATGCTGCAGATGTTCTATCAGACGGTTGTGGCGAGTGCCCTCTTCTACACAGTGGTGTGCTAGGAAGGCAGCATAAAGAAGAAGGACGCCACACGCCTGGACAAACTGGTGAGAAAGGCAGGCTCTATTGTAGGCATGGAGCTGGACAGCTTGACATCCGTGGCAGAGCGACGAGCGCTGAGCAGGCTCCTATGAATCATGGAGAATCCACTGCATCCACTGAACAGGATCATCTCCAGACAGAGGAGCAGCTTCAGCGACAGACTGCTGTCACCGTCCTGCTCCACTGACAGACTGAGGAGATTGTTCCCCCCCCCCCCCCCCCCCACACACTATGCGACTCTTCAATTCCACCCGGGGTGGTAAACGTTAACATTATACAAAGTTATTGTCTGTTTTACCTGCATTTTTATCACTCTTTAATTTAATATTGTTGCTTTATCAGTATGCTGCTGCTAGAGTATGTGAATTTCCCCTTGGGATTAATAAAGTATCTATCTATCTATCTATCTATCTATCTATCTATCTATCTATCTATCTATCTATCTATCTATCTATCTATCTATCTATCTATCTATCTATCTATCTATCTATCTATCTATCTATCTATCTATCGAGACTCAGAGTATACTTTTCTAGAAGAGGCCCAGCTAATTTCCACATGACACCGCATCACATTTCGCACTGTCGTGGTATTGTCATGAATTATGAATTGCACTTTTTTAATAGATTAGATTGTTATATTTTGATAAAGCCGTGTGTTATCTTGCAAAAATTTAGCTGAATACTGTAATGAGAAAATCAATTGTATGTTAACATTATTTTTATTAAATTCACACACACGTTTATACAGTCCACACATACTGGTAACAGCGTTTGTCATAACCGGCACCGCGTGGGGTTGGTCAACCCTAGGCCCCACACACCGCTAAGGCCGACCTCCGGCTACAGCAGCTCTTCTGTGGGATCGGACCAGATGGGCTAATCTTTGCTCCCCATGCACATCAATGAGCCTCCATGATCACTGTTGCCAGTTCACCTGTTGAAGTTTCTTAGACCACTTTTGGTGGGTACTAACTACTACATAGTGGGAATACCCCAGAAGACCTGCCGTTTTCGGGATGCTGTGACCCAGATGTCTGGCCATCACAATCTGAACTTTGTCAAAGTCACTCTGATCTTTACGCTTGCCCATTTTTCAAGCTTCCAAAACATCACCTTCAAGAACTGACTGTTCACTTGCTGCCTAATATATCCCACCCCACAACAGGTACCATTGTAACAAGATAATCAGCTGTTAGTGTGGCTTTAATGTCATGCCTGATCTGTGTAAATAATTGTTGCTGTTGTTACCTCTGACGCAGAATGGAAAATAGTCCTCCTCAGGTGAAAGTGGAAAGCTTACCAGGGATTTTCCTCTCTGCCCTTAAACCAGCTATCCACCCATCCATTTCTGAACCCACTTTTCCAGTTTAGGGACAAGAGGAATTATCACTCTTCTGTAGTAGAGTGTAGAGACTTCTAGATAAAGTAAAATAACAACAGTGGGCTTGGGTGCCAGACCACTACAGCTCACATTTGTGCATTCGCTAGGCCAGTTTAGAGTCACTAATAAATCTAACACGCTCATTTTTGGGATATAGCAGGAGAAAGCACGACAGACACAGAGAAAGACATGCAAACTCTGCACAGAAAACAACCAGGAAAGGGTTTGAATTCTGGACTCCGAAGCTGTGAGGCATCATTGTCATCCTGTCCAGACGTTATTATTTTACCTTGCCCCCCATTTCTTGGGTACACTCATTGGAAGTAGAATCCAGTTAGTCATTTTCTAACCCACTGTACCCTGATCAAGGTTGCAAGGGGGTTCTGGAGCCTAAACCCAGCAAGCGCAATCCCTGGACAGGGCACCAGCCCATCCATCACACACAAACCCCAAACACCCCTCAACAGCAATTTAGTATCGCCAATCCACCTAACCTGCATGTCTATGGACTGTGAGAGGAAACTGGACCATGTGGAGGAAACCCACACAGACAAACATGCAAACTCCACGTAGGGAGGACCTGGGATGTGAACCCTGGTCTCCTTACTGCGAGGCAGCGGTGCTACCACAGAGTCACTTGGAATCCAGAGGAAAAAAAACAAAAAATCCACCCCGTGGTTGGACTTCTTGCTCAGAGACTAAAAGTGTCCCAAATCAAATTTCAGCTGCAGAACCTAAGTAAATAAATGAACGAACCAACCCGTAATGTGCTAGCTAGTCCTCAACACCTCGCGCCTCGCTTTGATTGACATTTCATGATCTGTCCACCATGAGACAGTAAGCCAGTGTAAATACTTCAGCCGCTCAACAGTTACCTGTGCTTGCCCTCATATGCTGGCCACCTGTTCGAAGAATGAAAAGATTATCTCCGAGGAATAGCAAGGAACAGATGACAAGAGCCAGCTGCATAAATGGATCAAGAACGTCAAAATCCTGTCAGCCCTCCTCCCTCCTGCTGCTGCCTTATGAGCCCTTCTGTTTGTTTATGTGCCTGCTGGAATGATTGAGGGCATGGAGATCTAACCTTGTATAGTGAACATCATCACTGACTTCCATAAGCACATCTTCATGTTAACGTAGCACCTCTCTTTGTGAATAAACCTGTGAATTGCTTTAATTAGTCCGCTTTTTAATGTCCCTTGTTTTGAACAACACCTTTGTGTGTGTAAGGATGGTCCCTTTGCTCCTCCCTCCAGTCAGTTAGTAAGTCATTTTATCGACTTCCTGTAGTTCATGTTATTGAGCAGCACTTGAAGGTGGGGAGTGAAGCCAACTGTAGGATAAATCTCGTATGTATCTAATCAGCTAACTGGTGTCAGCTCACCTGAAGGACATCACAGCTCCCTTGCTGGACAGTTTGGTCATTGAGAGAACCATTCAGTGGATGATGCAGTCAACATGGGTTTGCATTACATCCTGCAACAGCTTGACAACCCAGGGACAAATGCATGGATTCTGTTTGTGGACTTCAGCTCTGCATTCAATACAATAATTCCAGAACTGCTCCACTTGAAACACACCCAGCTATAAAAATATTACAAGTAAAGAGCAGAATTCAACAGTAGATGATATCACATACTGTGATTTGGATGTCTACTATCCACACTGCTCTTCTTCCACTACATTAATGACCGCACCTCTAAGGACCCCTCTGCCAGGTCAGGTCAGGTTGGTGAGCATGCACTGGCACAGTGCATTGCTGCACCCACCACCCAATGAAACGGCATGGGATCCTGGTTGGCAACCCCCCAGGCAGACACGGGGTTTAGTCCCACCCTCCAGAAATGACCCCCTATCTGCCACAGCCAGGTGTTACATGGAAGCCCCCTTGGCCTGGTCCAGCCACTCAGGTCCTCAACAATGAGGATCCTGCGAGTCAAATCACCTTCAGGGAATCGACCCACATGGCCGTAGTGCCATAACTGATGCTCCCTCACAATGCAGGTAATGTGCCTCATTTGGGACTCCATGAGCAACACAAAGTCAAACCAGTGGTACCCAAAGATTCTCTGAAGAGACACAGAACTGAAGGAGTCCAGTCTTCATCTCAGTTCACTGGATAGCGTCCATGTCTCAAAAAACAGGGAGCGCCAGGACTCTAAAGACTTGGACCTTCGTCCTTTTGCATAGATATCAGGAGAGCCACACACCCCTTTCCAGTGACCTCATGACCCCCCATGCTCTCCCAATCCATCTACTGACTTAATAGGAAGAGTCACCAGAGACATGAATGTCACTGCCAAGGTAAGTAAACCTCTCGACAAGGTCGACACTCTCTCCGCAGACAGACACACTGCTGAAGGCTGTGCCCAAGAGGTCAGGGCCTGTTAAAGCCCATTGCGGCACTTGTTGTGTGATTTTGGGCTATACAAAAATAAATTGTATTGTATTGTATTGTATTGTCATTAAAGCCCTGGCTCTTGGTTTTTATCAGGACTCTCGCAAGCCCAGACACTCAGACTCCTCACTCAGTCTCTCGAGAGACCCGATCAGAGCCACCATTCACTCTGTGAAGATCACAGCATCGTCAGCAAAGTCAAGATCAGTGAATCTTTCCTCACCAACAGATGCCTCACAGCTGCTGGACCCCTTGACCCTTCCCAACACCCAGTCCATACAAGTATTGAACAGAGTAGGAGCAGAGCAGACCCCTGATGAACCCCAGAATCAACTGGGAAAAACACAGAGGTCCTGCCTCCACTCTGCACAGCACTCACAGTACCAGTGTAAAGGCCGGCCATGATATCCTGTGAAGTCTCTGGGTGTCCCGCACGGCAGCTTGATCAACCGAGTTGAACACTTTATGAAAATCACCAAAGGCTGCAAAGAAACTCTGCCGATATTCGCATTTGCGCTTTATGAGAACCCTCAGTTCAACATTCTGTCAAACTTATCAAATATACGGACGACACGACCATCATTGGGCTCATCAGGAATGCATGCATACTTGGCCAGTAAATGTGACTCTGATCCTGATTAGTAGTTCAAATAGTGTTATTTTCGAAATGCCAATTGACACTTTCTTTTATTGCTTTAATATCTATTTTGCTGAATTTGGAAATTACATTACAGTGACTAAGACAAATCAATCAAGGATACAGTCAGCACCCGTTTATGTTTCCTATCAGTCTCAAGGGTGATAAATTCTAAAGCTCTAGGGGGCGCCATTTCTTACCTCCTTGGCAGTCTTCATATTGCCCTCCTTCTGCAAGCTGCAGTTTTGTTTTTGCAGACGAAGGTTGTGCTCCTGAAGCTGCGCGATCTTCTCGATGAGTCGACAGATGTGCTCCAGGTAGCCCAGACCAGCGTTCACTTCCTTCACCTTCCCCTGGTTCACCTGCCATTATAACAGAAATTGGATTTAGCATCCCAGGAAAATGGCGAGGTTCTTTTGCTTTTTTGTTTGTTGATGTTTTCTAAAAAAGAGTTTTGTTTTAATTTTTCTTCAAGCTGTTGGTATGCTGATTTATATATATATACTAGTCATTTAGCCCGTTACAATAACGGGTGCTAGAACAGTAGTGCATAAACATTAGTAGGAACAGTCTATATTAAATGGCAAGGGACTTTGACCTCATTCTTTTTGTTGGTCGTATTTTTCTTTCTTTCAGCCTTTCTTTTGTTGATGTTTACTTTCTGAGCTGACCGTTCTTCATGGGCTGCCGCCGTGTATCGTGTGTCTTTAATTTTCAGTGACAGTAATACTGTCTTGTACGTCCGTAATATACCTTTAACTTTCTCTGGCGGTAATACAGGCGTGCGCGTCGGTAATATGCCTTTAAACTCCTCTGACAGTAATACTGGCTTGTATGTGGCTGTAATATGAGTCGCTGTATTGTGTACCTTTAATTTCCTCTCGCAGTACTGTAATACTGGTTTGTATTAACGTAAAACGCCTGTAAGCTTTCTCTGACAGTAATATCGCACGTCGCACCGTGCCCCGCGCATGCGCACTTCACCAGAAGACACACACACAAAGACACCTGGACGCACACAGGGATTTTATTAAAGAGGATATATATAATTTATATATTATATATATATATATACATATATATATATATATATATATATATATATATATATATATATATATATATATATATATATATATATATATATATCTAATAATGCTTTTCTTTTAGTTTGTCGCTACTGCTTTACCGCTGCTATACTCTTCCATTTCTATGCTATCATTTGTCGTAGTATTAAAGTTTGTTTCGTGTGATATTTCAGACTTGTTATGAACCCAATGTAAGATTGTGCTTGGGGAAATCGGCTGTTGGGTTCATTGAATTTTTCACATAAGCATATTTTTCTTTTTGCTTTGCGACCTCCCGCACCGTAACCTATCATCTATGAGGGAGGAGCAAAAGCTTTAGATTCATCAAAAATTTCGATCTCCGGTTTTCGACAGATCTTAACATTTCAGGGTCCCCTGACACCGAAAACATTGATATAAAATGGCTGGATGGAAAAAATTCCAGACTCATAACTGTAATTAGATGATGATGAGCTAATTAGTTTTTGAGCCAAATTGTGCAAGAGAAAGAGGCGCTCTAGAGGAACCCTCAAATACTGTAATTGTACAATTAATTATGAATTCTTCTCATCAATTGCTATCGTAATGACCTATTTTATAATCAGAAAGATCAGCATCAGAGCGGTAAATAATTTCTGAATTGTAATCGAATATTTTGGGTAACCTGGCCCCTGCGGCGCAAAGCCTATTGACACTCACGTCCAAATTTCTTTTGATATTACTTATGTGTAGTATGCTCACTAGTTTATAATTTGATTGGTGTGGTTTTTTTTTGTTTTTTGTTTTTTTGTGCTGGCATAATCACCATGAGTGGCGTTATAACCAGCTACAGGGTGATTCACTCGACAGAGGCCCCGAATATTCTCTAATAACTCTCGCTAGGAGGAAGCAAACCGAACAAAACAACGGGAAATGTGCTCCTCAGCATATTGAGCTTCGAACAAGCTGGGATGCCCCTGCGTCAGAGTGATGAGGTAGGCGCTGGACAACTATCCTAAATTTCTACCAGTGGCGTAGCGTAGTGGGGGCAACAGGGACAGCCCGCCCCGGGCGGCACTTTTAGGGGGCGGCAAAATTTCACAATAAATAATAATAATATCTTGTAAAAATTTGAACCATACCTAAATAAGGGGGCGGCGGAATATTCCTCCGCCCCGGGCGGCTGACACCCACGCTACGCTACTGCTTTCTACCTCCATTTGCAACTTCTGGGTGCATACCACACTTACCCCTTCACTCAGTCTCTTGACTTCTCATTAGGATGGTGGTGTCAACAAGTCAACAAGTGCAATTTGTATATTTATTACTATTCGGTTTGTTATTATTTTCTCTCTTCTTGTTTTTTTGTCTTTTTAACTCTTATTCCTCACACTGAGTCGATTGCACCTTCAATTTCGTTGTTCCTTTGTAAAAGTGACAATGACAATAAAGATCTATCTATCTATCTATAGGGTGGTCAGGATCTAATTATGCAATTTTCATTACGCTATAACTTATTAAGTTTATTACATAGAGAATTCACAGCACCTGCCCTGCACACAGAGATTTCACTTAAAATTCTTTTTGTTGCCGATAGATGGCAGCACCTGCCCTGCATTCCAAAATGGCGGGGAGACGGTTGTTAGTCGAACAGTTGTATAATTAGATCTGGACCAGCCCGGCGCGTCTTCATGGTGCGAACCTATTGGGTCACCAATTCGTTTAAGCGATGTCAGAATCAAGTGGATGATCGTGAGTTAACAGAAGGTTAATTTCAGCAAGATGGAGCAACG
Organism: Erpetoichthys calabaricus; assembly: GCF_900747795.2. Classification (NCBI taxonomy): domain Eukaryota; kingdom Metazoa; phylum Chordata; class Cladistia; order Polypteriformes; family Polypteridae; genus Erpetoichthys; species Erpetoichthys calabaricus. Next base: position 322,086,442 of record NC_041395.2, read on the forward strand.
TGTCACACATCAGCAAAGATCATGGCAGAAACTGAGTTCTAATTTGGCAACAGGGTAATTTCAAAGGGACTTTGGCCACCATGGTCACCAGATCTGACACTTCCAGACTTTTACCTTTGGGGTATACTTAAAGGAAAAGTCTATCAGAAAACAAGCCTTGCACTGTGGAAGATTTGAAGAAAGACATCCATGTGAAATTGCTGCTGTTCCCTACGAGACGCTCACAGATATGTTCAGGAACATGGAGCGGCACGTTGAAATGTGTCTGGTAGAAAACGGAAACCACTTCCAGCATCGCATGTATTGCAATCGATTACATACACGCCAAGGTGTGCGTATTTTTTTTAGTTCAGATTGTGTCATCCTAACGAGAGTTACAACAGAATATTCGGGGCCATTCAAACTTCCCTTTATAACAAACAATTGTATTTTCTGCTCCGGTGCTCAAGGCAGCACGGTGGCAAATGTGGTAACACCATTGCATCTCACGTCCTGGGTCCTCTCTGCGTGGAGTTTGCATGTTCTCTCTGTGTCTACATGCGTTTCTTCCGGGGGATCCAGTTTCTTTGCACCCAAATCAGAGTCCAATTCAGAATGATACAACATTCACAAAGCATCATTAAGTGAGTATTTTTCTTTGTGCGTTCGCTTCGCTCTCTCCCCAGAGGTCGATGTCATTTTTGCCGTCGTTTGCTCTTCGCAACTCACGTAGGAATTAAACATCAAAAGTCAGAGAATCTACCTTTATCATAACGTTACAGCTGATTTCCGCCCTTACTCGTCTTGTCAACAAAAGTCAGCACCCACCCTAAAATCTTGAAAAGTTAAGGGTGCGCATTATATGTGAAATCCTTTTTTTCCTGAAAATCTTGGGTTAAATCAGCATGCACATTACACACAAGTGGGCATTAAGCGTGACGTACAGTACATACAGGGTGATTCTGAGTCAGGATGTATTACTGTCTTAATAATGAAACAATCCGAACGAAATAAATATCACGGTATTCCTGAATAAATGTACGAACGAGTGAGGCATGGCGCTTTTCTGTCGAGACTGTCGGCGAGCAGAAGAACGTCAGTGTCGGTGAGCCGGACTGGCGCCCACAGCGAGCTGCTGTGCACACAAAGTTAATGCATTGACAAGGATGGCATACACGTTTGAGCACAGGGACATTTTTGACTTATTTGTGAATCAACTGGATGACCGTGAGCATCAGTGACCGTTATTTCCAGCAAGATGGGGTAACCTGTCTCACGTCATGGCATGCAGCATGGCACAAATTGAATTGTTTTTTGGCAATCAGGTCATTTCAAAAGGGACTATGGCCACATCGTTTACTAGACCTGTCACCTCCAGATTTCTTCCTTTGGGGAGCGCTGAATGGAAAAGTGTACAAGAACAAGCCTGGTACCCCCACAGTGCTTGCAGATACTGTTCCCAATATGGAGTGCTGGGTTGATCTGCGTTTGCAAGAAGACAGCGACCATTTCCAACACCGAATGTGACTGGATGGTTTACATGTCTATCTAGATAGGCACTGTATTTATTTTGTCTCTATCGCTTCATTATTATGTGAGGAACACATCTAATTTGGGGACCCACCACTTAGAATCTCCCTGTATTTTTAAATGAATCTGTAACACTACTCATTGTCAAATGCTACCTTTTTCTAAATGTATTTTTTGTAGTAGTCCTCGATTTGAAAGGCACTATATAAAATCAAATATAACTGCATTTCTTTTTTTCAGGACGTCAGACACAAAATGAAATGATTTGACTTCATAATTGTGGTCCATCACCCAACTCCAGCACCATTCCGAGCAACAACACCACAACAGAGTGTAATTGCAGACCGCAGTACCGATGAGGTCAGTTATGTAATGCCCCAACATCACGATACGTCCTCAACGTTAGTCACACAACACCCATCGCACTCGACTATGATTAACATTAGGGCCCCGTTACATAATGGTTAAGATTAGGGTTGTACGAGGCTTATCTGAGTCAAAGAGCGTTTTGTGACTGACGTTGTGGGCATTACCTGACCTGTGTCATACGTACTGCAAGCTCCACCAAGACCCTCCTCAATGGCACCGAAGAGTGGGTCCTGATGTGAAAAGCCCTACTCATTAAATTACATTCAATCCAACAGGTGGCACTGTTTCCATAAGTAATCCTCACAAAAAAAAGCTGAAGCAGTCGTCTCAGTGCCAAGGACCCCTGCTTACCCTCTCCGTTTCAGCATGGAATGGTTTGTCCATTAGAGGAGGATGCAAGCTGCCATTAGAGAAATTGGTTATTTGCTATTTTACGACGCCTTTTGAGGTTTATCGTATTCCAAAATGCTTTACATTAGCTGCATAACACATTTCTCCAATGTGATAAAGGGTTGAACCAGAAGATGGGCCACAAAAGGGTTAAGTTGGGGGTGATAACTGTGAGCCTACACTTGGATTTAAACCCCTGACCCCGCTAAGCCCAGCTTCTCACCCTTTTGTTGACTTTTAGATGAAACTTTCCTCTAAAGAGAGCTGAGTTTCACTTGAAGAATGTCAGGAACCCTGGGGGGAACTGAGCAGTGCTTGTGTGTGGGCGAGCTGCTTAATCCGAAGTTGCACTCACGACGTATTCACTTTCCACGGCCTCACACGCAGGAGTCGTCCTTGGCTCTGTGGCAGCGTCTGGCATCCTGTTTATTTGTTACTCAGTGCCTGGCCTTCTTTGTGTGAAGAGCTCCCTGTGGCACACACGCCTCTCTGCACTCCACATGGCTCTTTCACGACAGGAGATGGAGGCCAGGAACGTGCTAATCCCGTTTAATTAACTTTCACTCGAGATTCAAATGGCTGCATTCCTCAAGTAAGACGGTGGGGGCACAGTGGTAGAGATTGCTCTTAGTTACTGGACAATGAGGGACAGAGGAGGGGCTGCAGTTGGGGTGCCCTCTCACACCTGCCTACTTGGCACTGGTTGACTTGACTACAAGTCATGGATTGGACATCCATTTTCACTTGATTGTAAAGTCCACAGGAGAACTTTGAGTCTTGTTTTGGGTGGAAGGGCTTGGGCGGTGACCCTATTCTTACCTTGTTTTATAGACCCACAGATATGTTCTGTTCTGTGTATTGTATTGTAATGACCCCCTTCTCTTTGACACCCACGTACCAGAAAGGGGTCTCTCTCTGAGTTGCCTTTCCCAAGGTTTCTTCCATTTTTTTTCCCTAATAGGGTCTTTTTGGGAATTTTTCCTTGTCTTCTTAGAGAGTCAAGGCTAGGGGGCTGTCAAGAGGCAGGGCCTGTTAAAACCCATTGCGGCACTTCTTGTGTGATTTTGGGCAATACAAAAATTAATTGTATTGTATTGTATTGTATTGTATTGTATTGTATTGTATTGTATTGTATTGTATTGTATTGTATATGTCCTCCACCCCAACTCTTGCAATTATCTGGAACCTTGGAAATTGAAAAAGAGGGAAGAACGCAGACACCAAGAAGACCCGTGTGGTGAGACGCAGCAATGTATCCTTAGGAGACTCAGAGCCACACACACTGGCTGCCTTGGCTGGGATCATCTGTGACAATTCGTTAAATATTCCGGTTGTATGGTGATTTGCCACATCCATTTACCTTTTGATTTACGACAGCTTTTTGACATATTAAAAATTTTAAATCTGTAATGAGTGAATAAATGTGTATTACCTGCTTCTCTTGCTTGCTTTTAATATTTCTCTATCATACAGGCTGGGATATCAATAAATAAGAGAAAAGCACGGCATCGGCCAATTTCATAGTCCTAGATGTAAGTGCCTTGTGTCTGAGGGCTAGCTGATTAGCTGAGTGACAGGATAAAACAACAAGAGTTGAGGTGGAGGAAGTATCTGTAGGTCTACATGACAAAGAATTTGGAATATAAGAATCTTTTGCATTAGGATTGAGTCCTAAAACCGTTCCACGATAAAAGTCTCCTCTGAAAAGTAATCAGGCAACAGCCGACTTTGTGAAGGGCCACTAAAGGACCACTGAGCATGCCGAGCCAGAATGTGCAGTGCAGTGAACCTGAGGAATAGACAGAGACTGCAGGAAGAGCAGGGTAGGGAACAAGAAAAGCTGTGGTACATTTTGGGGCCAACCATTCAAAGGCCCAAGGCTGTACATGATGGGAGTCCCCTTAATATGAATGAAATTACTGCAACGCACTCCTCTCAGGACCACCCAAAAAAGACATAAATCGATTGCAACCAGTGCAGAATGCAGCTGCCAGAATCTTAACTAGGAGAAGAAAATCCAAGCACATCACACCAGTCTTAGCATCACTACACTGGTTACCTGTGTCATTTAGAATTGACTTTAAAATACTGCTTATGGTTTACAATGCCTTAAATAATCGGCACCATCCTATATCTCACAGTGCCTCTAACCTTACATTCCAAATCGTAACCTTAGATCTTCAAATGAGGGTCTGCTTACAATTCCAAGAGCTAAACTTAAAAGAAGTTGTGAGGCGGCCTTCTGCTCTTATGCACCTAAAATCTGACATAGCTTACCAGGCTAATATGGTGGAGCACTTTAAAAAACTGCTAAAAACTCATTACTTTAACTTGGCTTTCTCATAGCTTCATTTTAGCGATGTTCTTGTATATGCATTTAATTATCATTTTTTTGTCTCTGAAATCTGTACTAACCCCTACTTTCTCTGCTGTTCCTTTACTAGTTTCTTGTGGCGGCGATCTGCACCACCACCACCTGATCAGGACACCATGCAGGCCCTACATTGATGGATTGAAGGCCAGAGGTCCACATGACCATCATCATCTAATTCTTCCACGTGAACCCTGAATACAATGAGGACCGATTGAGGTCATTTATGTTGGGCAGAATGCACAGAAGGGGCTGGGTGGTCTCCTGGCCTTGGAACCCCTGCAGATATTGTTTTTCTTTTTCTCCAGCCCATCTGGATTTTTTTTTTGTTTTTTCTGTCCTGCCTGGCGATTGGACCTTACTTTATTCTTTGTTAATCTTGTAAAGCACTTTGAGCTACATCATTTATACGAAAACGTGCTATAGAAATAAGTATTGTTGTTGTAAATGATCAGGCCCTCAGTTGAGTGAGACGTCACAATAGCAAATGATGTCAGCCTTAATATAAATTAAACATGTTGGGTCCTATGGTAGGTTAAATGTGAATCTCTTTAATATTTTTGACGTAATTTGTTTCTTTTATTTAATTTAACTATGAGTGGTGGTCCATGTCAGCCTTCCTAATATGACACATTATTGGGGCCATTAATCAAGAAGACTTTTGATAGGAGGTCGCATGAATCAATTCAGTTCAATTCAGTTGTATTGTCTCAAAAGGGAAATTTGGTTTGTCAGCTTGGGGTAACAGACAAGGTCCTAGTTCAAGTAGGTAATGTTTAGGTGGGCAGTACACTTCAAACTGATATCTACAGGAATGCCCAGACCCAAAGTTTTCATGCAGAACCTTGCCTAAAGCATCACACTCCATCAACAGGCTTCTCTTACTCCCATAGTGTTATCTCTTCTCCAAGTACGTATTTGAAGACACATACCCAGCATTCCACATGATGTGACAGAAAATGGTATTCATTGGATCAGATGATCTTCCAATGTCCACTTTCAATGCTTGTGTGCCAATCGTAGGCATTTTAATGATGGACATTCGGACGGGTCTGTGGCTACAAAGTCCCATACGCAGCATGATCTGTGTGCCATCATTAAAATTATCTGTGGTTTTGGTCCCAGTGGTTCTTCAGTTGGTTTGTACCCAGAGCCAGCCAATCCATTAGGTGATGTAGGTGACGGCCTAGGGCCATCGTCATTAGAAGGGCACCATTTATGTAAGTAAAGGTAGGAGCACACTTTGGACATGACGAGGGACGCACCCTACGAGTCACAGAAGTATGATAAAATGTATGATAATAATGTCAAGTATGATAATAATGTCCGCTGTATGTACACAAAGGGGTTTCTGAAGGCGAGGGGGTTCTGAACACTGAGAGAGGAGGTCATCAAACTCTGATGACACTGAGTGGCCACCTTTACCCACTGGGCACCATTTATGAAAGTAAAACAATGCAACGCATGCTTCATACACCAAGGGGTGTGTGCTCTATAAATTCCAAGGTATATGCACAAGGGGGGGGGCCTTTTGTGCTATTGAAGAGGCGGGGGCTTCGGACACCAAGGGGAACAACCCCACTCCGAGGTCGCCAAAGTCTTCTTAATACAGACTACTTGCTATGGACATCCGTCAACCCCACCTTGGGCTCCAAATGCTGACCTCTAACATCAATGAGTTTTGACTGACCAACACCTCCTTGGCAGTTTGTGGGTTTTTACCTTGTGGCGGATGGCCGGGACACCTCGCTAGTGGAAGGACTGGGAAAGAGAGTTTATTCAGAACATTATCTCAGACGGAATGCTAGAGGGAAGCCCCCCTGGGTTTGGAACATGGAAGCTCGACCCTGCCGGTGCCCTTGGCCACCACCTGGACCTGGACATTTGTTGAACCCAGTTTGGCAGCACTTCCGCCACACCTGGAAGTGCTACCAGAAGAAGGTCGTTGGACACCTGGAGGGCTTCTGGGCGTCCTATAAAAGGAGCCAATCAACGCTACTCAGAGAGCCAGAGTCAGGAGGACAATGCTTGTGAAGCTTGCCTGTGAAGAAGGAAGGGGGCTGCAAGTTCTCTGGTGGAAAGTTTTACTGTGCTTGAGACTTGGTATCAGTCCTTGGAGACTATTCAGACTGAATAAAAGGCTTTGTGTTGGACTGAACTGGTGTCGTTGCCTGTTTGTGTCGGACTGGGGCAGCAAGTGCACCCCTAGTCAGTTACCACAATCTCCTTTGACCACAGCAGACCATAAACACCCCACAAGCCTTGCTGTTTTGGAGATTCTCTAACCCAGCTGTCTCTGGTCATGACTAGTTGGCACTTCTCAGAGTCACTCAGGTCTTTACATCCACCCATATCTTCAACTAAGGGTGCGTAATGTCAACTTACCATCTGATCTTGACAGACAGTCGGGTCTTATTAGATAGTTGATGTCATTTGCTGCAATGGGAGTGTCATGATGTGCTGGCTCATCAGTGTAAATGCCACACTCTATGGACAAACATGTAGCAGGGAGTGCACACATGTGCCAGGAATTATATCCTTGCCTTTACAGATGATATGCGTGCTGTCTGACGGTGTTCTTGTGGATGCCACGTGTCTGTGTGTGCACAGCTCTCTGTGCTGGGGTTTACGAACTACACGTGTCTCTGTGGACTGGTGGGTGTCTAGTTGCAGAGGGTCCTAACAGTTGTGTTCACATTACACAGATAGGTAAGTTTGTTTTTACACAAGGGTGTGAGGACACATCTGTAGAAATGTACAACTGTGAGTGAATGTGTCAGTGCTCCGAACAACCCCTCTGTTTTTTTAGCCAAAGTTCTTCCATGTTGGGGTCTGGAAATATCCAGGGTATACACACCTGTGTGAGAGCCCCCAGTATGGAGCATATGCTCTCTCCCTCAGGTCCAAGGGCTTCACCTCCTTCACTTTATGAGCTTCACGGATGAACGATGTGAGAGGGCCAGGCTCAGCAGCCAACCTGTCGACGCGGCTGTCAGCATCGCCCACTAATGTGGCAGATGAGGAGCAGGGCTCTTGAAAAGCCGCCAGGCACAGGCATGAAAGAGGGGCTGCATGAAAGGGGCTTTATCTGGCTAAAAATGCAAGTAATTTGAACAATCTGACACTCGCACGATAAAAAGGGCTGCTAATTATTCCTTGTGAACGGGCAATGCCGCCCTCTGAACGGTTGCCATGAGGCCAGGGGCTTTGGGACAAATCGCTGATGGCATCTTCAGATTTATGAGCAGGTGCTGTTAGATGGGCCTTGGGATGAAAAGAGCCGTCAGCGCCTCCTTTTTAGATCCAGTGTCTCTCACTCCCCTTCACACGGGTCTTTCGTCTTTATGGTGTCACGCGGTGGTGGGTTACCCCTGTGGGGGATGGGGCAGTTTGTATAGGTGCTGGACCTCTTGCTGCTAGTAAGATTTCAGAATTCCCACAGGAGTATATCAATCAATCCCACTGAGGACTGGGCAGGCTTATGGGTAATGGTGCTTGGCAGCCACAAGAGGGCAGCACACAATCAAGTTTTCCCTCAACCCCTCCTTCTGCCAGCAGCTTTGGAAATATGGAAGGGTTGTCATATAGGGGTCAGTATACCCACAAAGCCTGCTGGTGTGTGTGTCTGCAGGGTATGGTAGGAATATTTTGTGAAGCTTCAGTAAAAGCTGCCTGAACTGTGGAGCTGGGAGGAAGCTGAGTGAAGCTAATGACATGGCGGCTGCAGGAAGAAGAAGGTGCAAGAATTTTGTGGCGTCATTGTACTTCCCTGGGATGGGTGGCAGAGTTCATTTGGTCATTAGTATCGAATTATTTAAAGCAGTTTCACTTCTTTGCTACCCCTTGGGTAAAAGCCTGGAACAGTGGTCTCTGAGGATGGGTGTGGGGTCCAGAGAGACTCAGCGTTGTGACATCACAGGCTAAGGAATAAATTGAAGAACACAGCAATAGGCAAGAAGAGAATGTGTTATGGTTCAGCCAGAGGACTTTATTTCTTATATATTTAATATTTTTGTGTTTATGAAGCTTTCATCATCTGTTAATTGTTTTTTTTGGATTGCCTTTATGTAAAATTATTGTTCTTTAATCATCTTTTCTTTATTTTATTTTAATTTGTAAGAATTGTTCTTCTGTGTTCTTCAAAGGTATACCTTGTGTTTTGTGGGAAGCCCAAGAGGCGGGGCCTCCTTGACATCACAGTTGAAGGACCGCCCCCCTGCCTGTATACCGTGAAGCTCAGAAGCAGATCCTTCAGTGGCTCTGTGATGTTCCTAGACTGCATAGTGATCCTTGTTTTCTTTTGATGTTACAAAGACCCGGGTGGTGTGTGTGTTTATGCTGAAGAGATGAAGCAGCTGGGTGCGTATGGTGCCGCCGAAGACCCGGAGGTATGTTGATAAAAACCTAAGGTTCTTTAAAAGGTTACACAAACAGTCTGCTGTAAAGTGACTAAATCCATTCCTCCGTCTCTCGCTCCTCCAGGATTTTACACTGGTGGTAGAAGTGGGATAGAACTGACTAATGACCCCGACACAGAGGACTGGTTTAGCTCTAATGCTGGTGGACAATAGTTTGCTGTAAGTTGGGCAGACTGGGTCGCCTCACACCCTTTATGCATCCTGGTGGATGGAGTTCATGTTACCCTCAAGGGCTCTGAGACGGAGGACAGTGTAGTGACACTGGGTCTGGATGTGAGAGGGACACATTCTCCTGTAAGCCACTGACTGGGATGCCTAGAGAAGCCGGCTATGTGGTTCCTGAACAGGACATGGGTGGGGGTTGCTGGTCCTGCACTATAAGAAACGCTTCATTACGTGTCGCCCTGCTGCTGAGGAACACAGGCCTGTGGACAGACCTGGCTCTGCTAATGGAACCTGGGGGATTGTGTGCCAGTCGAATTACCTATCACCCAGGAGTGGTGGCTCTGAGGCTAGGGATCTGCTCTTGTAATTGGAAATTAGCTGGTTAGAATCCCGTAAACACCAGAAGAGACTCTACTCTGTCGGGCCCCTTGAGCAAGGCTTTTAACCTGCAACTGTTCTGTCCTGGGCATGACGTTAATCTGCATCCAGCCCTGCAAGCAGGTCCTCCAACTTAGAGGGAAAACTTGGTGGTAGGATTGGCACTCCAACCACCGTAAGAAACCTCACTCTGTTCCAGTGTGGTGCTGAGGTGTCACCAACTGCACTCAGGTCCCAATCCAGGTGGTACGGCATGTGGTGGATGTGGCAACGTGATATCAGCGCAGGCTCCCAACCTCAGGATGAGTGAAGCAAGGCAGAGCTGAGTTATGTGTGGGTCAAGGAAATGAAGCAACTGGGAGCGCATGGTGCCGCAGAAGACCTGGGTGTGTGGTAGAAGAAGAAACTAAAAGTCCTTTTCAGGGTCCCACCAGAAGCCTGGCATAAGGTGGCTAACTCCATTCCTCCATCTCTCATCATATTTCTTTGTTTCCTTGGATGTATTTGCTTCTGCTCCTGGTTTTGATTATTGAGTAACATATTGCGACCTGTTTAATCTGGAATGCCAAATCCTATTGCCTTATTTTTTGCCATTTTGTGCTTCATTTTGTGATTTCAAAAAAATACCTTTACTGGTTAGGTGGTGATTTTTATGGTTTCCTCCTCACCCTTGAAGGGCATTTTTTTGGGACATTTAATATTATTTTAAACTTTAAAATCACTTTCTTCTTTTTGGGCCTGTGTAGGCCTAAGCCGGCCTGTGGAGCTTGGAGGTCAGGCTGCCTGTAAAGAGGCCTACTCTAGGCAATCCAGAGAAGGCCCAGGCAGGTTTAGGGGTCTTTTTCATGGCCTCACACCCTTTTTGCTATTTTGAATACACTCATTTCTTAACAGAATGAATGTTTTCATCAATACATACAGCAAAACTGAAAGAAGAAGGGCATGTGGGCATTGTATAGTGGCACAGAGGTGACAGGACTCTCTCAGGGGAGGAAAGTGCAGATTGGTAAGTGTAATGTAACAGGGTGGCATTGAGCTTGAGGTTGGCCAACAAAACAGAGGGGCACTTTGGGGCTTGGCCTAATAGTATTGAACAGGTTAGAGTTTAATTGAGCGAGTTAAGGGTATGGACTTTAGGGACTTGTACTGAGCTGAAATGGTTGGGTTAGCAATGATATAGTAGTGCAATCTCAAGTTTCAGAAGAGTGGATTACACGGTTTTTGCAATGTTCTATTGCCACAGACCTAAGTCAATTAAACTGAAGGTGGGAGATCCACTGGTCTTATTGGCATTGAGCTAAGATAAACAGGTAGGGAGCCGTGGTTGTCAGCCATTCACCGAGGCACAGTTTTACGGTGTTACTTCTTGAAATGAATGTGAGTAGATTATGGAAAGAGAGAAGGACATGTTTCTTTACCGAATGTTAGGATGGACAAGTTAATGTCAGGATTGTAGCTAGGAGCTGAGGTGGGGTGTTTAGAAAAAAAGTTTCACACATTGGCATTACTGTTGGCAAGTAACTGACATGGAATAATATCAGCACAGAGAAACACAGATAAGCAATATAATGCAAAATTAAATCAAAGATAAAAAATAGGGACACATGTGAGATACTGGCAAAGATATGTGCCGGGTAAACTAAAAGGAGATGGAGGCACACACTGATTTTTTAATGCTGTCACACGCGTGCGCATAGGGGACAGTTCAAGGGCTCAGATAATTGTAATCTTCCCCCGAAAAGCCAGAGGGCGCTGTTGACTCATGCCTCTTCTGTTAATCTCTCTGCAGACTGGAAAATTGACAACCATTATGCCTCTGATGCCACTTCCGGTTTCTGCCTGCCTGGACCCGCTTCTTCCTGCCAAGATCCTTTTTTTTAACCAGAAGCAGAGCCATCTTAGCCAGTCTGCTTTGGGGACTTGCGTCGTTACATTTCTTTTTAAAGCGCTTTACCCACGTTTTTCTTTGAATATATGTGGTTAGCCTTCTAGGTGCCCTAATCACCCTTAATCTCTTTATGTCCTTTTGTTACACTGCTATTGAAGTGAATAACCAGTCTAGCACTATCTACTGCCATTGAACTGAGGTGGGCAGACTAAAGACAAAGGGCACACATTGGCTTTATCTGGAGTGGAGCTGGATGCAGTTTCATCAAAAATAATTTCCTTTACTGGAAATGTACACTGTGGCTTCCTATTTTCCTGTGAGTCAATATTCCAGCAATAACATTAAAACAAAAAGACCCACAGGGACAGGTCTGCCACATTCCTACCAGTGGGATGATGGCATGGAGAAGAAAATGAATTCCCATTTCATTAGTCTTACAGCATCTGAGATACAATTGGAAGCATTTTTTTTCATTAGGAGCCCAGGTACAGTATGTGAAGTGAGTTGCTTGTGGTGTTAGAAGTGGGATTTGAATCCACAACCTCAAGGTTGGAAGTTGAAAGGGTTAACCTCTATGCCACACTCCCTGCCACAAAAACTGATGTACTGGATAAGTGACTTCTTTCTATGAAATAATTCCAGTTAACCAAATTAAGGAATAACTTATAACATATAAATTATTATAAGTGAAATGTTAAAATACCCATAATATGCAATAAAACAGGGCTATGCACAAATGCTCCTGTATTGAAGCAATGCTCTGCAGAGTGTGTGCAGGAGACTGTGGCTGGTGTCCACATTTATATAGCGCTCTTCTCACTACTCGAAGCACTTTACATAGAGAGTGTGGAGCCACTTCAACCACCACTGATGATACAATGGAAGCCATTTTGTGCCAATATGCTCATCACACATTAGCTGTTAGATGGTGAGAGAGTAAGCCAATTAGAAACAGGGGATGAGTAGAGGGCCAGAATGACTAGGCCGTGGTGGGCAATATAGCCTGGACATCAGGATACACAATACTCTTTACGAGTGATACCCAGGGATCTTTTATGACAACAGAGATCAAGTCCTCAATTTTACAAGGGACAGCACCGTTTTTATACCACAGTGTCCCTGTCACTGCATTGCAGACCACAGGGTAAGCACCCCTTTTAGGCTTTGCCAACACCTCTTCCAGCATCAATCCAAATCTTTCCTGGTTGGTCTTCCATCCAAGTACTGGCCAGGCCTGAACAGGCTTAGCTTCAGATGGATGACCTCTTCTGTGGTGCATGTGGTATGGCTGCTGGACGGCACTGCTGGTTTCCCAGGATGTCTTATCTTAGCTCTGTCGGATGTAGCGCTTGGGACACAGCTAGCTAACAAAGGGACATCACAAAGTCACTCCTAGAAGATGCCAGCTCTGTATGACTGAGTACTTTGGTTGGGAGCATGTGCTGATTAAAGCGCATTGCCGCACCCACCACATGACAAACCACCTGGATTGAGATCCATGTACAGCCATGCAACGTGTGACACCTCAGCACCACACTGAGGACTGTGAGGGTTTTTTTTTATAGTGGCTGGAGTGCCAATCCTGCCACCAACCCCCAGGCTTTCCCTGAAAGTTGGAAGACCTGCTTGCAGGGCTGGATGCAGATTAACGTCATACCCAGACTAGAGTGGTTACTTTGCTGTTGGAAAATGGCACCAGGCAGGTTTATCAGAAAGGGTTATACAAAGGCTGCAGTGGGTTGGCACCCTGACCGGGATTGGTTCCTGCCTTGTGCCCTGTGTTGGCTGGGATTGGCTCCAGCAGACCCCCGTGACCCTGTGTTAGGATTCAGCGGGTTGGAAAATGGATGGATGGATGGTTATACAAAGGGTAGCCCTTTGTGCAATCAAATTGGTCATAGCAATCAAAAGTAGTGACTAAATTACAGGTGATGGTGCCCACTGGCTTAGTGGTGTACCACCCCAGAATGTTGTACAAATTGAACCATAGTCTTCATTTGTTAATTTAGTGCTCAACTTGCACCAGGGCAGTCATGGGGTTCATTGCTGAATACAACCCTGTTTTGTCTTGGTAGAGTTCTGTATTACTCTGCTTGCTCCTTTTGTATTCTTAATTTGTAGCCTTTGTCAGAATACCTCAAATCTCCCAGACTTACCACTGTTTATAAGGTATTATAGTATATAACTTCTCCCCACCTTCCCTTCTACATTTATAACCTCAGGCAATTAGGTGTAGTAAAAGACAAGCAGGAGTTAAGTTACACTTTAAATAATGCATATTGATTCATAAGCAAAGTACAAGTGAATAATGACAACCATACAACATGATAAATGCTGATGTGTAGTTTCAGGCGGCACACAGACTTGTTTGTTATTTTAAATGTCCCTAGTTAAGTCCTCATTTTTAGTCAGCTTTCTTCAGAACAGGCCGCATGCTTGTCTCAATATGGCTGCTGAGCTGTGCTCCTCATTATGTTGTCCTTTTCAGTTCATGGTGAAAGATGGTCTTTCATCATTTGTTAAGAGAGAGGGAGAGAGAAAGCAAGCAAATTGATGGGTTTTCTGTCCAACCCCTGGGGCCAATAGGACATCATGGTACTTAAAGGCTTTTGATACAAGGCAATTCCAAACAGCCATACTTCAGAGCAATCGGGGGAGAGAATACCTTCACACCTGCCCCCAAAACTATTTGTTAAGGTGAAGCTTGGCAGTTAGACAGCCTGGCTTTCCTGTGGGGGTTGACTGAGAGAGGCCTGCAGAGAAATATTAGCCAAACTTGTTAGAGGCACGTCCCCCAACCCTGTCATAAAATTCGCTATCCTGACTTAGTCCTAGGGGGTAAACATGAATCCTTCTCACTGACGAAATACTAATATTACATTGCTTTGCCTAAGTTACAAATAAAGACATACAAAATACTGCCGTGGGCTGGCGCTCTGCCTGGAGTTTGTTTCCTGCCTTGTGCCCTATGTTGGCTGGGATTGGCTTCAGCAGACCCCCATGACCCTGTAGTTAGGATATAGCGGGTTGGATAATGGATGGATGGATGGACATACAAAATATTTATCAACTTGTATGCAGAATTTCACACCACAACAGACCCTCATCTAGGCCAGCTGCTCGAACCCAACTTCACTGCAGACTCAGTCAGTATTGTAATGGATTCTACAAATAGAATTCTACAATTATGGGAGATGTTATCTGGTGATTTGTGGACTGAGGCACATCACTATTGATGGTAGAAAGTGCGGTTGCACGTTTTGTGACATAACTGCTGGATGTTCCATGGTGTTAATGCACTTTATATTCCAAATCGCAACCTCAGATCCTCAACTGAGTGTCTCCTTAGAATTCCAAGAACAAAACTTAAAAGAAGTGGTGAGGTGGCCTTCTGCTGTTATGCACCTAAAATCTGGAATAGCCTGCCAGTAGGAATTCGCCAGGCTTTAAAAAACTGCTGAAAACACATTACTTTAACATGGCCTTCTCATAACTTCACTGTAAATTAAATCCTGATACTCTGTATATCCAATTAATTATAATAACTATTCATGGTGGCTCTAAAATCTGTACTAACCCCTACTCTCTCTTCTGTTTCCTTTTCCGGTGTCCTTTTGGTGGTGATCTACCCAAAGTACCATGATGTTCCAACAATGATGGATGGATTAAAAGCCAGAAGTCTGTATGACCATCAGTATCAAGTGACTCCGTGAGAACCCTAACTACAAAGAGGACTATTTCATTTATGTTAGGTAGAATGCCCAGAGGGGACTGGGTGGTCTCGTGGCCTGGAACCCCTACAGATTTTATTTCTTTCTCCAGTTGTCTGGAGTTTTTTTTTTTTTTTCTGTCCACCCTGGCCATCGGACCTTACTCCTTTTCTATGTTAACTAATGTTGCCTTATTTTAATTTCTTATTTTTGTCTTTTATTTTTCTTTTCTTCATTATGTAAAGCACTTTGAGCTACTTTTTGTATGAAAATGTGCTATATAAATAAATGTTGTTGTTGTTTATTACACTTAGTTTCTCAGATCCTTTCTGACAGGTGTGAAACCATTTCTATATACATAAAATCCAACGTCAGTCTTGTCTG
Source organism: Erpetoichthys calabaricus (assembly GCF_900747795.2). Classification (NCBI taxonomy): domain Eukaryota; kingdom Metazoa; phylum Chordata; class Cladistia; order Polypteriformes; family Polypteridae; genus Erpetoichthys; species Erpetoichthys calabaricus. The sequence goes on from NC_041395.2 coordinate 322,102,024, forward strand.
TCTGTCTGTCCGCTTTTCACGAAAGAACTACTTAACGGATTTAGATTTGGTTTTTTTTCTATAATTTGCTTGAACATTCCAGTTGATTTTGTGACTTCTCTCATTGTGCTATGTATCACAGTTCGATTTATTTGCGCGAATCCGAGAGACACGCAGTGGGCCAAGGGGAGGGGGACAGGGCCCTCCTCACTCACGCACCAGCCTTAGGGCATACCTTACCTCCACTTAGCTAGTGAACGAGAGAACTACTTAACGAATTTAGATCATTTTTATTTTTTCTATAATTTGCTTGAACATTCCGGTTGATTTTGCGACTTCTTTCATCGCGCTAAATATCATAGTTCTCTTGCAGGAGTGATATATTTGCGCTAATCCAAGACAGAAGCTGTGGGCTGAGGGGGAAGCATAACGTCAGGAGTGGGGAGCCAGACAGGACCCTCCTCACTGTCCTGTTTCACTACTACGCAGGTGGAGCTGTGGGGGACAGCTAGTTACTGATATTAGCACTGCCAACCTCAACCCGCTGTCACATTCACATGGCCAACTATTTCCATAATAATCTTATCTGACCATCCTGCTTCACAAACACATTGACTCTGTGAGACACACTAATACGCAAAATGCCAAACAATGAGCCCTGTGCACTTCTTCTTTCTTACCTCGCTCAGTCGGCAGCACTCATCCATGTATTCATCCAGGCTGTCACTTGTTGGAAACTTCTGAAGCGGCTGCTCTTGAAAGTCCACCTCTGTCATGTCATCAAAAGCTGGCAGCAGTACCTGCTTCTCTGTCTTGCCAGCGTGATTCCTATCCAGATCCGTATCCTCTCCTGCCTCCTGTGGGCTGACATCGGTGCCAGCTTTACATTGCCCGTCTTCAAGGTCCGTACTCTTAAGCTGTTCTGATTCCACTATTTCAGGAGATTTGCTCAAGGAAAACTCCTCGTCTGTGACTGGCACAAAGGTGGCGGAGGTGGTCAGAGCCCCAGAGTCGCAGGAGGAGTCCCTCGTGTGAATGATAAAGCTCTGCTCAGAGCCCGTGGGCGTCGATGGCGAGTTAGCTCCACTTGGCAGTTCAACCCCCGAGTCCTCGGACTCAAACTTGAAAAGTCCAGGCAGCCTGCAGAGCGACTCATTGCTTCTGAGGTGGCAGCAGTCGGGTTTGGGCTGCTGCTGCTGCAGCTGCTGCTCTGACTCTGACTCTGTCTCTGGGCCTGCTGGTGTAGACTTGTCAGCACTTCGGCTCTTCAGATGCAGGTTACCAGTAAGCAGTTTCATCTTGGTCAGCACCACATCACTGTCCGGCAGCTTCTCCACTTTCCCTATGGTAAAAAAAAAAAGGTAGAGTGAAGCTGGGTAACTGACCAGTAGATACAAGAAAGGGAAGCCGCATTGTGCCATATTTGTAACCGACTCACTATGAAAAGCTCTCTCTTAAACTAGGAGGAAAGGAGAAGAATACCCAGCAGCCTCCTCTCTGGCCTGGAGTCAAGAACAATCACCTGTCTTGTGTCTTGTCATGGCATGGTCACCTGAGATGTGCATACCTGCGGGTCAAGCATCCCAGGATATGTGTGCAATTTTGGGTTTGCACATCCTGTACATGTATGTGCTGCATCCAAATGCCATATAAAGTACTGTATACATATTCATTCACATGTACATCCATACAATACATAGAATTTACAGAAATGCACATGGATAAATCCCAGATACCCCAGATATCCAGATATGCAGGTTTGTAAATTGAATCAATGGCTGTATGCACACATACTATGCACTGTGAAGGCTAGGGGGCACCACTGAGCCGCAAACCCAAATGCAGAAACACAATCCTGGCTTCAGATAAAGGGGTTTTTATTTTAAATCCCTTGTATAAAAACAGACATGCAAGTGGTCTCTTCTTCTTTCTGTTCTCTCTCTCTCTTCACCACATTGATAGATAGATAGATAGATAGATAGATAGATAGATAGATAGATAGATAGATAGATAGATAGATAGATAGATAGATAGATAGATAGATAGATAGATAGATAGATAGATAGATAGATAGATACTTTATTAATCCCAATGGGAAATTGCCACTCCTTCGAGGCGAGTGTTTCCTGTCTTCGCTCCCATCTCCAAATTGCCTGGACAGGGCAGTGCGGTCTCTTTTATGGAGGACCCAGGAGTACTTCTGGTGCCAAGGCTTTGCCCATTGGAAGTACTTTTAGGCCATATGGAAATCCCAGCTAGTGTAACTCCCTGCAGCACGTCTTGGCAGCACCCAAGTATCTCCAGAGAGATGCACTACTGGACTACAATTCCCAGCATTCCCTGTGGTGTCCAAATGGGCATTGATATCCTGGGCTGCTGCCATCTAGTGGACAGGGGAAGACAATAAGCAGCAACTACCACTCCCCAATGCTATTCTGAGTTACAGGTGTCCCGTCCAGGTGAGGTCCCAAAACCTAATGTCCCAGCATGGTTGTCACATACAGTATACACGCAACTTCTGTACATTCAAGTGATATTACTGTGAAGGAGATGCGTGTGAGGATACATTTGATTTCCTCTGCTTGTTGGCTAGTCCACTCAAGATGGAGCTTCTAGAGAAAGACTGCGTACAGGAAGACTTGTGCTTCAAGTTTTATGGCAGGACTGCAAGAGGCACACGGGGAGAGAAGACAAACTATTCTTAAAAGGATGAAGCTGACGTGGTCCTCCTTGTTGAACATGCCTTTAACATATGATCTGCATGGAGGAGCCCACAGATGAGCATACACACAAGTGCACACTGGCAAATAAATGAAAACGCTCTGCCAGTGTGCATGTTGTTTGAATTCATGTTTGTTGTTTTGCCAACAGTTATACATGGCTCTCCATTTGGTGCCCCAACTCTTTACGATCTCTTTTGTCTTTTGTTAGAGTGCCGTAGTCGGCAGTAACTCTCAGTAAAGACCATAGAATGCAATGCATTGCCACACTCTGTTGGACTGGACTGGCTTCTCCAATGGAGGACTCACACACTCTGGGGTCGTGGAGAGCACATGTCTGAACACAGCAGTTTAAAAGCTATGAAGGAGCCACTCCTTACCATTACAAATTTATGTCTCCAAAAAAAAGAAATCCTTTAGATTTCACAGTGGAAGAAAACTTAACACACAGTTAGTTCAAGAATGTCTTTGCTGAGTCCAAGCAAGACGAGAGATGAACCAGAAGCCCACTTGGGTACTTGTAACCCAGCGAGCTCTGCCTGATAATTTCCCATTTGACCTCATAAATCGAGAGACATTTGAAAAGCAGATAGCTGGGATGGGGTGGGTGGGGTGTGTGTGTGGGGGGTTGTTGAGGCTGGAAAGTATTCTTATGTTCCCTCCCTGAGCCTGAGTTGAAAACTTTATTCATCGGTAAAGATAACCTTTGACCCAGCAGAGCCCATCAGTAATCTGCTTCATATCATGTGAATAAAGAAAGAAAGATGACTAATTCAACAGTCATGAGTGAATGGGGGTGGGGGGGGCACTGCCATGAAATATTACAGTCTTCCACACACCACCCATTCCCTCTATCCCCCCATTCAGGTACCTCGCTTAACCCCTGGACCAATCCTGGCATTCCCTGGGTGAGACTTAAAAGGCCTATTATCCAAACCCGCTTACTTCTGTGGTATAAAGGGGTATGGGGCAGTTGATATGTACAGTAACACTGAGTGGACCACCTGTATGCTGCCCACATTCTATTCTATTTCTTATGCCTTGCCCAAGGAATGGCTGATTGAGAAATGGGGATGACAGGGAGAGAAAACATTAAACTGAAGCCAGAGTCAAAATCAGAGATCTGTCCCATTGTTCACCATTATCAAAAGGTTAATCAAAGAATTGTAGTAAGAGTCAGGAACCAGGGAAGAACCAACCTCACATGCACAAAAGACTGATTTCTGAGGATCTCCATGGAAGCAGCTTCTTAGCTTTGGGCAGAAAACGCAAATGGGGACGGATGATGGTGAGATGCAGTCACTAATCACTTCTATGTTGTGTCCTTTAGAGTGGATGAAGAATTAGTAGCCAAACAATGATGTCACTTCTGCCTCTCACATGGTTCAACCCCTTCTGCTCCAGCCCTTATAAAAACCAAGGTGCCACCAGAAGTTGGTTCAATACTTATGAGAAGAGAATGTAATGGCATGTGGGATTATGCATTTTACTAGAAGTGGTTAAACAGAGGCATAGGAGGAGGGCTGAGGAAATACTTTAAAATTATATTCTAGATAGATAGATAGATAGATAGATAGATAGATAGATAGATAGATAGATAGATAGATAGATAGATAGATAGATAGATATGTAAGGCACTATATAATAGATAGATAAGGCACTATAATATAGATAGATAGATAGATAGATAGATAGATAGATAGATAGATAGATAGATAGATAGATAGATAGATAGATAGATAGATATGTAAGGCACTATATAATAGATAGATAAGGCACTATTAGATAGATAGATAGATAGATAGATAGATAGATAGATAGATAGATAGATAGATAGATAGATAGATAGATAGATAGATAGATAGATAGATATGTAAAGCACTATATAATAGATAGATAAGGCACTATTAGATAGATAGATAGATAGATAGATAGATAGATAGATAGATAGATAGATAGATAGATAGATAGATAGATAGATAGATAGATAGATGTGTAAGGCACTATATAATAGATAGATAGATAGATAGATAGATAGATAGATAGATAGATAGATAGATAGATAGATAGATAGATAGATAGATAGATAGATAGATATGTAAGGCACTATATAATAGATAGATAAGGCACTATAATATAGATAGATACTTTATTTGTCCCAAGGGGGAGATGTGGCTTTTTACAGAGGAGGCAGATACACTAAGTATCATTAGTAGTAATGAAAATCTGTGTCATGAGGAACCCACTGATTGATCCTTAGGGTTTGATATTGCAGGCCGCTCTTGAAAGAACTTTTAAACCCCTCATGTCAGTCTTGTTAGTGATGTTCTCATCCTGTACAAATTAAGTTAAGAAAGGGCAGCGTCTGTGACTTTGGAGCTGAGCCGCACTTTACAGCTCTGCGTTGGCACCGTTCCTTGTTTTCGCATCAGCTTTAATCCACTCTTTAATCACCCTACCGGCAGTCCAGATGGACCCCGTGTTTATCTTTGAAGGACTGAGAGGAAAGACCATGAAGACACATAACAATCAGTATGTTCTGTAATGGTGAGTCAGAGTATTGTGTTGTTCCCAGTCCTCTAACTCTAACTGGCCAGGCTGCTCTGACCGCTACATTAATTCAGGAATGCTTTGAGCAGCCCCTTATGCTTTTGGTTAAGTCTGCTCATTTCTTTTTAATGTATTTTGATGGCTCACAGGTGTCTCTTTTAAAGAGTGCAATGTTTGGAGAAACTTTAAGAAATACCAGTCAGAGCTCACAAACCTCCATTCAAACTCCCAGTGACATTCCACAGGCCTTACCCCACCCTGGCCAAGCAGCCCCCAGACAGGTGGGAACTTTATCTTTGATCAGCTGTTTCCAGATGCCTTTGATGTCAATCACTGTCCACCCTTTGCTTTGAGGGGGGGGAAGTCCTTCTAATTTTCTGCACCACAAGATGGCATCAATCTATGCTTTGTTGGGAACAAGTCATCACAGTTTGTCAAAAAGCAAGCTTGGTCTCACTGTCTCTATTATATCTTTGTTATATATGGCACCCTTCAAAGTTTCATATTATCTGTCAGAAAGTGTGGACCAGTGCTGAAAGCATTTGATTGTAAACCGCAATGTGGCTGGTCCAACGCACAACTCTAACTCCTATGTGACCCTGCCTGTGCTCCAAGTGTACAAATACCTGCTAACAGCTGTGCTATACTGCATTGTGGAAAGGCACTATATAAAATGAACAACTGGATTGCATCTGCCCAAGACTTTTATTTCTGATGCCTTCATACAGAGGGGCAACATCCTAAAATCAAAAATACTCCAAGGTCCTGCATAAAAGGGGCCACCTCGTCTCATTCATGGAGGTTGGAGTCGGGAGGAAGAAGACTACACTTGCCTAGATATAACGCTGAAGGTGCTGTACAAACAGAGAGATGGCGCTCAGCTGAGGTGCAGACTTAGTGGCTCAGATGGAGTCTGAAACTGACAACTGAAAGGGTCCGCTGTCATTCCACTATGTCACCCTTCCCGCTTACAACACAGCTTTCCATTTTTCTAAAACTCTGAAGCACAAGCGGATGGCCAATCAGCCTCCCACTGAAGTGAAGACGGATGACCAGTGCTGCGGGTTAAGCTGCCTGCTAATTCTTGATCATCTCATTAACCGGTTCAGGGCTTCAGCAATACTTTACAGATTTTCCGAATGGACTTACCCTTGTCACCTGATGGAGATGATCTCCAGTTTTCTCTGCTCTAAGCCTGGCTGACTCCATTCCAGCCATGTTTCCCTGCTGGTCAGACACCCACTGGACCTGAGTCACACGTGCCACCTCCTTGGCTCAAAGTTTCAGATCAGGTTAATGAAGACGTGGAGCACATGTGACTGACAGTCTAGTGACTGCTCTTGGCTAATCCCCCTTAGGAGGCACTGGACTATTAGCGTGCACAGTAGGGGCCACAGCCGCCTTGATTTATATGAAGGGGTAGCTGGAGGGCTTCTGGAGGGTATAGTTACCTCAATGTATTGATTAGAATTTATCACCTGTATCTCATGAGAAGTCAAACAAAATGACACCTTTTATACAATATGCAAGCTTTCAACTCAACTCAGGCCCTTTCTTCAGAGTTGCGTATTGTAATCTTTTTAGTTACCGTATATACTCGTGGATAAGTTCTCCCGCAGATAAGTCGGGGCTTGATTTTACCGTATAATTTCCGGTATTTCATAATGTCAGTTGTATAACTGACGCTTTTGGTCCAAGAGATTATGATATGCTAACGCCCACCTGAGAGAGTATTGTGATGGACGGCCAGAGGTTCAGTCCGGCCGGGACGTCCCAGAACAGGAAGAAAGGAAAAGAGAAGCCTTTTCGGGACACTGCCTCCCCCTTATATGGTAGGTGGCAGCTCCCCTGGACGACAATGGTTCCACCAGATTCCCTCAGGGCATCCTGGGACATGGAGTCCGTTTCTTCAGCCCTGTTGGGTGCCGTGGGTGCCACCAGGCGGAGCTCACAAAGAACCTGGGAACTCCTACTGTTACTATGACCCGGAAGTACTTCTGAGGCACGAGGACGGAAGCCCACAGTACTTCCGGGCTATTTGAGAACTGAGGATGTGGCATTGACCCTGAAGAGAAGAAGGAGTACTTCCGGGTCATAGACTATAAAAAGGACTATGGGAAACCCAGCAGGGAGAGCCGGAGTTGGAAGGTTTGGTGACGAAGCTGCTGGGAGTGGAGGATTGTTATTGTTATTGATTATTGTTTATTATTGAGTATTGAAGAATTGTGGAGTGTGTGGTACTTTGTGCACTGTATTGGAAGAAAATAATATTAAAATTCTTCTTGGTGTTTTTACAAGTGTGTCCCGGACGTCTGTCTGGTGGGTTTCACGGGGCAACAGCGCCTCTAGCGGCCACACTATGTATCATGCCTATGTGACCAGACAGTAATACCCAAACTACAGTAGACCCCCGCAAAGTCATGGTTCAGAGTTCGCTGCTTAGAACCTAACTAATAATTGTTAGCGGAAACTGCAAATATCCTCCACATTTTTTTATGGCTTTTTTTGTGGCAATACTGTACTGCAGAGAGAACACAAAGCAACTGTAGAGGAAAACGCAGCTTGGGATGGTGAAAGTAGCCAATCCGAGAGCGTTATTCATTTCTCCTTGCTGTTGATTGGCTGCTGCTCTGTGACGCATCTCCAGCAGATGCAGCCCAGCATTCCTGTATCATAACAGTTTACCGCATGTAGCTATCTTGAGCGTTCTCGTGTTTTTTGTTTTGTTCTTCTTAAAGCCCTAAGATGCCGCCCAAACACCCTGCACCTTCTAAGGCTTCTGGCAATGAAACTAAACGCCAGAAGAAGTTTAGGACACTCCAGGAGAAGGTTGAACTACTGGATTTGCTCCAAGAACTAAGAAGTTATGCTGCAGTAGCCACCCGAGGAGCTGTAAATCCTCTGCTTTGCTGTGCAGTCATTATCTTCATTACATACCTTCATCATACTGCACAGCTAATTCATCATCATCATCTTCAATCAATATCATTCATTATTGGTGAGTACCTGTATATTTTACTGTATTTTTATTAAATTAAATTATTGTGTGTTTTCCCTACTTATACCAAAGAAAACGCACTTCCATGAATTACAGTACATCTGCATTTTACATTCTAGCACTGCGGGTGACATATCAGTACAGCACTGTACAGTATACGGGTTTACCTTTACATTATTTATTTTTAGGGTAATGTATTAAGTTGAGGGCGGCACGGTGGCGCAGTGGGTAGCGCTGCTGCCTCGCAGTTGGGAGACCTGGGGACCCGGGTTCGCTTCCCGGGTCCTCCCTGTGTGGAGTTTGCATGTTCTCCCCGTGTCTGCGTGGGTTTCCTCTGGGCGCTCCGGTTTCCTCCCACAGTCCAAAGACATGCAGGTTAGGTGGATTGGCGATTCTAAATTGGCCCTAGTGTGTGCTTGGTGTGTGGGTGTGTTTGTGTGTGTCCTGCGGTGGGTTGGCACCCTGCCCAGGATTGGTTCCCTGCCTTGTGCCCTGTGTTGGCTGGGATTGGCTCCAGCAGACCCCCGTGACCCTGTGTTCGGATTCAGCGGGTTGGAAAATGGATGGATGGATGTATTATGTTGAGTTTGAAATGAAATTAAAGTGTTTTGGGGGCATATTTATGGTTTAAACTATAAAGATAGGCATTTATAGGCAGTTTTTTGAGCACATCCAAAATTTGCGGTTTTTCACAATTCGCGGGTGCTCTAGGAACGTAACCCCTGCGAATTTTGGGGTTGTCTGTATTCCTAAGTGACGGTTCCACTGTTTTGTGTTTTTTGTATCTCATACCCTCATACACCTTTATCATAAGAACATCCTTTATCTATGATGGAGCATTCGACCAGAAGAAAATATGAAGCTGGTTTTAAATTAAACGTCGTTGAAGAAAAATTGGTAACCGTGCTGCTGCAACAAAATTTGATGCATCTGAGAAACTGATGTGAGATTGGAGGAGGCAAGAAGATCTAAAAAAAAAAAATTTAAGTGGCAATAACAACAACATTTATTTCTATAGCACATTTTCATACAAACAATGTAGCTCAAAGTGCTTTACATAATTTAGAAAGAGAAAAAAGACAAAATAAATCAGAATTAAAATTAGGGAACACTAATTAACGTAAAATAAAAGTAAGGTCTGATGGCCAGGGAGGACAGAAAAAACAATAAAAACTCCAGACGGCTGGAGAAAAAAATAAAATCTTCAGGGGTTCTGAGACCACGAGACCACCCAGTCCCCTCTGGGCATTCTACCTAACATAAATGACCTCAATCAGTCCTCATTGTATTCAGGGTTCTCATGGAAGAATTTGATGATAACGGTCATGTGGACTTCTGGCCTTTAATTCATCAATGTAGGGACATCATGGTGCTTTGATTTGGGTAGTGGTGGCTCAGATCATCACCACAGAAAACCAAAAAAAAAAATGCAAGGAAAGTAGGGGTTAGTTCGGATTTTGAATAATGATAATTAATTGAATATTCAGAACATCAGGATTAAACTACGATGAAATTATGAGAAGGCCATGTTAAAGTAATGTGTTTTCAGCAGTTTTTTAAAGTGCTCCACTGTATTAGCCTGGCGAATTCCTATTGGCAAGCTATTCCAGATTTTAGGTGCATAACAGCAGAAGGCCGCCTCACCACTTCTTTTAAGTTTAGCTCTTGGAATTCTAAGCAGACACTCATTTGAGGATCTAAGGTTACGATTTGGAGTGTAAGGCGTCAGACGTTCCAAAATATAAGATGGAGCAAGATTAT